>NC_065582.1:74359344-74986010 GCF_024542745.1 Macaca thibetana thibetana
AATCACAGTTGATAAATGCCCTTGGGAATTATTCATGCTCTTGATACATATTTTGTGTGTATATGTCTATGTCTATGTCTACATATATGTATACAAATACAGACTCATTTACCTTTGCTTAAGTGGGCCCCTAAAGGCCTTTGGGCTTGCAACCTCAATTACAGCAATGGTTTTCAGATTGTTCGCTGCACAGCTGTGGGTTCCACTAAAGACAACAGGGTTCAACAGGCGTCCCCGGGGGTAAAGTCTTCTTTAAATCCATTTTATTTACTGGACTGTGTGAAAAGTCCCATTTGATAAAAAGGTTCTGCTACTTTAAAAAAAAATTTGAAAAATACAGATTTAGTTGAAAGAATGGATGATACAATCTTTATGCAGTCTTCGATAACTGCTGTTTATCTCAGCCAAGTTTTTGGAAGCTACTGACAGATAGCAAGGTCAAGAGTATATTCTCAGGAAGGACCTTGCATATAGTCGCTTTTACTGTAGGAACTGAGTGCAGTGCTCTATGCTTCAACAGGCAGTTTTGCTGGGAGTAGGCTGCCATCCTCTTGCAAAAGTTAAGAATCCTGAAAAGGGTATGTAGCTGACTAAGGGGCGCTGCTCACCTCTAAGGTGAGCCAGGTAATAGCCATTGGTAAGAATAAAGTTATTATCGAGCAGCAATTCCAAGTGTGCTCTTACATAGCAACAGGTAGGCAAACAAGCCTTCACAGTTCCAAGCTATGAAGCATGACTGCAACTTAAATCGTATAAAAACGCCCAATAAGCCATGAATAGTACAAGATGAATCTCCAGATCATAACTGCTGTCTGCTAAGAATTAAATAAAAATCTTGCCTGATATGATAATTTTCATTTTGGAATATTTTAATTGTAGTTCCTCTTTCTGCCAGGAAACAGGTAGTTGGAGCAACTTTCTCTTAAGACCTCCTATTCTAATCTGATAATAAAACTAATTCATTTTCATGCAAGAAAATGCTTATCTTTCAATTATCTTTATCTGGGGATATTCACCTAAAGATGTAAAAATATTTGTGGAGTGTGTCAAAAAGAGGGGAAGAGGGAGAGAAACTGACCAGGACACATCTCTATTTCTTTCCTCTGGAAGATATTAATAGGCTATTCTGACTGACTTCGATTTCCTTAGTAGTACTGTATTACAATGTAAATCAGTTGATAGTGTTAATCAGTAGTTAATAAGTTGACATTAATCAGTGAGATATAATCTTTAATAATCTTTATCTACAGATTTAAAGGTTGAAAAAACATCAATGAAGGCTATAGTCTTGGATTACTATGGAAATGTTTGGCGATAAAGTGATATAAAATGTAACAGAGGTTAGTCCTGGAATAGCAATACATACACACAGCCTATCGTTCCTACAAAATGTTGGCCTGAGATATCCAGAGGTTTACTAAGCAAGAAAATAGCGTACATTTTACATTGAAATCTTAATGGATCGATAACTTGTGTGAAATAAAGAGCTACCTTTTAAAAAACTAAGATGAATTACATTCAGAGTTATACCAAATAAGAAAAATAGTGATAGAAGCAACACACTTATGAAACATCCTTAAATAGTCATTAAAGAAAGAACACCAGCACCACCAGCATCTCCCCCACGCCCCACATATGAAACGCTATTTGGCTCAATCTTATTGTTTCAACTCTGCTACTATGTAGGTAACAATCAGAGTGTAGCCAAGAATCTGGCAAGCTATGTTATACTGAGAAAATTAAATCACTCCTGCTTGAATTTGTATCTGAGCTTCAACAGCTTACTCACCAAGTTCATGTTTGGATGACAGGCATCTTTATCTGTCTTCCTAACTAGATGTAGCCATTAAGTTTGGGTTTTTTTCCTACAAAACTATTTGTAACTAAATTACATAGTAAACATGTACATTTTTACATTTAATCAGACCCTGAGTGGTTGCTCCCAGTTTTCATCTTTCTTCAGAGCTTACTAATCTGGTCGGAAGTTTTTCAGCTGCCAAATGTTTGTCAAAAACAAATACTAAACAAAAATTTGCTAGTTTCCTGGGATATTGAACAGACAAAATGAGTTTAGGTTATTGACTCTCTATAGTGGTAAAAGAAGAGAATCTACCTCAAGTTCCTAGAGTTTTCAGTGGTCTTCACCGAAGAGTAGCAGTAAATCTCAAATATGACCTGAAAGCACCTGTCCCTCTTAGTATTTTCTGTGCCCCGTCCCTGTCTTTCTCAGTTCAAATCTGTATACAGAGACACCCAAGACTGTGAAAAAATGTGCTAATTAAAATTATGCTTAAAACCACCCGAACCCCTTCATCGGTTCTGTCTCAAATAGGTCAGTGTCAATATTTTTTGCTTTTCAAAATAATAGAAGAATACTCTTGCCAAGTGTTTAGCACACCATAGTTATTCAATAACTATGCGTTGATTAATTAAGTTGCTGAATACATGAAAAATTGCAGTTAATCTGATTGTCCACATACCAGTGTATGCAAGATTCTCTTATATTTTAGGGAAAAAAGACAAATTCATATTCCTAAACTTCATAAAACCCAAAACATTGTTTGAAAAGCAAAAGGCAAAATTAAGAAAAAATGAATAAACTCTTTGGTGTAGATGTTTTTGTAAAAAGAAAACAAAAGTTTAAACAGATTTTCTAGGGGTATAAAGCGTTTTGGTTCCAGTTTTATGTTAGTGATTTCTGTTTTTTATTTTCATTTTTGTATTTTTCCTGATTCACTTTGTGTTGGAGACTATCTGACATTGGAAGATACAGTCTTTCTGCCGTTATAATAGTCAGGCATTCAGTATGAGCTAGATTTATGTTATGGAGTTTAACTCCTTCATCAAACATGTAAGGACATTAAAAATGTAAGAAAGTGATTTGTTCCAGATCACTGAATTTATTAGTAAGAAAATTATTTATTTATTCCACCCTATCAATAGTTTAGTGCTTTCTATTTTTTCGTGATTTTTAAACTTTTTATTAAAACTATTTTTTCCCTTCATGGTTAACAGGGAAGTTTCACTTGATTTAACCTCTTAGTGCAATGACTCTGTGAAATAGAGATATATTCTGATAGCATAAATCTATTGTTGTAGATAATTATATTATAATTTATTTCAAAATTTTAATACCAGTCACCAGTATTGTGTTCACTGCATTGCTCAGGTTTGTTTCCGTTATAAACAAGAATCATAATAATAACAACAACAATAATCATAAGCCTATCTTAAGCTAACTTAAGTATACAAATGAATGGATTAACTCATGTACCTAATAAAGCCAGTATCTTGTTGCAGGTGCAGCTGGATCCAGGGAACCAGAGCCACTGAGTCTGAAGCTCCTGTCCTATAAGTTTAGCAATCCTAGAAGAATCTGAAAAAGTAGCTCCTGCTTGGTTTGTGTTCTGATCCCTGCACTTGTCACTGTGGGCAGGAGACGAATTACTCAGACTAACCAGTCCTGGTTCATGTGCAAATCTCTGTCACTGGGGGAAAGAATTTAACCCACCCAAACTACATAGAATCCCCCAATAAGGAGGGGCTTCATTGTCAAAAGAATGAGGAGGTATGCTGAGTAGGAAAACACACACAGAGGTGCACACACATACACACACACACAAAGGTGTCTATTCTGGTCCCTTTTCAAATTTTTTCAATATGGCTCAGTCTAAATGATCAAACTTATTTGGGTTTTGAATAAGAATGCAGTAGTTAATCTTCCTGGGCAGAATACACATTGTCTTCTGCTGACAGAAAAGCTACAGGCCTGAGGTTCTAATTTCCACTGACATTAATGGCTTTTTAGAAACATTCATTTACACTGGCTATGATTTACTATACCAGCACTAATAGCTCTTTAAGATTCTGTTAAGTGTTAAAATACATCTAATTATGCTATATTAGAAAATTAACCAAACGTCGACTCAGCTAAGCTCTAAAATATTTTGGGGAAAAATCTGCAATAAATGGTTCTCTTTACTGTGAACAACATAACTTTTATGTTCATTTTAAGATCCTAAATATAGTTATGTATAAGCAAATGATATTTATTTACTTAGTGATTATATCCTGATGAACTAAGAAACAAGTATTTTCTTTCAGGGAGAAACCTGCAACCAAACAAGCAACCACAAGAAAAAGATTACAACTGAAAAGTTTTGACATATTTATACAACTATGTTGAAAATTATAATACTGTTTTGAAGAGACGATACAGAGATACAAATTTACATGGCTTAAAATTGAATGGATTTTTCAATGTGGAAGATCTCTTAGAAACAGCATAAATAATAACTATTTTATAGCTCTTCAAAGGAAATAAACAAAATTTAATTTGTCTCTCCATTGGATGTCAGTATTGCACCACTAAAATATCACTGCCAGCTTTACTTTGAAAAAAAAAAATGAACTGGATACCTTACTGACGAACTCAAAAGTCAAGCTGTTTTACATAATTTTACCTACAACTCAATTAGTTATATCATTGTTGCTGCCTGATGTATATGACTTTGTGATATTCTCTTTCAGCAGCTACAAAGTCCCATTGGTTCAAAAATGAATGCATTTGAAAAACAACTTGAAAATGTCACTACCACTTTGAATAACCTTCAAAACTGCTTACAGTAGGTCAGTACTCTCTCTAGGTTGGTGTACAAGTGAGGGTGATTAATTTTTTAAAAGGATAGTAATTCAATTTTGAAAGATACACAGTTACTCACCTTGTGTGCAATAGCCTATTTGTACATTTTGGAGGTGGTTGGCAGGAAGTTACATAATGATTTGCAAAACTGCAAACAGAGGTATATAGCATATCATAATATATTTATTAAGGACTAATGCAAACCACATTGAGTTATAGGAAGGAAAATGTATTCCCCAGTGCTTAGAACTTACTGAACATGAAGAATTTGAATGATATTGTTTAGTGAGAAGGGGAGGAATTTCCATGCCTACCTCCCCAAACAAATAAATCACTGCTTATATCCTGGGAATGTTTCCAAATAGTCTATGTTTAATGATATAAGGAGTATTTATAACTGAGTTTATATTCACTTGTCTTTTCTGTCTCACTTTTCAAATGTATACTTCAGACTGAGGCTGCGAATACTCAATATATGTTCAAGATAGAATACTAGGGTACCAAGGTCAGTTGTCCTTGCATTGTTCTTTTATGTTTTAAGACAACAACAGTGTTGCTCCATTGAATGGTTACCTTGTATTCATCCATAAACAGCCCAGAATAATCCATGAAACAGCATAAGAGTAACTTGAAATCATCCTTATTCCATTGTAGAAAAAAAGGATCAGTGGACTAAACAGAAAAAGGAAGACTTCCTGCTTAGATTGGCCATCCATTCAGGCCATTTCATTGAATATTTTTTTTGTTGCTTTTGTTCCTGAGTCAGTGTCTAGTTGCTAATTGATAAATGTTAAAAGCCTCACAAAATATGTACTTGGAAAAAGTGCTACATTGTAAAAGTGAAGCTGGATTTTCAGATGTCCTTGCATGATACAACTGAGATCAAACATATTTAGGAGAGATTTGAACACAATTACATTGAAATGAGAAAAGGAGTAAGTAAATTAAAAAAAAAAAGCAGACACCTAAACTTGATGACAAGAGGTCTGAATGTCAATTAGTTTATCAGGCGACAAAACATATTAAAAATTATAGCCACTCATTCAACTAATATTCATCAAAGTCAGGATGGGGAAAGCATGAAAAAGTGTAAAACCTAACCAAGAAGAAAAATGTTGCCCTTAACAAGATAAGGGTCCTGCTGAACATAAAACTTTATGTGACAAAGAAAATATCACCATGATAGAGTGAAGAAAGCGTTACATAATAAGCAGTACTGGGATAATTATTTAAAATTTGGGAGCAAATTAAGACATATATATATATATGTCTGAAGACAAGCTTTGACAGTCTCTAGCACGTTTGTGCTGCTGAAACATGCTCACTAAAGGTCTGAGTTGATTTGTTAAAAGTGTAGATAATTTTGCTCCTGAAAACCTAGCAAAAATTAGACTTCATTGCTTGTGATGTTAGTTTGCTTGAAACACATATAAAATAAGCATAGGTCAACAAAATTTGCTGCTACTAAGTATAAGGACGTATCTATTCAGTCATTTAAAAATATAAATAATGATAAATTATCATAAATGAAAATATATACACAGGTGGTCTCCTGGCTTTCTTTTAAATTTTCTTAAAAGTTCATATATTACTGAAATTCACCTAATCAGAACAAGTGTGGTGCTTATACACAAAAATGGAGCATACTCACATCAGCTAAACATAATTGCACGAAGAAATATGTTTATAATATAAGCTACAGTTTTAAATTTTATTCTCTACACAAATTTCTCAGAATTAAAATGTAAAAATATTTACTAAAGGTTGTTTAGCTCTTTTCTGCCTACTCCTTTGTTCTTAACCATTTTAAGGTATTTTTTGCTGAAGACAAAAATTACCAAATTTTTCCATTTTATTCAATATCCAACTTATCTCAATGTCTGTCAAGATATATACATTGACATATTAAAACTTTGAAAACAGTGAATAAATAAATCTACATTTCACCACTAGATGTCATCAAAGATCTGTTCATCAAAACATCCATCAGCCATCCAGCTTTTGGCCATTTGACCTCTGCGGGAAAAATTATTCTATTTCTCAGCATAATCAGGAAACGATAATTTTAGTAAAATAGTCTAATTCCTCAATGTTTACATAATGAGTTTCCATATGCAGCAATATCTTAAAAATAAATAAAAATAACCCAAATGTATGTTAATAGAGAAGTTACTTTATCATTTCAAAACTCCTAATAGATCTAATTAGTAGGCATTGCCAGTGTGAGAGTACTTTTTATATAATTTATATATATATATTTATCAGAAATATATATGCATGTAATTTCTCTGCTATTTTTATTGGAAAATAAGTACAAGTTGTCCTCTTTCACTCTAAGATAACTCACCAGTTCGGAGGATTATAACACTATTAGCAGTTGAAACTCTTCATATCATTTGTAACTATTATCATCAGCCCCAAGATGGAGAATCTGATAATTGATTTTACATGTTTAATTAGTCTAAATAATTTTAATATATACTTTTCATTCTTTATATTTATTCCCACAGGAAATAATAATGAAATAATTTGCTTCATATAGTTTTGTGGTAGAATTCCTTTAAAAAGCAAACTTTCATGCAATAAGTATAATTTTATCTGAAAAACCCAATCTAATAATCTGTTTTGTTTTTTTGTTTTGTTTTGTTTTGTTTTGTTTTTGAGACGGAGTCTCGCTCTGTTGCCCAGGTTGGAATGCAGTGGCCGGATCTCAGCTCACTGCAAGCTCCGCCTCCCGGGTTCATGCCATTCTCCTGCCTCAGCCTCCCAAGTAGCTGGGACTACAGGCGCCCGCTAGTTTTTTGTATTTTTTAGTAGAGACGGGGTTTCACCGTGTTAGCCAGGATGGTCTCGATCTCCTGACCTCGTGATCCACCCATCTCGGCCTCCCAAAGTGCTGGGATTACAGGCTTGAGCCACCGCACCCGGCCTAATAATCTATTTTTATTGGTTGATGTTCATCTGAATTGGCATACTTCCAAACTGAAAGAGATCAGGAAGGGAAAATTCATAATAGAATAAATAATTAATACATTCTCTTCAATATAGACTTTTTCTTCATAATGTGCTATCAAATATCACTTTGGGTATTAAATATTTTCCCTAAATGTTCTTTGTAGTATCTTTTTTTTCAAGATAAAATGTAATATAATTGGAACCATTTTGATTAAGCATTTTTATTCTTCTTTTGAACACTCATTAATTATACTTTGCTTTCTAGGACCTGAATGATGTTTTTATTGCAAATTTCCCAACTTAATCTCTATGTTTTGGAGAATACATGGACTGTGACCAGGATGGAACATTTAAATTCATATACTCAATCACTAACTCAATCCTTCCAAGAAAAATAAAAGAAATCATATATTCCAAGGCTGTCATATATAATGCCGACTCAAAATTATGATATTTCTGATAGGTTGATCATTGGTTATACTAATAATTTGCTTTAGTATGATATTCAGAAAAGGGTGGTCATGGTATATATTTAGGTCACTGCATATCTTCAGGTATATTTCCTGGCACACATTAGATATTCTGTATGTATCTGTTGAAGAAATGAATAAATGCATGAATAATACGTGGCAGTAATCATGAGAAGAGAGACTCTGGCTTTTTCTATACTAATCTCTAATTCTGCAAGTAATACCTATGCCATTTGAAATACTAATGATAGTAATATATTGGCAAATTTTAACATAGGGACATACCTTATTTTTGCAGCTTATACTTGCAGGTAAGCAGAGATTATTATAAACAATTCAGGAGTGAAGAAAATAAGACAATTGACCAACTAGTCACAGCAACCTGAGATAAATTGAGAAAATAAGTTACTGTTTTTAACAAACCTTTCTTAGAAACTTTAATATGATATTCCATGTTCCTTATAACCCCAATATTTTATAGTATTCAAGTCCATGTTGACAAAATGTAGGGGTTGACAGAAATTGTCATGCTTTTATATTGTTAACTTATATTTAAGGAAAGGATATCTATAAAATTCAGTTTTACCAACTAAGAGGATATATGAATTGCCCTGGGTTGCTCTCACACTTTATTGGGAATATCTCTTCTTAAACATTTACTTATTCAACAATATTTATTTAGCAAGTACCATGTGCCAGGCATTGCTTTGGTCACTGAGGACTCAGCATTCAAAGAAGATCTCTGCCTTCATGGAGATTGCCTTCTCATTGAGAGAAGTAAACATAAAAAAGTAAAGAAAGAAATACATAAGTAACATGATTTTAGGTAATAGTGAGAGTTATTAAGAAATGGCGATCCAATCATAAACCACTGGAGAAGGCCAATTTAAGTTGGTTAATCAGGAAAGGCTTCTCTGAAAAGGCATTTAGACAGGCCTGAAGGAGAAGAAAGGGCATCCACATGAAAATCTGAAGAAAACGTATTCCAGGAAAAGTGAACAGCACTGCAAAGGCCCCTCAAAGGAAACTGGCTCCACATATTTGAGAAAGAAAAAAGGTGCAGTAAGGCTGAAGTTTAGTGAGTAAAGAGAAATGTGGTAGAATATCAGATTGAAAATACAGGCAGTGGCAAGAACAGGTAGACACCAGTTGGCCTCGGTGGGATGCTTAGAAAACCCAAGCGTTTTGAGAGGGAAGTGAAATGACAGGTTATATGGTTTTTGAAGAGGGCTCTGGTTGTTGAGTAGAAACTTAATATTAGAAAGCCAAGGATAGAAGGTGGGAGATCCTTCAGGAGCTTTGTGCAGTAGGCCAGGCAAGAGATGAGCATGACTGGGGGTGGCAAGAGATGAAGTGTTTTAGGAAAACTTACAGTGGTAAAACCAACAGGACCTAAATATTTTATTGTATGTGACGACTGAGAAAAATACAGCAGTCGAAGTGTATAAGTAACTGGATAAATATTGGTATCATTTACAACATGGAAAAATCTTGGGGGAAATTATGGATTCTGTTATGGTATTTTAAAGTTAAAATCCTTATTAGACTTAAAATAGAGATGACAAGTAGTCAAGTTGCGAGCTTGAGAGATAGATGAGAGGTAGAGATATAAATTTGGGGTGTTAATGTCCATATAATAATCAAAGACATGAGGCTCTATGAGATTATACGGGGAGGAAATTAAGACAGCCAAGAGAAGAGGGCCCAGCCCTGAGTCCTGCTTTATTTATAGGTCAGGCAGCAGAGTCACAGTGAGAAATCAAAACCGAAACAGTCATTGAAATAGGAGGGGGAACAGGAGAGTACCGCTTTTAAAAACAGTAACAGCTTTCATTTTTTGAGAAATATCATGCGCTAGGTACATTTAATACTGTTTATGTACTAGTATTAACTCTTCCATCCTCACAACAGCCACATGATGTAGGTAAACATAGGTACTTATCTCCTTTTGTAGAAGAGGAGTCAAAGACAGAGAAAAATTAAGAAAAGCATTTTAAGAAAGAGGAAACTATGTCAAATATGCTGCAAGGTTGAGCTTGACTAAGATTAAAGACATAAAAGTGAATGTTTTATTTGGTAAGAGAGAGGACATTGGTGATTTCAGAAAAAAACAGGCTCAATAGGATGAATGTGAGAGTTCCACAAAAGTGTGCTTTATAAAAAATAGTAGTACCTTTCTGAGAAGTTTGCTATAAAAGAGAAAGAGAAAACATAAATTTGTTAGAAGGAGACACTATATTAATAATTTGTTTTCAAGATATGAGAGATACCAAGAAATATTTTTATTCTTCTGGCTATTATTCTATATATGGAAATAAATTACATAGGAAAAATAGTGATTAATTACTGTAGCAAAACCTTGAAAAACCAGAATGTGATCCAAACTATAAATGGAGAGGAACTAACTTTTTGTGGGTACTGAGATTGTGTATTTTAACAGGAATCTGGGCAAAAAGAATACAGATACTGAAGCAGGAAAGGTGGGTAGGTTTGATGGTGAGTATATGAGGATGTTCATGACTATTTCTATTGTCTGAAAGTAATATGATGGTCATCATTTGAGTATGAGAGGGAAAAGTACAGAAAGATTAATGGAAAAGGTTGGGTGCAGTGGCTCACACCTGTTATCTCAGCACTTTGTGAGGCTGAGGTGGAAGAATTGCTTGAGGACAGCAGTTTGAGATCAGCCTAAGCAACATGAGACCCTCAACTCTAAAAATGGTTAAAAAAAAAAAAAGAAGTTGGGCATGGTGACACATGCTGGTAGTACCAGCTATTCAGGAGGCTGAAGCAGGAGGATCACTTGAGACCAGGAGGTTAAGGCTGCAGTGTACTATGACTGGACCACTTTATTCCAGCCTGGGTGACAGAGTAAGACTCTGTCTCAACAACAGCAATTTAAAAAAAGATTAATGAATTAATGAAGATAATTTAAAAATAGAAAATCTATTAAGAAAGGGTAAAGAGATGGATAGCAGTGTTGAGAGGCCATTTAAGATTGCAGTCACAAGTATAATGAGAAAACCAGTCAGCACTGTGGTGTTCTCTAGCAATATTCAGCTGTTCTGGTGCAGTGTGCAGTAGGCAGATAGCTGAGTTTTCCCAGGGAATTTTGATGAAGAGTCACACCTGGGAGTTAGCGCAGTGATTAACCCAATATATACCATCTAGAAGTGTGCCTTTGCTGAACTAAAGCGAGATTTTCTTGTCTTCACTACCTGATTCTGAGCAGGAAAAATTACATTTTGTATGTATGATGCTTATAGAGCCAAAGCATCTCCCAAAGTCTGGTGATAGAATAGTGTTGTACTTAGCAAAGTTTGGGATTTCAATTTTAACTCATATTACATGAAATGAACCACAGCAAATTGTTCTTTCTAATTCTCTACCACTCTTAAAACTCCAGGGGGTCTTCCATTCTTCTGGCATTCCATTTCCTTCACGCCACATGGTATTTTATATTTAGTCAAAATTTATCTTAGGGTTCTCAAATGATTACCTGTTGTTTGATTTCTTGAGCACTTAAAGTAATTCTTTTTATGTTTTTCATTGTTACCATGGCTCTTTTATCAAAGAGTTGGATTAAACAACCTTTGAGAATATTATTTGTACTAGAAATCTCAGCCTGGGCATTTTTCACACATCACACCTTCAAAAACCTCTTGTTGTCATACTTATCATTAGACAGTAGGGCCTTTGTGCCAAAGACCATGTCTTTTTCAGCTTGGTCTCCCACAACACATAGTCCTGTGCCTAGCACAGAGTGGGTGCTCAGTACATGTTTCTCTGAATGAACAAATAAATGTATTATCCTGCTGAGGAGTCTAAATAACATACACAGACAAACACTAAGCAAGAAGAGAGAAGAAAATGAAACATTAACATGTGAAAATAGGTAGGTTTTTAATTGTGTTTACAACAGAAAGAGCATGGAATTAAACATTCTGTTCCAGATTACTTGGTGAGATGATTATAAAGTGATAATAGACCTACAATTGTTTGCATGGACATACTATACCAAGAATGTGACTATTCATTTTCTCACATCTTTTAGACCAGGATTACTGATTGTGTTGCTTTCTTTGTAAAAGCTGTTCCAGGACCAGCATCAAAAGATACTAAAGACAGATTCTGCAATATTGAAAGAGAAATACAAGATAATTGTTTCATTCATAAAGAACCTTACAGGTAAGTTTCATGATTTAATAACAAAGTGGAATGTCCAAGCATATCATCTGAAAATAATGTAATAAGTATAAAGTAGTGTCTCCACATGACTTGCCTTATTCTAAATAATATTTATCCTTTAAATATTATCAAATACTATTATAATACTATTATATAATTACTATATGACTGTATGTTGCCTGCTTTTGACAGGGATACAAGTTATTATTTTGAGCTTTCTCTACTGCGTTAAAATAACATATTTGTATGTGTTTCTGTTTGGTTTTTAAAAATAACATCGTTGTTGAGCTCGAATTCACATCCCATATATTTTAACACATAGGTTATATATGTCATATAAAATTAGTGAATTTATGCTTTAATTTGTAAGGGCAAAAAGAAAGAAAGGCACTACTTAACAAAGATTCAGAAACAAGTTTGCCTATGAAGGATCGAGAACAATTATTCCACTAGACTTTCTCCAGAAGATAATCAATTACTTAGTAAATCTCACAACCTCTATTGAAAATATCCTGTGCCAGACACTGAGGATAGGTCACTGAGCCTGACCGATGTGGTTCCTGATATGGAAGAATTTAAAGCCCAGAAGGGGAGGGGGGAAATATATGTATATGCTTAGTACTCAGAGAAAGCTAGCAAGGGGGTCTTATTTGAGTCAGAGTGGCCAAGAGTTACAGTTAAATATATTTTGTCTCATCTTACACAAATTTAGCTTTACTTCTACCACAAATTCTCATCCTAAATTCTAACATATACAGATATAGAAGCAATAGGATAAATAATGAACCAAAATGCTTCTTCAGTTCATTCAGCAAACATTTTATGTGTGCTTCCCATGTCTTAGGTCTCTACTAGGTGCTGGGAATGAAAATTAAAAAGTCACTGACATGGTTTCTGCAGTGGAGAAACTAATATGTGAGCAATTATAATAAGGAGCCATGAGCACAGAAAACCAGAAGAAAACTTGGGAGCAGGGAGAATAACTCAGACTGAGAAGTCTTTCTCTAAAAGATAATATTAGGGTTATGATTTTAAGAGGAAATATTCGGTCAAGGAAAGGGTGAGGAGAGAAGTGGGAAGAGGTGAGGAAAAAGATGGTATGTAGTGGGAACTCAAGAAAGAGCAGAGATACTAAAGCTTATGTTTATTAAAAATAGCATAATACATATGAGAAATTGCAAATGACTGTATCGAGCAGGTAGGAAGTGTAGAAAGTAAAAAGAAATGAGTTTAGAGATGCAATTAAGCACCAAATAACGAAGGGTGTTATGTGCCAGTGTAGGTTTTATCTTACTGTGACTAGGGAACTACTTAAAGACCTTGAGTAATTATAAATAGAATGACCACATTTGCATGTGTACACAGATAATTCAATAAGTGGAAGGAAAATAGGTTGCAGGAAAGACAGCCTGGAAGCAGAGCAAATACTTAGGGAACAGTGGCAATAAGCCAGGAAAAACACGCTAACCAGCTGCATGAAGGCAACGGCAATACAGCAGATACTCAAAAGAGACCAGGGAGGTAAACTAACAAAACTTCGTTACTGGTTGAAGATGGTGGGTGTGGTAGGCATCTAAGGTGACACAAGGATTTACTGGCTTGAGCGGTGGTATTAATTCTGGTGTCACTATTTAAGAGAGGAAATGAGGAAGAGGATGAGATTAGGGAAAGAGAGACAAGAATAGACTGATATTATTCACTGTATTATATGTGCCAGCCACTGTTCTTCTGCTACAGTTTTAATTCATCTTTATTTGCTGCTGAATTTCAAACATGAATCTCCAACCAGGCTTGCTTTCTTGAGTTCCAGATTTGTATATAAAAATGTCTCCTAGATATTTTCACTTGGATAGCTTGACAAAGAAGTGCAGAGTAGAATCTGAAAAATGAGATTAGATTTAGGCACTAGAAGAGAAAGTGTGTGTGTCGTTAACTTTTTGCTATATTTTTTTTCACTGAAACTATAGAAAATAAGAAAAATAGAGGTATGGACACAAATAAGTTAGAAGTGGCAGCAAGATGAAGAAACACTTGCTTTGGGAATTACTTCTTTCAGTAAGTAGAAAAAGATAATCTGCTGAAATCAGTGGAGGTAAATTGGCAAATTAAAAAAAAACCTGAGGGGAAAATGGTGAAGGTTTGAAATAGCTACAGATAATAAGAGAGGGAGTCAAAATGGAAATATAAAATGGTGTGCAGGTATCATTGACAGTTCAACTAAGATGAGGACCTTGATCTGTGGGATTTCAATTTTAGTAGCACCAATCCACGTGGCTATTTGATTTCTGTAAAATTTCTTGAGTCCAGGTACAGGAGTGGAGAACACAGGTGGTTGGGTTTATCCAGGATTAGACTTTTGCTTTGTGAGTGTAGTAGGAAAGTAGAGTCAAGTTTTGTGGGTGTAGACAATAGAATTGTTTAAGTTAGAGATCAAAGGCCCAGAGTGATTATTAAATAGAATGTATCCAGGAGGAATCTTTTAGATTGACAGGGAAAAAAAGGAGCAGTTATGAGCTGAACACCAATAGAGAATAATGGGAATGGGAACTGGAATATTAAGAGGCTAAGAACAGAGGGGAAATCTTAAGAGCAGAGTATTTCAGAAGTGGGGAGACCCTGGGTGATGCAAAGCCCCAGGTTTGGAATGGAGTTGCTCACTGAAGAGGGAAGGAAAGTCAAAGGCTTGGACAAAACCAAGGGAATCTGCTATTAATTTGTCAGATGGCCCACCCAGTGTTGGAAGGACTTTCAAGGCCACTAGTCCAGCCTCCTTAAACAGAAAAGTATATTACATTGTGATCTTCAATAAATGTTGGCCAAGGAGCAGGCATCCTGAGCATGAAATAGTCACCCATCATAGAGCACCCTATGCAAATGATTGAGCTTAAGTTCTCTAAAGCAAGTATAAAATAAGTCAGTGATAACTTTGTTTTTTAATTTAAATATTATTTGCATACAGTAGTTTGTATTTCTTACTTTTGTTTTTAGTAGAAAATGGTTCACAGGATTTGAAGGGAAGGAGCTTTTGATTCCCTCTTGGACAAAAGAACTTCAGCAAAAGTCCTAGAGGGAGAAACAATACGGGATGTAACAAATGTTCTCTTAGAGTTGATATCTAAATGACTTTTCATTGTAGAGGCATGGAACCAATCTAAATTCTCCCACTTCATCTTGTGTTGCCTATCAGACAGTTAAATCTTATTGTTTTAATCCGCCTATAAATGTAGCTCTGGGCTTAATATGGAAACAACATTTTTTGAATATGGATTTTAAAAAAATCTATGTTTGCAGATTTTAATTTATTTGATTATACCATCATCTGCCTCTAGTGGAAGAAAATTCAAGGTTGTTTGCTTTCCTGGCCTCCTTTTCCCACTTTCTCTCCAAAACGAATCAGGATAAAGGAAGAAAAATCATTTTCTTTCATCCCTAAGGAGGAGGAGTATTGGTTATTGCCAGCTCCTAGGATATAATAGATTCAATGAGCTAGAATAATCTAATCAAATCTTTGTTAAAGGGGTTAGAAGGTACTGTATCTGCAGGAGCTCCACACACAAACCTGAAACTTTTCCTAATTCTATTACTTTACAGTCTGTGTTCTTTACCTGTTGACAGAGAAAATATATTGAATCTGAGAAGAGAGCTATTAAATTAATAGTCAAAATTACTTATTTTACCACACTTCATTATTGCTCTCAGTTCCTTCAGTCATACAGAAGTTTGGTTTACATATCCCTTTCGTTTTAAACATCTGGGAAGCTTTAGAAACCAAATTTGTTATAATTCTGGGATGTGGTTTTGGTATTTGGCATGTATAATTTTGCAAAATGGAGATTAATAAAAATAGAGTAATAACTACTCAAGCAAAACCAAAAATTGCAGGAAGAAGCAAGTGCTAATTGAATAATGTGTGTGGCTGCAGTTAAAATCCCTAAAAAATATAATATATGACATTTGGTTATTATATTTCTTATATAGTAACTTCTTAATGTAGTAATTTCTCTTTCTATACCAAAGACCCAACATTATATAGTAACCCATGCCATGCACACCTATGTAATTCATGACTGCCTAGATAATTGTAATATTATACTTACTCTGTCACTGTTATTTATTTTTCTTTTTTTTTTTTTCTTTTTGAGATAGACTCTCACTTTGTTGCCCAGGCTGGAGTGCAGTGACACGATCTCAGCTCACCGCAACCTCTGCCTCCCAGGTTCAAGTGATTCTCCTGTCTCAGCCTCCCAAGTAGCTGGGATCACAGGCACCTACTGCCATACCCGGCTAATTTTTCATTTTTAGTACAGACGGGGTTTCACTATGTTGGCCAGGCTTGTCTTGAACTCCTCACCTCAGGTGATCAGCCCACTTTGACCTCCCAAAGTGCTGGGATTACAGGTGTGAACCACTGCACCCGGCCTGTCACTATTTTCTTGAACACGCTGTCAGTCAGTACTCCTAGTCATTTATATTTATTTACTATGTTAAGTAAAAAATGTTTTATAAATTGTTGCAATTGCTGGATTCTTTTATTACCAGATCATATTCCTTTTCATATTTTAAGATGAAAAAATTCTCGTTTCTCTTCTGCAAACTAGCTAAGAAGAAGCTGTACACACTAAAACTGTTTGACAGATTTCCTAAGCCAAGCACAAGTAAGTTTGAGTGCTATCCTTTTGTCTATTTACAATTTAGCTTGAACAGAGAGCCTTTACATTACATCAAATCATCTGTAACACAAGAAGCTTAACACCAGCTATTTTGAAAGTTGTGCCATATGACCAGGTATCGAACATTCAGGAACACAAACAGGTATCTTGGGGAAAGTTACTGAATAGCTAATGCAAAGCAGATTGTGTTACAGTAATAAACTAAAGAGCCAAAAGTAAGACTGAGGTCAGTTAGAAAAGTTTTTTTTTGGTTTCTTTGTTTTTGTTTAGCATAGTGGTCACATCTGTTCATCATGTATACTCCTATCAGAGCAAACTACCTGCAGTTCCCCAATGTGCCACACTCTTCCATAACTCAATGCCTTTGACCATAGGGTCATGCCTTCCAAAAATTACCTCTATCTATTTGTTTACCTGGTGAGCTTCTATTTTTCCTTTTTGACTCAACTGAAACAATCCCCACGTGGAAACTTCTCTCACTCTCCTCTGTTTCAATAGTACATTGTCTGTACCCATATTACAAAATATATTCCTTTGCTTATTGAAACTGCTTACTTGCTGGTTTTGTCCCCTGGAGGTCAGAAACTATCACTTCTTCATCCCTGTATTTCCAGTATCACATACAGAGCCTGGCACTTTGGAAACAGAAAACAATGTTTGTTTGTGTTTTAATAAAGGCAGTACTTAGAGCAGTGAGATCAAGAGAATAGTAAGAATACTGACAAAGGAATAGTATTTGGTGTTGTTATAAATGAAGAAACATATGATTTTGTATAAATTAATAAATTTTACTAACTTACGAGTGTAAGAAATATCAGTATGTTCAGAATTTTTAGCAACATAAGTAGGCATCTTTTGATATAATATTAAGAAATATTAGACAGAAGGTAGCAAATGAATGTAAACAAGGGAAGTGCAAAGACTGTGATAAAAAGGCCATTAAAATGTAGCCAGATGGAAGTTTTTTATAACAGTTTTAGGAGAGAAAGAAGATGCAACGAATATATAAAAAACTACACTACCAGCGAAGAAGAATATTCCATTATAGTGCTTATGTTAAGGAATGAGGCAAACAGAAAACGAAAACACTAGTTTATGATTAGATATAAAACATCATGAGAATACAGATCACAGAAGAAAAATTATTGAAGTAAATTATCAGATAATTCAAGTAGAATGAAGAAAAGAGGTAAACTGGATGTTGAAAGAAAGGAAAGGAACAACTGAAGTGGTAAAGGGATGTGCAATGAAAGTCAAGGTGGAAGCAAAGAATGATCTAGGAATGTTTGAGGACCAGAAGGAAGACCAGCCCCAGGAGGACAAAATGCTGTTCTTAAAGGTGTAGATGTTTGGGTTAACATTGAAAATTTGAGTTGAAAAATAGCAAACTTTTTTATTTTCATAGACCGTCAAGTCTTTTTCTATAGGCTGACAACAAAGCAAATGGATATCTAACTTACAATGAAATCCAGAGCCTTCTAGGAGCAGAGACACCAGAATAAGAATAACTGGAGCTATTTGATGCTGATAATAACAAGATGTGCTCCTACCTGTAACTAATAAGAGCATTTGGGCTGACTGGTAAGAGGATTCAAGGGCCGGAATATCAATAATGGTCAAGTGACAAGTAGTCTTGAACAGTGTTCTGTATTACAGCCCAAAATTAACAGGCAACCCACATTTTCAGTTATTAGTTTATAATTGAAATCCAAAACAAAAGTTTACAGAAAAACCTGAAAAGTAGCAATAAACATAGCATCTCAAGCCATACACAAGGATAATTAGAGTTTAAAAAACTGACAGTCATTGCTTAATTGCACAAATAAATGGGTTATTTGCAGGCTATGGAAAGGCATATTATTTAGTCTCCTTTTGTACTTGATAATAGGATTTTAGGATGACACTCTTAATACTGTTAAACTTTTTTTTTTTTTTTTTTTTTTTTTTTTTGAGACAGAGTCTTGCTCTGTTGCCCAGGCTGGAGTGCAGTGGTGCGATCTCGGCTCACTGCAAACTCCACCTCCTGGGTACATGTCATTCTCCCACCTCAGCCTCCCAAGTAGCTGGGACTACAGGCACCTGCCACCACACCCGACTAATTTCTTTTTGTATTTTTTTTAGTAGAGACGGGGTTTCACCATGTTAGCCAGGATGGTCTCGATCTCCTGACCTTGCGTTCTGCCCGCCTCGGCCTCCCAAAGTACTGGGATAACAGGCGTGAGCCACCGCGTCCAACCAATACTGTTAAACTTTAAAGCCGAGTATTCTAAAGTGGTGATGTAAGGCTACTACTCATTTAACAGAAATAAGAAATTAAAGCAACAGAAATAAGAAATTAAAGCAACATAACTTGCATGAAATTTTAAGGAATCTAAAATAACTTTTTAAATTGTACTATTTCCCCCATCTGCTTCTTTTCTATTTAGTTTTCACAGAATTTTTTGTGTAATTTGAACAGATTTACTGTGTATATCTATGGGCAGTTTCTTAACCAGTGAGGAAGAGCAAACATACTAGACCTGGCATCTGAAAGCTGGTAGATGAATAGAACACACGACTATAAAATGCAATTCCATGTCACCTAACGCTAAATATATTTATGATTGGAGAACAAAAAAATTAGTTAAATTTCTGTCATTTACCTCTGATATAAGAAATGATAGCCAGCAGAGAGATGTTCTGCACCTTCTGTCTTGATATGCACAAACATGTGAGTTGATGCCACCTACACTTCCAGTGGTATGGCCACATTCTCAGGTAGGACACCCATTCATGTTGAAATTTGCATCACTAGAACATGCATGACATTATATGGTCCATATGCCTATAGATGCCTAGATATTGCCAAAGTCTTGTACTTGCCAAATTCCACTGACATCTTTGGGCCTTACATTCAAGACCTTTAAAGATCTTTGCTTGATTTGTGCTCCTTCCCACCTTATCTCTGATGAAATAATAATTTTTTTAAAAAGATGGATGACCATTCCAAAATATAGATTGCATAGTTGGGGGACCTACCTATCCAATTCAGATAAGCTTCTCCAGAATATCACTTAAATATACCAGGTGGAATAAAAATCCATTTTGAAAAGTATGAGAGGAATTCTGAGGTAGTTTTTGATCTGTAACCACTCACTGCTGCTTCCTTCCCAGGTTGTCCTTGCCTTTGCTATCCACACCTTTCTGCTCATTGTTATAGGAAAGACAATTACTGCTGCAATCCTAGCTTAAGATACATTTTTTTAATACCTGCCACCTATCTGTCTTGGGCTTTTCTCATGCTCCAGCGGACAGATGGCTGCAGTTCTAGCACATTTTAACACTGGGGATATGAGTGATGTCAAGTGAGATTTATAGAATCAGAGACAGCACTCTTTTCTGGTACAAAAGGATCCTGTTAGGAGCACCAAGAATGAATGTTTTAGACAGGCTTCCACAGAGGAAAGCCAACGTCTCTATTTGTACAAGGCAATTGTCTAAAAATTTTAGCTGACCAAGTTGGGGATAAGAAGAGTATATGTGGCTTGATAGTGATCATTGAGCTATGCCCCAAATGGTTCATTCAGTGCCACATCCAGAGTGTTGTGCAGTGCCCTGAGAGAGTGCAAACTCATTCAGTGGTAGCCCTCCTCCCAATACCCATAAGAAGCACCATATGCACATCCATTGTTTTTGATCTTACATCCTAAAAGGCATTAATCTAGTACAAATAAAACTTTTTTTAAAAAAAAAAAGCTAGATATTTTCTTAGCTTACCTTTGTAAATTACAATGTTTGAGTTTATTGTATTTCCTTGTTGTTAAAAACAAAAGCATCTGGCTGGGCATGGTGGCTCACAGTTGTAATCCCAGCACTTTGGGAGGCTGAGGTGGGTAGATCACTGGAGGTGAGGAATTTGAGAAGAGCCTGGGCCTGGCCAACATGGTGAAACCCCATCTCTACTAAAAATACAAAAATTAGCTGGGGTGTGGTGGTGCACGTCTGTAGTCCCAGCTACTCATGAGGCTGAGGCAGGTAAATTGCTTGAACCTGCGGGGAGGAGGTTGCAGTGAGCCGAGATTGTGCCCTCCAGCCTGGGTAACAGAGTAAGACTCTGTCTCAAAAAAAAAAAAAAAAAAAAAATCATTAGATACACATTAGATAGACAGGCACAATCTATGCACCATAAACCTGAAAAGGATAGGGCAGCTTGGAAAATACCTAAGGGTAATAGAAAACCCAAGAGAGGAAACTGAAAGCTTAGAAGCATGAAGATGGGAGAGAACAGGTCAGGAAGGTTGTGTCATGTCAGTAGGATGAAATCTGGACCTGGAGTATGGCATATTCAAATTCAAAATTAATTGCGCTTTCTCAAATGGTGCAACTGGTGTATCCATTCTCTTGGATTCATGAAATTTATTCAGAGGTACCCAAAGTAAATTTCTTTCCTGACTTCATCTTTTGAGATTGCAAATGAGAAGAAATGTTATATATACTATAATCTAAGTGTGGTTTAAATTTCTAAATCTCAAAATGTTTTCCATTTTAGAGTTAGAAGATGGAAGTACAAGAAAGAAGAATACATCAAAGCAGTGACTTGATTTTATTTTGTAACAATTTCGTCCTATTTATTCCTAATATTTTAGCAAGAAGTGTTACAGGGGTAGATCTGGCCAATCTAAAACTTGCTAGTCCTTTTGAATTTTATTTAGTTTTAAAAAGATAGTTTTTGTTTCTTAAAAGACTTCAAAAATTTCATAATACTGCCATTCTTTTAAAAAAATTGAGAGAGCATTTTAAATTTTTTAAAAATCAAATTTCTAAAGAATTGCGAGGATAGTGTAAACGCTACACACATAAATATATGTAAATGGTATTAATAATACATATTTTTGTTCAACCTAATATATGTCTTTAGCATTTGTTTTTTCTGATGACTCAAACTTAATTGTTCACATTGGTATTTTAGGTACTCTTGCCCTGCCTTCTTACTCATAAGTTGAACCTCTCATTATACGTGGAGGGCAGAATCAAGATTGGAAGCAGAATTGAGAATCTTTAATATATCATAGCGTTGGGCTTTTCTGGATGCCTCGTCTCTGCCAGTTCCTTTTATAGACAAAATAAGTTACCCAGAGATATATATCCTTGCTAATTTGAAGTTTAATGTTATGCAATTTATCGAATGCATTTACATTCAAAAGTTTTCATTTTCTGCTAAAAGTAAAGAATATTCATGGCCTTCAGCCAAAGTTCTACAAGGGTAACTAAAGCAAAATTAGCATGAACATATGAAATTCATCTTTTCAAACACATTAGATACTCTACTGCAGTGCTATGCTAAGTAAGAGTAATAGATCCCTCGATTAAAATATTACCTATTTGTATAACGAATCTCAACAAAACTTTTCTCTCTGCACTGCTTTTTAGTTATTTTTGACTTCAATGAAAATATCTTAATATTACGACTAAGCCTCGTGGCTTAGTAGATATTATCTTTTTAAAAATACAGGTATTGGCCGGGCGCAGTGGCTCACACATCTCATCCCAGCACTTCGGAAGGCCGAGGCGGATGGATTACTTGAGGCCAAGAGTTGGAGAAGAGCCTAGCCCACATGGCAAAACCCCGTCTCTACTAAAAATACGAAAATTACCCGGGCATGGTAGTGCATGCCTGTAATCCCAGCTAGTCGGGAGACTGAGGCAGGAGAATTGCTTGAACCCGGGAGGCGGAGGTTGCAGTGAGCTGGGATTGCGACACTGCACTCCAGCCTGGGCTACTGAGGGAGGTTCTGTCTCCAAATAAATTAAGTAAGTAAGTAACTATTAAATTGACACAGTGGAACTGAAGTCACCTCTGCTGTCAGGAATATGGAATAATCACTGCACAAAATAGGGTTACTGAAAAGTTAAAACTAATTGTAGATAGAAACTAACAGAAATAAAATACTTTTAATTCTATAAAATTCAGCAAGAACTTCAGGTTTTCCTGGTTAATAAATGAAAAACCTGAGATAATGTATTACCTGAGATTAATGTTGGATTATATATTACTCTATTGAAAATAATCTGCTGGTTTTATTTATAATAAGGAAGATCACTAGTCTTGCAGGATACAATATAAATGAATTATCTCTTACATCATGTCTGCCTTACCCAAAAGTGAAGGTATGAGTCATATAAGTATTGTGTGCCTTTGGTTTCCATATTTTAAAAGCTAGGCGTCTTGGTACCAATACACCTTACCTGCCCTGCTAACCCCAACTCAGCAACCCAAACACCCAAGTGATCGGGGATTTTTAACACTCTGTAGGACTTGCAGAAAAACGGCAATATAAATACTTTAATTGTGTGGATATCTAAGACCCTTCTAATTAAATTTGTTGGAAAAATGTTTTTGCTGTCAAAAATATCAATAGTATCTTCACATGAAATGCATGTCTTCAAAAGCTGGCTAAAATGTTACCATCTCAGAAGCATGATAAGCAGCTCTTTAATGCACATTTTAGAGAAGTTTCAATAATAGAACTCCTATAATTCTCAAACCTCATCATATGAAATGTAAAATTTTTCTATTTCAGACGTTTTTGATTATATTGATTGCAAATAACCATTCTCTAATGTGATTTTATATTTATAAGCTGGTTGAATTACTTAGAAGCTAGAATGAAATATGAATTATACTATTAGTAAAACAGATTGCTGGATTATCCCTTGAGGTTTTTCTTCAACTTATTTTGGTTCTTTCATTTATAAACCTTTTATTTTTGAAGTGGAGTTGTTCAGTTTTAGCAGTATTTGGGACTGAGAGAGAAGCTGAGTTTTGAAGAGAATCTCTAGCTTCAATCATAAACTATTACTTTAACCCAAACATTAGCTCTTTTCAACTCTGGACACCAAAATCCTGCCCCTATGGTTTATGTGGAGGGATAACAGAAGTTGCTACTCTAGAGGAAAAATGTCTTAATTCTCATTTGTGTTTGATATGATGATAACCAGCTATGGGAATATTTTAATAGTTGCAGAAACTCTTTCTAAATAATAAATGAATAAATACTTTCTTGAAAACTTTACTTTATTATACAATCTAGCCCAAGTGTGGAAAATTTAAAAATCACCCTATTTACCAAAACTATCTAACAATAATCTTGCTAGAAAAAATAAAAAACAACAATGATCAGTAAATACCTACACTTAACATTCTTACTTCTGGAACAGAATTTTAAGATCCATGTCCATGTCCTTGTAAGGTAAATCCCTCTGTTTAACAATTAAAAAAAAAAAAGTCTCACATTTAATACATTGTTTGCACACTCAAATACATACAAAAGCTGGGAGACCTGTCTTAGAAACATGTTTAAAATGAATATATATAATATTATGAAATCTGAATAAAAATTTTATTCCAACAACACTTCTCTATTTTAAATCATGTTTATTATTTAAGTTTTTATCACAGTGGAGATTAACTTATGCTTAATCATCCAATCAGTGCCTACTGTCAACTTAATCCAATTCCAAAAAAGTAAAATCAACTCATTCATACACTCTAAGTCCTCTTACTATCCCACCATTCATTGCCTGTGTCTTTTTTCCCTTTTAACGGCAACATCGTAATAAGATTGTGAAAAGGTATAACTAATCGGTTTCTATGTATGTATAATACCATTTCTTCAAGTATTCAGAGAGCAGTACATTTGTCTGCATTGTGCATTAGAAAACTACTTGTGACATTATTTCTAAGTGCAGGAGAAATGCTCCTGGTGGGAGAGTAATGAAGTTGTTTGTCATAGTGTATGCCAAGGATTTACAGCACTGTAGAATTTTCACAACTCTTCCATGTTAGTGAGTAACATTAGGTAAATGTTGTATTTGCCTACTCTCAGCTATCAGATGTGGGATTTCAAACTACAAACAAATAAAGCATACACTCAACCAACAAGGGTAGTGCAAGTGCTAAGTAAACAGAATGACATGAAAGAAATTCATAGTTGCCAACTAGTGAATGCTTCAGCAGGGAGGCCCTGATTTTATGATGTCTGTGACTTGCATCCCTGTTCTCAAATGAATACTGTCACTGCTCCATGTCAGCCACAATGACCGGAAAAGGCTGCTGAGGTGAGGGCTGAGGGAATGAGGAGGATGATAGGAATTCATTTTCACAAAAAAGTGGTTCAATTTATCTGTCACATCTGTATATAGTGTAAAGTCTGATTTGTTAACAAGATCTCAGACGTCTCCAGACAAAGCAGGTACCAATATGGAAAACTGCAAATGTTTCATTTAAAGGAATTAAATGTTGGCACCTATGTAATATAGCTTGTGTGGCCTGGACAATAAAAGGGATCAGAAGATGGTTTTTTAAAAGTAAAACTTTGGAAATGTAACACCTGAACATTCAAAAGTTACATTATAGAAAAGCCATCAAACAGTTACATAAACATTCAACAATACAGTGGTGCTGTTTAAAAATGCCCTGGAAGCAATAATCTTCAGTACTTTGAATAAAGTCAGAATTTCATTGCTTTGTCTTAATTATGCATTTAACATATTGTTACTCATTAAAATTAAATAGAAAAAAACTATAAAATTCTTCCAGAGGAAAATTATTGGTAGTGGGAAAACAAAAGTAAAATGTGAAAACCAATGTATACATTTACTTAATTACATGTTTTTCCCCCAGAAGTGGACATACTCTATCAGAAAATAAAAACAAGGAAAACAACAACAACAACAAAAATAAAACAAAAATTACAAAAAAACTGTGCCATTTCCTTTTTTTTTTTTTCTTCCTCTGCATCCAGTTTTGGGGGAAAGTGTTCTTTCATAGTGGTGTTCTGAGTTCACACATATTAAATGGTAGAAAAGGAACATCTGGATCCTGACTATCCTTTTACTTTATTCTTGAGTGTGTTGTACCCTCAACAAATGTAACAAGCAGCCAGTAAAAATTCTCTTAATTAGGAGACACACACACACACAGACACACACACACACACACACACACACACACACACACAACCTTATTAAGAAAAATGCAACCATTCCTGATCCAGGACACACACATATGAAGATTTAAAACTAAGGTCTGACACAGTCACTTAATTGATTTAAATAATTAAGGCTTCTAAAAGGTTCAGTGCCAAAACTCTCTACATCAGTATTTGAATAAAATACATTTTTGCATTTTAGGTTTGTGCTTTTTACAGCCATCTTAATTCCACAGAATTTCATTAGTAGATCTCATAAGGGCATGTTAGAATTGTTTACTGTTTTACTTTTAGTAGCTGTTAGATTAAATAATAGCAATAAAAATTCAATGAGTGAACCAATTTATTTCTATCACCTGGGCTGTTGGCTCATTTCACTTTCTTTTCATGTTTAATATGGCCATTTCTTTTGTACTTGCCATTGAGGATTCCATTGTGGTAATGTCCATTAACTGTGCTATGCTTATTTCTAGACCACAGACTTTTGATTTTTCTGTAGATAAATTTTGTCACCCAAGACAAGAGAAAGTAAAACAAGGCAGCACCAAGCAAAAGCACAAAGGCAATATCCAGTAAAAAATACTGACAAAAAGAGATTTGATGGACAGCGGCACGTAGGTGATGGGCTCCATTGTGACGAATAATATAATCTATCCAATAGATAGTTCGATTGACAGGGTGACCAGGTTGATCCTTGTGAATTTCCGAAAGCTTCTGGGCCCTCTGACGGTAGCTATGGAGAGGGGAACACAGAATGAAGAGGTTAATAATAAAGTTCTATATTTATGCATATCTTCACGTAAAAGGGGGAAATAATAAAAACTATACTACTATTCTTTAGTAAGTACTTTGCATGTACAAACACTGTGTTAAGTGCTTTAAGCACATTATCTTATGTTAAACCAATAAAATATATTTTAAATTGGTGAGAAAAGTGAAAATCAGAGAGACTGAGTAATTTGATTATGTTACAAAGCAAGCACTGTGTTAAGTGCTTTAAGCACATTATCTTATGTTAACCCAATAAAATATATTTTAAATTGGTGAGAAAAGTGAAAATCAGAGACACTAAGCAACTTGATTATGTTACAAAGTTGAGACCCAGAATTTCTTGCCTCCAAACCCTTTGCTGTTTCCACACAACATTACATGTAGTTCTTCTCTCTACATACTTTTAAATAATATAAATCAACAAGTCTCAACCAAGATGGAAACTAAATTTATTAGATTCTGAAAGAAAGATGGAGAAAAAGATATAGAACTTCATTCTACCACTTTTTTAAGCAATAATATTTAATTTGTCTTAATTTAAAATAACATTAAATATGGGGTGATGATACATTATTAAAGAGATAAAAAAGAGTTGAGAAACACCATGAAGTCAGATTTGATGTTATATGCAGTATTCATATACAGGTAATGTATGCATGTATATATATATAAAGAAGACACCCTCTTAAATGATTGAAAGACCAAGGAAAATGGGGAATCACAAAGTAGTAAAATATAAGCATTTTATTTTAATCTAAAAACATGTGACTGCACATTCGTGTGCTAGTCTTTGACAAACAGCTAAAGCCCTCTTGCATGAATTCATGACTGAAGTTTGTATTGTTTAGACATAAGAAATAATTTCCACCTCCAGAGATACAAAATCTATGATGGAGGATATAGCACTACTGAGTTGTGCATTATAGAGGAACAAAAGATTGGACACATGTGAAGACTTGATAAAGCCAAGAGAAGAGTGTAAACTAAATCATAAAAGTGGGGGAGTAAGAATACACCCAGAACAAATTCATTTGGAAAAAGTATGAAGTTTAGTTAGAAATTAGATTGGAAGAAGATGAGTCTTCCCCATGGGTATTCTGAATGACAAGATATAATAGCTTCTTTCTTAGAACCAAGGAGCCATTAGATCAGGGAGACTGGCTGTTAAAGCAGAGGGAAGATACTCGTGATGCAGAGTCCATTAAAAAGACCTCAAAAATGGCCAATGAGAGACTGACTAAAAAAATGGTGGTGGAATTAGACAGATAAAGGGAAATGGTGTAGTAGAAGAGTTTGCAGGAGTTAGTAAGAGTGTGGATTAAATGTGAAGGGAAAGAGAGAGATCATATGTAACTGCAATGTTTGCAGCTTGAATGACTCACATGGCAGAGTTAATTAACAGAACACAGTAACACAGAACACGAGACATGCTGCTGTAAATGATTACAGTTTGGGCTATAATGAAAGGAAAGGCCGAGAGAGCCACTAGAAATGTGAGGATGGAGCTATGAGATTACAAAGCCTAATGAAAAATCTACTCAGATATTTGAGTTGATTTGATGAGCCTTTATTTTTTATGATTTCACTCTAGACCTAAACATTAAGTTTTAACAATTATGCAAACAAATTTGAGAGGCAGTGAACAGAACGTTGTTAGGAGTGAAAGAAAAAGCAAATTAACGCTATTACATAAGAGTATGTAATTAACAGGCACGTTTTCTCTCTCACCAATGCCTCAGAAGAAAATTATGACCAGATAATAAATCTAGTTGTATTAAAAAGTATAAAAACCTCACCAAATATTAAAAGGCTATCCTCACTTGCTTTGTAATTTATCATAATTTCTAACTGATGGCAAAAGGGAAACTAGAAAGTTTCTACTACTCCATTTTATGAGAAAATGCTTATGGGGCAAAGGAGTATCTTTAAAATACAAAAATGAAACGTGACATCTTAGAAAATAAAATCCAACCTTCTATTTTAACAAAGATGGAAAAGGAGGAAAAAAATAATCTTAAGTCTTCAGGTACCTTAATGTCACTGTGTATATAACCCTTTCTCTAGTGATGATTAAACAGATTAAACAGATGCTTTAATGGGAAATCTGATTTCTTGCACTCTTGAATAAATTATTAACTCATATGGAACTCCGATATGTTTACTTCATCCTAGGTCACTAATTACCAGAAAAGCTCTTGACATCTGACTCAGCTTCTGAACAGGGACTTTCATCAGTCAGACTCTTAGTCCCACCTAGGAGTAGACTCATAAAGCTGGATTGCTTACTAACCGATTTCATTTTGTATGACTATTCTGTTTAGAGGAGGTCCATAGATCAACTGGAAAGGAATATTGGAGAATTCACAGATAAATTTTTGAGGGACAGGTATTTTCCATGCTGAAACTGGCCTCAAATTTAGTGTAGTGGCATTGTCCTATGAACACAGTTTATTTTACAACTCAAAATTCCTTCCAGTAAGTATATGAATATTGCAAAAAAAAAAATGGTGTGATTAAAATGGTCACTCTAGACAGCTCTACGTTATTCCAAGGGATCTCTTAGATAAAGCCCCTTTTAATAAAACAATTACCTTGTAAGGGGCTCACATGTACATTAAATTTTAAAAAGTATAAATATTTTCTATTAAAAGTTGACCACAGGTTGGATATGTGCTAAGTTAATAATCATCAACTCTCCATCTTTCTCTCTAATTTATTTTGTAATAATAAAAGCTTCAGATTCAAAATAATCCTCTCAAACAAATGAACAAAAAAGCAATAGGCTTTTATTAAATGAATCCAAAGCATTAGGAAGCAGAGATGTAAGATGTGTAATTTTACTTAAGTTGTGAATTTTTTAAAAAGTAATACTTTTTGGGGTTTTTGTTGTTGTCGTTATTTCTTCTAAAAAAAAGAAAATGGAATACATGTGCAGAATGTGCAGGTTTGTTACATAGGTATACATGTGCCATGGTGGTTTGCCACACCTACTGACCCATCCACTAAGTTCCCTCCCCTCACCCTCCACCCCCAACAGGTCCTGGTGTGTGTTCTTCCCCCTCTCTGTGTCCATATGTTCTCATTGTTCAACTCCCACTTACGAGTGAGAACATACGGTATTTGGTTTCCTGTTCCTGTGTTATGTGCTGAGGATGACTTCCAGCTTCATCCATGTCCCTGGAAAGGACATTACCTCTTTCCTTTTTAATGCTGTATAGTATTCCATGGTGTATATGTACCACATTTTCTTTATCCAGTCTGTCACTGATGGGCATTTGGGTTGCTTCTATGTCTTTGCTATTATAATTGGACTGCAATAAACATATG
This sequence comes from Macaca thibetana thibetana, assembly GCF_024542745.1. NCBI lineage: Eukaryota > Metazoa > Chordata > Mammalia > Primates > Cercopithecidae > Macaca > Macaca thibetana. The sequence goes on from NC_065582.1 coordinate 74,389,337, forward strand.
TGTGCTTGTGTCTTTATAGCTGAATGATTTATATTCCTTTGAGTATATACCCAGTACTGGGATTGCTGGGTCAAATGGTATTTCTGGTTCTAGATCCCTGAGGAATTGTCATACTGTCTCCCACAATGGTTAAACTAATTTACATTCCCACCAACAGTGTAAAGCGTTCCTATTTCTCCGCAGCCTCACCAGCACCTATTGTTTCCTGACTTTTTAATAATCGCCATTCCGACTGGGCATGAGATGGTATCTCACTGTGGTTTTGATTTGCATTTCTCTGATGATCAGTGATGTTGAGCTTTTTTACACGTTTTTTGGCCACATAAGTGTCTTCTTTTGAGAAGTCTCTGTTCATATCCTTTGCCCATTTTTTGATGGGGTTGTCTTCTTCTTGTAAATATGTTTAGGTTCCTTGTAAATTCTGGATATTAGACCTTTGTCAGATGGGTAGATTGCAAAAATTTTCTTCCATTCTGTAGGTTGCTTGTTCACCCTGATGACAGTTTCTTTTGTTGTACAGAAGCTTTAGTTTAATGAAATCCCATTTGTCAATTTGGGCTTTTGTTGCCATTGCTTTTGGTGTTTTAGACATGAAGTCTTTGCCCATGCCTATGTCCTGAATGGTATTGCTTAAGTTGTCTTCTAGGGTTTTTATGGTTTTGGGTTTTACATTTAAGTCTTTAATCCATCTTGAGTTAATTTTTGTATAAGATGTAAGGAAGGGGTCCAGTTTCAGTTTTCTGCAAATGGCTAGCCAGTTTTCTCAGCACCATTTACTGAATAGGAGATGCTTTCCCCATTGCTTGTTTTTGGCAAATTTGTAGATTAGATGGTTGTAGATGTGTGGTGTAGTTTTTGAGGTCTCTGTTCTGCTCCATTGGTCTATATATCTGTTTCGGTACCAGTACCATGCTATTTTAGTTACTGCAACCTTGTAGTATAGTTTGAAGTCAGGTAGTGAAATGCCTCCAGCTTTGTTTTTTTTGTTTTGTTTTGTTTTGGTTTGGGTTTTTTTTAGTTGTTTTCGCTTAGGATTTTCTTGACTATATGGGGTCTTCTTTGATTCCATATGAAATTTAAAATAGCTTTTTCTAATTCTGTAAATAATGTAAATGGTAGTTTGATGGGAATAGCATTGAATCTATAAATTACTTTGGGCAGTATAGCCATTTTCACAGTATTCATTTTTCCTATTCATGAAGATGGATTGTTTTCAATCTGTTTGTGTCCTTGCTTATTTCCTTGAGCAGTGATTTGTAGTTCTCTTTGAAGAGGTCTTTCACATCCCTGGATAGCTGTATTCCTAGATATTTTATTCTATTTGTAGTGACTGCTGAATGGGAGTTCATTCATGATTTGGCTCTCTGCTTGCCTATTGTTGGTGTAAAGGAATGCTTGTGATTTTTGCACAGGGATTTTGTATTCTAAGACTTTGCTGAAGTTCCTTTCAGTTCAATAAATTTGGGGGCTGAGACGATGGGGTTTTCTAAATATAAAATCATGTCATCTGCAAACAAAGACAATTTGACTTCCTCTCTTCCTATTTGAATCCTCCCTATTTCTTTCTCTTGTTTGATTGCCTTGGCCAGAATTTCCAAAACTATGTTGAATAGGAGTGGTGACAGAGGGCATCTTTGTCTTGTGCTGGTTTCCAAAGGGAATGCTTCCAGCTTTTGCCCATTCAGTATGATATTGGCTGTAGATCTGTCATAAATATCTCTTATTATTTTGAGATAAGTTCCATCAATACCTAGTTTATTAAGAGTTTTTTACATGAAGGGGTACTGAATTTTATCAAAGGCTTTTCTGTGTCTATTGAGATATTCATGTGGTTTTTTGTCTTTGGTTCTGGTTATGTGATAGATTACCTTTATAGATTTATATATGTTGAACCAGCCTTGCATCCCAGGGATAAAGCCAACTTGATCATAGTGGATAAGCTTTTTTTTTTTGAAGACGGAGTCTTGCTCTGTCGCCCAGGCTGGAGTGCAGTGGTGCAATCTCAGCTCACCGCAAGCACTGCCTCCCAGGTTCACGCCATTCTCCTGCCTCAGCCTCCTGAGTAGCTGGGACTACAGGCGCCCACCACCACACCCAGTTAATTTTTTGTATTTTTAGTAGAGACGGGGGTTTCACCATGTTAGCCAGGATGGTCTTGATCTCCTGACCTCATGATCTGCCCGCCTCGTGCTGTTGGATTCAGTTTGCCAGGATTTTATTGAAGATTTTCACATTGATGTTCATCAGAAATATTGGCCTGAAGTTTTCTTTTTGTTGTTGTTGTTGTTGTGTCTTTCCAGTTTTGGTATCAGGATAATGCTGGCTTCATAAAAGGAATCTTCTTTTACAGTATTAGTTACTTGGTTTAAACTAGAATATCTCGGACACAGTATTAGTGAGGCAAACTAATATTTTCAATAATTATCACCTGTTAAATGTGGAATATTATCACATTTGAAACAAAGACAGACAAATGACTTCAGTTTATATAATGACTTTTAGCAAAGGACATGCTACACAAATCACTGGCATTTTTACATTGACTAAGACATCTTTCTATGTACAAAATCCTTTCGGTTAAATATTTAAGGTTTTCAGTTACGTAAGATTAACTCATTATCTGATATGCATACTTTTGGGAATGATATAAATTTATTCATGGCATAGAATAATGCTTAAATCAAGCACTTACATCTCTCTAATATTCTATAGCTGGAACCGCCATGTGACCTAAGATCGTAACCTGTTCTTGCTCTGATTCAGCTTGGTTCATGCCTCACAAAACACAGCTGGACTAACTACCTGTGAATAACCTAGATTTTTGCTCTTTCCTTTTTATCCGACCCAATCTCAGCAGTTCTGCAACTGTTTCCCCATAATTCTACTTAGGGCTGTATTTTACAAACTTTCCTGAAAGGCTACATATATACACACACATACGTACACACATACATATGACACATATGTGATGTATATGTGTGTGCATATATATACACACATGAAAGAATATCATGTTTTGAAAAGCACGCCTTTAAAGAAAAACTATAGATAACAGAAGAAGGGATCTACTTAGGCAACCCTAGTTATGGAACACATTGCTTCCAATGGCAGAGCTGTATCCGGCACTGGATCCTTTCAGAGTCCAGAGTATGAAGGTCACCTCTGAGCTCACATAAAGGCAGTATAATGAACTTCAGTTGAATTCGGCATTTTATATGCAAGCATAATCCTTTTACGTGAAATAATTTTTCTTATTATTGGTCGTTCCTTAGAATGTGGCAGTGTTTCTCAAGCCAATGTTAAGCCATATCCCCTGGGCATAAAAAGAAAAAGCTTATACTCTTCTAATCTTTAATGCTATCGGAAATGCAAGATAAATTAAACATCATCTCTACAAATGAAGAAAACTGCTACTTTGTTTTAAAACTACACAGGCCAATTCTTCACCCTTTGAGACTCATTTGTGAACTAACTTAACTCAGGACCTATCAAGAATTTAAAAGCAAACATAAAGATTCTGCTTCATCATTCACCTGTGTAAATAAATCTCCGCATTTCTTTAATACTCAGTGCTAGGGAAACCCAGCAACACCAGGCTTACCATGCAGTACAAAGAGCACTGTCTTGGTAATCAGACAGTCCTGGCTTCTAATTTCCACTATGATTGCTGTTGTAAGCCAAATTACTTAAGTTCTCTGAATATCAAGTGTCTTGCCTATATAATGTGGATAATAAAAACTGTGATATACAGCTGTTATAAATATGAAAATGAAATAAGCACATAACATTTGACACAATGTAGATATCCAAAGATTGTTCACATTGCAGTTTCTCCCTCAGTTTGGAAGATCCTGGTAGAATATTATCTGGTGTCAACATGGCTGGTCAAATGACTGCTGTTTTTATTTTCTAAATTATAGAAAACATGCATAAAGCATTATCACAGGAATCTAAAGGATATTTCCATAACTTCATAATTTATTGACAATCTATTGAAAATAATTGGCTACTGACAATATACTGTGGTGTGTACATTCATCAGCTTTAATGTTAATTGAAACTGTGTCCGGAATTGGTGGGTTCTTGGTCTCGCTGACTTCAAGAAAGAAGCCATGGACCCTCGCTGTGAGTGTTACAGTTCTTAAACATGGTGTGTCCGAAGTTTGTTCCTTTGGATGTTCAGATGTGTCCAGAGTTTCTTCCTTCTGGTGGATTTGTGGTCTCGCTGACTTCAGGAGTAAGCTGCAGACCTTCTCGGTGTTACAGCTCTTTAAAGGCAGCATGTCTGGAGTTGTTCATTCCTTCCGGTGGGTTCGTGGTCTCCCTGGCCTCAGGAGTGAAGCTGCAGACCTTTGCGGCGAGTGTTACAGTTCACAAAGGTGGCGCGTCCGGAGTTGTTCGTTCCTCTCGTCCAGAGCTGTTCGTCCCTCCCTGTGTGTTCGTGGTCTCGCTGGCTTCAGGGGCGAGGCTGCAAACCTTCCCGGTGAGTGTTACAGCTAATAAAGGTGGCGCGGACCCAAAGAGTGAGCAGCAGCAAGATTTAGTGTGAAGAGCTAAAGAACAGACCTTACACACACAGCAAAGGGACCCAAGCGGGTTGCTGCAGTTGGCTTGGGCAGCCTGCTTTTATTCCCTTATCTGATTCCACCCACATCCTGTTGATTGGTCGACTTTACAGAGAGCTGATTGGTCCGTTTCAACAGGGGGGCTGATTGATGCGTTTAAAAACCTTTAGCTAGACAAAGAGTCCTGACTGGTGCGTTTACAATCCTTTGGCTAGACAGGAAAGTTCTCCTAAGTCCCCACCTGACCCAGAAGCCCAGACGGCTTGACTTCTCACTGGCACTCGCTGCGGGACACTGCGGGTACTCCGGCAGCCCAGAGGGAGCTCATCTCCGGATCAAGCCCAGCAGGCCTGGCTGCGGAGCCTGGGGCCAGCCCCGGGAGTGCCCTGTGCAGCCCGGGCTCCCGCCCGCGCCTCTCCCTCCACACCTCCCGGCGAGCAGAGGGAGTCCGCTCCTGCCTTGGCCAGCCCCAGAGAGGGGCCTCCACAGCACAGCAGAGGGCTTAAGGGCTCCTAGAGTGCTTCAGCCAGAGCAGACACCGAGGCCCAAGAGGTGCCCAGAGCGAGTGAGGGCTGCTAGCACGTTGTCACCTCTCAAAACCTTACCTGGGATTATTGATAACCTTCACCAGTGCTTCATACAGCTCTTTTTCAGTAACTGTCTTCCATTCTAGTAATATTCCCATTCCTTTTGCCTGTACTCTAGTCATAGTATCATAATGGTCTCCAAAGAGTGGAATTCCCACTACAGGCACACCATGATACATAGTTTCAAAAATACTGTTCAAGCCACCATGGCTCAGGAAGGCTTTAATCTTTGAATGCCCTGAAGAAAGATGAAAAAGAAAACAACTTACAACAGTATTACTCTACAGAAGAGATCTTCCCAGAAATGTATTAAAATTGACACCACAGTAAACATGCATTTCAGATAAAGGATTCCTAAAGTGTAATTTCACTGATTCCTGTTCTACACCAATGAAAATATTTGTTATATACATAATTGTCAGATTTTGATACATCAATTAAAAGCCATTTTTAGGTAGTTAAAATGTACGTTACTATTTTTAACACAAACACTGCATGACTAACATATTTAAATGGCCAATAATTATTAGGAAGCCAATGAAAGCAAGAAATGCCAAATACCAGAGTGAAAACATAGACATCTACTTTCTGGCTACTCAAATGTTTATCAACGTTAAAGTCAAAAACACTTTTTTAAACAAATGTAAAGAAAGGCTGGATTCCAGAAGTCAATGAAGAGTTTGTCTGCTTCTCCAAAAAGAAATGTTATAATCACTATTTACAACATTCAAGTTCTATCAGCATAAGTATTTCACAATTTTAGGGTTTAATTTTACATTTATGTGCTCAATCATGTAGAGATAAACATTTATAATCATTTGTAAGACATGAGACATCACATAACGTCTAGTTGTTATAGGAATAAAAGAGATAATTTGTCAAAATTAATGTGGAAATTCAAAACTTAGATTTGTTCTCCTGGTAAATGGCCTACATTTCCATAAAAGAGATCAAAAGTTTGGCATAAGAGTTGTAAAAACAAAACAAAACAAAACAAAAAACATTGTACCTAGGATATATGTTATTGGCCAGAAAGAAATTATACCTAGCTGAAATGTTGATCTTTTAAAATATACATGTGCCAGGTACAAAATTACTGTATGTGGGAACCATGGTCTCAATGGTGCTCCCGGAGTTCTTCCATCCTGAAGTCCAGTGGAACTGGTTAGTCAGTGTCTATAGCCCTTACCCACAGGTGGCTTCTCTGACTCTTAGGTCCAACTAAAGGATCTGCCCTAGAAGTGGATTTCAATCTTTATTTTTAGCAAAGACCCCTCTCTTTGAACAAAACCAACCACCAAGCCCAACAGTAAAAAATAAAGCCGAGCTGCTGTGTAAAGAGGAAGAGCTGGCTACGAGGGGAGGGGAAAGACATTGATTTAGTTCCTACTTCTCATCCTGGAAGAATCTTTTGATCATAGTTAGAAGCTATTAGAGGACTTACAAGGATCGTACCTATTGTTAAAAAAGATACTAATCTTGAAAAAGAGAGCTGACATTGAGAAGCCTAGAGCGGCTATGGACTTGAGGAGGGTGTTCAGGCATGGACCTTGTAGTAGAGCCTCACGGTCCAAAAAAAAAGAAAAAGAAAAAGAAAAACAAACAAACAAACATAAAACCCACACACAATAAAAGTTTAGATGTTCATACATAACAGTGTCACACTGTCGCACTGAGGTAGCTGATAGCCAGGTTATCTTATTTAAATTTCCTGCTTCTTTCTTATCTTCTAAGGAATCTAAGTCATAATAGTAAAGCCATTAAAGACTTAAAAATTTTAAAAAAAGTATCAAGAAAGGTAAATTGCCTTGTATTCTTTTTTCTTCAGTTTTAGCATTTATAGAATAGTATTATAATAAGCTAAATGAAAAGAAATTATATACATAAATAAAATTCTTTACTGGTTTTTAGTTATACAATTTAATTTGCTGCTTTTTAGGAGAATCACTATAGCTGTATTAAAATATAGTTTCGATGTCTTAAAAGTATAAGTTAAAATTAAAGCCACTTTTACATAACGTTAGGTGTATTATGGAAAAAATGGTGGTCAATATTTTCAAAATCAATCCCATTTTTATAATTTTTGTAATCAATAATATATTCAAGGATACTACGGCATTAACTTTTTCTAAAAATTTAATGAATAAAAATTTGCATTATTATTATCTGTGCTTATTGAACACAGAGTTAAATTATCTAGATTCAAACACACTTAAAAGACATGCATATAATAATTACTATTTTAATTTTGAGAATCAGAATCCCCAAGATTAAATAATATAAAGTTCTTCAAAACTAACCAGTGATTTAGGACTAAACAGAGCAGATAATCTAATTAAAGTTAAAATAAATTGACTGTTCCTCTTGTCTTCCACTTCTTTTTGGTTTCAGACAAATGAATAACTTCTAATTTCTCTTGGTTCTCAGACCATCTGTAATAAATCTGTAACCTAAATCTACATTCTTATTGTTTTAACTGTTGTACTTTCACCTGATTACTCTAATTAGGTATAATCTTATTCACTACTAATTTATATAGTTTATTAAGTACATAATTTCCAGATAATTAAAATTGGAGACTGGTCTAAAAATTTTAATATAGATGCCCAAATGTTTACATTTTACACACTCTTTTCTAGTAAATAAAGATTTAAAATTTTGACCTCAAATTTAAGACTTGAAATACTGGATAAAAAACATAAAACTCTAACATTTACTACACACATACCGTATGAACCTCTCAAGTAAAAAAAAAAAAAAAATCACATTTATGTAATTAAAACCTAACAGCCAAGTAAGTAACCACAAATCATTTACTTACCAAGCAGGTCATTCTGTGGTAACCATTCTATGAGTTTAGTGTTGTTTCCTAGATTCTTTGGTTTGGGTCCTGAAAACCTAAAATGTACACCAGAAAATTAATCTTTTTTTTTTTTTTTTTTTGAGACGGAGTCTCGCTCTGTCGCCCAGGCTGGAGTGCAGTGGCCGCATCTCAGCTCACTGCAAGCTCCGCCTCCCGGGTCTACGCCATTCTCCTGCCTCAGCCTCCCGAGTAGCTGGGACTACAGGCGCCCGCCACCTCACCCGGCTAGTTTTTTGTATTTTTTAGTAGAGACGGGGTTTCACCGTATTAGCCAGGCTGGTCTCGATCTCCTGACCTTGTGATCCGCCCGTCTCGGCCTCCCAAAGTGCTGGGATTACAGGCTTGAGCCACCGCGCCCGGCCGAAAATTAATCTTTTAAAAATCAAACCTTACTCATAGTATGTGCTCTCTGATTAAAGTATGAGATTTAAAATAAATGTTTGATGATATTTTGTTGATATTCTTAAGAATGAAACCATGCTTTGGTAACAACAAATATTTGATTACGTTTCTTTTAAAAAACTTTCACTGGATGGAGGAAAAACAAGAAATAATTTGCTTACATAGAGATCTATTTTCCATTGGCTCCTCATACCTATACACATACAGAGATAGGGGAAAAAAAGAAACAACCAAATAAACCTACACTAGAAGTCATTCCCCACAAACAGTCAGAAGCTGGAACAAGAAGGGGCAGGGAGGGCTGCCACTGCTATGGCAGTCCATATCCCTAATCCTTAACAACCCAAGCCTGAGGGAAGGCACAAGTGGTGAAAGAAATCAGAACGTTCTCTTCTTTAGCTTCACCAGAAGTAAAAGTTTTGTGAGGCAAAGCACATAATTAGAGTGTTTTCTGCCTTATGTTAAAAGATAAAACATAAATATGCTTAACAACTAAGAGGGTGACAAAAGAGTCTGAACGGAGTAGACATAAACTGTCCTAAATGAAGCAGAAGTACTTTCTGGGGTTAAGCCTAATAGAGGAAACCCAATGGGACCGGAATCTGAAAGGTAAAGTCCTGAACAGTTAGAATAAAATAAATGTCACTGCATAGCTCAGCAGGGGCAGCTAATCCTTACTCATTTGTTATAAAGGGAAAATCTCTATTACTAAAAGCCTAATTGCAATGGCTTAAGGGGCACTTTCTTCTACTCATGGTAGTAACTATGGGACCAATGTTGTATCCCTAGAGTTCAACAGTAGTAGTATGTGCTCAATAAATACATGCTAAATAAAGTGTTCGTGTCTGAGTTTTCAACATTGGGTTGGAAATTCCAAAGACAGTCATGTGTTGGCAATGCCTTCCAAAAGAAGCTGTGGTCAATCTATGGTTCTGTCTTAAACTGTGTTAAATGGCAAGTGATTGTGTTTTTAAAGGTCAAGTTTGTTAAATAAAATAAATCAAAAATATATGTAAAGGAGACGAAGTGGGAGCCAAAAAGAGTCCATGGTATTTTAGGTATTTGTTAATCCATCATTTTCTTCCTCATTTCAAAACTGATTTGAAGGAGTATATAAAAAGGCATGCAATTAAAACTAACTTTTAAAATCATAATAAATAATAAAAGAGTAAACGAGGGTGGAACTCTGAGGGAAACATAAATATTCATCTGACACAAGGAAAAGTCATTCTGAATAATATCTTCTTTCTGTCCTATACGTGAGAGGTTTCTTTATCCATCATAGAGCCTTATGAATTAATTCCTAAATTTCAATATGCTAAGAAACAAAATGAAAGTCAAGGGCATCTTGCTAATCTTGCCAGAGAAACAATGTGCTGTGCTTTACTGGGACCTGTGGGCTAAACAAGGAGATATTGAATGTCAATAACAAAGAAACAATCTACATTATTACCTTACCTCCAAATCACTTTTTGAGGCAATCTCCCCAGAGCTCCTGCAAGTTTGTTAGCAATGTCTTCTGAGAGATACTTGACACCAGCTCCAAAAGACACCAAGACAAAGCCATGTTCATTAGCACCATTTACCCATCTTTGGAGATCCTGTAAATCAAAACACGGCAGTAAGTTTTACGAAGACCAATCTAGTTTGTAATTGGTGTTATTAACAGCCCAGTTAAAAAAAGAAACTTTTAAAGTAATTTTCTTAAACAATTAGAAAGTAAAGGATATATTTTCTTCTAAATAACTGCTTTTGTTTACAACATTTCATCTGATAATGCTAACCGAAATGAGGACATATAAACCACAACAAAAATAACTTTAAAAATAAGTAGCTAAAGGCTTAAAATCTCAGAAAAAGGGCAAAAATTGGAAATGATGATACATGGTCAGAAAAAAATCTGTATGCAGACACAAGCAAAAGATGTGGATTAAACATATGAAAAATCAATCATACTAGCAAAAATTTGTTAATGCATCGTTTACAAATTTCTGCCAGTATGATTGATTTGCATTGAAAATCAAATCAGTTCATTTTAAGAAATACCACCCTTACTTCATTTTATTGTATAGGCACAAGCTTGTTTTTAATGATGTCATCCCTTTGAATAAATCCTTGCCAAAGACACCCAGCTTTAGTTTCCCATAGGAAAACTAATAGAGCCAGGGCTCGTTGAGGAACACATTAATTCCATTGTAAGAATGATACACTTGCTGTCTATTGATGAGTCCTATGCCATAATGAAGTCACGAAAGCAGAAGCCTGACCCATTCTGTGTTCATAATGTGCAGAGTGAGCTGCCACAGTTATATATCATAGACCCCGCAGGTCCCTCACTCAGGAAGAATGAGTTATTGCCATGGTTGTGTCAGCCATGCTTCTGCATTTCGCACCACTTTGTAGCATAACCTTATTTGTAGCTAAGGAGTACTGTACAATAAGAAGTATCATCACAGCGAGGCATGGTGGCTCACACCTGTAATGCCAGCACTTTGGGAGGCCAAGGCAGGCGCATCACGAGGTCAGGAGATGGAGACAGTCCTGGCTAACACGGTGAAACCCCATCTCTACTAAAAATAAAAACAAATAAACAAACAAACAAAAATAGCTGGGCATGGTGGCAGGTGCCTGTAGTCTCAGCTACTGTAGGGAGGCTAAGGCAGGAGAACCAGGGAGGTGGAGCTTGCAGTGAGCCAAGATTGTGCCACTGCACTCCAGCCTGGGCGACAGAGTGAGATTCTGTCTCAAAAGAAAAAAAAAAAAGCATCATCACAATGGCATCACTGCACAGCTTAATTAATTAGTTAATGGAACATTAAGCCTAAGTTTTCCTTCCTTTCCCTTTTCTATTCATTTTATCACCTAAAGAAATTTGTATTCTCTATTGTACTCAGCAAGTGATTGACCACATTTTATGTCCCCCAAAAATTAGTGAATAGTGTCACTGCATGACCCAGAGTGATGACAGAAAGGAGGTACATCCTTCTAGCTACTGAATGAGTAAAATAGTCTACAATTATTTGGTAGGGAAGAAAATCTTACCAAAACATTGTATTTTCCAGGAAGCTCTATTTATAAATACAGATAATCCTTGACTTTATGATGCTGTGAAAGCTATACTCCTTCAGTAGAGACTGTACTTCAAATTTTGAATTTTGATCTTTTCTAAGGCTGGTCATATGCCTGAACAGTGACAGTGAGCTGTAGCTCTTAGTAATGCAATCATGAGGGTGAATGGCCAACACACATCTGTGTACTGTCTTGGCAGATGATTTTGTCCAAGTGTAGGCTAATGGAAGTGTTCTGAGCACATTTAACGTAGGCTAAGCTATGACGTCGGTATGTTAGGTGTATTAAACACATTTTGACTTAAAATCTTTTCAACTTATGATATCCGGACAGAACCCCACTGTAAGTCAAAGAACATATGTATATAAAAGAAATACAGACTATATCAATTTTGAATTAAAACTTTTATATTCTGTTACATTTACCAAGAATATGTAAGATGCTGAAAATTTAACAGTGTTATCCATAGATTGAAAGTAATAAACAAGAGCAGAATGATTTAAAATTTTATGTACAGTCCTAAGTTAGATGTACTTAAAATCAATATAAATGCTACACAGTAAAATCGTATGAATACATATTGTATACGTAAGTACCAAATATAAGCCTTTACTGATATGTAAAATAGTAGAAAAATTTATGTTCATCATGTTTCCTTCAGAAAAAAAAAACTCAATACTTTTAGAAGACAATATTCCACTTGGCTTAGCAGGAAGAGTGGGAACCAAGGTGACATGCAAACTCCTATTTCCTGAGTTGGAGGAAAAAGGCCAGAACAGAGACAGTGAGCAAGTGGATGCCTTACTGTCCCTTGATGTAACCCCTCCCCATGATTTCTAATCTTCAGCCTAAATTCACAGAACATTTGGTGTGATGGATGCTCTATGAGAACATTGAAGGGGTTGGGTTTTAGATTCAGTTGACAAGCAGGTGATTCTGGAGTCATGAACAAATGCAAGAGCCAGATGTGGAAGCGATTTTAAATTTGCTGCTCACGGCAAAACTTTGAAATTGGAACTTCATGAAAAGTATACTGATATCTTCCGGTGGGTTGGGAGGCCTCAGGATATCTTAGCCATATATAAAAATACAGGAATTTTGGAATTTAAGACCCAGTTATAAAAGGCAAATTTATTTACTAACAGCTCTTAGAAAACAAACTTCATGGTAAATGTGTTCACACACACACACACACACACACACACACACACACACACACACACACAAATCCTAACTCCAGAAATGTAACATTTTTAGAAGTAAAAGTACTTCTGTTCCTGGTCAAATAACTTCTGCTCCTGGTCAAATAACAAATTTTAAAACTGGACTAAAGAATTCTTTTATAATAGCAACAAAATCCATAAAGACCTAAGAATAAACCTAACAGAAATATACCAAATATACATGAAGAAAACATGAAAACTTTACTAAAGGACAAAGAAAGAAGGAAACCTGAATAAATGGGGACAATGGAACATGATGACAGAGACAATAAGCTATCGATTGAAGAAAAAAATACGAGGTTCTATCCCTCCTCTAGTAGCAGTCAAAGAGGGATTATAAGTTAAATTGATTTATAATTTTAAAAAGACATTTTAAAGATCAACAAAATAATTAATAGACTGACAGAAATATTTATAATACACATAACAAAGGACTAATACTAAAATAAAATAGGGGGAATAAAACCACAAACACCAGAAAACCAGAAAGCACCCAATTCACAGAAGAAAACTAAATGGTATAAACATTAAAAGAACCTTTGTTTCACATGACTAATCAGAGAAACAAATTCAAATTGTTTTCATATTGTCTATATAGTGCTCTGTCGATATGTAATATTTCATTAATATTTAATTCATTTTAAGGAATAGAACCTAGAATTTACCCTTTAAGTATTATTGTTTTGTAATTTTCTTGTAACTGCTTTTGTTTGTTTGCTGGAAGGATAAATGTCTTTTCTTAAATGGCCTCTGGGTTTACTGTTATTAGCAAGCCTTTTCTACTTCAAGATTATCTTTTAAATGGTCCATATTTTCTTTTCATAATTTTACAGTATAACTTCTTTAACGTTTTAATCTTTTAAACAATCAGCATTTATTTTGAAGGAAAGAATAACAATGACATTCATCTTTATTTTTAACCAAATTGTTAGCCAGTCATCTCAACATTAGTTATTTAATATCTCATCATCTCAATTATTTGAAATGCCACCCTCACAGTCTGTTTCTGAATTCTATTCTGTTCCAATGATCTATCCATCTCTGTGCCAGTGCCAAGAATTTTATTTTACATTTTTATATTTGGAATGTTAGATTTTATTACTTTTCATTTTGGGGATTCTGTTAGTTACTCTTATACTTAGTATATTTTTAAGGACTCATCTTTTTTGGTAACTCATCAATGGTCATTTACTACCAGTACCACTACTTCTTAAGTTATGAATATTTGTGTATAAGGTACAGAATAAGCCTTCCATTTCACTCAATACAGGAATTTAGAAATTGCATCGTCTTTTACAGTAGGCCAGCACTGCATGCACGTTTCTCCACTAGATGGCAGGACAGGAAAGGAGCGATGTCTGGGCTCAACCTGCTTACATGCCCAAACCCCGACTACCTATATGGGTATAGGGGAACCTACACCAAGGGGAAAAAGTGACATTTTCAAATTGAAAAGAAAATGATCACAATAAGGGACCAAATACTGAACTGGAAATCAGCAACACTCACAGGCGCTCTCCCCGCTACATTAGAATGAATAATTCCATTCCTATGCAACTTGAGTAACGGATGTCTACCTATACTTAGCTATAAAGTCTATGTTTTTGAAAAGACAACCTCACAATAAAAATAATCATTTTATCTTCTTGTAGGATTAAGTCATCTGTTTTAAGTCTTTTATGGGAAAAGTTAGCATAATAAGGAAATATGGATTAATACACATTCTATTCCCCATAATCAGATGCTATATGTTAAGTATTTGCATTTATTTTAATGATCATGATCTGGATAGACACTGATTTGTTTCTAGTATTGCCAGATTTCTTATCCTAGAGTAATTATATACCAAATGCCTTGACTGGACCACAGGAAGAATGAAGCAGTGAGGGGTGTGTTGTCCTCCCATGTCCCTCCATGTGGTGCTGTCCAGCATAAGCCGGTAAAACAGCCTAGCTCTGTGAGGCTGGAGACGTGGCAGAATAGAAGCTAAGCAATGTACCAGAGTGAGACTCGGGGAGCAACTACTCCAAAAATATAAAATTTTCATTATTTTCAGGTAATGTTTTGATATTAGGGACATCAAAGAATGGAAGATGGTGAAAAAATATTCAAAGAAGTGGAAAGCAAGATCTTGAAACTTTTAGAGAAGACAATCATTGGGTAATGCCTTCTTAAAAATATACTCTGTAATCCCAGCACTTTGGGAGGCCAAGACGGGCGGATCATGAGGTCAGGAGATCGAGACCATTCTGGCTAATACGGTGAAACCCCGTCTCTACTTAAAAATACAAAAAACTAGCCAGGCGAGGTGGCAGGCACCTGTAGTCCCAGCTACTCAGGAGGCTGAGGCAGGAGAATGGCGTAAACCCGGGAGGCGGAGTTTGCAGTGAACTGAAATCTGGCCACTGCACTTCAGCCTGGGCAACAGAACCAGACTCTGCCCCCCCCCCAAAAAAAAAATATATATATACACTCATCCCCCTATCCAAAAATAAACAAAAATTTTTTACTCATTGTGGTCAATGTAAAACATATCCCAATGCAAGAAAATCATAAGTAGCTTCTTAAAAATGAGCTTCAGAAACAATGCAAAAATAATTACAAGTTGAACGGTGCAAGCCCACCTCTATCCTTGCTATCCTGGGTTATGAGGACATCAGAGTCTTTCAGACCTCTAAAGAGGATAACAGGTCTGAGGTGTGGGGACACACTAGGCTGTCATGTTTGCACTCCAGATCTCTCCTGATACCAGCCTGCAACCCAAACCCACTCCTTTCTCTCCCCCAAGAATGGGAGCCTTGAGAAGGGGCCAGCACAGTGGAGAAACCTATAACACTGCATCCTTTGTTGGCCCCATCCATTCTGAGGAAAAGAATGCCTGGACTGTAAGAGAATCCTACACAGAGATGATAATGGGAGATGAGGGGGGGTGGGTGTTGGAGTTCCTTTTCTTATTCTCAACACCAACATCAATAGGCCTCTTTTCCCATTTAATGTTTCTGATGTAAAGAATGTTCTGCTTTAGTCAGGTGGGTTGCAAAGAATTTCATTCTGCTAAATTTAGTAGGTAAAATGATAGTGAACATTTTGATATAAAATGCTTTTTAAAAAAATCTTGGGATATCAAATGTGATCTCTGACTACTGCTAATATAGGTAACCAAGACTTATTAAACAAAACAAAACAAAAAGCACTTACAATATAAAGGTCACCATTCAAAATAAAAATGCACCAATCATTGTTTTCTCTGATTTGTTTGGCAAGAGGCTTGCTTCAAACCCCAATTCCACAATTTGCTGTATGATCTTAATTATGCCACCTATTCTCTCTGAGGCCCAGCTTCCTCATCTCTAAAAATACTTACGATACTTTACAAGGACACTGCAGAGATTAAATGAGATTAAATATATAAAAGTGTTTTCTCAACTAAAAATTATGCTGTTCTTTTCCCTGGCCATGATATCTGATAAGTAATACACAGATTATGGACTGAAATGATAAACACATTGAGAAAAGGAAAAAAAAGTTCATTCTGCAACAAGATATTTTTTCTCAGTTATATTTGTTCACTATGTTTTAGATTTTTCAGAATAAAGCTGTTTAAAATACATAAATAAGAAGTAGTACAAAAAGTGTTTACATGCAGCATCAAATCTAGTTTTCAGTTTTTCAGAAAACTCAAATGATTTCCCAGATCATCTAGAAGGGTATAAACTACAATTATCCTACAAAAGCAATAAAGATCAATGTCAAGGCAATGGTTCTATTTTTTAAATCTCAAAAGATGCCTTTAACACAGTGAAAATTCAGGAGAATGAAATAAGCAACCAGAAGGGTGTATTCATTTCCACTGAGATTCTGCAGTATCGGTTTTTCTTCATTGTGAGCTTGATTAATTTTGCCAGTACAGTTACAATTAAAATAAGTAAGCAAAATTTGAAACCCTGAGTTGACTTTGAAAAGCTAAATTTTCAAGGTTCTTAAGACCTTCAAGGAGCTGAACACAAGCAGCAGGGACATCCTGAGGATATGATGATGGCAAGGTACTGAGGAGATATGGAAAGTAACCATGAGATAGAAAAAAAAAGACAGAAATAATAAACGGAGGTGAAACTCTCACCAGAAAAAAAAAAAAAATCACTACAGAAATGACATCTAAATCTTTCTTATGTTACAAAAGAAAACTGATGAATGGACTCGGAAACCCACCTAATTTGCTGGGTCACTATTTGATAAATGATTATTTGATAGCCATGACCAGCTGCTATGTGCCATATCTGACACTTGGGACATATCAAAACATAAATAAACAAAATGTTCTGTCTTCAGAGAGTTTATATTTTTTAATGAGGCCATACCTAAAGTAAGTAGATATGGGAAAATGAAGAGCAGATAAAGTATTGAAACCTGGCCTCACACTCATCAGGTACCAATATTTTATCTACTCTTCATTCCCCCAAATGCAGCCTGCCATTGGGTACCTGAAACTTCCTCCGCCCCCCAGCACATCAGAATTATTTACCAAGATCGCAACAAAGTATCTCCTCTATTGTTCTCCCCTGTGTGACCTGTCCTTTCAACAGGGCACCTACCACACTTCTTATAGCATGTGAGTTTATGCACAAGACTTTTGTTCTCCTAGGTGTGAGATGTAGTAGATGCTCAACACTTATTTCTTTTAATAAATCAAGAAAGCTAACAGTAATCTAAATCTTTGAAAGGATAAACAATAAGTACACTGCTTTATTTTGCTGTTCAGTTAATTGGATACATAACACTGTCTTTTCCCTAGAAATTAAAACAAACTATTGAGCACTTTAAAGAAATGTCTCCTTTTAAAAATCAAGCTTAGCTACTAAATTATGTGACCTACATAAACAAAAGAAAGGTAGACTTGCTAGCTAATCTGTCTGCCTTCCTTCTTTCCAGAAAAAAAAAAAAAAGCAAAAAGAAAACAACCAACATTTTTTTCATGATAATCAGTATTATGCCATAAAGACAGAGATTGATGAGAAATATTTACATAGCTTCCAATTCTGATTACCAAGATAAAATCAGTAATGTGACAGTGAAGAAGTCTTGTACGTAACGCCTTAATCAAATGATCAAAGTGGACATCATCAATAACGAAGCAAATCAAAATCATGTACCAGCTAATCAGATGCCATATGCAGAATATAGCACCCCTTCTGTGATATTCCTGTAAGGATGCATAACCTGAATCCAACTACGAGGAACATATGATAAACCCAAATTGAGGGACATTCTATACAACAGGCCGATATCCTTCAACAACATCACAATAATGAGAATCAAAGAAACACTGAATAAATGTTCAAGAAGAAGGAGCCTAAAGACACATAGCAAATAAAGGCCACAGATAATTCTGAACTGGATCCTTTCCTTATTAAGGACATTATTAGGGGATCTTACAAAATTTCATTGAGGTGTAAGACTTAGATGGTAGTAATATATCATTGTTCATTTCCTTATTTTGATGGTTTGTATTGCGATTATGTAGAAAAATGTCCTCAAGTGCACAAAATGTATATCAATGTTTTGGAGGGTGACAGGGTATCATATAGAAATCTTATTGTCAGATGGTTCTGCTGAAAAAGAACTTTGAACTGAGTTTGCAAATTTCCTGTAGATTTAATATTGTTTTAAAAATAATGTATTGGGGGATTGTTATATTACAAAAGAAAAATTAAATAAAAAGAATACAGCTTTCAATTTAACAATTCCACATGAGAAACATGGTTTACTATCAACAAGCATTACCATCAAGTAACAAATGCCACCACCTAGAATAAGCCCCTGGAATCAATAACCTTTGTTTCAAAACAACTTATGTGGACTTCCTTTTGTCTTTAAAAGCTTCCCCTTACTTCAGACCCCTCAGATGCATCCATGGTCTGCAACAGCATGCATATCCAGCATTGCAGACCCTTGCTATTTCCAAATAAAGTGTTTTAGAGAAAAAACACACAAAACAAACAAAAACAAATATCCCAGGATTCTGGATGATGCAAACTAAATAAATAAAAGTTTATTGTGGAAAAATCTAGATAATAGATTAATTTTTATTTTTAAATTTAAACTTCCCTCCATCAATTTCAGCATCTGAATAACATAATGAGCTGCAAGTTACTTCAAACAAACAAACAAACAAACAAAAAACCTAGATACCGGGAATTGGTAAGTGGTCTATTTGGTAAAAACAACGTAGGGAAACATAAATTATTAGTCATACTTGAAAATTATAAAGCCATAGAAAAAGACATAGGAATTATATTATGTGTCAGACTGTATGTTCCCATGAACAGCTAAAGTAGTATTTCCAGTCCCACATGTGCTTTCAGAATGTCCCCATCAAGAGGTGCTATGTCCACACTGTATAAACTTGGGCAGCTAAGCCTTGGTTGACTCACAACTTCTCTGTTCAATTGATTACAGAAGAAATAATCCTATGTGACTTCTTAGGTTAGATCATAACAAAAGATACACTTGACACCTACTTCTCTCTCTTGCAACACTCACCCTTCCTTTCCAATCACCATGCTATATCAGTAAAGAAAGCAACATGAAGACAAGAGTAGGTGTTACAGCTAATAGCTCAACTAAGGTCTCAGCCAACAGCTAATCTTAACTGCCAAACATGAGAATGAACAAGCCTGAGGATGATTCCAGCCTCTAGCTCTCAAATGTTCTAGCTGATTCCCCAGACAGTATAGAGCACGGAAATGTAGTTCCTGCTATTCTGTCTGAATTCTTCACCTGTAGGTATAATAGATTGTTGCTTAAACGTCACCAGGGTAGATTTTACAGCTCTAGGGACTGAAATGTCTCAATGCATCTTCATTTGGTTTCTTTCTCAAGAGTCATAAATGGATCTGAAAAACAGCACTAAGAGATCCACATGAGGTCCCTAACATTTTTTTTTCTCATAAAGATCAGGGAGAATAGAACATAACTGAATACCTACTTTGTGACTTTAAACCCATTAAGTTATCTCTTCTAAGAAAATATGAGACTGGATAAAGTTGAGGCCCAATAATAGCAAATAACCTACTTCTAATCCAATAACCTATGGTCCTCAACAACACTTCAACAAAGAAAATGTAATACTTATTGAGTATATTTCCAAAATAATTCTGGTAGCTATATTCCCTTTTGAAGTGCACTGATATTAGCAACAAAGACAGAGAGTAGTGCAGATCTTGTTTAACCTGCACGCATATTCATTTAATCCATAATTCAATATCAGTTAACAAACTTTTACCGGTCACCTTCTATGTGCCAGGCACCAGGTGCCAGGAATATAAGAGAGCAAGATATAGTTTCCTCCTCAGAAGTTCATAGTCCATTTCAGATTCATGAGCTTTATTAACAGCACATTAATACTGCCTCTGCCCTATTTCCTAACTGAAGACTGGGGAAATAAAGAGCCTGAAAATAAATAATAAACTTTCCAAAAATGCACTTACATTAAATCTCTGTAAATTATAACGCAGTTTTATCTTGATTTCAGAGTTGAATTTCTAAAGGAACAGTTTAGTGTTAGGCAATTAAAGGTTGCACACCAACATTTCCAAACCAATTAGAAATACATTTATAATCAGTTAAATTATGCCAAAAATTCATTGGCAACTAAAGAATCCATTCTTAATGAAAATTTCTCTTTTTCTAATGTAATATTGATATTTAGCATCTCTAAATTATACATCTGTATAGAGAAACAGTAAGTGCAGGACTTGGCTAAAACAGGTCAAGTTCACATAATTTCCAGGGTAAAACACTCAAGTAGATCCTTCCAGGTCAATGACAATATCAAAGTATACTTGAGTCAGCTTCTCTCAAATGCCTAATGTAGTATATATAAAGCTAGACAAAGACCACAATATGCAATAAGGTCATATCCTATGACTATGACCTCATGGATATTTCCATTAGCTCTAGTGTTTCTATCTTATGAGCATGAACAGCATATATGTTCAAGGAAAGAGAAGTCTTTTAACTTTTATGGGGTAAGTGACTATATAGACTAGAAAACTAGGAACTGATCACCCCTTCTCCTCCATCTCACTCCCCACGTTTCATAATCTATTTCTACAACTATTCAGGAAGTAAACTCGTTTGCAACAAAGTCAATGATCCAGAAGGGTATGGGCAATGGTGCATTAATCCTGGGATGAGTGACTTGGTCATCTCAGGGAAAGCTTTTGTACCTTGGGCAGAAACATGTAGAGCCATGGTACAGTGACTGCTAGACTGTGTACTCTCCCATGTACTACCTCATATAAAAACAATTTAAAAATAAATCTTATTCTTTGCCTGCATAAACAACAAGATCAGAATAAGATAAAAATCCTAATTGGACCCAGCAAAGACTCCAACGTTAGAATAAACATCAGTTATCAAACAGAGCTATTTGGGGTTGCTATGACCCTCAGCCTCCCCTAAAGCAGCTGACCTGCCAAGAGCACTCTTTCATCTCATTATATTCTATAGAGCCAATTCTGTGGAACTAAAATTTGGATTTATATGCTCTTCTAATCCTTCAATACCATGACTTCTTTCCATTAATACAATTTATCACTATGCTCACAGAGAAGTCTGTAATAGAAGTATATCTTTGAATAAGCAGCACAAAATGTACTTTCTCACCAGTTTCTTTTTATCTTAACTCCTAGTCCCTCTCATAAAAGTTCACTTCCCAATGCCAACCAGTTTAGTTTAAAAGTCCTATTAAAATACTCTCCATTCAATGCCAATGCTCAAGTTCTCTACACTAGCTACTCAAAAAAAAAAAAATACCCATGAGAAAAATCTTGAAATTTTCATTGGTCCAACTACCAGCTGACGTCCAAGGTCCTTCTGTTTCTAACTTCCTACTCTGACCAACACTACACTGTTCTACATTCCCTTAACTTATCCCACCCCTGACCACTCTGATGACTTTGTTCACTCTGATTCCGTTTGTTAGAAGTACTTCCATCTACTGAAATTCAACAAGTCCTTCAAGCTCAGCTCAAATGCTACCTTCAACAGAGCCTTCCAGGTCAATTGAAACGCCACTTACTATATCAATTCATGTCTAATTATGCCAAATTTAAGAATTTATCTTATTTGACAGTACTTTATAGCTTCTTTGGTTCTGTTCATATTTGCACATGTGATAAAATTATTTGTATACATATGTCATCTTTTTTTGCAGACTATAAATTCCTTTAATTTCAAGGCATCCAAATAGTGTATTGCCCATAATTTGTGTACACTTAATAGTCATTTGATAGCTTATATTTAATTTTAATTGTTTGCTAAATCAAATCCATAAGAAATTCAACAACTTGTAAGAGTTTATTCAATAATTCATTTGTAAATCTTTTCAGAAATCTATGCACATTTTCCCAAAATGTTATTGCTATACATGATAATTTAGGATAAAGTTACACTTCACTATTTCAGGTATATTTTGGATTGATGATTACTTCAAAAGACATTTGGAAGATACCTTAAGGTCCTGGGTACCACAAATTAATGTGCTTCTAATCCTGGGTGTCAGAGAATGACAGACTCTCTGCATATGCTTAACAGTGAGCATGTTAAACAGCGTATGAATCTAAGATATGTTTGTAACAGAGAGGGCAGGAGGAAAACCCATATCAGTGTATTTCAGCAAGAGGGCAGAAGTGGTGTATATAAGGAAAACTAGTTTGTTCTTGCTTTTAATCTTGAAATTGCCTTAAATTTCACATAAAATTAAAATGAGATGTGAGACTTCTATATTTATAAAAGAGAAACATGTCTAAAGAAAAAAGCTTAAGTAATAATTCCTAGAAAAGAACACTTGAAGTACTTGAAGTATTCCCAATTGTGGAAAAATGGAAAGAGCCAATTGTAATTTGTCAAGTCTTTTCAAGTCAAACTCTTTGCATATTTTCTTGGTGTAGTTTATTTTACTATGTAACTTCACAGGAAACTTGGTAAGAGATACTACTCACTAGAATGAAAATTGAAAAAAATGGGGAAGTAATTTTTCCCTGCTAAATTAACAGCTACAACGAAAACCTATGCTGGCAAAGATCTCAAATACCTTGTCAAGTTCTAAAAATCTGAGTCTAAGATTAGGCAATTGGAGAACACAAGTAAAGAAGGAATGCTAAGTAAAGTAGAGATCAGATCTTTCCAGGATCAATCAAGTAAGGAGTTTTTGAAAAGGCGAGTTTCAGGTAGGGAAGTCTATATTAGACACAGGAAATGGCAGGATGAAAGAGGACGTTTTGGGCAAAGGAAATGACATGTTCTATGAAAAAAAAAGGTGTTGCAGGATAGGAAAAAAACTTGCATACCTGCAGAAGCAAAACCTTTGTATGAAAAAGCAAGAAAGGAATATATCAGTGAAAGAGTAGGTGGAAAGGTTTTTGTTTGTTTGGTTTTTTGTTTTCTTTTGTTGTTGTTTTTTTAACAAAGCCCTGAATTTATGAGTTCATTTTGGATTCCTGTAACCTGAAGACTGATTCTAATAAACTGAATATGCCACAAAATAGATAAAAAACCAATGACCAACAGTCAGAAACATCCCCAGGAAAACAATTCTTTCTAAGGAATGGGAAATCATAGTCATAATATTGGACTAAGTATCTCATAAAATATAAGAATACATATATTACACTTTAAATAAAAATTGACAAATTAACTTTAATATATTTGTTAGTTGTAGTAATAGACTGCTTCAGAAGATAATGAGGTTTTAAAAAACAGCTCACACCCACTTATGGCTAGTGTTCCATTATTGGAATGCTTAGCATGTGGGAGTTATTTATGTCCTACTGCTCAAGTCATCACCAAGGTCTGATTTTCCACTCATGCAAAAATTCCAAAAATTGCAACCTCCGGTATAAATGGGTTAAATAGATACAAATGTGGAAAAATTCTTTAACAACTGCTATTTGCAAAACGTTCCAGGAGGATAACATGCAGATAAGATGCTAGGAAAAGATCTCCAAGCTGGAGCCACTGCAAAATATTTAGCACCTGAGGAGAGGAGAATCAATGATCCTAATACACTTCAAGTCCTGAGGGCAACTGCAGAATCGCCATGTGAGCTCAGGTTGGGTAAAATCTCTGCATACCACTGAAAGTGATTAAAAAACCCACTGATCCAAAACATTGTTGCTTTTAATTAGCAGGTCACATATAATTTTATATCAATGTTTATTGAATTTAAATAATCATATATAAATCAGTATTTCTCAAAGTGGAAAAACAACAAAGCATACCAAAGAATTAATACTATAAAGACATAAGATGAAATTTTAATTTTAATTCATAAAGTTTAAGGGTTTTTTTTTTTAACTAATAAAACAAACACAGATAGGTCATTGTGGAAGACACTTCCTCCACTTCCCTAGTAACAACTTCCAACTTTTAGCTGGGCATACTGCAGTCAGCTAAAGGCTACATTTTCTGGTCTTAGCTGAAGGTAAGTGTGGACACATGACTAGTCAATGTTCTAGCCAATGAGATGTAACAAAAATGCACCATCTGATGGCTAGAACACAGCAGCCATCTTGACTGTGGGGTTGAGTGTGGCACAGGGGACGGTAAAGCAGAGTGTTGAAGGAGCCTGGGTCCCTACTGATTCTCAGCATTGTCATATCACCCTGGACTGCTTATCTCAGAACTTCCTTTATGTGACACAAAAATAAACTTCCACTGTGTATAGCTACTTACTTTTTTTTCAATTATGTGTGTTAAAACATAATCCTAATTGATGCAACCACAAAGAAGAATACATAACAGGAAACTTCAAATAAATCAATAAATGCTCACGCTTCTGATTGACTATAAATAAGGCTAGCCCAGTATCACTCAGATAGGCACACTGATTCCTCTCTGGTGTGAAGTTTTGAGAAGCACTGTAATGTAAATTATTAGTATAATACTAATTTCTGTGTCATTTGAGTTGCTTTAAAACTAGAATACTCTACCCACACTACATTGGCACCTCTAGTACCCTAGGGATCAGAAATTGCATATCCAATATGCAATCCAATATTATCACCAGCATCGTTAATTTTAAAGAAAAGCTAAAATTATATTGTGGTAGTAATTTATTTTCCAGTTGAAGAAACTGAAGCAAGTATTAAGTGCTAGGAAGTAATCAGAAGCAGAGTTAGAATTAAGCTCCAGTTCTGTGCTGTAGTTCAGTGCCCTCCATCCTAAAATATCAGCATGGTCTTATACTCTATGAAATAATCTAGGCTATTTAAAGTCTCTCTGAAGGATAAAGTTAATAAATTGAAGCAATTTATAAGTTTTTATAAATTTGCTCAATGGTAAGAAATTATGTTGTATTATATTCCCCAAAGTTACATTTCTTTTTCTTCCCCTATATATTTGAAGGAAGGGACAAACAATGATATACATAAGGAAATCTTAATCAATTTTGCAACTGGTAAACACTTTGTAGTTTCTGGTCATTCTTTTCCTTCCTTTAAAAGAGTGTGTTTTATTGCAAAGGAATTAATCTACCCTAAACTCTGCAACTGAAGTTTTAAAAATATGTCAACAGCTTGTTCTTCATAAACATATTCTTATTTAATTATAATCCATGACAAAATTGAAATAAATCATATATACACCAAATCTAATATTTGTGCCATAATGGCAAGATTTAAAAAATAATGCCTTCCCCCAAAACTATTATAATACAGCCTAAACACCATTTATTAAGTATCCTGAATCTGATTTGACTGAAAAAGTAAATAAATAATAGATTTTCTGTGTGTCTGACATCACATATTAATGATACTACTGAATATACATGCTCATGCTCACACCATTTACAACCCTTCCTTCCTCACCACAGACAAGAAGTGCATACTCTCCATTTCTCATATGCTTTTGAGTATTAATAAAGCACATAAATGTTATCACATACTGATCTGCTCGGGGTAAGCTCAAACATGTTGGAATGGCATTCTATCCTACACAATGAAGAGAAATAAAGGGAATCAAAACAAGGAATCTTTTATTATAGATTTGAAAAGTCAACTAGGCAAAAGACCTCAGAAGGTAGGTTGAATTAAGTGGGTTTTAGAGTCTTCAGGAAATAAGAAAATCTCTCTGGTAAACAGTACACTGAATTCATATCAACTAACCATAAAAATAAGCAAGAACACTACATTGTCCATGAACTGGAATATCTATCTATGTTCATAAAATGTCTTCCACAGTTCTGTCAATTAACAATCAAGAACAAGGACAAAGTAATAAAAGGATATAAGGGACAGAGGCATGGTGATGCCTAAGAGCCAGCAGTCTGAGTTCAAATTCTGTCTTCTGCCCCTCACTGGCTGTGTAATATTCGCAAATTCCAGTACCCTAGGGTCACTTAGCCTCCTTCGACCTCATGTTCCTCAACTGAAAATGGAGATACAAGCAGTCCTTACCTTCTAGGGATGTTATGAGGCTCGAAAGACCTAATTCTGGTGACTCATGCCTGTAATCCCAACACTTTGGGAGGCTGCGGTGGGTGGATCATTTGAGTTCAAGAGTTCGACACCAGTCTGGCCAATGTGGTGAAACCCTACCTCTACTACAAATACAAAAAAAATTAGCTTGGCATGGGGGTAGCTGAGTAGTCCCAGCTACTCAGGAGGCTGAGGCAGGAGAATTGCTTGAAGCTGGGAGACTGAGGTTGCAGTGGGCTGAGATAGCGCCACTGCACTCCAGCCTGGACGACAGAGTGAGACTTTAAAAAAAAAAAAAAAAGCTAATTCATGTAAATTGTTTAGAATGGTAACTAGTATGCATTCAATGAGCATTGGCTATTATTATTTAACTGTCATTGTAAATAATGACATAAAAGAAAATCAGAAATTATTACTATAGACCCTCAGGAAGGAAGCAGTTGACATCTTTTGTAACATCTCAGGCAATACCACTGGAGACTACTTACAAATTAAAGCTACAGTTGATATATTTTATAAAATCTCTACAGGTGTCAATATGACTTTCTAAAAAGAATAAATTATTTAACACTGAAATTGTCAATCTGTTTCTAGTTGCGTATACTTCTACAAACAGAATCAAACTGCTTTAGAATGAAGAGTTCAGACTAAATCCCAGTGATGGTAACACGTTTCTTTCCCTACATGAATAGTCATGGTTCTGAATTCCAAAAGATTTAGTTCTGTCTCAGTCTCTGAAACTTCACAAAAGCCTGTCCCCAATGATTGTGGAAGTGCATTTCTGCAATACTGTGACTCCAACATGAAGGTGGCAGTGGCCTCAACAATTTGACCAAATTGAAACAAAAAATATTGCCATTTCTAGGCATATCAAAAAACACTACATCATATTCATGAATTATCAGCATCACATAGCATGGAAATCTATTTCAAGAGACTAGCCAAGATGCTTTCTCATCTCTGGTTTTGTGAGCGAATTAGACCTAATGCCCTATCCAAGGTTTCCATTGTGTTCAATGAATTAACTTCCCTTGAATGCATCTGGAAATGGTACTACCTCTGTGTCATCTTTAGGAGAACTGAGAAAACAGTCATTCAGATCGTTTTTTGCAGGGTTTAATTCTCCTATGAAACCCCAGTTGTGAAATGCTACTTCTGGAAAATAATTTTTTCATTAAAACAGAAATTACGTCCATGATACTCTTGATGATTATTATCATAATGACAACTTCACTATTTATCACATTGTTTCTATGACATTGAGGCTGAAGTGTTTTATTATGCATATTATATATACACACACACAGATATATGTATGTGTATATGGATATATATATATATGTGTTCATCTGATATACCTTAAATTAGCAGCTTTTTTTCACAGTGAATTTCAAACAAATAAATAGCTAATGTTGCTCTCTTGTTCAAATAAGGATATCTGATTCAGGGTTCTTTTAATTAGCAATGAAAGTAAATGTATAATTTTTTTTTTCCCTGAAAGGCACTTTTGTTTTGTCACTAATCAATCCTCTGGAAGTTTTTCTTTAATTATCATATCACATGTAAGTCTTGCAAAACAGTATATTTAAGTATATCCCCTGAGCTAATTCACTTTGAAAGATCAATAAATAGATACTCTGCAGTATTTCTTCTTACATATACTACATAATATGGAAAAAGATATTGTGTCTCTGTGCAGTATCTATTTAATTGCTTACATCTGACTTCCCGCTTAAAAATGTACATTATTGTTTCATTCTCTCTTCTGTCTCTCCAACCTAGACAAGCTCTATCTCATAGTGTGCACTCAATAAACATTTGCTAAATCAACAGTATCCTGAAATGTGTAAAATCTCCCTATTTCACTAATCTATCCCTATACAAATCAGATAAATAGAAGCCGTATATGTGTGTCATATCAAGGCACAAATCTAACAAATCTAGCCTTTGTGAAATTGTCGTTTCCCAGATGACAAGTCACCTTAAGGTCATTGGTATATATTCGATGACCACTTCTTTAGTATAAGCAGGTTTTTCTATGATGACCATAAGAGAATTTTCCTTATTGTCTCTATTTTTCTTTTCATCTTGTATAAAATATTAGAAATTTTAGTACACAGTTACCATTTGTGGTCTTTTTCTAACAATGTGACATATAAGCACAAAAATATTACGTGTAATATGGCATGATGAAAAAAATTTAATCATGCTGTTTTTGAGAGATCCAGAAAACAGGAAAATACTACTCATCTTCCAATACTTTTGTTTTAATGGTTTAGTCTGTTTTAAAGCCAAATTAACTCTATAGTGTCCAAAAACAGTGGTTAGAAATACAGGCATTCAAAAAGACCTGAGCTTGATATCTTGCTATGTGACTTGAATGAAGTTACTCATCTTCTCTTACCTGATAAGGAAAATTAGGTTGTCAATAATTCTTACACTTCACAGGATATTATGAGGATAAAATGAAATAATGCATATAAAGAACTCAATAATACACCTCCTCATGGTAAGCACTCACCAACCAATCACCACTGGGATTGTTTCAAAGGGAACCTGGTAGTGAAACTCTTGATGCTTATCCTCATTCAAGAAATTTTCCCATGGCCTGCTAACAACTTTTAACCAATATTTGGATTTGTTAATTTTTTTGCTCATTGAATGTTCTTCACCATAAACACAGCCTGAATTCCCCCTCAAAGTTTCCTTATATTTTTCAAACCTTGAAGATGGTTAGGAAGTCTGTCTGTGAATTGCATATGTAGAGTGTTATAATTAATTGTAGTATAAGAATATAGTAAAATTAATTACAGTCGAAGAAGCTGAAAGTAGCTTCAAGGAGCTAATAACCAGATTAGGAATATTAAGACACAAAGATTTGAATGTATAACTACATGTGAAAGTAGTGCCTAAGAATTATAACTTAAGAGACAAGTGGACCACCTTCAGCTGCAGAGGGACCATGCAGAGATTCATGTTGACAACTCCATGCTCAACACACCCTGCAGATATGAGGCACTCAATGAGCATTAACTGAAAGAGATGAAGGCTAGGTGGGATTTTAATAAGCATAAACCAAGGGATAGAACATTTTAGGCGGCAAAAGGCTTGAAAATGCACAGATCACAAATTATAAATTGTATTAATTCATCCATTCAGTGTATGTTTATGAAAGGACTACAATATACCAGGCTCAGGGAGACAAAGATGATAAAATAAGTGCCTACCTCAAGAGGTCTAAATGAGGGGCCACGAACTCATCCCAGTCCAAGGAGGGAAAGGCGAGTAAAATAATCATTGCAATTCAATGTGATATGCTAAAATAGGTTATAGGATTCAGAAAATAAAACCAAAACCAAAAACAACAACAACAACAACAACAAAATCAAAGGGTCCAGGAAGCTTTCCAAATTAAGTGATGTTAAAAATGGGAAACAGATCAGTTTACCTGAAGTGAATAACTGTGAGGCATAAAATGAGAAGGATACCAATGAACAGGTAGGTCTGACTGCCAGTATCTGATATTCCTCATCTGGTTATTAGCTCCTTAAAGCTACTTTCAGCTTCTTCTATTATAATTAATTCTACTATATTCTTCTGCTATAATGAATTATAACACTCTACACATGCAATTCACAGACAGACAGACTTCCTAACCATCTTCAAGGTTTGAAATATATAAAGAAACTTTGAGGGGGAATTCAGGCTGTGTTTAACATTATTTACACATGGGGTCCCAAAAGAATATTTCTCAAGAGAGAAATGACATAACAAGTGCTGTGTTATCTGCAGATTATTCAATCATTGTTTTCAGTGTAGATTAGATTCACAGAAGAAAGGCACCGTGGCTGAAGGGTAAAACCTGGAAAACAGGTTAGTAGGCACTGCAATTGTTCACATGTGAGGTCACAGCAATTTCCAGAAAACGGGAGTGGAAATAAAATGGAACAGAAAAATATAGATGACATTTCTAAGGAGGAACGACCAGTATTTGCTGAGAGCAGAAAGAAAGAAGCACTGAGAGTTTGAGAAATGTGTATTTCATTTTTGATGTATTGTGCATTTTAAGAGATCTAAATAGAATATTAAAAAATAATGCCTATGTCAGCCAAAGTGATTCCTTTCTCTAACTTTTATGTAATATGCTTAAAGTCTTAGTTTTTCCACCACCTGAGAAACTGACATAAAAATTACAAATGCATTTATTTGTCCAACAGATTCACTGAGTACCTACTGTGTATAATGCCAAATACATACTATGCTCAGCACTATCAGAAGGAAATACAGTTGGAGTGATTTATCTTTTGTTTGTGAAATATGATCTAAAACAATGCCCTGAAGTTATTTAAAGGCTAACTAGCATTAGCTTCACTCAGAAAAATGTGATAATATATTTTTTCTAATCCCCACAAGTTGCTCTTTATCAGTACCAAATGGAAAAGTACAAAACAATAACAACTTCTCCTGGTTACTATATGGCTCAGTGGTATTTTTTAAAGGATATTTCTATTCCTGCCTAAGTGTCCCAACTATAATTCAAGTGGCTTAATGGGGTGCATTATCATTCCCCAAACCTGTGTAATTATTAAAATTTAAACTTCTGTTTATAGTATTTTTTTCTGTTCTCCTGAATATGAGTGCCTAATTACCTAGAAACCACTGCCATTGACCCGCATCCAGACATTGTTTTTATAACTTAATATAAACAAAAAAGTCAGAGAGTATGTGACTGCGCATATTAAGTCCTGGGCACTACTTTCTTTTTTTTTTTTTTTTTTTTTTTACCTTGGACCTTCACCTACAATTATACAAAATAAAAAACATTAAAATAATAAGAATCAAAAAAGCCTCTGTTCTTCTTTCAAATATCTAAAAAAAGCTATTTCTCATTGTGGACAAAAATAATCCTTTAAAGGAGTAGTTGTTTCTAATTTTGTTCTGATTGAGGTATGACACTAATCAGAGATCACATAGCTGATCTCAGAGACCCATGGATAATAATTCACAAAATAAAAATACCATATTCTGCATTAAAAAGAATTTTTCTAAAATATTATCATTAAACAATTCCACCCTATTTATTTTCTATCACTTTCCCCTTAAGGGCCTTTAAAACAACAATTTTTTTGAAATACATTTTTCTCATATACCAAAAGAAAGCCAAATGATAAGCAAACAAATCCTATTACTTACAAACTAAAACAGCTACAAAAGAGAAAGACGAAATAAATAAAATGAGCTTTTATTTACTGCAATGATGAGTGCTAGTTTATTCAGCTGTCCATGCTGGGTGATTCAATATACAGCTGCTCATTCAAGTGAAAATATAGGAGGAGGATTCAAGAAGCAAAATAGTCACAGCCTGAGAAGTTGGTAAAAAAATATCAGGTTTATCTAAGCAGTCTCATATTGGACGAATACATCAAGAAAACTCTACCCCCCAAAATTGAAATCACATGTTAATCTTGCTACAAACTAAGAAATAGCTACTGCTCATTGAGGGCCTAATATGTGTTGAGCATGGCAGAAAATGGTGCTTTACTCACTTTATTATCCCATTTAAACTGCAAAACATCACTATAAAATAGATCATTTCCCTTAAAAATGAGAAGAGAAGACTCAGAAAGTCCCACTATCTCAAAGATACAAATCGCTTAAAAAATAAAAAGTGAACACAGGTTAATATACATTGAAAAAGTTCATGATCTTTCAGCCACACGTTGCTGCATCTGACCTTACAATTCTATTACATACAAAAGGGTCTTGTTAACAATTTTAACAAAAGGAGGCTGTTACTCAAGCATCTAGGTAGCACTAATTCCCATCTCAACTACTTTAGGATAATAAGCCCCCTTTCCTCTTTTTATTGATATTTATTTATATCCCTTTAATGTAAATTTCCAACTTAAAAACTATTGAATGTCAACTTGTAACATCTCAAATTCACTTTTAAAACTATCAGTCACGTTGATTTTATTTTCAGTACAGAGATATATGAAAAAATATAACGTTTACTAACTTTTCCTTTGTCTGTCAAAGTGTAAAAGGAAATGAGAAGATTAATTCAGGCAATAAAAATATTTTGATCTTATAATTTATTCAAGTTTGTTTCTATTTCAGGTTCCAAAAATCTAATTTTTTTTTTCTGTTCCATTTTTCTCTCTCGTTTTTCTCCAGTTTACTACTGAGGTTTACTACATGGGTTACTACAGTCACTTTACTACAATGGTAAATTTCTCATTTTATGAATCAATAAATATCATCAATAGACTAGAGGTCTTCGTATCACTGTAATCCTTGCCAGATAAACGTATATGAATAAACCTGTGTCTAGCATCCATTAGGGTTTACAGACACCACAGTTTTTTTTAAACTAACATATTATGAAAATTTTCTAGGTCTAACATTTTCAATTATGAAATAACTCTCTTACAGCGTCCATGAATTGGAGTCTATGATTGGCTCATTCAGGGCAGTTACCAAACTCAAATTTAATATAATCAAAATTCCAAGTATTGCTTTGATTGTGGGAATAAAAACAAAGTGGAAGCGAACAAAGAGGGACAGATTTCTCCCATAGATGAAAGGGAAGGAGGAAGCTCCTAATGATGCTGTTATTTTAGGGTAACCTTGTCTATAAAGATAGTAATGCCACCAACAGTAGAGCTTTTGTGGTTCTTTTAGCAGCAATTGATTACCAAATGATAAAGATTCATTACAAATTATTAATTCAGACTTTAGCTTTAGCTTTTCTGAAGGCTATTAATTTTAACTATTAAATTTAGATATTGCCTGCCAGGTTTTTTTGAACACAGCACATTCAAAAGTTTAGTAGAACTTCTCCACAGAAATACTCTATGACAGATAACAATGACTAAAATGCCACAAAGATCAGAGTTCACATAAGGTAAGACCAGCCTGTCCTTTTGGTGACATTTCCTAAGATAGGTCCTGATATGGTTTGGCTGTGTCCCCACCCAAATCTCATCTTGAATTCTCATGTCTTATGGGAAGGACCTGGTGGGAGGTAATTGAATCATGGGGACAAGTCTTTCCCGTGCTGTTCTCATGATAGTGAATAAGTCTCACAAGATCTGATGATTTTTAAAACAGGAGTTTTTCTGCACAATCTCTCTCTATGCCTGCCACCATTCACGTAAGATGTGACTTGCTCCTCCTTGCCTTCCACCACGGTTGTGAGGCTTCCCCAGCCACGTGGAACCGTTGGTTCTCCATTAAACCACTTTCCTTTGTAAACAGCCTAGTCTCAGGTGTGTCTTTATCAGCAGTGTGAAAATGAACTAATACATGTCCTTTGGTGAGATTTCCTAGCATATGTCTTTGAATTAAATAAAATCCAGCTACCTTAGGGTACATCATATGTATTTTTTAACTTTAACACTTAAAAATCGCCTATTTTATTTTGGATGTCAGCTAGGGCCTACTTGAGTCAATAGTTATAAATGTATTCCTCCTGAAAAATATAAGTAGAAACCTGAGAAACTTTTCTCTTCTGAAAAACATATTTTTACATGAAAACTATCAATCTATAAAATCTTAACAGTAAAAAGGGAAATGCATTAAATATGACACTAAACTGAAGTCAACAATTGATGTTTCATGCACCCAATAAGGCATCCATCATCCTGATTCCAGTTCATTGCTTTCATGTGATCCCCTTCTCCTCCAGGCAAGCTCTGTTTCAGGAAGACAATGGTAGGCAACTAAGGAGAAGTAGGTTGACTGTGTGCCAAGTACTTAACACAATTTATTTTGTTTATTGTTTTACAAAAGAACAATTTTTCTCATTTCATGGATAAGTTGAGGTTTTGAGAAATTAAATCACTTTCCCAATGACTTACAACTAGTAATAGTAAACCCAGGATTACAACACAGGTTTGCCTTGTGTGTAAAACCTGTACTCATTCTAGTACCAATCAGCCTCCTTAGGTCATCTCAAAGATGGTTTCCAAAAGGCACCCTGGTCAGTTGTTATGGAAAAGTAAAGAGACAATAAAAGAAGATAAGGCAAAGCAAAGTAATGGGAAAGATTACAAAACACATATTCATTCCAAATTAAAGGCCAGCAAAGCTGCCTTTCATGGCACCACTTTATAGATACATAATCCCATTTCAACTTTTGGCCTCAATTATGCCTAGGTTTAATGGGAATGTGAATGTCCTTATGTTAAACAAGAGAACCAGGGACATCAGAACACCTAGAAGATGAGGCTGGTAATGGCAGGTTCTTCGAGTATCTGACTGGAATAGGTCCTCATACTGAATACATATTTGCTGAGAGAACTGATGAATGAATGAAATGAGTGAATGGAGTCTGATAATGAGTATGGAAGAGAGCCAGAGACTGCTATTCTTTATTTCCATTTGGGTGTTCTTTCACAAATGGAAAGGACATTGGAATCACAGTGAGCTAGAAAACTTACAGACTGTAATCCCAGCACTTTGGGAGGCCAAGGCGGGCGGATCACGAGGTCAGGAGATCGAGACCATCCTGGCTAACACGGTGAAACCCCATCTTTACTAAAAATACAAAAAAAAAATTAGCCGGGCATGGTGTCAGGCACCTGTAGTCCCAGCTACTCAGGAGGCTAAGACAGGAGAATGGCGTGAACCCGGGAGGCGGAGCTTGCAGTGGGCCGAGATCGCGCTGCTGCACTCCAGCCTGGGTGACAGAGCGAGACTCCATCTCAAAAAAAAAAAAAAAAAAGAAAAGAAAACTTACAGATTGCCTGGAAGATCTTTGAGGGCTTTCAGGGCTATGGCATTTTATTTTGTATCTCCAGCATCTAATGGAGTCCCCTGCAGTTGATAGGCACTCAATAAATATTTTCCAATAAGTAATAGAATAAGCCAACAATATAGGTATAAAGGGCTGGGCATTTTCTTTTACAAGGATAAAGTAATATCCTCTGCTAAGATCCCCACCATAATAGGAAAGTCTGTGAGAAATCCTCAGTGAGCTTGGAATGGAAGCTAGAAAATCTTCTGCAGTAAGAGATATGTAAAAATACCAGTCAGGCCCAAATACGAATGGGCCACAGCAGACCTACAAAACTTCCTGGAATCACAAAATGATGTAGGAAATTTATCACCCAAACAAGTAGCCAGTGGGAGGAATTAAACTTTCCAATAAAGCAGAGAACATTCAGCATAATCAAAGATCAGAATGACCTAAAATGTCACTCATGATAGGAGGAAGGAGGTCCTTGCTCTCTGTCACAGGAGATGAGTTTACAAGTGAGACAGTGCACAGTGTCTTTCATGTGGTGACCTTCAATAACTTACTATGGAAAGAAATGAAATGAGCAAGGAAAACAGAGGGAGGGAGGACGGATTAATGCTCCTAAAATTTGCCTCGTCTGGAGTTTTTCTTCCTACTCCTGTCAAGGAGCTTTAGTTACTGGGTTCTCCAGGGGGTCTTGTTGTCAGTTACCTAGTAAGCATTTTCTTAGCACAGATCCAGAAGTCAGGGATGGAAAAACTACAGAGGAACACCCTTGGAACTCTCATGTAAAAAGCTCATAATGACCCTGTTTGTTACTCCCAGGCCCTAATGTCATACTCTTCAGCACCCTATGCTTTCCTTCACAGCACTTCTAAATGTTGAGTAATGGGATTAGTAGTTTAATGAGGGCAAAAATCAAGTGCGTTCTGCTAAATCCTGTCTTCTCAGGAGCTGACACAGTCACTGGATTTAAATGAATACATGATTTACTATTTTTAAGTGTCATTTTTTGGTCTGATCATAATGATAAAAGGGTATTTTTTGCTGTTTTAAGTAAATAAAACAAGCACCACATGTCATTCTAAATGTATATCATATATGCATTCTATGGTAAAGTTAATTTCAAAAAATCTGCCAGAGGTTTAAAATATATTAATCTGGTAGAAAACATGTATGAGGTTACATATTTTAGCCTGTGATTCTGAAGGTTAGTTTAGCCCAAACTCTTTATTTTGCAAATGAATAAACTGGGCCTATCATGATGGATCTCTCTGTTCTGTCAGGTTATTAAATTGTCAGTATTCATTGCTTTCAGCATGCCTGCCTCAAAATGTACTTGCTGTTTTTAACCTTCATAGGCTTGGAAATAAAATAACCAAGCTGTTTAGCAGGTATATAATTGGAATAAATTAACTCTGTGTGATGAAGGCCTAAGGGCAGCTACTGTAAGTCAAGTCAATGTTAGTTCCTGGACATTTGGCATTGATTTTGGTCTCTCAAATGTCTTTGTGACTTTCTTTCTAGCTCTTGGTGTCATTCAGGTAAATGACACTTCCAGAAAAAGTCTGTTTATTACTGGAGTTAATAGAAGAAATGACACCAAAACTCTAGATCTTTGGTTTTCCATTAAATGTTCTCTTAAAAATGCAGTTCATTTTAGAAAATGATGTGTTATATTTTTAAAAATTCATCATGTAGAGTTCCTACATAATGTTGCAATAAGCCCTTGGCCTTTGTAGCAATGCTCTGTAATTTATAGATACTTACAAATATTATTTCAATTGATCTTCAATGTTTTGATATGGACAAAAATATTACTTATCTCGTTTTACAAATAAGAAAGCTGCATCTGGAAAGTTCAGGTGACAAGTTCCACGATGCCAAAGTCAGTCACTGGCTGACATGAGACTCAAACTCCAATCACTTGAATCCCAGAACTCTTCTGTTACCACATGGACAGGTTTGAAAATAATAATCAGAGAAACAGAGCTAGTCTACAAAGGCTAAAACGAAGTGTGTACTTACTGAATTTCAGGAAATCGCAACTTTGTTACTTCCCAAAATGTATATTTCTAAACAAGAACACACACTCAACAAAATATGTACAGTCTAAACAGCAACATGGGATGTGTCCAGCCTATTTTATTCTCAAACCAGAAAAGACATAATTAAACCTACAGGAGGATGTTAAGCAACATGCCAGGCATTGTAGCATTCACTATTACCTGTGAACTCACAATGACTGTGAGAAGTCAGATGCAGCTGAAAATGCTGCCTTACCTCTTTCCTCAAAGTCTGAGCCATAATCACCCGTAGGAGTGGACCATAAAACTGGTATTAGGGGCATTCATATTGTGTCCTCTTAATCTTCTGGAACCATCACCTCTCTGACTTTTACTAACCAGATTATGCTGCTGGTATTGATTCTTCTGACTAATGCCTCACTGTCACTAGACCTCCAATTTCAGTATAAAATATTCACTACTCCTTGAAAGGTAATACGTTAAATTGCTATCAGTCATTAACATATAGTGCTGAATGAATGTCTTTGCCCTCATTCTTTGCTGCAGCTAAGTGTATCTGAGGTTTAGAAACAAAGTAGTTTAAATTTAAGAAAATAAAAAGACAGAGAGAGACAGAGAAAGAGAGAGAGAGAGACAGAGAGAGAGACAGAGAAGGGAATTTTGGAGCCTGAGCTACAATAAGGCTAACTGAGGATGCTACAGCTGGTTTCTGGCCACAGGGTTCCAATGTGGGGTAAAACAAAGCAGAGAGGAGAGGGCAGCGGGAAGTTTGGGGGAAGGCAGAGGGGGCAACAGAATGCTGAAATGGAGCAGAATAGAAGAAAGTGAAAAATAGAGAAATCAAAGGCTAAATAGAAACTTAATTTTGATAAGGTTGGCCATATTTTACAGACATCACAGATTTCTGTGAAAGGATAATATCAAGAAATTATTTCTAGTGAGTTAAAACATTTTGTTAAATATTGCGTGCTTTACACATTCAGCACAAATGGTTATTAATGAAATACTAATGCTTAAAGATTATTTATTTATGGTTCTCAAACAGAAATGGTATTGTATCAACTCCACTGGGTACGCTTTGTCCGGTTTGATTTTCTAATTAGCAATTCTTAGCATGATTAAATGCTAAATACACAGCTGTGTAAGGCTTCAGCTGGTAGTAACCAGTAGTGCCTAATACTGACTTTTTAAAGAGAATAACAAAAGTACTCAAATACTGGATATAAACCTTTTGAGGCCTTATTCCCTATTCAGCTGAAAGAAGTAATCAACATAAGCACTGATTGTATACAATATGTGAATAAAGCTGATATCTATGTATTATTTGTCATTTCTGTTAAAAAGTTATGTGGACTAGAGGGAAAATAAGCCTAGCTTAAATAATGTATTCAGTTGAAATCACATATAGAACATATTACATTGATTTCCAGTAAACTGTAATTTTAAAAGACTAAAGTTATTACTAAGCAAGTCTAGAGGGATAAACTATACCATCCATATCAAAACATTATCAGAATCCCATATGTTCTGAAAAATGAGCTTTTTTGTATTCATATGAAAAGTTGTATACAATCTAGTGCATAAATAACTTATCTTTTCATTTTTACATTATTTCTTCTTGTAACATCTAATGCTTCTAAAAATTGGAAACAAATTCTGTCTTCATAACAGGAAACTGACTCAAATTATACATCAGAATAAATTTCCGCTTTTTAAATTCATAAAGATCTGGTAAACAAGCCTCATTTGAAGTTTTATTTACAAAGCAAGTTACTTAAAACTTAACTGAAATAACTGGATCTTTTTTATGAGGGGGGAAAGCTTTGAACTTTACCAAAATAAATTTGCAAAAGCTTGAAGCATTTTTCTACAATTTCAATTTTTTCCTTAAAATGTTTCTAAAGAAATATTTTACAAAATCTTTTCCACAAATTCTCTATCACAAAAAGCTGAAAGGTATAATTTTTAAAAGGTAAGAAAATTATGTATACGGCTTGATGTGTTTCAAAATTCTCTTTAAAATTATAGTTGAAGAAAAAAAGTCTTTCAATAAAAATGGTAATTCAATTATATTCCTTGGGGGGAAAATGTACTTTCTGTATTGTACAAAATCAAATAATATGGTGGCTTGAATTTATTTATTTATTTTTTTTGAGACAGAATCTCACTCTGTCACCCAGGCTGGAGTGCAGTGGCATGATCTCAGCTCACTGCAATCTCCGCCTCCGGGCTTCAAGTGATTCTCCTGCCTCAGCCTCCTCAGTAGCTGGTATTACAGGCA
Organism: Macaca thibetana thibetana; assembly: GCF_024542745.1. Taxonomy (NCBI): domain Eukaryota; kingdom Metazoa; phylum Chordata; class Mammalia; order Primates; family Cercopithecidae; genus Macaca; species Macaca thibetana. Next base: position 74,428,575 of record NC_065582.1, read on the forward strand.
TGTGCCACCATGCTCGGCTAATTTTTGTATTTTGAGTAGAGATGGGGTTTCATCATGATGGCCAGGCTGGTCTCAAACTCCTGACCTCAAGTGATGGTGGCTTGAATTTTTAATCATTGGTTTTTAAAAAACAAATATTACTTGTCTTAAGGCTATTTCTAATTATTGATCATGGTTTACTAAAATAAAATCACAGCTTCACTAATACACAAATTGTAAAATTGATTCCTTTCTATGCCTCTTGCTTGTCCATCCTCTGCAAGATTCCATCTTTATGAATTATCAGAGATCTGCCAACTGTACTAGAAATAAGAACATTTTAAGAATAGAAGTCTGTATTTTAATATATGTATAAGGCTCAAAATGTTCTCTTTCACACCATCACTGAAGTGGAAGACACTTTAAAGACCGTCCAAGCCCTATCACTGACCCACTCACAATTTTATGATAAAGAAAGATAAAGTGATCTTGCCAAGGACTAGATATTCACCTGGTTCCCAGTGAGTATTCTGTCACCTCTACCAATGGTCTGATGCCACAAATGTAAGTGGATTGTTAAAGGAGAGTATAAGTTTAGTCATTTATTACTATATATCTACTTAGCAACAACTGAAGTTGTCCAGTGACTAAGACCACAGGTTTACATACCCACCTAACTCATGGAAACATCCAATTCACCAACACTGATAATGGATGGACCTATGATACCACTTTTTCTAGTTACTCTTTATCCTTTCCTAGTCATGACTTCTCAGAATTCTTGGAGACTCCTCTTCCTCCTCTTCCTTGGAGAGTCTATAAGCCACTGCATTTATTTCCATGGCTTTCCTATAATCTTTTGGAAGGTAACTCTCACAACTGAATACCCGGCATTCACCTTTCCTATCAATTCCATGCTCACATGTTCAAACATCAATTTGACATTTGAATCCACTCATATACCCACAAGTTTTTCAAATTCAATATGCCCCGAGCTAAACAATGTATTTTTCTAAATAACTTCTTCATCCCTTACTCTTTTGCATTAAGGAAATGCCATCCACCAGTTGCTCAAGCAAGAAAACTGGGTTTTTTAGAACCGCCCGTCACTCAACTTCACCCCAGTCAATTCTGTCTCCCAAATATACTTGGAATTATACCACTTCTCACCATCTCTGCAGCCATCAATACACCTCTGAGCTACTGCGACATTCACCCAATTGATCCTGCCTGTCTCCTCTCTTCCCCTTTTATTGTTCTTTTTCCACAAAGCAACCCTGATCCTTTTTTTTTTTAGATAGAGTCTCACTATGTCCTCCAGGCTGGAATGCAGTGGCACCATCTGGGCTCACTGCAACCTCTGCCTCCTGGCTTCAAGCGATTCTCCTGCCTCAGCCTCCCGAGTAGCTGGGATTACAGGCACCCACCACCATGCCTGGCTAATTTTTGTATTTTTAGTAGACATGGGGTTTCACCATGTTGGTCAGGCTGGTCTCAAACTCCTGACTTCTTCATCTGCCCACTTTGGCTTCCCAAAGTGTTAAGATTCGGGTGTGAGGCACCATACCTGGCCCAGAGTGATCCTTTCTAAAAGTAAATCCAATCATATTAAAGCCCATCTACAGCCTCAGAAGGAAATTCAAACCTTGGACAGCGCACAAGGCTTTGCATGATATCATCTCTGTTCATCTCTCTAAGGTCACCCCAGTCACTCTACCCTAGCTCCATGCCATCAGCTTCTCAATCCCCACTGATCTTTCTCAGTTCTTCAAAATGTAAAGTCTTTCCCACTTTGGGATAGGTGTTGGTTTCCTGGAATACTCTCCTTCCATCGGCTGTCTCCACCTTCTCAGGAGGCATTACTCTGATCACCTGAGAAGACTACTTATTTTCTATCGCTGCATTCTTTTGGCTTCTGTTACAGCAGTTTAGCTTTGGAAATATGCATCATATTAATTTGTTTACATCTTTATTATTTCCCCTATTAGACTAGAAGCAACACAAAAAAACTATCGATTTCACTTAACATTGCTAGCTCAGTGCCTGGCACATATTAGGTACCCAATAAATCTGCAATGAATGCATAACTAAATGGCCATCTATCCTTTTTAAGTGTGGCTATCTCTTTGTGGTTTGTAAAACCTTTTCAATGTTACACATGTGAAAAAGTTCTAAGAGGACTTTGTAGTGCAAAAAAGTCAAGTCTGTTTATCTGTTTCTCATCATGGCCTGAAAACACTAGTGGAGGAATTTAGTTAGCCTCAAGGTTTTAACAATATTTACCAAGCCAATTAAGTTGCTTTTCACTGATACAAAGTCTGGAAATTTATAGTGTAACAAAACTTTTATTCCATTTTTGCAAAATAAATTAGGCAACTGCATTGGCTTTTGCAACTTTGGATTACATTAATTCAAAACATATGCATTAAAACCTATACTATGTAAGCACTGTAGTAATAGGTATGCAAATGGGTGGGACATAAAAGTTGACTGACCTGAGATGCCTCCTCTCAAAGAGTATTGCTTCCTCCATTATTTGTTTCTGAAAGATTTAAAATTCCTTAGAACCTAATGTTTTCCTTAAAAATCTGTGCAAATCAAATCTTTTTAAATGCTATAAGAAGACCTTTTCTCTAAATCTAATTCAGCATAAAACAATTGAATAGACATTTATTAAGTAGTTACTATATTCAATGAAGTGTAGAACCAAGTCAGCTTACTTTGTAAAGTTTATTTTTACTCTATCACATATCCAGGGAGGAAAAAAAGCGGAAGAAAATCCAGGGAAGCCAGGATCCACCTCATGGTCTTAAGTTTCCCCTCCTGCATTTGAACACCATAATTTTTCTGAAAATCTACCTGGTCAAAGGCCACCCTTATGAAATACTATATGTAAATGACCACTTTTATAGGAACTTCTTTGAAGTTTTAGGACAAAGGAAGACATGCTTGTCTGTCTCTTTTTCTCTCTCCTATATAATAGCATTTTCATCTCTCACAGCTCTTTCTAGAATGGATGCTCTGTTAACCAACTAATTAACTCTTTGTTTATATTAATCAGAATTCTTGAATCTTCTTCTAAAAGTGGTTCCTACAAATAGCAATAAATGCTGCTTTACAAAAATATACCCTGACAGAAGGCCAAAAGCGAATGGTGAGGATGAATTAAAACAGGGAAAAGAGTTGAAAGTTATTAGTTCTGAGGCCCTTACCTATTATTGACATGGCTGTACATGGCCATTCTATTTAGATCTATATCTTAAAGCAAGAATTGATCATTCAACAACATCATCTTAGTTTCACAAAATGGAACTGTAAGGTAATGAGCTGTTCAGATCTATGATGTAATCCAGGGCTTTTCTAGTTCTTGAAATCTAGATACATACCCATTTGTTTGGGTGCAATTTACACTAAAAATAACTTTCTAAAACAGAGAAAATATTTAATTACCAGAAAAATGATTCTCATACAAAATGCATTACATAATGCTGTTAAAATTTATGGATCACATGGATTGTGTGAGTTTAAATTAATGGTTCTCAAACAGTGGCTGGTCCTCTGACCAACAGTATCAGCATTACCAGGTAACATGGTACAAATGATTAGACCCACCCCAGATCTACTAAGTGGCCTACAATCATGTACTGACAAGAATTTCATGGAATTCTGATCTAAACAATACTGAGGAGAGTGAAGGAGAAGACAAAGAATACAATGGGACATTACTTTTATTTTGTTGTTGTTTTTGTTGAGACAGAGTCTCACTCTGTTGCCCAGGCTAGAGTGCAGTGGCACAATCTCAGCTCACTGTGACCTCCGCTCATGGGTTCTAGCAATTCTCCTGTTTCAGCCTCCCGAGTAGCTGGCACTAGAGGCATGCTGCACAACAACGCCCTGCTAATTTTTTTGTATTTTTACTAGAGAAAGGGTTTCATCATGTTGGCCAGGCTGGTCTACAACTCCTGATCTCAGGTGATCCGCCTGCCCCAGCCTCCCAAAGTGCTGGAAATATAGGCGTGAGCCACCGAGCCCTGCTGGGATATTACTTTTAATGACAAAAACCACAATTACTTTTGTACCAACCTAATAAATAATATAGGAAGAAGTTAGTATAAATATTGGGGTTGGTTGCTGAGTCTGAACCTTAGATCTTAGAAGAAACTACTAAGCCTTTTTTGGCATTTCTAGGTTACTGAGTCTAGTTCTTCAGGGTCTGAGTGTGGAGGAGATTCAGTGTAATGCTGGGCTAGAAGGAAGGCAATCATTTATTTGCCTAGAGTTTTCCCCTAAACTCACTCAAAAATGAGAATCACAGAGTCAGGAGAATGGATAGGTGTGGAGCCAGCAGAATAGGGGGCTTCTGTTGAAAAACAACAGTGTCCTATGTAAAGAAGCCAGCATTCTGATGAAGCTCCTCCCTTAATTCTTCTTTCTACCCTAGAGAAGACATATCTATCAATTTCTGTTCATTTCTTAAGAAACTCCAGGTGATCTAAGAACCATGTATGTCACACAATTGTCATCTTCCTTTTACTTCAGTGAGAAAAAGAATGGAAGAAAGAAAAAAAAAATCCCCAAGATGGAAACAGAAGTACCAGCGTCAACTTCTCGAATGAAGAGAGGTGAAACCATAGATGCTCCATCCACTCCCCTGAGAACCATTCTTCTCTTCAGCATGTGGAAAATAAGAAGTGATCAGTGATTCCATACTCTTGGCTCACTGTAAGTTACAAGGGTTATTACAGCAATAATAAGAGTAATAACTGCCACCACCAGGTACTGTCGTGGCTCTCATATACCAAAAGTCCTCTGAAGTAAGTACTGACATCCTATCATCATTTTAATTAGGCTGACTCCTTTATCCAAAACAGTCATATGAAGATAAGACTAAAAGTCAGGGCCATTTGACTAAAAAAGTCCATGTTTTTCCACTTTGGTATTTTGTACAACAAAGAACAATACCTGGAAAGGTGAGATAAAATTTTTCATAAACAAAGCCAGAAAATAGGTAGTTTGTCTTCAGTGCCACTGATTTGTCACAAGCTCTTGCTTACAACATCCTGTCAAAATCTGAGCTCAGAAATAGATCTGATAAACCCTTTGGCAGTAGAAATTTAAATTTCATAAATAGACCTGTTTGGCTTAGAATAAGAGTATTTGTGAAGAATATCATCCCCCAAAACTGGTGTCAACAGTAATTTAATTGAGAAAACTGTCATTTCTAAAAATTATCAGTTAAAAATATTTCCCTTAAAAATATTGCCAGTGTTTGACTTAATACCTAAATGAACAATTCTTTAGGGCTTATTAAAGCTTAAAAACTTAATGTGTGCTGGGGTTAAAATCATGTCAGATCTTGCAATATCAATTCAAAACAAGTTTGTTTGATTCCGTTCATATATTGGATCTCCTATCATATCAGGAAATCCTTATAAGCCCATATGCTTATAGAAGCAGATAATAAGCTACTAAAAGCTACAATGCTGCTTAGAAAATTTCTGTATCAGTGAACTGAACAGTTAAGTCATTGATAGTTTCAACGGTGCTTGATTTATTTACTTCCTGGATAGATTTCTTTAGAAAGGTAATTTGGTTTCTTACTACAAAATAATAACAAAATACATGATTAACCTATAAAGCTTCTGCAAAAACATTTCACATTAATGAGTTCCCTTAGAGAATTTATTTTTTCTGCCAAACTATCATTTAACAGTTCATTAAATATTAAACTTTTACTGAGTGCCAACCATTTTTCAGGCATTCAGGCTATAGAGTATCAACCTTCTGAGGTACTCACATTCTAGTTAAGAGAGCCATCTAACAAATAAACAGAAAGTACTATCATTTCTGAACTCAGAATTAGTAACTGGAATGAAATTATTAGTTTCTTCTAGACATTGTCACCTTCAATTTTCTGACCCCCACATAGCTAACAACATAACATAGTACTACTATACAGATGAAGCTTTACATCTCCAGCTTTAAATTTCATAAGATAACAAATTGCATATGTAATTATAATAAAATGGCCTTAATTTTCCACAGCTGCTGCAAACCTGATTCAAGTCTTTAAGCCCCAAGGACCCTAGTCCCATATCCAAGCCTAGAGACTTCATTCATTAATGGTGAAATCAGCTTTCAATCACCATATGTAATAAGAAGTAATGGCTTCTATGTTCATCAAGGAATATCAAGTATGGAAAGTCACTATTTTGTTTCTTCGTTTCATTTTTCTTCTCATAAACTCACCCGCTCACAAGTAGCTAATCTAACGACTCTGTTGCTCAATCTCTCATTGTCCCCAAGATCATTCTCTGAGGGACTTCCAGGAAATGACAAAATGACAAACAGTGAATATCTCCTGGTCCAGTCCTTGGTCCCATGTGTTTTCTTATCTGTTTATCTCTTATGTCTCCCCAAGACTATGCTTTCTTAAATAAAAATGTCTCCACAACTGGTGAAATTAAGATGCCCTTAATACTCCTAATGTGGAAATATAGCATCTCTGAAGAGCATCAAATGAGTGCCATGCTGCCTCAAATCATCTTCCAAGACGGCAATAGCTGGCTTGACTTTCAATACTGTCCCTGTTTATACACATATTTGGAAGACAGAAAAGACTATTTTAGTTTACAATTGGGTAATGTATGGTTATCTTCTTTTCTCACTAATATTAGAGTGGCTATTCTAATTCATTAAAATAACTTACTACCAGCTGAGGCTGTGGCTCATACCTGTAATCTCAGCACTTTGATAAGCCAAAGTGGCCGGATCACTTGAGGTCAGGAGTTCAAGACTAGCTGGCCAACATACCAAAACCCTGTCTCTACTAAAAATATAAAAATTAACTAGGTGTGGTGACACACACCTGTAATCCCAGCTACTTGGGAGGGCGAGGCAGGAGAATTGCTTGAACCCAAGAGGTAGAGGCTGCAGTGAGTGGAGATCATGCCACTGCTCTTCAGCCTGGGTGACAGAGTGAGACTCCATCTCAAAAAATTTAAAAAAAATTAGAAAACCAACAACTTAGCACGGATTTTTGGGTTGCTTAATGGCTGGGACAGTATACAGACACAAATTTGGAACAAACAGATGATAGTTATAATATTAATATTATTGCACTAACTCTATCACCTATTTTTGGCAACTATTTCTATTTGATACAGTTCATTAAATATTAAACTTTTATTGAGTACCAACCATTTTTCAGGCACTCGGGTTATAGAGTATCAACCTTCTGAGGTACTCACATTCTAGTTAAGAGAGCCATGTAAAACAAATAAACAACAACAACAAAAACAGTACAACAATAACAAACAGTAGTTAAAGTGCGATCAGGTGCTACGAGAGTTCAGTGCTGTAGAAGTTGAAAAATGGCAGAGAGTAATTGCCTGGCAGCCTAGGCCGTTTCAGCCAATGGGAAATCATCTAAAAAGTATCACTGAAACATTTACTTTTTAATAACTATTAGATTCCCTAAGTAAACATGTACTATTCTTTGGTGGATTATCTGCTAATAAAATTAATAAAAATTAAAATAACTTTCTAATTAGGTGTCATTATTTCATTCACATTTAATATTTAAAGGATCTATGTGGCCAGGAGTAGTGGCTCAGGCCTGTAATCTCAGCACTTTGGGAGGCCGAGGCGGGCAGATTACAAAGTCACGAGATCGAGACCACCCTGGCTAACATGGTGAAACCCCATCTCTACTAAAAATATGAAAAATTAGCTGGGTATGGTGGCACCTGCTTGTAGTCCCAGCTACCTTAGAGGCTGAGGCAGGAGAATCACTTGAACATGGTGGGCAGAGGTTGTAGTGAGCCGAGATCATGCCACTGCACTCCAGCCTAGGTGATAAGAGCGAGAGATTCCATCTCAAAAGAAAAAAAAAAAAAGAATATATTCAAATAGGGGCCTGTCTACAGACCTCCTTCTTGATCAAAGCATTTTTATTTTTTGATCTTTGTCCATGTTCTCTACTGGCCTGCAATGATAGAGTAGGTAAACCACTATATGAATGTGATCCAACCCAGAATTCTTCCCCTTAGTCCACCATCGTTTAAAGACTCCTATTAGAGGCAGCCAGGTAGTAGATGATAAGTTGTTTTTCCAGGCAGATTTCTAACATGCATTTTAAAATGATTTCTACTATCAAGGCACACAATTTCTTCACTCTACACTGACACAACATTTTGTAATCAAAAGCATTTGAATTTAGGCTGATTTAGTTTATCAAATCTCTGAAGCATAATTAAGAGTCCATATGGTTTCATTTGACTTGAGTATTAAGCTCTGACAATCTTTGAGAGATATAAAACAAATAAGATTCAAAAAACTGCTGTCTCTGCATGGTTTTATACAAAATTATAAGTAAGTAAATGACTAAAATGAGTGACAAGAGATGCAATCACCTTGGAAAAACACCTAATAAACAGCAAAAGAACCCACATTACACCTGACTTTGCCACAGACTATCTGTGTGGTCTTTGATGAAGTCTTTGTACCTACTATGTGAAAAATGGATGGACTATTCACTATCTCTATTCTACCTACTTTAAAGGAAAGAATAAATAAAATGAATGGAGCCAAACTATATGCTCTCTACAGGATTTCCTTAGGATCAAACATTGTGAAAGCTTATTTAAAATGTCCATTATAAATTTTCTCCACCCTTTCACCCCAGGTTGTGAAATTCAGTCCCACTGTCCAATCATTTACAGACATCTGGAAAACCTAATCTATGCTCAGTGTAAGATACCAAGGCAATTAACAATTAAGCTGCTATATGTGAATCATGTGTTCTATGCAGCTACTTTTTGGGCCCTCCTGTGTTATTGTCACAACAATGCCCTGTAAATAATACAGGCATTTGAGAAACTCAATAACTTTTAGAATTAAAAGGTACAGTTTATTATTTCAAATAAATCTAGTAGAAAAATCTCACTGGGAACACACGTTCATAAGCACATAAAACCACACCAGAATAAGGAATACCCGAAAGAGTACTGCACATCATTCTTCAAAATACTCTCTGCTCAAAAACTATAAATAACATTCTGAAATGAAAACAGTCCTTCACAATGATAACCTAAAAGACTTCCTGTAATAATAATACACGTATCTGTGTCCACATACTATATATAACACATGCACACATGCCATGTCTGTGCGTGCAACCAAACTAAATGGCACAAAGCAAACTTAGTAAATGAAAAACGCATTTCAAAAGAACCACCACAAATAGCCCAGAGGAAAAACAAGAAAGAAGTCCACAAAGAAAGTCAAGCCAATGTCAAATGAGAAATTATGGCAAATTAAAGGATATTTTGAGTAATACCTTATGTCGAGCACCAAAAACCACTAAAAAGATGCTTTTCATGTAAAACAAAATAGTGACACTAGTAAAGAAATCTGTGTGCAGAGGAATCCACGAGAGAAAATAATGCTTGGATGGTAGAAAAAAAAATTCCCACATGCTATGCATCTTTTTGAAAGGTAGAGTATTGAAAATAAAACACATTTTCCTATACTTATACTGCGTCATTCAAGTTGCTGCAACTCGAGACAAATGTACAGCAGGAACTGGAAGGAAAGAAAAGGCAATCAGGACATTCTTTTTCTTTTTTTTACAGGGTCTTACTCTGACAACTAGGCTGGAGTCTAGTGGTGTGATCTCAGCTCACTGTAGCCTCGACCTCCTGAACTCAAGTGATCCTCCCACCTCTGCCTCTTGAGTAGCTGGGACTACCGACATGTGTCACCGTACCCAGCTAATTTTTATTTTTTGTAGAGACAAGGTTTCACTATGTTATTGAGGCTGGTCTCAAATTCCTGGACTCAAGTGATCCTCCTGCCTCGGCCTTCCAAAGTGCTGGGATTACAGGCATGAGCCACCATGTCTGGCTCCTTTTCATCATATACTTCTTCAATCAACTGACTGAAGAAGAGAGATAGCACCCAGATGAAAAACAAAGGGAGCTGGCAGAAGGGTAGTGTTCTAGTTGGGAAAAGATGACGACCTAGAGAGAACAAGGAAGATTTGTGTAACATTTTAAATGACTCAGTTAAGGAAAAGACACACCTGATTACCAAATTTTTCAGAAGCTGCTTCTAAAATCTGATGTTAGCTACCTTTAGGAAGGTGACTCTGACAGAGAAGGTTTGAGGATTCAAAATGAGCTTGGATAAATTCATGAATGGCTAAGATAAGCTGAGATTAATCCCTATCCTTTACAGTTGACATCAGAGAGAACAAGTGTGCCCTCATAGCCTACAGTGGCTGCATATATTTGAAATGTTGTGGGTGTACAGGCCATTTCTATGTTTCCATGTTACATGAAATATATCAATATATTATTTATTAAATATAACTCTAATGGCCATATTAGAAAAGCCTACAGGTTGTATATTTCTAATCACCTTATTGCCTCATGACAAAATTCAGTCATGTGATTGTCCTCATCTATATTAGAAAATCTGGCTTTACTCTTCACCGAGGCCCTGACAGAACTTTTAGTATGTAGTACCAGAGTTAGAAATCAATAATTTAGCAAAATTGTTTTGAGTGGCTATATCCAGAGGTAGGATTAAAAGTAGTTTGAATAGGGAGAGTCCTGCAACAAGCCCTACACTTTCTAGTAAATGGGATTTGATGTTGAGGTTAAATTGAGAGATTCAATCTGAGGTTAGAAAACTCACTACAACAATAGGTATGTGTATGGCTTCTGCTAGTGTGGGATACTTAATAAAAAACAAGGATGGTGAACAGAATACCAAGGGATTTACTGATGGCTCAACCAATAAAAAGAATTTAAGTTTGACATAGAGAGCAGAGTTTCTTAAAGTTCCATTGATTCCATCATTAAAATGAAATTGCAATAGAGCATGCTTTCCTCAAAACCATTACATGTACTTACTAGCTTAAGTTAACCGACTCCCTACTTTGACGGAAGTTACCACCTCACTTTCATTACTGGACATAAACTAGTGGTAATAACCTCCCAGAGAAGAACCTCTATTCACTTGTTTTATATTTACTTGAGTTCACTAAACCGAAGCTAAACATATATACCTGTAATTGTGCTATTTGGGGTAGAACCGAGGGGATTTTGTGTGTAATTAAAGGTAAAAATCACTTATACTCATTAAAACTAACCAATTCACTATATTCTCCTCACATACTATAATTATTACTTAATCAGAAAACTACTTCCCAGCCAGTCTATTGACTATATGGCAGAGCGGTCTCTTCAGTATTACAGAAATGCTCATTCAAAGCAGAAATGTTTCCCAGGCAAGTGGTGGACCCAAATAAAGGGACTTTGGAGGCCCCATGTCCTAATCACCTTTTAGAGTACTGTATATATACAATAACAAATCGTATCACTTCCAAAAGTCAAAATTTACTTTTACATTAAAAAAGAATTACCAAGGAATTCAGCAAACCTACTTCTGGTAGTGGGCTGGCCGGTTTGGTTAGGATTCCTCCTACATAAACAACATTAGGCAGAGTGGGTCTTGGGAATTCCAGTGCTACATCAGTACACAGCATCCACAGGCTGGACCCATGAACCAAATCATACATGGACTTCTCCGGCAGTAGGTTGTACTTCTGCATTATCCTTTCGTATTTGGGAAGAACCAAAAAGCTGACCCCTAATCTGGAAATGAGGTAAACACCGGTATTTTTCATCCTTTGCAGCAAGTTCATGCGGTCTGTGAGGAGTGAGTTAAACTCTGGGACGTATGCTAATGGAGCAGGAGCACCCACTTCAGCAGGATACCAAAGGCCAGTGGAAAATACAGCATATTTAACTCCTAAAAGATGAGCTATCACAAATCCACACATATCATTAGGGTCCACCAGCAGCAGGTCAAACTTTTCTTTCTTCAGACCCTGGATCAGGGCATGGTTGCCAACCATCATGTCACAGTTCTTAGTATAGTGATCCAGTATGTCAAACAGTTCAATTGCTGTCAATCTCCCAGAGAAAATATTCCGCATCTTGGACTGTAGGAAAGCATCTGAGGTGGTACTGTTAAAGATCCCTGGGTAGCGCTGCAGGCTGTAATGATTAGATGGGGCGATGTCTCTGCCTTCAGAGAGGAGGAACACTGTATGGTGGCCTCTCTCGTGCAAGGCTGAGGCTAGCGTCTTGAAAATGTACATATGGCTTTCAAACATAATTGGCGGCACGATGATGATTTTGGCAGCCTTCACTATCCCAACAGCACTCCACAGGAGCATGAAATATGGAGTGTAAGACTTCATAGCTGTAACAACAACCAGAAAACAACTTAAAACAAAATACAATGCTCACCATTCAAAACAAGCAGTCACAAAGCATTTTTCCCCAAAAACATCTGATCTAATACTTTGTCTAAAAAAAATTCACTATTAAAAATTATCCTGACAATTGTTCTAATTACCGCCTTATTTTTGAAAGATCAATTATGTTTAAGTATAGAAGTGAAAGCAATGTTGACATAAACTGAAATATATTAAAAATGGATCTATTTGGGAAGAAAACTGCATTAGTTAACTATTTTCAAACATTTGAAATAACATTTTGATAAGGTTGAATAACACATAATATATATTTTGGAAGGAGATCTATGAAATATCTATGGAACATCTGTTCATCTTCTAACTGATTATCATTGTTAATCCCAGGAAGAAGAGCTGACCTTTTTAATTTCCAGGTATATGAGCATGTGCCTCTTATTTAAATCATTTTAATTAAACAGTTACATTTGCAGTTATAATCAAGGCATACCAAAGAAAGATTGTTTTAGAATATAATTATTTTGAATGGTAGTTTGGTGATTCTGCAGAAAAGACTTTTTTCCAGAAAAAAAAAAGATCTTTAACATATATTTTCCCTTTACCTAAATACCATAAGTATTTAGGTAGCAATCTATATTTATGTATCCTAGCAATCTCTATTTATGTAATCTAGGTCAATTTGCTGATACATTTCAGGGCATTATGTAAAAGAGAAACTTATAATAGAAAAACTCAAGAGGGTTAATAGATCTCAGTAAATACTTATTAAAAAAGGACTGATGAATGATTATGTCTCAGATTACACTTGCTATGTTGTACCTTTAACTCAGGTGCAAATGTCAAGTCAGATGATGCCTGTACACTTGAGGGCTGGTACTTCTCCTACTTTTTCATGTTAATAGATATGTGTAATAAAGTTGTCTTCTATTGTTTTTAGAGATAAATATACTACACATGGGGACCAAAGAGTGTGCAAATACACCCACTAACCTATTCAATATAACTAATTCTTAGACTCTAAATTAGACCCCCAAATAGATCTAAACAATCACTCAAGCCAACTGGACACATTTCAAAAATCTCAAATTAGATTTATACACACATCACCAAACTGATATCTATTTTTACCCCTTAAAATACATTAACCCTCCTATTTGCATAATTCCTACCATCTAAATGCAATTTTAACAACTATACCTTCTCAACATTCAAACACTGCAAGCAACCTAAAGAAACCAATAGCAGGCAACTAATGGATTCTTCCAATAACAAGTGTGAACTCTAAAATACATATATATCCAGATGTTTTTTTCCTCTCCTACTCTAAGGAAAGTTTCAAACTATTTGAAAGTTGAAATTATACCATTAAGAATAAGTAAAAGTAATGCATATTACAAACATATAATATAAATGTCACTTACATTATTATAAGGGCTTAAAAATAATTAACTTTGGAGAAGATACTGATTCTATAGTAAGTTTACTCTACAATTACAAGATCAGTAAAGAAAGAAAATTAAGGGGCCTATCTTAGAAAAACCTTCCAAATCTTTATTCTACTGTACTGCCTCACCTATGTATCTCTCCAATGTTGCCTTCTCAAAAATCTGAAGAAGGAAAAATGAGAGATTTTACAAGGAAATATTATCAACTCCAGGGATGAGACTAATGCCAATACAGGTAGGTGTTCCAGCAGCTACTGCCCACTGCTGTCACTTCTTGCATATTGGAGAGGAGACTACTTGATGACGGAACAATGGTAGAAAACTGCTCTCCCCACTGGGTTCTGGATCTAGCTGAGCAGACCACAGGCATACTCTGTTCAGCTACAGTTAAAACTACTTAATCTATCATAAGTAACTTAAAAATGATCATAGAGAACAAATCCTTTCACTGTGTTTTTGTTTAATTCTTCCTTTTTAATATTTTATTTCAGTAATTACTAAAAAGTAAAAAGAAATTGCATAATTTTTTAATGAACAACTGCTTATATTTTAGAATAGCACTGTCAAAGAGAACTTTCTGTAATGTCAAATATGTTCTATGTCCTCACTGTCCACTATAGTATCCCCTATCCATGTGTGGCTACTGAACAGTTGAAAATGTGGCTGGTATGACTGAGGAACTGAAACAAATATTATGTAGTTTTGCTATATGTTGCTAGTGGCTACCATACTAGAATAAAGTTTTAAAGTATACAGATTCTAAAAGTTACTGTTCAGAAATACGAATACTCATGTGACAAAATACCATCTAAAAATCATACCTACTAGTTTTTCATACATCTTCATTTAACAATACTGATTACCGAGAGAGCTATCATTTACACAAGCATGACATTCTACTGTTAAAACACAAAATTAAACAGCACTTTAATCTCATAAACACCACTGTACAGAATGACTAACACAACTAGCAACAAACACTGAGATTCTTGCTAGTCTATAATTACTTGACTATGTCTACTGAAAACATGATTTTCTGACATAATTATTGTATCATATCCTAATTTTAATATTTTGCTTTTAAAACCTTTACAGTTAGGGGTTTCACTTACAAGGTAGGATACCGTACCATAATTTCTTACCAAAATATAAGCACTTACAATATCTGTTCATCAAAATAACCAAAGAAGCATTCATTGATTCATACATTGGTACTGGAGTACCTGATGCCACACAAAAATGTTTACAGTTTAATTATGACCCATCATTTTCAATATATGACTTATGGTAGCACTTGACATTTAAAATGCCAACAATATGGATTTTTTAATAGAAGGTTAAAAAATGCTATGTCTATAGTTTTTTGCATAATAACACCAGGACAGGGTTGAATGAGACTTTAAAGGTTGAATGAGATTTTAAGTTTAGTAACAGCCAAGCAATCAACTAAAGCATGAATCTACTCTTACCAATGCTTGTCAAACTTGAAGGCTAGTGACAACTGAAAATTTCCCCTATTATTTTTATTATTTAACATACTTCTCAATGTAATAAGAAATAAAGGAGGTGTAAAGATGAGAAATCAGGAAACAAGACTTACTGAGTATTAAAAGATTTTCTTCACAGGAAACTCTAAAGAATTAACAAGGCAAACTAGTAAGAAAGGTCAAGATTCCCAGTTACCACATACGCCTCCCCCAACAGCTTTGATCACCAGAAATAAGTATTTACATGTTAATCTATTTATTTTTCAGAAAGACACTGGGAGTTATTCAAAAATAATACCCCAAATGACAGAAATCTTTATTTTTATGAAGCTTGCATTCTATTAGAAAGAGAGAGAAAATAAAGAAAATAAACAAAAGTACATACTATATAGCCATTTGAAAAATATTACCAAAATAAAAAGACCTTCTATATCCATTTCTTAAATATAAAAATTTTAGCTGTTGATTTTAATTAACTTAAGAATCTGAATGTTCTATTTGGTTTGAGACTATAAAAAAATTAAGGAAGTATTTATCGGTATTTTAATGTGGTTTTGTTGTTGTTGTTGTTGTTGTTGTTGAACAGATTTCTTTTTTAATATAATGACTGTGTACATGGGCAACTGAAAATACGGAAAATCCCCAAATTAATGTTTTAACAAATTACAAGCTGTTACTAAAGACCATATGCCTGGATTAAAAAAAATAGTCCAATAGATGAAGTCTCTCATTCAACCTAACAGTTTAACCAATTTCTCTTTTCATAAAAGTTGCACATTACAGTGGTATAAATTTATCTTTTTTAACACTTCACATAAAAACATGTGCACCCTCTCCTTCTACATTTAATCATTAGCAGTCTCTAAAATGGTAAAATAAAATTGAATTTATATTAGCAAATGAAAGTGCAAGTTTGTACAGCTAGGCTCAGCAGCAAAAGTGAAGAAGAAGAATGAAAGATGAAAAGCTGACAGACGCCATGCAGAGCAAGGACTTCCATGAAGGTCCGTGTCCTGTGTGCCAAACACAGTCAACATTCCATCATTTTCTCATCGCTCTTAAACGAGCAAAACCAAATTATTTTTCTATTGAAAGAAATATTAAATCTTTATTTTCCCCAACATAATTTGTGATCAGATAAGGCAAAGATAAGTCCACCATCACTGGGGATAGCACCAACATACAGACTTCAGAAATAGCCCTGAATCATCAGTAACATTCTCTCGTGGTAACATCAGAAGGAATGCAGCTAACAAATTAAATCTGTAATGTTGTCACATTGTTCTAATTTATTTGATTCGTTTATCTGGAAAAACTTTATAAATACATTATGTAAGAGAGCAGTAAATTATTTTCTTGCTTTGAAAAAATAAAGATTTTTCATATTTTAAAACATTTTAGTCTGCTTTTGCAAAAGGAGTTGCAAGAAAAACGTGACAGCTGGGTTTGCAGAATGTCCATGTACAAGTTGTATTTATAAGAACCTGGTAATCTGCCTATAATTTGCTTCTACAAATAGAGCTCTTTGCAATAATATTTAAACAAACGGGCTTAAACTCTTCCCCTATTCATTCTACTTGTAGAGCAAAGAGGTACTTATTTTTCAAGTATTATAAAAGGTAAAATTTTTTTTGCCAATTTTACATTTTAAGCTTTCAAGACCAAAAAAATCATGCCTAGTCAGCCCATTTCTTTTATAATCAAATTCTCTTGTCTTTTAAAGAATGCAGAAAAATATTGATTGCAAAGAAGGAGCACACTGGAAAAAGCCATTTTAAAGTATTGAAGAATGAGACGTATTTGTTTTTTCCTATTGATGAAAATTATTAGAAAAGCTATCCAGTCTGTCGTCTTTAGCTAGTTTTAACAAATATTTTCAAAATGATGACCAAGAACTCTTTAAATACAGAAATAAATGTTGAATTTCATCAACAGTGTAACTGTTTTCGGCATCTAAAGTTTACACGTTTGTTCAGAAGGAAATACAAAGAATGTTAAAGGGAATCAATATTATACTCATTATTTAATCATTTGTTATTTTGAACTTGTTCAGTAACTTACTATGTAAGAATTATAAAACTTCTGAGAAACCAAAGAAAACATGACTAAGAACTGTGTATAATATAGACATAAAATGTTCTCAAATATAGTATAGACCTAAAACTATCATGAACTCCTAGTAACAAATCCCTTCAAAGGTAACAAAATGATTCTCAAGTCTATCTGAAAAATGAAATTGTAAACAAGCAAGAAAATATGGGAAACTGAGGAATAATCAGTAGGCTTGCATTTTCAGTTACTAAAATATACTACAATGTTACATTAAAATAAGGTTAAATAAAAATAATCTAGTGATGGTAGAAGAAGAAAGTTGGACCAATGCCAAAAAGAAGGCCCCAAATATGTACATATGTTTGTGATGTTTGCATATAGTATGTATTGTACATGAATATATATTACAGTAAACATTGACATTTCAAATCAGTGGAGAATGAGCAAATCATTCCAATAACTGGATTGCTCACTTTTTAAAACTTTGAAAAGAAGTTAGGAACTTATTTCAAACCATGAAACAAAACAAATTTCAGACCAGTTCAAGAGTTAAATAAAATAAATAAATCTACAAAATAATAGAAAAGTTAGTGAAAATGTGTAGTAATTAAGCAGGGAAGAGTTTTCTAAATCAAAATCTCAAACAACAATCTAAATGTAGACACTGACAGACTTGAATACATTAAAAATGTAGGGACATCAAGAGAAGGAGAAGACAAGCCACAGATTAGGAGAAGTTATTTGGAAAAAGGTATGTCTGATAAAGGAGTGTTATCCAAAATACACGAAGAGCTCTTAAAACTCAACAATTTTTTAAAAACCCAATTTTTAAAAAATGGATCAAAGGCCTTCACTGACACCACACCACAAAATGTAGACAGGTGGCAAATAAAGATATGCTCTATAACATATCTCATTAAAGAAATGCAAATTACAACTATGAAATACCATTATACACCATTAAAATGGTCAAAATCCAGAAAGCTGACATATTGCTGACAAGGATGTGGAGCAACAGGAATTCTCATTCATTGTTAGTGGAAATGCAAAATGGTACAGTCACTTTGGAAGACAGTGTGGTTGTCATACAAAACTAAACATATTCTTATCACACTCCTACAATCACGCTCCTCGGTATTTACCCAAAGAAGATAAAAAATGTCCACATTAAAACCTGCACACAGATATTTATAGCAGCATTACCAAATTGACAAAACTTTGAAACAACCAAGTAGGTGAATGAATTAATAAACTGGTATATCAGACAATAGATTATATTTAGTGCTAAAAAATGAAATGGGCTATTAAGCCATGAAAAGACATGGAGGAACCTTAAATGCATATTACTAAGTAAAAGAAGTCAATCCGAAATAGCTACATACTATTATGTTGGCACAAAAGTAATTGTAGTTTTTGCCATTACTTTTAATGCTTTTTGCCCAATCTAATATATAATTTTACACCAACCTAATATATGATTCCAACTATGAAGACATTCTGGAAAAGGCAAAAATACAGAGCTCACAACAAGATTAGTGGTTGCCAAGGGTTAGCGGGTAAGGGAGAGACACACAGAAAAGCACAGAGGATTTTTAGGGCAGTGAAACTACTATGTATGATACTATAACGGTGGATATATGTCATTATACATGCATCCAACCCCATTAAATGTACAACACCAAGAACGGACACTAATATAAACTATGGACTTTGGATGATAACAATGGGTCAGTGTAGGTTCATTGACTGTAATAAATGTACCACTCCAGTGCAGAATATCCATATTGCAGGAGTTTGTGCATGTGAAAAAAGGGAATACTTGGGAAATCTCTGTATTTTCTACTCAATTTTTCTGTGAACCAAAAACTGCTCTAAAATTAAAGTTAATTAATTGTTTTAAAAGGCTTTCATGCAAGCAGCCCATAATATTTATCTTGGAGTTTTATATAATTATATAAGTATCTTATTTTCATTATATAATTTATTATAATTAGAAAAGGTAATATAATTATCTTATATTTTAATATAATTATGTTATTATAACAGCCTACATTATTTATATTAAAGCAATCTGAAAAATATTCAATAGAAAGAAAACTAAGCAATACAAATAAAATATGAAGACATATCAAATGCACCATAAACAAATATAATGACAATGATATCCTAGAAATACAACCTGCAACATACATAATAGATACTTAACTTCCTTAAGTATTCTCCCGAATTCATTTAGTGCAGGAGAGGATTATTACCATCTGCAAATCTTGAAGATATGTTAAATTCTGAACAACTGGGATTGATTAAATAGACTGTCATTCATTCATATAATGCAGCCACTAAAATAATCTTATAAAAAGAATACAGCATAACATATTCAAGATTTAATGTTCACTGAAAATTAGGATACTAAACATTATACATATCATGGAGCACTTTGCAAAATATATACATGTGTACATATATGGGAATGGTACTTGCCAAAATAGTATGATTTTTCTCTGGATAGTGTGAATTACAAGGGTTTTAACTTTTTCCTTCTATGTATTCACAAAGGAATTCACAGTGGGCATGTGTTACTCTTACTGAAATAAAAATACTATTTTAAAGTAACATATGATAAAAAATACCTCATTCACAATAACAATAAAGGGTACAACATACCTTTTACATCACCAATATAGACTATTTGTTGGCTATAACATGGCCAGACTTCCCCTGAAGATAGATACACAGGAATATTTTCTAAATGTATAGAAACACTTTTGTTTTCATGAAAGAAAATATTCTAAAATAGTTCATCTTTCCCATGTTATAAATAGACTGATGGGTTTCTTTCAGATCCCACTGGATGATTTGTTGTGTTTTGTTCGGAATTTAATCAAAATTATACCTATGTTCATTGGAAAAACATAAAAACGAGAGAATACATTTTTTAAAAAGAAACAGTAATGATTTGGAATATTCATATAAATCTTAAAACATATTTTTAAAACCCAGTAATTAAAAACTGGAACTAGTCCAAAAATTCTACATGAAATCAATGGATCAGTGTAGGAAGCCTTTTGGAATTCCCTGAATAAATATAAACATAATATATGATGAAGGAAGTACCACAAATAGGTGAGGAAAGAATAACTTATTCGACAGTGTTAAAAATTTGCTTTATATTTGAAACATAAAATCACTATATGTTTTACCTTAAACTTTCCTTAAAGTAAATTGAATAGCATACTGTTAAAAGTTTTTTAGATAAATCCATTAAAAATGTTTAGTTTTAAAGGATTATCTGGAAAGAGAAAAAAATTAAGAATAAAGCAAAGAAAACAATCGCTTTTACAAATCATAGTTTTAATTGCATACTCATTAATATTTATGGAATGTTTAGAACATCTGGAGCAGTCAGAGGTTTCCAGTTTAAAACGGCAGATTAAAAAAGGTGTTTCCTTTCCTTTTCTCCCAAAGCTCCATTGCAAATTTGAGTAAAGAATATAAAAGAAAATAAATACACACTAGTTCTGAGAAGTGGTATCAGGCATTGACAGGGTTACAGTAGAATGATTGAACAAATGAACAAATTAGACTTGTCTCTTATAAAACCGGCAAGGATGTTATTTTTAGTGATAATGCTCAACTCTTGCAAAGGCACAGTGTAGTCTTAAGAAGTTGGTGAGGCCAGGTGCCGTGGCTCAAGCCTGTAATCCCAGCACTTTGGAAGGCCGAGACCGGCGGATCACGAGGTCAGGAGAGCGAGACCATCCTGGCTAACACAGTGAAACCCCGTCTCTACTAAAAAATACAAAAAACTAGCCGGGTGAGGTGGCGGGCGCCTGTAGACCCAGCTACTCCGGAGGCTGAGGCAAGAGAATGGCGTGAACCCGGGAGGCGGAGCTTGCAGTGAGCTGAGATCGGTCACTGCACTCCAGCCTGGGCGACAGAGCGAGACTCCGTCTCAAGGAAAAAAAAAAAAAAAAAGTTGTTGGTGAAAATGTAAACTCGTGTAAATGTTCTGAAATGCAACTGACATTATTTTATAACACTACAGAAATACCAATACTTATGTACAAAAATGTCCATTGCATTCATAGCCAACAGCAAACAGCCAGAAATCACTATAAAGCCAGCAGTAGATTAATTTAATTACAGTATATTTTTTCATGACGGAAAATCATAGAACTATCAAAAATCATGTTTGAAAATAATTTTAATATCAGAAAATACTTGTAACATAACACTAAGATCAGAAATAAAATTATGTATATGATATATACATATTGTATATATAAAGAGATTATAATGACAACGAAGTAAAGATGAAACTGATAACAGTTTAAGGTTGTGGACCTGAGCAATTTTCTTTCCTTTTCTTACATTTTTCAGGAGTTTCAAAGATTTCTACCAAAAGTAGATAATTCTTATAACAGCTATCAGCTGGCACATCCCTGGAGCTGGAGCCTTACTCTCATCCTCCCTTTGGAGTTAAGCATCTTAAAACATCACTCTCTATTTGCTGGTCTCCACTTACTCCTCAAATGTTTACAGTCAGCCTTTGAATCCTCCACGATTCTAACCAAATTCTTATTGTTAAGAGCACTAACGCTTCCCAATATTCACACAAATGCCCATTTTCCACTTATCTGTTCGGACTTCCCTTTAACACTAGCCACTAGTGATTCTCTCTTCCTCTAAATTCTCTCTTGGCTTCTGGGATACTACTACTACTTGACTACAAGATTCTGGCAGTGGAGTAATATACTGCCAGAATCTTGAAGAAAATCCAAAATTCAAAGAATGTACACAAATTTGAAGACTATACACAAGCTGCATATCAGTCTACCCTTTTTTTCTTTTTTTTTTTTTTTTTTTTTTTTTTTTTTTTTGAGAGGGAGTCTCGCGCTGTCACCCAGGCTGGAGTGCAGTGGCCGGATCTCAGCTCACTGCAAGCTCCGCCTCCCGGGTTTGCGCCATTCTCCTGCCTCAGCCTCCCAAGTCACTGGGATTGCAGGTGCCCGCCACCTCGCCCGGCTAGTTTTTTGTATTTTTTAGTAGAGACGGGGTTTCACTGTGTTAGCCAGGATGGTCTCGATCTCCTGACCTCATGATCCGCCCGTCTCGGCCTCCCAAAGTGCTGGGATTACAGGCTTGAGCCACCGCACCCGGCCCCCTTTTTATTTCCTATTTCTATGCTTGCTTTCAAGACAGAACGCCAAAAGTATTTTAATAGGTGTGTCTACCACTCACCATAGGGAAGCCATTTAACATTTCAGTATGAATTAATTTAGGCAAAACAGTAAGAATATCAGGATACTGGTGGTACTATACTTAAATGTCATACATTCAAAATGTTCATCTGTAAAAGTGATTTCTCCAAGGCCAAAGGAAGGGTTTCTTTGTTTGTTTGTTTTCTTTGAGACGGAGTCTTGCTCTGTCACCCAAGCTGGAGTACAATGGCACAATCTTGGCTCACTACAACCTTCACCTCCCGGGTTCAAGCAATTCTCCTGCCTGCCTCAGCTTCCTAAGTAGCTGGGATTACAGGCGCACACCACCATGCCCAACTATTTTTTTTAGTGGAGACAGAGTTTCACCATGTTAGCCAGGCTGGTCTCGAACTCCTGACCTTGTGATCTCCCTGCCTCAGCTTCCCAAAGTGCTGAGATTACAGGCATGAGCCACCACGCGTGGCCTAAAGGAAAGGTTTTAAACCATTAGTGCTCCAGAAAACAAGTTAGATTAGCTACAATGCTCCTATGCCTAGGTATCAATGGTTCATATATGCTGAAATTTGATAAAGGAACACCCTAATATACTATTGATATATTTTAAAGATGAAAATAGACTTTTATAAAGCCCCTGCATTTCCCATTTTTCCAAAGAGACTAAAGCTAAAATACCAGAGTTTAATACCATATGTGACTCCGGTAATATTACTTTTTTTTTTTTTGGAATACATTAACTCTCTTTATTTTGTATTTTTATTTTTAACTCTTAAGTTCAGGGGTACATATGCAGGTTTGTTACATAGGTAAACTTGTGTCACGGGGATTTGTTGTACAGATTATTTCATCACCCAGGTATTAAGCCTAGTAGTCAACTATTTTTCCTGATCCTCTCCCTCCTCCCATCCTCCACCCTTGCTATTTAAAAAAAAGTGGGGAATCACCTTTTTCTACCACTTGAAAGAATCATTCCTCTCGTTTCTGCAATTTAAGAGCTGCTCATTGTTAATAACTCTGAACTGGAAAGCATTAATGTGGATGAACCATTGAATCATATAAGAAAAAAATGACAAGCACATAAACTACATGAAATAAGTTGATTTTTGAGAGTCTATCATCCCAGCGTCTCAGCAATTCATTATTTTAAACAAGAATTAATCAAAGTATCTTTGCATTAAAGGAAAAACAAAATAAGTGCTTATGGAAAATATAAAATATAAAATCATTTCTATATATGGTGAATTATATTTAGAAAAATGAAGGGGGTGATTTAGTTTAAAGCAGATGATGTAATCTGAAAGGGCTGAGGTTCTCAGTACTTTTAAGTTTCCCTGGCATTTACTATTATGTAGACTGCAATAATGTGAGCAAATGCACCAATCAATTGCCACAAGAGGTCAAACTTTGTACTATATAGAATATTGTAAGAGAAACCTCATCTGTCTTCAAAGCACCTCCTACAAGTAAGCCTTGGAAAATGCCATCCAGCAAAATAAAAATAAATAAATATGGATTCAGTTAAATAAATATTCATTGAGTATCATTACTGGTGCTTTTAAATAAATATAAATTTTATTTAAAAAATATTTTTTTCTGCCTTTCCCTAGTATGACTTAAGCTCCATAAAGGTAGGGATTTTAGTTAAACTTGGTAATTGCTTTATTCTCATTGCCTAACTAAGTAGTAAGCACTCAACATTTATTTACTGAGTAAATGACTGCAATTATTATTTTGAAACAGGATATATAGATGAACCACATGCATCTCCACTATCAGCCCCACTTTTTTCTTTAATTGTAAATAAATGAATCTTCTAATTATATGAATTTTCTTACTTTTGAACAAAATTCTGAATCAAAAGCTTTTGCTTGAGGTACTAAAGTTATTTACATAACTCAACTACAGAGAAAATTTCTGGGCTAATGTGTACTACAGGTGGAAGAAGAAAGTAGCAAATAAAAGTACTGATTTCACTACAGCTTTTCCTTGAATCTGGGGTCTTTCATTTTACACATTCACAGTAGCGTTATAAATGACCAAGAGAACTGCCTTTACCTTTAGTAATAACAAAAAGTATGAAAGGAAACTAGAACTTAGATGCTAGGCATAGGCACATGAAAGACAGCTGTGGCCTTTGTTGTTTCTTCTAGTAATGGAATCCACCCTACTTTAGTTTGGCTTAAGCCAAAAAGGCAAAAGACAATTTTTCTCTACCTCTGTAATAGCTGGTTTTAGTTACATAAATAAGTTCTACTCAATGAGAGTGAAATGGAAGCAGAATTGCTATGTGCAATTTCTAATGTATGCCCTTGGAGTTTCACTTTTCACTTGCCTGCCAGCTGGAATGAGACATGGTAATGATTAACATCCTGGACCATACAGACAGAATTATAAACCAGAAAAGGTTTAACAACAAAGACACTTGGGTCCTGAGACTGTGAAACCATAAAACCAGCCCTGCCTGCTTATGCCCAAATTATTGTGTGTGAAGTAACTGAGCTACCTTTTCTAAGTCACTGAAGCCCTAGGGGAACTCAGGATCCTGGTTTGCCTAGAACTGGGGGTGGGGGGGCAGGGGGGAGTTTCCCAGGATGTGGGACTTTCAGCGCTAAAACTGGGAAAGTCTTGGGCACACGGGGACGAGCTGGTCACTCTATAGCTTTGACTTAACATACAAGTATCAAGAAACAGCAGATGTTTTTAATTGCTACATGCCTTCCCTGCATTACCAGCTTTCTAAACATTAACTCATTTCATACTGAGATCACATGAAGGCAAGAAAGTGGCCCCCACTTTACAGATAATAAGACTGAGAGGATGAAAACTTGACAAAGATCTAGTATCTAGTAAACTAATGTACTCATATCCCACTACGTGAAGGGAGAAAGAAAAGAAAGCTTAAAAAAAAATTGTTAACTGTGGACCAACTGCGGAAAAATCCAGCTTTATATCTACTTGGTTGTTAAATAGCCCAGGTTTTAAACATGTATCTTTCATCTGTAGGCAATTCTTGTTAATCTTAAGTTATTTATGGTGACTATTAGCAAGTAAACTACTAAAAGCAAAGAATCTCTTAAAATAACATTGTAGAATGGGAACATGTTGATTTCAGGTAGGAGAATAAATAATTCAGAAAATTGAGGCCACCTGTTGGTTAAAAGTGCCTCCTGTCCAAACAACAAACAAACAAACAAACAAACAAACAAACAAAAAAAAGGTCGGGCACCTTGAGAGTACAATCTGGGTAAAAACCTCACACTGACAGAACTCAGTTTGGCTGTCAGTAGTTAATAAATATAGGTAGCTCTAGATTTTCAAAACCCTCCACATTACTAAATATTTTTCATTCCATCAGAAAAAGTAAAGAAATTTATGTGTATAGAAGCCCACAGCTTAACTGCAGAAATAAAACTGAAAAATGCTGAATGCAAAGGAAGAAGGAATTTGGTTCCATTTCACAAACTTAATGAAATAAATTAATCCAAAGTTCCCTGTCAGAAGTTTTTGGTAAAAATTTCTAACACAATCACTTTTGCTTTTAAAATATTGCTTTGCCTGATAACAAAAGCAATATTTTAAAAGAGCATAATGAAAAATATTGTATTACTATTCCATTCCTTACACTAGTATGTCATCTTATGAAAAATAAGATTAATAGAAATCTCTACAAGTATTACAGAGACAGACCTTTCTTTACACACATGAAATACTGAACGGAAGAGACCATTAGGAATACCACTCAAAAAATTCAATTTTGCACCTGGAACATTCATAAGTGCCAAGAGGAATACAAAAGAACTTCTTATGAAGGAGAGGTTATAAAGAAAGTTGTTGTTGCTGTTGTACCATTCCAAGCTAGGTGCACTTAACACTTCTTCAACACAAGTATCTGCAGTTATCTCTTTTCAGACATCTACAGTACAGGTGGTGAAGCTGTAATGAGAAACTCAACCCTATTCGCTTATCAGTGATAGCTGGCTTAGGCCCACCTGGGGAGTTTCTCTGCAAGCACTAAACAGGAAGGTAAGATAAAAACAAAAATATAGTGAGAAAATAAAAATAAGATAATACGAATATCAACAGACTGCACTCAGTACCTTGTACATAGTATGTATCCAATTAATGCTTGATGATGGTGATTAAATTTAACTATTTAGAACACAAACATATAATCACATAATGAAGTTGTTTTCAAATTCTGGCATCCAGAAGAATCACTTCAAGTACTTACTAAAAATACAGGTTCCAAAGTCACCTCAGCAAATAAGCTGTTATGGAGTCTAGGGAAAAATCCGAGAATCTGCATATTTAGTAAGCAGCTGGGGATATTTGTGTAATTCTCCACTGGATTGACAGATAAGGATCTACTACTCGCTACTTATATGCAATAAAAGAAATATAGCTAATACAATGAAAGTAATGTGGATCCAACTATCAAGACCTGAATTAAAGCTCAATTATCTTGGGAATTTAGAAAAGCATAATGCACACAGCCCCAGATTCCCAGGAACTCAGAATAAACAATTCCAAACAACTTTCTGTTTAAATTTCTGTATACAAAGTACCAGCAGTCTCTCAGGAGCACATGAATAGTTTTAGTACTTAATAAGTAGTAAAGACATATAGTAGTTCCTTTCATTTTTATTTTGTTTAATAGTCAACTTCCCCATTATTACTTAATTAATTAAATTCTAAACTAATTTGAAGTAGTGTGTTAGTAAAGTATTATCAAGATCGATTTAGATAGATAATTAAAATAATTGCTAATGCATATATAAAATGTTGGGGTTTTTTGAACATGTATGGTACTTGGTAACCTAAGACTATCTTTTCAGTTAGCTCACAGTTCAATTAGTTTAAATTATAAAGATATCATTTTAAGTGACATATAATGAAAAGAAAAATAAAATGATTGCAGCATGCATCTATGGATCCGCAAATCAGTAGCCTTTGTCATTTAGGCCAAGTCATTTAATTTAGGTCCCTAATTTTCTTCACCTGTCTGGTGGGGCTATGAAATTAATTTAAAATATTCCTTACTATTCTAAAACTTACTGGGAAAAAAAAGGGTTTAATAATAGGTTTAATGAGATTGATATCTTTGGTTCATCAAAAGTAAAGGTCAAATCAATAAATTCTAAGAAACAAAATGAAAGGAAAAAGAATTTACCTTGATTTTAAATTTTAAGTTATAGAGAATCATTAATGTAAGACACACTTTATAGGGATACTATTAAAATATAAATTGTGATTCAGTACATGTAGGGTGGGGCCCCATCATACCTATTTATGAAACAAGCTCTCTAGTGATATGGGACTACTGGTGCTTGGAGTGCATTTTGAATAAGCAAGGATTTACAGCAAAACCATGAGGCTGAATAAAGAGTAATGAAATGATCAATAACATGGTTAAGCAAATCAACAATGCCAATAACCTATTGGAAAAGAATATTTTTAAATTAAACATACATGAAAGGACAATTTGCTTAAAATAATAAAAGAACCTAATAGATCTAATGGGCAATTTTTTAAATGAACCGATATGTGGTAGATGCGCCAATCTTTGAACATATGGCTATAGTCCAACTGCACATAATAATCACCTGGGAAGCTTTGGAAAAATAGAGATGTCTGAAAACCTGCCATCTACAACGAAGTTCAATCAAATAAGAATTTCTGGGGATGAGGCCTAGGACTAAGGGTTTTGGACTTTTTTCAATTCTCTTCCCCTTTATTCCCTGTGATTAAAAATTAAGAAAATCTAGGCTACACTTACACAATGTCATAGCAAAGTATACCAAAATAAACAACTAATTCAACCCTGTTTTTTTTTTTAATAAACTGAGAAATGTATAGGTTTATCTCAACTAAAAATATTTGTTGATGCCTCAATAACCAATTAGTAAGTAAAATAAGATACGAGTTTAGTTTATAAAACTAACCCGGAAAGCATTTTAAAATATAAACTTAATTTTTCTTTTGTCCTTAAGATGATCAGAATTTTTTCGTTTTGTGAGAAAAGTGAATTGATGAGATATCTATAAGTGGGTCTAAAACTTCAGCACGCCTCACAATCACCTGGGGGGCTTGTTAAAACACACACTGTGGGGCCTGCCCTCATGGTTTCTGATTTTACAGATCTGAGATGAGTCCAAGAATTTCCATTTCTAACAAGTTACCAGGTAACACTGATGTTTCTGTTCCAGAAACCAAATTTAGACAATAAGGATAAAAGTTTGTAATTTTTAAAAAATGCAATTTTCCTTTTTAATAAAGAAAACAGTGGTATTAAAACACTTATGTCTTGATGACATACCTCATTTTAAAATATATATATGTGTATATATATCTATATATGTAAATATGTGTCTTCTAAGTATCTATGATTACACAGGTAAGAATGTATAGTTTTGTGTCTTCTAATATCTATGTGTATATACATATATGTATTTATATCCATATATATGTATCCTAAAGAATAAGATATGGGTTTCTATTTCTACAATCCCCCAAGACTAGCCTGGTACAGTTATCTCCACACATCTGCATCATGTGATAAACATTCAGCAAACAATATAGAAATTCTTTGATTCTGATCCCATCTTTACACAAGTGAGAAAAGTTTCATAAATCAAACAACTGAGATTATCTGAGGCTTTCCAGTCTAACATGTATACATTTTCTTTTAAAAAAATACAAAAACAATGATTGATGTTTTAAAATGTTTGTTAGTACTCTTCATAATTCTCTTTTATTGGGATTTTAATTAGAATACAGCAAGTGAATCTGGTGAATATCCAGATCAAATTTTCATCTTCTCCTGCAATGAAACATATTCACATGTAGGAGAAACAGCTTTCAACACAACATTACTAGAGATTCTTAAGGCTACAGTAATGTTGTAGAATCACAAAAGATCATGGGATTCTTTCCGCCACTAATGAAGATATCCTTTCTTTACTATCACTAGTTTAAATGTATTTTTAACATTATTAAGAGTCACAAAATAAATTTTCATGTAATGTATCAAACATGTTTTCAGGGCAAAACTGGCCAAATATAAACAAGCAAATTAGAACAAGAAACAAAATTCTAGGTATTTTCCTATTCAATTATTTGAACATCTTCACAGGTGAACAAATAACAAACTTCCCTATTTTATAAAATTCTACCATCATCACTAGGACAAGGTTGTATTAGATAGGTTGAGTATTAGATAAAAAACAGCAGTTTTATTAGTCCCCAGAAGTGGAAAAATGTTGGTAGTTTCTGCAGAAAAACAGAATGAATTTATCTAATGTTCATTTACTAACAGGTAAGAATGTACAATTTTGTGTCTTCTAAGTATCTATGATTATAACAGATATTCACCACAATGAGGCAAGTCCAGAGAAAGTCTTTTGCGTATCATTGCCATTGTCTTGTGAAAATTAGATAAATATACTTAAACATTGACACGATATATTTGTGCCAAAATGATACTAAAATTTTAAAAGCCAAACTATTATCTGACATATGGCAGTGACAATTTTGGAGAGTGTTTATATGGTACAGATAGAAGATGCCGGATTAGGACCTAGGAAATCTGAATGCTAGTTCCGACTCTGCCAGAGAATAATTGAACTAGCTGTGTAATGTGAGACAACCACCCCATAAAGATTTTGCCCCTTTCACTACAAATGAGGGGTTTGAAATCACCTACCTTTAGTTTTTAAATTGTGACTCATTTATTTTTTTAATGAAAATATGTTTTTTGACAAACTAAAGATACCATTCAACCATGTCTGAATATCTTATCTCTGATCAATAGTGTTTGTCCAAGGTGCATGAGGAGACAAGAGACTGCACCCTCTAAGAGTTCATACTCTCCTTAGAGGCAGAATGAAACCTAATTGTTAACATGAATATATGTACAAATCAAAGTCACAGAAAAGTGACAGAGACTGGGAAGCCACAGTCTAAGGTGGGACTTGAGTGTCAAAACCTTGAGTGAGAATTTAGAAGTGCAGAAGAAAAAAAAGGCAGGACATCTCAAGAGGGGGGATATCCTGAAATGAATGCCCCAGTGGGTAAATAGAATAGAATCCTATTGAGGAGTATGAGAAAATAAATAAGTCTGATCAGAAAGCAGCTAGACAATAGAAAGCCTCGAAAGCCAGGCTAAAAGTTTTAGATCTCCATGTGAAAATAAACGCATAGTCAAATCACACTCGAAGGCAAGTGGGTCGGTAAGGACAAGTGACTGATGGTTATGGGCAGTGGGAGGTGATGGAAGGTCAAGGTAATGGTGAAAAACAGTCATTTAACACCAACGGTGAAGAAGTGATGCAGAACTACACCAAGACATCAGGAGGTGAATGGAAAGTCTCAGGCATGGGAAGAAGGTCTTCATGAAGGACATAGTGATCAAATTAGGAATAGATTAGCTACAAAGGGTAAAAAAGAGTGAATTTCACAACACCAAAATCTGTCTTTGAAGACTGAGGCAAATGGGATGTCAGATCTGAGTTAGGAAGTTGAGCTGGGAACTCTAAGCTCTTGAGAGTATAGAAGAAATCACAATTAGAAGTACGGATTTGTGAATCATCTACATATAAGTAAAAATCCAGTCTATGAGCATCAAGAACTACACCAAAAGACTGAGATCAGAGAAGAGGAGAGGTGCTGGGACAAAAGATGTTATTAAAAATGTCAGGAAGGAAGAAGAGGCACAACCAAAGATCAGATGGGGAGTCTCACCATTACAGATGAGAAAGGGGAAGGGACTCTAAAGGAGCAGGAAAGAAGCATGGAGCAGAGGAGGAGATTACTGAGGACTACAGTGAAATTACTTAAAGGTAATGGTAATTTCAGTGGGATCAAGGTTCAGCATCCCCAGAACACGAGGCAGGTGGTGAGCTGTAGTTCAAGAACTTGCTCTAGGCAAGAAGCTTTAGTTTTAACATCAAATTCCCCGGACTAGATTGTCATTTTGACTTCAAACGGTTACTTGGGACTATCAAGTTATGAGCTGTAAAATGCTACTACCTATAGGGCAATGCTCCAGGAGCAGAATGAGGACTAAACAGTAGAAATATATGTGTAAGAGATTTGCAAACTACAATAATGCTGTATGAATCTAACACTTTACTAGGGGAAACCAAGTAGTATCTCTAATATAAGATTAGTGTCAGAGATGGTTAACTGTAACAGTTTCCCACCAATATTCCTAGCAAACTTCAGCCCTGCCCTGGCAAGGTGTTCCCTATTTTGGATGTTGAGGACCACAGGCATGTGGGGGGTTTTGTCAGTTTTAATTAAATTCATTCTCAGATCAATACCATGGTTTCCTGCTATAACACACTCAGTTTACATAAAGCCCAAATATGACACTGAAACACTATTCTTGTTGAGTTTTTTTTTCTCCAATATTTTTCCCTTCCTTCTCCCCATCTTGTCCTTATCCCCTGCTTCTAACTTACTTCCCCTTACAGTTTCTCTGACTCTCACTTTATCTCCATTAAGATACATTCTCACAAATGTCTACAAAGTATTTTCAAAACAGGAGAAAATAAAGTCAGTGATCAGCATGAACATTCCTTAAAACAGTTTTATTCTTGGCCTTTATCCATACATTTCACCATTTTTCCCTCCTTTTGAATAGACAGGTAAACCTGTTTGACTAGTTTTCCCCTAAGAGCTGCTCCCCAGATTGGCTTGGTGAGAACAACTCAATAGGGACAGCAGCACAAATGCAAAATCTATGTAAAACACAAGGGCCTTCTTCATGAAAAGAACCCAGAGGAAGGGCCTGCTGCGGAGCACTAACGGCCTAGTCTTAGAGCAGCTCTCTCAAAGCAGGAAGACACCACCACTGAATCACTCATTCCGTTGCTAGTAAAAACAATTTTTTAAATTAAAATGTAATTCTTCCTGTTGATGCCTCTGAATAATGGATATTATGAGAATGAGGTAGAATCAGATTAAGACTTAAGTGTAGAAGTTTAACAAATTCCAACAGATGAGACTATATTCAAGATGTGTTATAGAAGTGTGTCCAAGTTTGTTGTTGTTGTTGTTGTGTGTGTGTGTGTCTGCTTAATTAAGCCCATTAAAAAATTTGAATTTGCAAAACAGGTATTAATAATCAAAATAGGGTTTTTTTCTATGGTAAATTGTATGTTGCTATTCCTCTAAATAGCAAAGTCCCTGGGTATATTTAATATATAATGTGCTTTAATGTCACTATCCACAATTTTTTTTCTGTAAACTATTTCTAACATACAGAAAAATATAAAGATTAACATAACAAACATCTGTATGCCCATCACTTAACATTTAAGAAATGTTAAATGTTTGCCCTATTTTCTTAAATTCTATAAATATGACTCAATATATAAAAGTTGAATTTATATACAGCTTTTCAGGAACCTATTAGAGAACATACAGCATGTTTGCGCACTTGATTCTACTTTGTAAATTCATTTAAACTTAATGTTTCACTTGGAAGAAAATTAGCCCCATAGTTTTTACTTATTAAAGCAAGTTATAGCTAATGTAATAACTAAAAAGTCATGATTTGGTGTCTTAAAGTATTTTGAATATTAAATTTCTTCAAAACAATTAAAAAGCACAAAATGATTTCACAAATATTTTGTTATATAATATTCTCAAATCAAGCAAATATTTACCAAATCAGATATGAATGTAAATGTCTTTAATGAACTGGACTCCTTGCAGATGCATTTCTGTTACTTAAATCAAGTCAATGGAAATAGATTATACCTTCAAAATAAAATCAATACAGTGATTACTCCAAATTAACAATTCAGATACATAGTACAACGCTACAAGCAAACTATTTCTGAAATGTTCCTACTATACATCTTTCCATCTAATCTAAATATTTTAATATTTACACGAATGTCCATCCAGAGAATACGAACTACACTGTCCTAGATACCCTGCCATTCATAAACCAAAGGTACTATTTTTATTTTGGCTACGCACTCCTAAATGCTTACCTAAGTGTGGCATTCTGTGTAAGTCAATTTCAACTTGGTATCTGTTATCTCTGTAAGGGAGTGCTGAGCATGACAATATACAGTCTAAAACTGAGTTGGTGAATATATAACATGGAACTAGAAGAAATCCTAAACTGAAAATCACCTGCTCAGATTACTATGCTTTACAAATAACAGGACCATAAATCATGAAGGACTAAGCACAGTGGGGGAAAAAATAAAAGCACCGAAACGCAACTGTAAAATAGAGAGGTGCTGATAACAAAGAGTGTGGCTAGCGATTTTCAGGTAAAGAATATAATCAAATATTAAAACTACAGATAAAAAATTCATTTCATCTTAAAAATATGGAACATCTAATTTTGTTTTGTTCAACAAATATGTATTGAGACAACAATTATTCATAATATGCCTTATAACCTATTAGTAAACAGTATGTTCAATTGTTGATTCCCACACCAGTGCAAAGATGTAAACATTTTCTCAAATTATGCACTAATTACAGAGTAATAAAATTATATACATATTAAAATAGAAATCTAATTTAAAATGTTTATCTCTAATATAAAGCATCACTTCATTCAAACAGAAAATCCTAGGAAAAAAGTAGGTATATTTAAATATTACCATAGTAATCTAAATTTGACAAAAAAAAAAAAAAAGCAAACAAACCTCTACAAATCAGTCCTTCCCCTATCACACAGGCTAATAATTATTTTTCACATGTTGATTTTTAAGACCTATGAGGTATAGAAGTTTCTTAGGAATCATCAAATATTAAATTACATTTTGTTAAATTTTGAAATCATCTGTATTGTTTTCTGAGTTTGTTTTCAGCTACTACTAAAATGAATAATCAACGTCCTTATAGATTACCTAAGGAACTAGAACACACTTAAAATACTAAGAGTACTTTAAACAGGACATTAGAAACCTGTAGGTTTAATTACCGGGTGCTTTATAAACACAATGTATATACCACCAGATCCTCCAGACTGGTGGAAGCATGGATTGTCCTGAGAAACCCAACATCTCTGCAACGCTCTTGAGGCAATTTCCACTCTCTCTTCAAGGACTTTGTTCAATTGACTCCATCTGCTCCCTTCAAAATTTTCAATGGCTGCTATTCTACTGGCTTTAAAAAAGTTAAAAGTATGATCAAGTTTTCATCTTAAACATATATTTTCAATCAATCTCCGTGAATTCTGAGAGCGAGTACTTGTGAAAGCAAAAATGACTACGGACCTTCTAACCACAGATTCAAGTCCTGGTTTCCATAAAACAGTTAGCATTTGTTAAACACAAACCAGTAACCTCCCAGGCATTGTGCTTGACAGCTTTTATCTCATCCGATCCTCCTCGCAGTAGCCCTATAATGTAGGTGCTTCTCACCCCGTGTGGAAAAAGGAAATGAAACTAAATTGTGAGCTCAAGGTCACAGAGCTATTCAGGGCTTGGGACAGGGTGGGAACCGACACTGTCTAATACCCCTCATTTCAGTACCTGACCTTCTCACTTTCTGAAATTTTCTCATTTTTCAGCTGCTTTTAAAAGTTACACCCCCCTAATTCTCCTCTTGCCTCTTGTTCTGTACCTTCTCATTTTTCTTTATTGCTCCCTATTTCTCTACCTAACTATTAAATTTTAGGATCTCCCCAGGCCTCTGTTTCCCTATTAACTTTTGGTACTTGCCCTGGAAAACCTATCAACTTTCATGGTTTATAATTACCTATACACTGAAAAATCCTAAATGTTTCCGTGTGTCTATCCTTTTATCTACCCACCATTTATCTACCTGCCTATTTAGCCCAGGACCTCGCTGCTCAGAACTCACATGCAATGATTCATTGGACACACATCTCCAGTTCGATTTTCTATAAGCACTTCATGTTCTACATGTCTAAAACTGAACTATCACACTTGCTCTCAAATCTGGATCTCCTTTTAAGTTCCTATCCCATCCTCCTATACCACCCACTCGCAATCCTCCACCAAATCGGTCACCTAATCTTAGAGGTTCTACCACCTGAATATCATTGTAACCAAGCCCTTTTCTTCATCCCACTGCAAACACTTTGGTACAAGGACCTCAAACTCTCTTACCAAGGCCACCGCAATACCTTCTAAACTACCATTCAAATCTCACGTTCCTCAGATCCCTCCTTCTAGATTGCTCTAAGAGCTGTTTTCTCATCACATCACTCCTTAGTTTAAAACAAGCTTGAACTGAAAATAGTTCATACTCCTGAGGATGGCAAACAGCCCTCCACGATCTTGCTCCTGCCTCCAGTGATTCATTTTTTATGTCACCCTCTAAGAAACCCTCAGATCTCCCATTCCCACACAGAATTGACCACTTCCAACTTTCTGCTCAGGGTACTGTGTGTATATCTCTATCATGGCACTTACAGAACAGTCAGCACTATACTGCAGATATTGAAAATAGCCTGTTTCCTTCTTATCTCCCCCTTTTAAGCCTAGAGCCCTCCCAGGGCCTTAACTGTATGCACATCCCCAGAGCACAGTGCTTGGCACATAGTATACTTTCAACAAATATTTGTTGAATAAAAGAATGAATGTTTATGAAATGCTTCAGTTTAAGGAGATATGATTACCGCTGTTTTCAAGACCAAATTAAATCATTTTAATCATATTTATTATGTACCTCCTCCATAAGTACATTTGCAAAATAATATTTAAATAATTAACGTAGCCTCAAGTAGCAGGGTTCTCAAATAATACTTCTCATTCCGGACTTCCAGGGTAGAAAAATATTAACTACACTACATTATGGTTAGTAAGTTTCAATGGCAGAAAGTAATATGTAAAATATCCTAGTATACATATTCCTAAACAAAGACAATCTGGGCCTATCATAAAAAAGTAAACCTTTTTTAAGGGCTGCTTCAGTTTCTCAGAAACACCAAGCTTTTCCAGAAGACTTAACTGTCTGAAATTAAGACACCCTCCTAAAGATCTCATACACAAATTTTTCTATAAAAAATACATTAAAACCTTTTATATAGAGGCCACCCTTCTGGAAACCTAAACATTTCAGTTCTCAGTCCAAACCACAAATAAAGCATGTGAACAGAAAGTATCTGTCACAAAGTTTACAGGATTTATACTCAGGCAATAGCCCACATCATTTAATGGAAAACAAAAGACAACAGATAATATAGCAGCAGGGCCCGCTCACGGTCTGACAGCAGCAGAAAGTGATAGCCGATAACAGAAAGAGGACCCAGAAAAAAAAACATAAAAAGAAGAATGGTACTTCTGTCTCCATTCTAGTATTTCAACCCAGCAGGCTGAGACCATTTACTATAAACAAAAACAGCTCTATACACCTCAGCGAATAGCACTATTCAATTCTTTATGAATTCATAAAGACAACCCAAAAAGAAAGAATAACTTACATCCAATATTCTCCAAAGGAACAAGGAAGACAGTAAGATTTAGAAATTGCTTGTGGGTTACAATGGCTCATTTTTTTTTTTTAAGTTTCAGTAATTAATGGTGTGAAGAGTCAGCTACCTAGAAAATGTGCTTATGTAAATAAGTACCATTGCAGATGATGTCAAATAAACGGGATACCTTGCATAAATAATCAGAAGTTCTCACTCTCCAAGTGTATCTTAGAAATTCCCAGGTGTATGTTGGAAAATCCTAGCATGAATTAAAAAGCAACAAATTGATATTACTTGATAAACAGGAGCATGATTTTAAAAAGGATTTGAGGATTGAAGGTGGGATTTTCAGCAATGTTTAAACGGTAATGAAACTGACAGTTGTTCATAAGGTGCAATAAAATGTTTTAATTTAAATTATTGGGAAATGTAAACTGCCAAATCTTTAAACAAAAAGTAGTTTTCATCCAAAAAAAATTGTGATAAGCATCTTTATTTACTACATTGGTTTATTTATTCTAAGATGCATACCAAGCTTAAATACAACAAGCACAGTCCTCCAGAAATCTTAAATTTAAAAAGAGTTTGAATCTGTATAGTAGTATTGCCTGGAAAAAGGCAGAAGTATAGTTTTGGCTCAGTTATGCCCAACCTCCTAATGGAGAATCAAGCTTTTACTAAATATCGGGGCACTATCATTTACTGTAGTTTATAAAGACTCGTATAATACTAAGACACACAACACTAGATGTCAACTTAACCTTGTAGGTGGCAGGCAAATCATACAATACTAGACTGTTTTTACCTGGCATTATCTAGAATAGTTGCTGAACACAGACACATTCCTAAAGCAAAACCTCAAAACACCAAGAGATAGTTTCTATAGGAGAAAACTAAGCTGGCTAAGATTTAATTCAATTAACACAAACTTCTGGTCTCCTTTACTATATAACATTGAGATGCATGACTCTTTAAAATCTCCTGGGGACAAAGTGCGGTTACTCTTAACACTATTAAAATATTGGTTAAAGATAACTATTGGGGCCGGGCGCGGTGGCTCAAGCCTGTAATCCCAGCACTTTGGGAGGCCGGGACGGGCGGATCACGAGGTCAGGAGATCGAGACCATCCTGGCTAACACGGTGAAACTCCATCTCTACTAAAAAATACAAAAAAAAAAACTAGCCGGGCGAGGTGACAGGCGCCTGTAGTCCCAGCTACTCGGGAGGCTGAGGCAGGAGAATGGCGTAAACCCGGGAGGCGGAGCTTGCAGTGAGCTGAGATCCGGCCACTGCACTCCAGCCTGGGCGACAGAGCGAGACTCCGTCTCAAAAAAAAAAAAAAAAAAAAAAAAAAAAAAAAAAAAAAAAAAAAGATAACTATTGGGTACTGGGCTTAATAACTGAGTGATGAAATAATGTGTACAACAAACCCCCGTGACATGTGTTTACCTATGTAACAACCCCAAAACCTAAAATAAACGTTTTTTTAAAAGAACAGAAAAAAAGACACTGTCTGTCCTTCCTCCAAATT
Organism: Macaca thibetana thibetana; assembly: GCF_024542745.1. Taxonomy (NCBI): domain Eukaryota; kingdom Metazoa; phylum Chordata; class Mammalia; order Primates; family Cercopithecidae; genus Macaca; species Macaca thibetana. The sequence continues at coordinate 74,466,991 of NC_065582.1, forward strand.
TTTTTCTGGGGATACGTCAGAAGCACGCCAATTCTGAATGAATATAGACGTTTTTGAACATGAAATTATCAGAAATTATAACAACGATTTGGCATCTAGCCAAACTGCTAACATTCACGATACTGATCCTGAAGAACTGGTAGTACAAGGTAACAGCCTGAGGGGACTGAAGATTTTTGGAGTATTTGGAGTAGTGTGGGTTTTTTTCTAATTTTTACCAATAGGACCCACCAGAAATAAAAGACTCTATCGTCACTGTTAACACTGGCTCATAATAAAGGTGATTCTCCAGAGCACACCTGGTTTGATACAGCCACCCACTCCTTCCCTTGGCGACATTCTCCGCTGAGAACGCCTAGTTAGCGCAATCCAGCCATTCACATTAGTTCTCAGGACGCCCTCAGAAGTTCTCTACCTTCTCTCCTCTCCCCGCCTAGATGCTGAAAGGTGATGGGAACTCGCGGTACAGGTACAGAGGCTATTCCTTTCCTAAGGGAGTGCTGCACAATGGCACGTTTACCGTACTCAATTTTATAAATCCTCAATTAAACCAGCGAGTTTGCATATAGAGAGTGGGTACCCGGCCCGCCTCCTCGGATTGTCCTTCTGCCCCGACGCACTGCATCTACTTGCACTCTCCGATGCGGTTTGCCTCCTTCAAATCCAAAACACACATCCCAAGCTCCCTCGCCGCTCCTCCAGTCCGTGGAAGGCGCCCTTCTTTTTGCCAGCAGCGCGTCCTTCTCTCCCCGCCCGCAGGCGCTCACCTCTTCTCTAATCCCAGGGGCCCACACAGGCTTCTCTAATACAAGGGCACCCCGTACCATTCCCAGATCGGCGCGGGGACCCGTGAAACCCTGCCACCACTGTACACTGTCCATTGTCGAGGGTCGCGAGGGCACGCGGAAACGGCGGGCCCCGAAAGGTCTCAGCGAGCTTGTACAGCCCTGAGACATTCACCACCCCCAACACATCCCGCTCTTGTTCCTCCTTAGGGGGAAGAGTAAGGGGGAGTTGAAGAGGTTCCGAAGCTCCTCCTGGTCCCCCATCTCTATCCCTGCCGTGGCAGCTGGCTCCGGCCTCTGGGCGCCGCGGTGCCCATCCCTTCAGGGGTCAAGTACAAGGCCCTCGGCCGAATCGCCTCCCTGTTATACCCTCCCTCTGCCTTGAACGCACATACGCGAGAGAACCCTCAAACGGATGCCATATGGGAGAAACAGGATTGCGGGCGCTATCAGGGGCCAGCTTAAAAAGATCTCCTTCACATCCCCTCAACCCCTAGCCTTTCTCCCTACCCCGTCAGCCCCCTCTATCCACTCCTAACTTCCTCAGCCCAACCCCATCTGTGCTTTCTAATTCCTACCCCCCCGCCCTGGATAGCAGCCATTCGCCCGGCACTCACCTCAGGGAGCAAACAACGCCCCTCTCCTCCACCCAGCCCGCCCCTCTTCCGCCCGCTGGAACGGCGTGTTCCCTCCGCTCACCTCGTCTCTTGGCTGCCCCGCGCGAGTTTGAGTGTGTCTCTGCCGCGTAATTGTATCCGGGACAGAAGGGACCCGTGTTTGTGCGCTGAATCAGGTGTCGCCGCCTTCGGTGGTTCGGGGGCGTAAGGGAGGCTTCTGAGTTAGCGTGTTCACTAAGGAGGACTCTCTGGGTTCACAGTTGATAGTAATGCTTTAACCGTGTCCTCCCTCGGGTCCGCAGCGCGCCTGCTCGTCCACAGCTCCCCGCGGGCGGCCAGGCCCCCCGCCCCCCAGCCGCGCCCCGCCCTACGCGCGGCGAGCAGAGCTGGAGCGCGCCGCTGTCCTTCCGCACTTGGCTCAGCGGGGCACGACACGGGCCGCCACGCGCTCAGCCTAGCATCACTCGCCTCGGACTGCGAGCGCCTCCAGCTCCCCCGGCTGGGGCATGGATGCAGACGCGCTTTCGTACCACGCGCTCGCAGGCTGGGCGAGGGGCAGAGCGCTGGGATCCGGCCAGTCGCCCGCTGAGCGCGGTTGGCTTGCAAGCTGGGACTTTTAGCTAGCCCACTGGGCGCTCGAGTTGCGAACTCTGATACCCGCACGTGGCCCCGCCCACTGTTCTCTCTCTGCGAGGCGTGTCCCGCGCCCTTTCCGCCACCACCCACGTAGTCCCTGTGCCGCCTTTTATCATCAAGGCAGTTCAGTGAGCTTTGCGAGTTGATATCGCGCGTTTTCTCACCTTCCTACCTTTCCTGCCTCACTCCTGCTGAATCTATTCAAAAGTTATACTTGGACAAGCGGATGGAGGAGTCTGGAAAATGAAGAGGGTGATGCTTAGGTGAGCAGGTACCTGCACTGCCGCCAACCCAGGCTTCAATTCTGGCTCTCTTGAAGCGGAAAGCCTTAAAAAACGGGAGTTTGGGGATACCGAAAAAAAGTAAATAGGGTTGCTGGACTGAATAACATCCCTCCTCTCAGGCTCGTGCTGAAAGGGCCATTCATGCTTTGCCTGGTTGAGCCTGTGGCGACTTTATTCTGACGAATCTGCCTTTGCCAGAGGCATAACCTTGCCAAGTTGGCGTCTTGTCCAGCAAGCAACTGTGCCCAAGGCTTGCTGGAGCAGCCTCTCTGTGGCGCCTCAGACCTTTGAGCGCCTTTGAGCGCCTGAGGTAGATTGTGAGTTTCATGAACACTGAGAAAGTCTAAGACTGTGCGTGTGTGAGATATTATATATAATATATATAATTTTTATATTATATATAACGTTATATATAAAATATATATAAAAATTATATATTATATATAACGTTATATATGATATATATAATTTTTATATGATATATAATGTTATATATAACGTGAACTGAATTGTTTATTGTTTATGTTTCATGTCGAGCGTAAATTCCAGAAGCTAAGATGCTGCCACAGCACACAAACGTTATGTGTTTAAACGTTGGAAATCAAAAATGCCATGTTGGGTCGTTCTTTCCTTGTTCAAAAGTGAGATTCAGAAATAGATTGGGATTTTCTGCCCTTAGATAAGAAAACGGAACTTATATTTTACTGTATATGTTATCAGTTAGTGATAAATAAAAAAACTAATATACACTGCTGTTATTATAAAATCCATATGCCCAAGAATGTTCACTGATGGAGAGATCTTCAAATGTCATTTCAAAAAAGATAATGCACTTTTCTTTGCAGATTAGAAATTTGAACATATTCCCTGTGCAAAATGCAGGGAATATTTTCACAGCCTTTGTACCTGATCTAAGGAGATTACCATATTCTCTATTTATTTCTTATTTATATTGCACTAGAAAACCTAAAGTAAATGAAATGTAACATAATAAAGAAAAGAGAATTTAGACATTTACTTTAAAAGCTTTATTTCTCAAGGATCAAACTTCAGTTTCAAGCTACTGTTTTGATGATGCATATGTAAATTCTTGGTTAAAACTTGATCATTAGCAATTAAAACAACTTTTTTCTTTTATTTTACAAAAATCTTTAAAATTGTTTCGCCACATCCTTGTCCTTAAAATGGTGTTAACTGATCATTGTGTAAGGTTTTTGTCAGATTTTTGGATAGAAAAGGAGTGTATATTATGTATAGATATGTCCATGTTTGTTGTTTCTCTGATCTATCTGTTGTTGACCACATTAAATAATGATTATTGAATTTCTCACAGCTCTACACAGTAAGGGTGTTCCATAAGGTAAAACAAGTTTAGTCAATCATCGTATGAATAGTTGAAATACACTTTTGGAGTTTGAAATGATAAAAGCAAGAAATCAGTGAGGTTCACTTCACCGCCTCACTCCACTTTTCCTTTTTTTAATGCTCCCACCTTTAATTGTTAACATTATTGATTAAGTAGTAGAATAAATGAATAATGGAAACATTTACTACTTGTCTTTAAGGAAGGCTGCATATTTTTCATATTTAATGCATCCTTCAAGTTCCCATACAGATTAAACAAGAGTCTCCCTGTCATCTTTAGTTTATAGAATGTTGAATGGGACAGCATAGGCTGTAGTGAGAAAGTTTCAGCCAATGTGGGGTATGCTATTAAAATTCTCTCATTATTTATATGGACCCTATATATCAGTATTCTCAATTGTTTTTTTTTTCCCAGAAATACTTGTTATAATCATTCACCGCATATAACTTTATTGGAAAATATAAACAACCATATGCGAGATATTATATAAGCTTTGTAATCATTCACCATTAACTCTGGGATCAGACTCCCTAGAATTTGAAGAAGGAATTAATGAAATCAACTACAAACTAATAGTAGTAGTAATAGAAATGTTTAAATCCTCTTAAAGTTGCTGCAAAGTGTGACCACCCCCTCTTACACTCAAGTTAAAGGAGAATATTAACAGGCTGTCTTGTCTCTGTGGACAGTGGACCTAAACTATACTCCCCAACTCCAAATTCCTGAAGTTTATTACAGGCCAGCAAGCTCCTGCATGGCTGCAGTCATAAGACCGATCAGTTTGGGTTGCAAGATATGTTTTTCTCAAGATGTAAGAAAAGTTGTAATGCTTGATTAACTGCCTTTGTTTCTCGCTTTTGTAACTTGCTTCCTGCCTCACGTAGTTCCTGCCTTAAGATGTTTAAAAGTAAGAAAAACCCTTTGTTCGGAGCTCAGACTTTCTGGACATATGTCCAGCTGGGCCAGTGATCACTTTAACAGACTCTCCTGAACCGTTTTCAGTCTCTCCAGTCTTTGATTGTCTGTAACATTTCTGGGAGCTCGTCTGGGATTGGAGACGGCAGATTTTCTCTCCTTTGCCTGTAGACTAGAGCCCCAGGACACAGGAAATCTAGGGTCCTTGGTGCCCCCACGAGAGTTTCAGTCCGGAAAGAGAACTGCCCTCCCACATTCTGGGGCCTTCCCCCAACAGCACAAATGGAACCGGTGGAAAGGGTTGCAGGACAGTCACGGGAGCAGTGCGCAGACATCTGAACCACGTTAAGGTTTGGGTCCTAATGCAAGACCCGTCCCATAAGGACAGAAGGGGAGCCTGATCACCTCCCAGGGCATGATGACTAGTCTGACCCAAGGGGACTGGGACAATGGGAGAGTCCCATTGATTCAGACGAAACTCATACCCTAACCGACATCAGATGCGGGTGGGGCTCGCAAGTTGGTCAGAAAGGAAAACCAGTCCAGGGACAGGGGAGGTGTGTGAAAGTGTGTGAAAGAGACACTCGGAAGAGACCAACGCAGGGCATGACGTGGGGAGGCACAGATCTCCTAGCGTGGACTGTGTACTCTGAGGCAAGTGTGGGAAAAACCAGACCTAGAACACTGCATACAGCCCATAGGACCAGCTCTGGCTGCAGCTAGCTGTAACAGGAATTAAGGCACTCTCCTGGCTAAGCAGTATCCGCCATGGCTGCAGTTAGCTGTAACAGGAATTAAGGCACTTTCCTGGCTAAGCAGCATCCGAATCTCCCGTGATAAGACCCAGTCTGGTGGATCCAAGAGTGAAAGTGAGAGTGAAGGCATGCCATGAGGGAGGAAATGGGAGGAAAAGCATCAAAGCCTACTCCACTGGAGTGCATGCTGAAAAACTTTTAAAAAGGTTTTAATGGTGATTACAGGGTTAAGCTAACTCCACAGAAACCGAGAACCCTTTGTGAGATAAACCAGCTGTCTTTTAATGTAGGGTGGCCAGCCGAGGGGACAATAGACAAGGAGATAATTGGCTGAGTGTTTCAGGTGGTCACCGGGCTTGGAGAACAGCTCAGGCACCCAGATCAGTTCCTGTATATAGACTCCTGGCTAAATGTAATTCAGACCCACCCTCAGTGGCTGCAGACCTGCTTTGAGGCCTACTGTAAGACTGTAATGGCCTGGACAAAACCAGGAACCATAGAAAAAGACTGCAAGGCATCAGAAAAAGAAAAGGAGTCACAGGAAAAGCAGAAAAAACCTGTCCTACAGGCCCCACCTGAAGACTTAGAAAGTCCACCCCCCTATGCACCAATTTATCCATCCCTGGCAAGGCTTAGACAGGAGGCTGCCCCAGCTGCCTCCGGAGGTTCAGACTCAGAAGAAAGCATCCCTCAGGCAACACCACACAGAGAGAAGTCAGAGCCATTGCCTGAAAAGCCAAAGGAGGAATTCCAGGGGGATGAGGTTGGCCACCTTAGGTCGGGTCGTGCCCGAGCAATGCAGATGCCCCTCTGAGAAACATGGGGACACATTTATTTGAATGCACAGAATAAAGTCCAAGGGGGAGAATGGCTCTTCGTTTATCAGCCCTTCTCTACTACTGATCTCTGAAATTGGAGACAACATACTCCCTCCTATACAAAAAAGCCTCAGGCTCTTATAGATTTAATGCAGCCCATTTTCCTAACTCACAATCCTACCTGGGCTGATTGCAAACAACTCTGTCATTACTTAATACGGTAGAGCACCGAAGAGTTATACAAGCCGCTTTCCAGAGGCTGGAGAACAATGCGCCTGCAGGCACAGGAGATATCAAGCAGTATGCCCAACGAGTACTCCTGATAGAGGCTGACCCAGGCTGGGACCCTAACCAGGCTCAAGGGCTACAAAGTTTGCAGCGGTATTGAGAGGCACTCCTAAATGGAATAAAGGCTGGAGGGAAAAAGGCCACCAATATCAGAAAGGTCTGAGGTCAGCCAGAGGCCAGATGAAAGTCCCAGTGAAGAGACTCTGCGAGGCTTAGCAGCTTTATATGCCATTTGACCCTGAGGCTGCTGAAAAACAGTACATGGTAAATATGGCATTTGTAGGGCAGGCCCAGGGAAATACCAGGCATAAATTGCAGAAATTAGAAGCTCCACAGGCGTGAGTGCTACTCACTTATTAAACTGGCTACGAAGGTGTACATTAACCGAGATCTGGAGGCAAAGAGATCAGGAGGCAAAGGAGGAAGCTAATTGGAAGCTTAAGGAAAGGCAGATTTGCTAGCAGCAGCCTGCACAGGAAGGGAAACTTACTTTGCAAGGAGGTGTGGGTGCATTCGTGATAAAGGCCAGTCTGGACAGGGATATAAGAGCTGGCCGAGGCTAGAAAAAGATTAATGTGCATGGTGCAAAAGGAAAGGACTCTGAAAGGATGAATGTAAGGAGAATAAGGAAAATGGTCAGGACCATAGTATAAGAAAGCCACCGGCCAAGGGCTACTGCACCTGGGAAAAACCCACAACCTTCTGGGCCTGCTGTGGACGGCAGGATATAAAGTGTCAGGAAAAAAGGCTCAAATCTGCTTTAAAAGTGTCCAGTATTTAGGCTTCTGTATAAGCCAAGGGAAAAGATGGCTCAGTGGTGAATGAAAGCAGGCTGTTTGTGCGCTTCCTACTCCAACCGCCCTGCGCCAGATAACAAAGTTCCTAGAGGCAGCAGGGTTCTTCTGCATTTGGACCCTAAATTTCTTGCTCATGGCTAAGCCATTATATGAAGCCACAAAGAAGGGCAAAAGGAACCTCTCCTATGGGGAAAAGAGCAGGACATGGCCTTCAAAGAAATCAAGAAGACTTTGATCCAGGCCCCGGCATTAGGACTGCCAGACATGACAAAGCCTTTTTACCTGTATGTTCATGAAAGTAAAGGAATCTTGGTACAAATACTAGGGTCATGGTATTGGCACATGGCTTATTAGTCCAATTAACTAGACTTGGTGGCTGTGGGATGGCCACCCTGTTTCAAGGCATTGGCAGCCACTGCCCTGTTAGTAGAAGATGCTAACAAGCTCAAATTAGGACAAAGGTTGATAATTCGGGTGCTTCACACGGTCGTCACCCTGATGGAGCAGAGGGGACATTGCTGGTTTTCTAATCCTAGGGTGTTAAGATATCAAGGGCTTTTGTGTGAAAACCCATGCATAACCTTGGATATTGTGAATACTCTAAATCCAGCCACATTGCTGCCAATAAAATGGGCAGAGCATGGACAGTCCCCGTTGTTTGGCCCAGGGTATGACAGTTGTGTGGAAATGGTGGATGAGGTTTTCTCAAGCTGAAAAGACTTAAACAACCAGCCCTTAAAAGACTCAGATGTCAAATACTTTACCGCTGGGAACAGCTTCATATCTGAAGGTGTCATATGGGCTGGATATGCAGTGGTAACACTGAATTCAGTATCTGAAGCCCACCCTCTGCTAGTCGGAACTTTGACCCAAATTGCTGAGCTAATAACTCTCACTAGAGCATTGCTCTTGGCAAAAGGACAATCAGTAAACATCTATACTGACTCAAGATATGTTTTTGCTACTTTGCATGCCCATGGAGCCATATATAAGGAAAGAGGGTTATTAACTACTGAAGGAAAGGGAATGAAAAATCAAAAGGAAATAGAGCAGCTCTTAGAAGCCGTAAGGGCTCCAAAAGAAGTAGCAGTCATCTATTGCAAAGGGCATCAAACAGAAGGAGGTGATAAGGCTAGAGGAAACAGAAAGATGGACAGAGAAGCCAAAAGAGCTGCAATGACAGAGGTAACTAAGAAAGAAGAGGAAACCCTTACCATGCCTTTACTGGAGCTCCCCTTACAGAACTCCCTAACTACTCCTCTAATGAAAAGGCTTGGTTTGAGCAGCAGAGTGGAAGTTAGTGGCTTGAGCAGGAGAGTGGAAGTTACCAGAAAGGAGGTTTGTGGAAGTTCTCCGATGGGAGGCTAGCCATCCCAGAAGCAATAGAAGCCCCCAACACCCCGACCCCAGTTCATAAAGCAGTTTCATCAGGGATCGCATATGGGGAAAACTGCATTACAGACTCTTGTAGGATGGCATTTCTATGTGCCACGTCTAACTGGCCATCACTTGAACCATTTGTGAGCCACAGCAGGGGCCAACACAGCCCCCAGGGATTCAAGAAACTGAAGCTACACCTTGTGAAAACCTGCTTGTGGCTTTTACCGAGCTGCCTCGAGCTGGAGGCTACCGGTACATGCTAATGTTTGTCTGTACTTTCTCAGGGTGGGTTGAGGCATTTCCCACCAGGACAGAGAAAGCTCAGGAAGTAACCAGGATCTTACTAAAGGATATTATTCCTAGATTTGAACTACGTCTAACTTTAGAATCTGACAATGGCCCTGGATTTGTGGCAGAAAATAGTACAACAGCTAATGCAGATGTTAAAAATCAAATGGAAACTGCATACAGCTTATCGCCCACAGAGTTCTGGAAAAGTTGAAAAAATGAACCGGACATTCAAACAGCTGTTAAAGAAGTTTTGCCAGGAAACTTATCTAAGGTGGGATCAGGTGCTGCCCATGGTCCTTCTCTGAGTCAGGTGCATCCCTACTAAATTAACTGGGTATTCACCCTATGAGATAGTGTTTGGCCGACCACCCGCAATCATAACTCAGATAAAAGGTGATTAAAGCGAGACTCTGTCTCAAAAAAAAAAAAAAAGAAAAGAAAAAAGAAATTGGGGTTTTAACCTTAAGAAGGAAAATGCAAGCCTTAGGTGATGCCATGCAGGAAATACAAGGGTGGGTAAGAAAAAGAATACCTGTTAGCCTCACAGATGCAGTACATCCCTTCCAACCTGAAGATTCTGTCTAGGTCAAATGATGAAACCTAACCACTTTAGGGCCTTTATGGGATAGTCCCCATTTTGTGATCTTGTCTACCACCACTGCTGTTAAAGTTGCAGGTATCACACTTTGGGTTCATCATAGCCAGCTGAAACCAGCAGCAGCCACTGCCCGGGACCAGTGGACCAGTCAACAAAATCCAGACCACCCGACACAGCTGATTTTGTAGTGAAACCAAGCCACAGCTAACAAGGACAGCTGCCCTGCTCCAATCACACCAGAAGCTGATTGGTCCACGCACAACTGAAGCTTGAGAAAACATCAAGCCCTACTCTAGTCACACAACCGGAAGCTGACTGGTCTACTCACAGCCAAAGCCTGAGGAAGTCAATGATAGATAAGTAAATGTGGATTGAATTTACAAACATAGTTTTACTCCTGCTTGTACTGATTATTTTGCTGTCATGTTATCTTTGCAAATGCTGCCAAGCTTGTTGCCCAGAAGGGTGCCCATGCATAGTATAAGTTTAATCATATTAGCAATACTGAAGCCACTAACACTTTCACCTATGGTTATAAAAGGGGAGCAGGATGACTGTCATCACTGTATGATAGAAGCCTGGTCCAGAAAAGGTGTGACTAAAACTCTGTTATACCAGACCTGCTATGAGTGTACAGGGACTCATACAGAAACTTGTGTCTATAACCAGACTAGTTACTCAGTCTGTGATCCTGGAAACGGGCAGCCCAAAGTATGTTATGACCCAGAGTTCTTGTCCTATGACTTCTGGTTTGAAGTCCAAATTGGCAAACCCCTAATGCCACCATACACAAACCCCACAGAAACCGGAGTCAGTAAACTTGTAAACAAAATGGAATTATTCCCTTATTTGCATAAAGAGACTATCTTCATGCATTTTGATGCCTGCCAAGCTGCACATCTCAAAACTAAATAATATTGGGACTATCTGTAAAAATCTAGGACAAGAAAAAGTCAGCAGCAAAGCCGCCAAGGCCATAATAGGAGAGTCCAAAAAAGACTGCTGATCGTGATAATCAGTGGACCATACATGAATTTAATCAGCACCTATACACAGGAAGGGTTGCTCTATTTGCCAGCCGAGAGGCGAATATAGGGTACACGACTGGAATGTGCAACCCACTCAATCTGACAATACTAAAGCCAAATATGCCTTTCTGGACTGAAGGGCATAAAGGGTTACTAACTTTTGATCAGGCGGGAGCTCTCCTAGGACTTGGTATTCCTCTAGTCATCACAAAGAAAATCCAAAGGACCCAAATTCAAGTTAGTCCAATACAACAGTTGAGGTTTTATAAATCTTTCAACGAACACTTTAATCCTGAAGTATCAGAAATTCAAATTCCTCCTATATTAGCTGAAAATCTGCTTGCCCAGCTAGCCAAAAGTATTGCTAATAATTTAGGAGTTACTTCATGTTATGTATGTGGAGGTACTAATATGGGAGATCAATGGCCCTGGGATGTCAGAGAATTGATGCCACAAGACAATTTTACCTTTCCTGAATTTGTTACAAAATTCAATGCAAATCCAAGTGTTTGGCTATTAAGGAACCCCATCATCACAAAATACTGTATCACCCACTGGGGCAAGGCCTTTCAGAACCAGGCAGGGGAAACAACTTGCCTAGGTCAACAATATTTTGAAGAATCCGAGAACAGAACACCATGGAGAAGCTTTACAGACAATTCCTCTGTATCAAATTTTAATCCCTTTTTGCAGTTCCCAACACTAAATCAATCATGGTACCAATTAGATCCTCCAACTGTTTGGAGAGCACCTGCAGGGTTATATTGGATCTGTGGAGCGAAGGCTTATCAATTACTACCCAATAAATAGACAGGGGCATGTGTATTAGGAAAAATACAGCCATCCTTTTTCCTACTCCCACTGCAGCAAGGGGAAAATCTAAGCTGTCCAGTCTATGATGAAGGCAGAAAAAGAGTCAGAAGAAATGTGTTTACAAAAATAAGTACTGTGGAAAAAATAAATACTAACATTAAAAAGGACATTGAAATGGGGAACTGGAAAAATAATGAATGCTCCCCTGAAAGAATTATCAAATACTATGGACCTGCCACCTGGGCCCAGGATGTGTCATGAGGATACTGTACACCTATTTATATGTTAAACCACATCATAAGGTTGCCAGCAGTTCTGGAAATTATTGTCAATGAAACAGTCCGAGCCTTGGACTTGCTAGCCCTACAGGTGATCCAGATGAGAGATATCATTTATCAGAACAGGTTAGCACCGGATTATCTTTTAGCTTCAGAAGGAGGAGTTTGTGGAAAACTTAATCTAACAAATTGCTGCTTGATGACAATGGAAAAGCTACATTTGTGTTGAGCACCAAAAGGGAGGAATGAAAAAGGAATTAATGAAATCAACTATAAACTAATAGTAGTAGTAACAGATATTTTAAAATCCTCTTAAAGTTGCTGCAAAGTGTGACACCATCCCCCCATCCCCGGCCTTACACTCAAAAGAGAATATTAACAGGCTGTCTTGTCTCTGTTGACAGTGGACCTTATCTATACTCCCCAACTCCAAATTCTTCAAGTTTATTACAGGCCAGTGAGCTCCTGAATGGCTGCAGGGTCACAAGACCGTTAAGTTTAGGTTGCGAGACATGTCTTTCTCAAGACGTAAAAAATGTTGTAATGCTTGATTAACTGCCTTTGTTTCTCACTTCTGTAACTTGCTTCCCAACTCACGTAGTTCCCACCTTAAGATGTTTAAAAGTAGGAAAAGCCGCTTGTTTGGGGCTTGGACTTTCTGGACATATGTCTGGCTGGGCTGGTGATGACCTCCTGAACCTTTTTTGGTCTCTCTGGTCTCTGATTGTCCCACAACAAATTGAACTTCTGCCTCACAATTTGTTAGCTGTGTGATTTTTTGCCATGTTACCTAACTTCTCTGTGTTTTGATTTCTTTATCTGTGAAATGAATATTATAATAATGCCTACTTCATAAAGCAGGACATAGCCCCTTGGCACCTAGTAGTGCTCAATACATGTTAACAGCATTCTCTATCTACAACTCTAACTGGTGATGGAGAAAGTTATCCAGCTTTCTAAGTTTTGTTGGGGTTGTTATATTTACTGGCAGATTTATATGGGGATTTTTCTATTACTGGAGGCAGCACAGCATAATGGAAAATGTCCTTTTTTTAAGCTTTCTTGCTACCTTTTTTTGACTGCAGTACTGATTTTTCATACAGTGTTCTGACAAGACCAAGTTCTTCTAATACTTTGCCTTTTATTATAGTAAGTAACCTAGTGTTTCTTTAAAACAGTTCTTACATTCATTTTATTCATCTCACTAGCTGTATTGCATTCATCCATCTAGCAAATGTTTGTTAAACACCCAATTTATGCTCAATTTTAATAAACACTGTAGAGAATTTGCTCCCTTAACCCCCAACAAAAATTATTTCATTGATTCTGCCCTTAACAAGCTGGGGAAAGAAGTATCTTACAAACATTTTGAAAAAAATATAAGTATATAATCATACTGTAATTAAATGTAATCAACTGTCAAACATGTAATAAAAACAAGTAGTGAGAAAGAAGAGAAGGTGAGATTAATATTAGCTAGACTTGTTAGACAAAGGATATTGGGAAAGATTGTACTTGACCAGGGCATGAAGAACAGGTAAGTTTTTTAGTTCTTCAAGAACTAAAGGATATTTTGTCTGAGAATAAAATAATGTATTAGTAATACTTCTTGGACAATTTTATAAATCAAGTGAATAAACCTACTACCGTAAAATACATAATATTACAATTTTAAAAGTACCTTCTATATATTAAACTTGAAATATATTGCTTTGTTAAATTGTACTTTTCATACTGTTTCAATCCAAATGAATAAACAGTTGAGCACCTATAGGTGTAGGCCCTGCTAGATAGTCCAGCCACAAATATGAATGTGTCATGATCCTCTGATCCCCAAGGAACTCAGAATTGTGGGAAATAAGGGTAAATATATTATACATGTAAAAATAGAAGTTGATGAAAGCATGGAAGTAATACAGAGGAAGTAAGATAATTGTGTGAGAAAGTTTCAGAAGACTTCACAAATAATTGACACTGGAACAGTGTTTTGAAGGATGAATAAAAGTTCTATAAGTCAAAAAAAGAAGGAAAATTCAATTAGAGGGAATAATTTAGTTATTACATTTCCCACTCTAGTGAACTTCATCCATTTTTGTCCATAGTTACCTTAAAATATTTTGACTCAAACATTTTCTGATAAAATTACTTACATTGATTCTTTTTCTCATTTTCAAGTAGAAATAGTAGAGACATTACCTGCTGACAAAATAATATATGAATGAGAGAGTAGACCATAAGATTGATAGATACATATATTATAATACATGTATACATCTTTTTGTGGAAGAAGAATGCAGAAATGGGAATAGGTTTTGTTTTGTTTGGTTGTTTTTTTCCAATTTTTATTTTAGATTCAGGAGGTACAAGTACAAGTTTCTTACATGGGGATATTGTGTGATGCTGAGGTTTAGGGTATGATGATGTTGGTAGTTTGATAGGAATAGCATTGAATCTGCAAATTGCTTTAGGTAGTATGGCCATTTTAATGGTATCAATTTTTCCAATCCATGAGCATGGAATGTTTATCCATTTGTGTGTGTCATTTGTAATTTCTTTTAGCAGTGTTGTGTAGTTCTCTTTTCACCTCCTTGGTTAGATGTATTCCAGATATTTTATTCTGTGTGTTTGTGTCTATTGTATGTAGGATTGCATTATTGGTTTGGCTCTAAGCTTGAATGTCATTGGTGTAGAGACATGCTACTGATTTTTGTACAGTGATTTTGTATCCTGAAAATTTACTGAAGTCAGGAATAGGTTTAAAATGAAGACTTCTTGAAAAAGAATACTAGAGAAAAAAGAGTATGCTGAAAGCTCTACATGAGTTTTCGGCATTTTATGGTAAATGCAAAGTGTTTGAAAAAGTTTTTTGTGTGTTCAGATATTAAACTACTTGCAAGAATATACTTTTGTAATGTCATGATTAATGAATACTTTAAAAGTAATATACAAATTTTCCTTTAATACTTTCAAAAATGATACCTCCTAAAATAAATTATTAATGGTACAGTTTTACATCAAATGACCCTGTAATGTAGACCGTTTAAAGTAGAATAGAGCAGAATGGATTTAAATTCAATCATAGAAATATGAGTGGCTGTACATTCCAACACCCTTTGCTAACAGATCCAACTATTTGAATATATTGTGATGGGGCACCTTATAACTCTGACAACATCACTGACTTCACAAACCAGCTCTGCTCTTTGAGCTCTTTAAATGTGATTGTCTGTTTTGGAGACCTGAGGAACATAGAGCATCTAAATGTACACAAAGATTCATTAGGTCTAATTTGATGCTGTTCTCCATAATAATAATGATAAAAATTATGTCTTCTGCATTGAATTCTAAGTAGTGTTTTCCAGATGCAATTACTGTGTAATTTTAATTATAAAAATCCTTGAGGTAGGTACTGTTATTATCCCTGCTTAAGGTAAAGTAGCAGAGGGTTTAGGAATAAAACTTATCTAAGATCACTGCTGGAAAGCTGCAAAACTGAGAACTGAATTGAGGTCTGTTTGAGTCAATGATCACGCCCTGAGCTATACAGGCCATTAAGACTGGATCTCTCAGCACAGTATAAATCTTGGTGGGAGGAAAGGTTGAAGAGCATGAATCCAACCTGGCCATTTGAGAAACCCTACAAATTTGAGAAGCACATAATCCCAGACTGCCTTGTTATGTCTCCTTTTTTACCCCAGAACAACTGCTTTATAAATAAGTCACAGTCCAAAAATGTCCATGATAATTGGGCATTAATTTCCTATACATCCAGGTTTAATATTGTGCCATATTTTGTTTTAATTCCCATTTCCTGCAGATTCTGGCTTGCTATATTTATAAGAACACTAAACCTGATAGTAAACAGAATGAAGATCGTGCACAAAGTCCATATGATAACCAAATGCACCATCACATCTTCACCTTCTCTTTTTGCTCTTTCCTTCTTTCTTTCCCATCATCTCTTATTTTCTTCCAAACTCCAGTTTCTTGCTTTCAGTTTTAACTATATACTTCAAATTTATAAGCCATACACCACGGCAAATTTTTATATGTGTTAATTTATTTCATTTCTGATAATTTGTTATATTTTGTTAGGCATTAAAAACTACATTAGAAAATGTTGATCCATGGATCAAATGTTGATAGAGAAGGATGGGAGGAGCAAAAAGGGATTTCTAGATCTTTGAAAATGATAGAGATAGCTGTATTGCCTGACAACTTATAGACTCTCATTAAATATTTTATAAACTGTCTAAAGGAATATCTCATAAAGGATCAAACCAAAAAAGCTCATATTTTTAATAATTTTAATTACATGATTATAGACATCATGTAGACATATAGATATCTATATGTCCTTCTAAAGCAATATGTATTTTCATGATTAGAAAATAGCATCAGTGAAATTCTGCTCTCTAATCTAGTACCTAGTAGTTGAATCTTTTTAAACAATTTCAAAAACTTCATGATGAACTCTGGTGAGTTGTAGGAAATACATGGAAATAGAAAGTCTATCTTATATAACCCTTAAACCTTTCAGGACTGGAAAGTTTGCTATACTGGATTGTTAAATAGCCTATATTGAGTCTCTGATAATTCAAGACTGATCAAGATTTTAAAAGAGAATACTACATGAGGTCAAAGTTAAGGCTATGCCCAAAACACAGCTTTCTTCCCCCTCATTTTGTGGGTGTTACTTACTATTATAGCCTCTCTGTGTTTGGGCTGTAATACCTCCTGAGAATAAAGAGCTTCATAATGTAATACCTTAGTTTCACCATAATTTATTTTATTTATGTAAATAAATTGCAAGCTCCAGGAAATACAAAGTAGTTCTAATATTGCAGCACTAGGTGAATAAGGTCACAACATCCTCTTTTTATTTTATAGATGCTAATCTTCACCCAGATTTTCTGTTAATTGTCAACTTCTATGGCAGCTCTCAGTTCTATTAAGCATAATTCAAAAATATCAAAACTTTCTGACCTATATCATATACCCCCCAGTACCATGGTTTCTGTGCTTCCCAAAGCAAACAGTTTCTCACATAGTCAACTTACCCTTTTTTGTTTGCTTGTTCCGTGAGAGAGTTTCTCTCTGTTGCCCAGGCTGGAGGGCAGTGGCATGATCTCTGCTCACTGCAACCTCCACCTCCCAGGTTCAAGCAATTTTCCTGCCTCAGCCTCTCGAGTACTGGGATTACAGGCTCCCGCCACCGTGCCTAGCTAGTTTTTGTATTTTTAGTAGAGACAAGATTTTACCATGTTGGCCAGGCTGGTCTCAAACTCCTGACCTCATGATCTACCTGCCTCAGCCTCCCAAAGGCTGGGATTACAGGCTGGAGCCACTGAGCCCGACCTAGTCAACCTAGTCTTATTGGAAAGTTCTGTGGTTTGAATGTGTCCCCCAAAAGTTCATGTGTTCAAAACCTAATCCACGGTGCAACAATGTTAAGAGGTGGGGCCTAATAGGAGGTGATTGAGTCATGAGAGCAGAGCTTTTATGGATGGATTAATGTTGTCTCAGGAGTCGGGGAGTTATAAAATGAGTTTGGCTCCTGGTGTCTCTTTAGCATGTGCTTGCTTGCCCTTTTACCCTTCTGCCTTGCCCTTTTACCCTTCTGCCATGAGATAATGAAGCAAGGAGCCCTTCAACTGATGCAGCTTCCCAATCTTAGACTTCTCTTCCTCCAGAACTTTGAGCTAAGTAAATGTCTCTTCTTTCTAAATTACCCGGTCTTTGGTATTCTGTTATAGCAACAGAAAATGGACTAAGGAAGGTTAAGGAAGACCTCAAAATCCACTATTATTTTTAGGGCAATACCCTCTGCTTTTTAGCATAAAAAACAGCTTGTATTAGTTTTAAGAAAGAAGTAAGGGGCTTGCCCTGGCAGATTGGTATAAGCCATATTTTGTGGCCATGATTTCACTTAGTTATCTTAAAATAATGATGCTTAAGTAGTGACTTTCTTGGGTCGGGCTTTAGATCCCAGATGAAACTATTAAGTATATGTTTGTTTGTACATGTCAGTCCCAAGCCTGATCCTCCCTTGGTCCGCAAAGAAAGTAGTTTCTGTATCCATGAGAAACAATAAGCACTATGGACTTTGCCCCTAGTGTTCAGACTTACTATGTTATCTGTGTGTATTTTACCTTATGATTGGAATCTCATTGTGAGTATCTCCATTACGTTGTTTTTCATTCATTGCCTCCCTTAGTTTCTGTAATAAAGAACTATGGCATAGTAAACAAACTGTCTAAAGGAATATTCCACATAAAAGGGCAAGCTAGGTAGAAAAAACCTGGCCAATAATAGTATATTTCTGTTACATAAGAACATCAGTTTGCATATGTTTTTCCAAGGTGTAATCAGAATTTGGGGTTCTTACTGTAAACCAGATACAGACTACTTTTACAAATTGGTTTTTTAAATGTGAGGGCTGCAGAACCTCCATCCTAAGCTGATTGCACTGAATGATTGCTGACCTGCATCCTTCTAGGGTGAAGTCCCCAGGAGACAAGCAAAAGACCCTTGGTCATGGCCACTTCTAAGGTCCTTTCCTCTGCTACCTCCAAGTTGAGGAAGGAACATATACCCTGAAATTGTTCAAGAGCTACAACAGGCTGCCCAGGAGTTCCAAGCCACAATCTCCAGCCAGCAGTCAAAGGGGACAGAAGTCCACAATTTCAGAGCATTGAGAGGGCACACAGCTGCAACTATGAGGAAAGAAAGGGGAGCCACACAACCAAGCAAGAGTCTACCAACAGACCAGTATACCTAAGCTCCCCCTACTGGATCACATCCCAAAGCTTCAACTCCAAATATACCTCACTAACATACCCCACTGTGAAACCAAAGACAGCAAGTCAGTGAGAGTCAAATAAAGACCCTGCAAAAAGCATTGGCCCTGTGAAAACATCCAGACAAAAAGACTATTGACTGTACTCAATCTGTGCTTCAGTTAAAGGAACACCCACATGGAGAGGTGAGAAAGAACCAATGTAAGAACTGTAGTAATGCAAATGGCCAGAGTGTGGTATCACCTCCAAGCAACTGCACCAGTTCTCCAACAAGAGTTCTTAACTAGGCTGAGCTGGCTGAAGTGACAAAAATAGAATTCAGAATATGGATAGAAATGAAGATCAAAATTCAGGAGAACAGCAAAACTCAATCCAAGGAAACTAAGAATCACAATAAAATGATACAGGAGCTGAAGGACAAATTAGCCAATATAAAAAAGAACCTAATGAATCTGACAAAGCTGAAAAACACAACAAAAGTATTACACAATGCAATCACAAGTATTAACTACAGAATAGACCAAGCTGAGGAAAGAATCTCAGAACGTGAAGACTGGCTCTCTGAAATAAGACCCTCGGGCAAAAATAAATAAAAAAGAATGAAGAGGAACGAGCAAAACCTCTGAGAATTATGGGATTATGTAAACAGGCCAAATCTATGAAGCACTGGCATTGTTGAAAGGGAGGGGAGAAAGCAAACAACTTGCAAAATGTATTTTAGAATATCGTCTATGAAAAACTTTCCAAACTTGCTAGAGAAGCCAACAGTCAAATTCAGGAAATACAGAGAACCCCTGCAAGATTCTACACGAGATCATCCCCAATATATGTAATTATCAGATTTTCCAAGTTTGAAATGAAAGAAAGAATGTTAAAGGCAGCTATAGAAAAAGGACAGGTCACTTACAAAGGGAACCACATCAGGCTAACGTTGACCTGTCAACAGAAACCCTGCAAGCCAGAAAAGATTGGGGACCTACATTCAGCATTCTTAAAGAAAAACAGAAATTTCATATCCTGCCAAACTAAACTTCCTAAGTGATGGAGAAATAAGATCCTTTTCAGGTAAGCAAACATTCAAGGAGTTTGTTACCACCAGATCTGCTTTACAAGAGATTTTGAAAAGGACACTAAATATAGAAAGGAAAGATCACTACCAGCTAATACAAAAACATACTTAAATACACAGACCAGTGACACTATAAAGCAACCACACAAACCAGAATAACCAGCTAACAACACAATGATAGGATCGAATTTACACATATCTACACTAAGCTTGAATGTAAATAGTCTAAATGCCCCAGTTAAAAGGCACAGCGTGGCAAGCTGGGTAAAAAAGCAAGACCCAATGGTACACTGTCTTCCAGAGATCCATCTCACATGTAATGACACCCATAGGCTCAAAGTAAAGTGACAGAGGGAAATCTACCAGCAAATCGAAAACAGAAAAAAAGCAGGAGTTGCAATCCTAATTTCAGACAAAACAGAGTTTAAATGAACAAAGATCAATAAAGGCATTACATAATGGTAAAGGGATGAATTCAACAAGAAGACCTAACTATCCTAAATATATATGCACCTAACACAGGAGCAGCTAGATTCATAAAGGAAGTTCTTAGAGATCTACAAAGAGATCTAGACTACCACATAATAATAATGACAGATTTAAAGACTCCACTGACAGTATTAGACAGATCATCAAGCCAGAAAATTAACAAAGATATTCAGAACCTGAACTCAACCTTGGACCAAATGGATCTGATAGACCTGTACAGAACTCTTCACCAAACAACAACAGAATGTACATTCATCTCATTGCCTCTTGGCACATATTCTAAAATCTACCACATAATTGAACGTAAAACAATCCTCAGCAAATGCAAAGGAACTGAAATGCAAATGTGTTGTGTGAATTACACCAAACACATTGTAAGACCACAAAATAAAAGTAGAAGTCAAGACTAGGAAAATTGTTCAAAACCATGCAATTACATCTAAATTAACAATATGCTCCTGAATAACTTTAGGATAAATAATGAAATTAAGGCAGAAATCAAGAAATTATTTGAAACTAATGAGAATAAAGACCCAAGATAACAAAATCTCCAGGATACGGCTAAAGTAGTGCTAAGAGGGAAATTCGTATCTCTAAATGCCCAAACAGTTAGAAAGATCTTGAATTAATAACCTAACATCACAACTGAAAGAATTAGAGAAGCAAGAACATATCAACCCCAAATCCAACAGAAGACAAGAAATAACCAAAATCAGAGATAAACTGAGGGAAAATGAGACATAAAAACCGTTCTGAAGATCAGCAAATCCAGGAGTTGATTTTCTGAAAAAATTAATAAGATAGGCTGCTAGCTAGAATAATAAAGAAAAGAGAAGATCCAAACAAACGGAATTAGAAATGATGAAGGGGATGTTAATACTGACCCCACAGAAATAAAAGTAACCATCAAAAACTACTGTGAACACCTCTATGCACACAAAATAGAAAACCTAGAACAGGTGGATAAATTCCTGGACTCATAAACCTTCCCAAGACTGATCCAGGAAAAAACAGATTCCCAGAACAGAAAAATAATGAGCTCCGTAATTGAATCAATAATAGCCTACCAACCAAAAGAAACCCAGGACCAGAAGGATGCATAACCAAATTCTTCCAGACATATAAATAAGAGCTGGTACAATTTCTACCAAAACTATTCCAAAAAATTGAGGAGGAGGGACTCATGTGTAGCTTTATTCTATGAGACCAGTCTCATCCTGTTACCAAAACCTGTCAAAGACCCAGCAAAAAAAGAAAACTCTGTGCCAGTATCTTTGATGAACACTGATGCAAAAATTCTCAACAAAATATTCTCAAACCAACTCCAGCAGCACATCAAAAAGCTCATTCACCACGATCAAGTTGGTTGCATTCCCAGGATGCAAGGTTGGTTCAACATATGCAAATCAATAGATGTGATTCTTCATATAAACAGCTGAGGGTTTATGAGGCCAACATCATACTGATACCAAAGCCTGGCAAAGATACAACAAAAAAAGAGAATTTTAGACCAATATCCTTGATGAACATCGATGCAAAAATCCTCAGTAAAATACTGGCAAACCAAATCCAGCAGCGCATCAAAAATCTTTTTTTTTTTTTTTTTTTTTTTTTTTTTTTTTTTTTTTTTTTTTTTGAGACAGAGTCTCGCTTAGTCGCCCAGGCTGGAGTGCAATGGCGCGATCTCGGCTCACTGCAAGCTCTGCCTCCCGGGTTCACGCCATTCTCCTGCCTCAGCCTCCTGAGTAGCTGGGACTACAGGTGCCCGCCGCCTCGCCCGGCTAATTTTTTGCATTTTTAGTAGAGATGGGGTTTCACCGTGTTAGCCAGGATGGTCTCGATCTCCTGACCTCGTGATCCGCCCGCCTCAGCCTCCCAAAGTGCTGGGATTACAGGCGTGAGCCACCGCGCCCGGCCCTAGCGCATCAAAAATCTTATCCACTATGATCAAGTGGGCTTCATCCCTGGGATGCAAGGCTGGTTCAACATACGCAAATCAATAAACGTAATCCAGCATAAATAGAACCAAAGACAAAAACCACATGATTATCTCAATAGATGCAGAAAAGGCCTTTGACAAAATTCAACAGCACTTCATGCTAAAAACTCTCAGTAAATTCGGTGTTGATGAAACGTATCTCAAAATAATAAGAGCTATTTATGACAAACCGACAGCCAATATCATACTGAATGGGCAAAAACTGGAAGCATTCCCTTTGAAAACTGGCACAAGACAAGGATGCCCTCTCTCACCACACCTATTCAACATAGTGTAAGAAGTTCTGGCTCAGGCAATCGAGCAAGAGAAAGAAATCAAGGGTATTCAGTTAGGAAAAGAAGAAGTCAAATTGTCCCTCTTTGCAGATGACATGATTGTATATTTAGAAAACCCCATTGTCTCAGCCCAAAATCTCCTTAAGCTGATAAGCAACTTCAGCAAAGTCTCAGGATACAAAACCAATGTGCAAAAATCACAAGCATTCTTATACACCAGTAACAGAGAAACAGAGAGGCAAATCATGAATGAACTCCCATTCACAATACCTTCAAAGGGAATAAAATACCTAGGAATCCAACTTACAAGGGATGTAAAGGACCTCTTCAAGGAGAACTATAAACCACTGCTCAGTGAAATAAAAGAGGACACAAACAAATGGAAGAACATACCATGCTCATGGATAGGAAGAATCAATATCATGAAAATGGCCATACTGCCCAAGGTAATTTATAGATTCAGTGCCATCCCCATTAATCTACCAATGACTTTCTTCACAGAATTGCAAAAAACTGCTTTAAAGTTCATACGGAACCAAAAAAGACCCCACATTGCCAAGACAATCCTAAGTCAAAAGAACAAAGCTGGAGGCATCACGCTACCTGACTTCAAACTATACTACAAGGCTGCAGTAACCAAAACAGCATGGTACTGGTACCAAAATAGAGATATAGACCAATGGAACAGAGCAGAGCCCTCAGAAATAATACCACATATCTACAGCCATCTGATCTTTGACAAACCTGACAAAAACAAGAAATGGGGAAAGGATTCCCTATTTAATAAATGGTGCTGGGAAAATTGGCTAGCCATAAGTAGAAAGCTGAAACTGGATCCTTTCTTTACTCCTTATGTGAAAATTAATTCAAGATGGATTAGAAACTTTAATGTTAGACCTAAAACCATAAAAACCCTAGAAGAAAACCTAAGTAATACCATTCAGGACATAGGCATGTACAAGGACTTCATGTCTAAAACACCAAAAGCAATGGCAACAAAAGCCAAAATTGACAAATGGGATCTAATTAAACTAAAGAGCTTCTGCACAGCAAAAGAAACTACCATCAGAGTGAACAGGCAACCTACAGAATGAGAGAAAATTTTTGCAATCTACTCATCTGACAAAGGGCTAATATCCAGAGCCTATAAAGAACTCAATCAAATTTACAAGAAAACAAACAACCCCATCAAAAAGTGGGCAAAGGATATGAACAGACATTTCTCAAAAGAAGACATTCATACAGCCAACAGACACACGAAAAAATGCTCATCATCACTGGCCATCAGAGAAATGCAAATCAAAACCACAATGAGATACCATCTCACACCAGTTAGAATGGCAATCATTAAAAAATCAGGAAACAGGTGCTGGAGAGGATGTGGAGATATAGGAACACTTTTACACTGTTGGTGGGACTATAAACTAGTTCGACTATTGTAGAAAACAGTGTGGTGATTCCTCAAGGATCTAGAACTAGAAATACCATTTGACCCAGCCATCCCATTACTGGGGATATACCCAAAGGATTATAAATTATGCTGCTATAAAGACACATGCACACGTATGTTTATTGCAGCACTATTCACAGTAGCAAAGACTTGGAATCAACCCAAATGTCCATCAGTGACAGACTGGATTAAGAACAAGTGGCACATATACACCACAGAATACTATGCAGCCATAAAAAGGATGAGTTTGTGTCCTCTGTAGGGACATGGATACAGCTGGAAACCATCATTCTCAGCAAACTATCGCAAGAATAGAAAACCAAATACCGCATGTTCTCACTCATAGGTGGAAATTGAACAATGAGATCACTTGGACACAGGAAGGGGAACATCACACACCGGGTCCTATTGTGGGGAGGGGAGAGGAGAGGGATAGCATTAGGAGATATACCTAATGTAAATGACGAATTAATGGGTACCGCACACCAACATGGCACATGTATACATATGTAAAAAACCTTCACGTTGTGCACATGTACCCTAGAACTTAAAGTATAATAATAAAAATATTTAAAAAAAATCAGCACGTGTACCCTGAACCTAAAATAAGAGTTTAAAAAAAAAAAACTGATGGCTAATTAAAAGATGCCCCTTATTATGTTTATCTAATCTGCATTTTTTAGACCAAAAATAATCCTCTCTTCCAGATCATCTTCTCCAAAGCATTTGGTTAAAAACATGCCTGCCATTGAACATACCTAGGATTTCAGAAATCTGTCCTAGCACAGATCAAGTGAAAATTTAAACAAAACACAGATGGAATAAGATGACTTCGTAAGTTTATGCTTTCATGTAACCTTTCTATTCCAAATAAAATTGAAGAATGATTAAAAAAGGAAAAAATAAGAGAAATTAAGAAATGAGGTAAACATTTTCATGAACTAGAAATAAAACACAAATGCAAAGCAGGGAACCAAGCTGAAGCCAAGGGCTGTGACTTCTGGGACAGGACATAGATGGTGATTTTGGGATTAATGGTGATTTTGGGATTAATGGTGCCTGTAGCAGATGGACCCTAAGGTGATTCGATGATTCTCACCCCCTGGCATTCATGCCTTCTGTAATTCTCACCTTATGTGTGTAGTTGGAATCTGTGACTTGCTTCTAGTCACTAGAATATGGTAAAGATTTGATATGGTTTGGCTGTGTCCCCACCCAAATCTCATCTTGAATTGTAGTTCCTGTAATCTTCACGTATCATGGGATGGTAATTGAATCCTGGAGGGGGTTAACCTCATGCTGCTGTTCTCATGATAGTGAGTTCTCACAAGAGCTGAAGATTTTATAAGAGGCTTTTCCCTCTTTGCTCAGTATTTTTCCTTCCTGTCATCATGTGAAGAAGGACATATTTTCTTCCCTTTCTACCATGATTATAAGGATAATTGTGAGATAATGAATGTGTGTTGTTTTAATGTGCTGAGTTGGTATTATATGTTATATGAGAATACCTAATACAGTACCTTACACAAGAAAAGGATCAAGGCCAGGTTCACTGCTTGAAATCAGGGCAGGACCAGCACACCCACACATGTGAACAGTGTTTGAATAAAAGGGCTGGTTACCTGGTTAAATAGAAAACTATGGCTATAGAGAAGTATGAGAACTCAAAACCAGGAATCAGTCAAGTTGATAGTAGCAGCTGCATCTTTGAACTCCCTCCCCACACCTATCGGTACCCTTAAAAATGCTGTTATAGGTAGGGCATGGTGGCTCACACCTGTAATCTCAGTGTTTTGGGAAGCTGAGGCAGGAGGACTGCTTGAGCTCAAGAGGTTACAGTGAGCTATGAGCTATGAACTATGATCATGCCATTGCACTTCTAAGCAACAGAGCAAGACCCAGTCTCTAAACAAAAAAAGAAAAAGTTATAAAACTTGATTCTGGATTGGTGGATCAGGAGTAGCAAGTGACAGCAATTTCAGGCACTTGAAAACTATTAGTCTAGGAAGGTGAGACCAAATAAAAGGAAATCATTCCCTCCAGTTGAAAGACGACCTATACCTAAATTCAAAGACTAACGAAAAACGCTACTGCTAAGAAAGGCAAGCAAAAACCACAGTGCCCTAGCATGAATTCCTTGCAGGAGAAATTAATTGAATGGAAGTTATGCTTAATTAAAAGTCACTAGAATTTGAAAGCAGAAATATGTCCTAATGAAAGTTTGAGCATGAAAATGAAAATGGAAATCTTAAAAATAAAAGTTCATTATATGGAATAAATTCTACACATTTATGAAGAGAAATTAGTAAACTTGAAGATGAGAAATTCAGTCAAGATGGAGGAAAGGAACACACACAGACACACACACACATCAAAAGAATATATTGACTCAATGATATATGTAACTGGAGTTTCAGAAGAAAAGACAGAAGGAAATATCAAAAGAAATATAAAATAGCAACTAAGAATTTTCCAGAATAGAGGAAAGAGTAGGTCCTCAGATGTTAACTAGTATCTACTTTTCACTAGATAGAGCAAACAGCACCTACTAGAAGAGAAAATGTCATCAGTGATCCCCGAGGAGACTTGAAAAGTTTTAAATTCCCAGGCACTACCCCAGATTCACCAAATTAGAAAGAAATACACCAAAAAAATGTCCAGTCTTCCTCCCCAAAATTGATAACCCCAATCTAATCATGAAAAAAAAATCATCAGATAACCATCAATAGAATATTCTACAAAATATCTGCCCAGTATTCCTAAAAATCTGTCAAGTCATCAAAGAAAGAGAAAAAGAGAGAAAGACAGAAGAGAGAAGAAGAGAGGGAGGGAGGGAGGGAGGGAGGGAGGGATGGAAGGAGGGAAGGAGGGAGGGAGGGAGGGTATAAGAAACTTGCATACAGAGCAACCCAAGGAGGCATGATGACTAAATGCAATGTATCCTGGATGGGATCCAAGAACAGAAAAAGGATATTAGATTAAAAAGTAAGAAAAGGTGAATAAAGTGTGGATTTAGTTAATAATCATGGATTAATATTGGTTAATTAATTTTAATAAATATACCACATCAATGTAAATAATAAGATGTTAATTATAAGAGGTGATAAATGTGAGGTATATTGGAGCCTTGTGCTATTTTAACTAGTATTCTGTAAATCTAAAACTATTCAAGTTATTTTAATTATTAAAAATAGAAGCTTTCAATTTTATTTTGATTATCAGTCAGACTTAGATTTATTTTATCCCATCATGTTACAGATGAGAAAACGAAGACACTTTAATTGTAAGTACTCACCTGATTCTAATAATTTTAGAGATAATATAATAGTTATTAAATTATAATTGTAAATTGTGATTACAATTTTTTTTAAATACCTTAGAATTAAACATAATTTGTATTCTAGACTTTTAACTAAACCATAGCAATATAACAGTTGTGGTTTAATTGCAACAAATGTTTATTTTAAAGCCCTTAAAATGGTACTGAGAAATGGTGTGGATTTCAAAATCTGCCCCCATTAGTATTAAATAAAGTAAATAAAAATCATCCTTATTGGGTTTTTGTTGTTGTTGTTGTTGTTATTTTTATTTATTTATTTATTTATTTTTACAGAGTCTCACTCTGTCTGTTGCCCAGGCTGGAGTGTGCAGTGGCATGATCTTAGCTCACTGCAACCTCGGCTTCCCGAGTTCAAGCAATTCTCCTGCCTCAGCCTCCCAAGTAGCTAGGACTACAGATGTGCACCACCACTCCCAGCTAATTTTTGTATTTTTAGTAGAGATGGGGTTTCACTATGTTGGCCAGGATGGTCTCGAACTCCTGACCTCAGGTGATCCGCCCACCTCAGCCTCCAAAAGTGCTGGGATTACAGGTGTGAGCCACCACACCCTGCCTGAAAAGCATCCATTTTTAAAAGAATAGGAATTTATTTTCTGTTTCCTCTTTTCTCCTTAAGTCCCCCCTTCTTAAGTATTTCTTAACGTTTTCTACTTTTCTTCACACACACTTCCTGGTAGTTTTCCTAGAAGGGAATCATCTCCACACACAAGTTCTCATTCTCATCCCACCCATCACACTTACAACATACTTTATTGAAACTGATTTTTCTTATTATCTCCGTCCTCTAACATGCCTCCCTTTATATCTGGCTAGCTCACAGAGACAGCTATCTCCAGTGAAAAGAGCTTTGGAATTTTACAGTGGTACTGTCCCTTACTAAGTATGTGTGAACTTAAGTATATCACATACATCCATTGCCTCAGTTTTCCAACTTGCAAAATGGCTACAGGATTCCCACTTCACAGGGGTATTGTAAAGATTAAATGAAGTAGCTCATGTATGAGAATATTCTAAAGTATCTGGTATATTATGGATGTAAGTCACCAAATTCCACTTCTGAGAATACTTTGCTGTTTCTAAGGAAACCCATACACCAGCTGTCCCCAACCTTTTTGGCACCAGGGATCAGTTTCCTGGAAGACAATTTTTCCATGGACAGGGGCTGGGGGGTGGGGGATAGTTCTGGGATGAAACTGTTCCCCCACAGATCATCAGGCATTAGTTAGATTCTCATAAGGAGTATGCAACCCAGATCCCTCGCATGTACAGTTCACAATAGGGTTCCTGCTCCTATGAGAATCTAATGCTGCTTCTCATCTGACAGGAGGTGGAGCTCAGCAGGTAATGCTGCCTATTTAAATGTGTCATAATAGACCCCATATTTTTCATTAGACCTGCTGCTGTCAAAGATACACTCCTACATGATAAACTTCATAATATAAAATAATTGCCTAGGTTTTAGAAGCAATATAGATTACATAGATCCACAATTGCATATCTGAGCATGGATTGGGCCCACACATTGGTAGCAACAACGAAAACATTATAGATTATATAATCATCGTAGTTGTCACAGCCCTTCACAAGTTAAGTAGTTTGCTTTGCCGTGTAAATGGGTTAATTACCGAAGTAATTAGAAAACCATAAAGTTATTTAGAACTTTAGATGTTCACTTAGAAGTCATACAAGTAAAATTTATGAAAATTACCCTGGAGGAGTAGTAGTGTAGTTTTCTTAACAAAATGGTTGGATTTGATTTTAACTACACTTAAAAGAAGGGAAATCAGTCCACAAAGAAAGTTAGTATCAGTGAGTATGCCTTCCAGATGTGGAGCTACTCTTCTTTTTAACTTAAATATATGACAATAATAGGCAAATATAAAATAGTGAAGGATGACCAGATATTTTGAAAGTATAACTGACATAGGATCTTGGTGTATTATATTTATATTAATTTGATGAATATTTATTGTACCCCAGTGTAAAATGTTTCCATAACAGATTGTTTGCCTTTGACCTGTTGCATTTTCCTACTTCGTTTTTCCAAAAAAAAGTTATTTTAACTTTCCTATTTATATTGTAATTTAACACACACACACGTACACACATGCACATATATATATATAACACAGCACATCACTCTGGGCATAGATGTATTTTTAATCACAAGGACCCTAAGTTTGTGCCTTGTCTACACATTACTTCTCTTAATATGGTAGAAATGTATGAAGAATTGGAAACTGTACTAAATTGAACATTTCTGAAAAACTGCATCTTACTCTGACTTTTACCAAGGAAGATGTTTAGCACATGCTTATTTATTGACCTGATCTGGCCTGGAAGATAAGCACCCTCTCTCTGCATTCTCTCTACTTGTACAATTTTAGAAAAAACATTTCTTCTTTTTCAGTCTTTTTCTCCATTCGATTAATGAACAGTTTATGGATTTTCTGTATTTGCTATGAGTAGCCCTATTTTGCAATTGTATACTGACTCTGCTGAAATTGACATCAAGAATCTCTGTGTTTTCCAATTATTCACCCCAAAGCTAGTTTCTGCTCAACATACTTACACACATGTAGACACATTTATATTTTGGCATCCTTCCTTTCATGGTAGAAAATATTATAAAAATACTCTCTTGCCCCCTTTTTGAAAACCTCTTTAATTGTTTTTTTAAGTTTACCAGTTAAATTGTCACTGAATGAGATTTCACGTATGAAGTCCAAACACATTGCCTTGCACGTAAAACTCCATAAGTTGTGATGATGATGATTATTATTAGCACTCACCCATTTTAGGAAAAAATAAAATAATCAAGAGGAAATGAAGAATCACAAATTTATAACCTTACTATCTTCCTTTATATGTATATAATTAAATAATATCCATGTTTAGAAAGGCAAGTATCTGCTCAGTTACTTCTCAACAGCCATTTCAGGTGGTGAGAACTACTCAAGAAAGAAATACGAGGAATTACTGTCGATCCTGATGACTTGAAATACCTGAGCTACATCAAGACTTTTACACCAAAGCAGAATAGAAGGAGGAAATACATAATAACTGCTTTTAAGAAATAGACAACCAATTTATTAAGCATTTATTTTGCAGACTCTGTTTTATTGCAATAGTAGTTTTTACCTGAATTAGGTTAGTATGTGGATCTAAATCTGGACACTTTCTTCTGTTGCACTGGTATCTTTGCTTGTCTTGTACCTGTATTACATTGTTTTAGTCACTTTAGCCTCATCATTTTTCTTTTCTTCTTAATACAGTTTGATTACACAAAGTGTAAAGAATTATCATCATTATGTTATCATTATTTCTCATGTGTATATGGATGCATTCTCTTATTTAATGATATCATGCAAGGTACTGGTCCCCCAGGGAAGACCAAATAGCTTTGAAAGCCTTGTCTCAGGAGTCATTTGTAGAATCATTGAAGGCAGCCTGATGATAAATCTCACATGTATTTTATAAAGAAATAGTAGTCTAGGCCAAAGTTTGCCTTATTGGCTCAGAGAATATGAGATAATTAAAAGCAGGTGTGGAATTGAACTAAGAGGCTATGTTTCCTGGCCAATGATATTACCCAACAAATAACATCATGTATACAAATTAAATACAAAAATTTAATTTATCTTTTATAATTGTTATTTCAATTGTAAATAGAAGTCAGGAACATCTGGAGTCATTTCACACTGAAATGATAACTCTGCTGATATGTTCATAATAATAGTTATTTCATCTCTGTAACACAATGGATGTAGAAAGCCAAAAAAAAAAAAAAGAGGGATAAAAAATGATGCAATGGGTTTGAATCATCACTCCTTAAGTGTTGTAGGTAGGAATTCACAGCTATTGGTGAAAGTGCCATATATAATATATATAGCATGTATAATATATATGACATGTGTATATATATGTGTGAAAGGATTTTGAAAGTATATAATACACACACACACACACATGCACACACACACTAGATTAACAGCATTCCATTCTTTTCCATTCTCACTTTGTAATCTCTGTTCCAATTTGTCAAGGTGTTCAGCTCAGTGTGAAACAGAATTAATTAACCAGACACACCTGAGCCATAACAACGCAAAACTACAGAACTGTACTTCTCAACAAGTGTATATTGAGTCTTGACTCAGCACCCCACTGAGTTCTTGAGAAGGACTGAAAAGAAGCATATGAGATTGTCCTAGTCCTTTCAAGAAATAGGACTAAACATTCTCACTGTGCAATATGAAGATCTTTAATATGTTCCGTGAATACCAGCTGTTCCATTGTCACTAATGTTGCCAAACCTTGGTTTGTAAATTCTTCATTTTTAATTTTAAAAGGTAAGTAGTATGTCTCTCTTCTCTGCAAACTTTGCCTGACTCACTTTAGTTCTCTTTTCTTCAGAAATTATCCTCTGAGCCCTTCTCAGGGTTGGTTGTTCATCTCTACTATATATATCTTTACACTTCTCCTAGTCTGGTCCTTATGCTGCTTTAATGTAATTGCTTAGTTGTTTGTATCCTCAAGCTAAACTGTAAATTTTATAATGACAAATATATGTACATAATGGGAAAATGATGAATTAATGAATGATAGTTGACTTTCAAATTCCTGTTGTTTGAAATGTGCATATTAATTTCCAGGCATGTTACTGTAAATCCAATACGTTTTAGTTCAGAAATTAAGAACTGAGCTACAATATAATCAGAAGATTTTGCTTAAATAATCAAGTCACTATCTTGCTATATGAAGCAAATAAAATGTGTAGTTGTTAACATTTGTTACATACTGCTATGCCTGGCAGCACACTAAGCAGTTTACTTCAATGTCAAATTTACTTCTCACAGTAACTTCATGATGTTAATGTTGTTCCCATATTATACCTGGGGCCAATTTATTTTATCAAGCATAAGTAGCCAAAGGTCATATAGCTATTAAGTAATAGGGTCAGGTGCTAAATTTAACCTATCTTCCAGTCCCAGCTCTTATCTTCCATGCAATATACTTCTTGTCATTATGCTACCCGCATTAATTATTAACCTATATCCCAGCTTCAAAATACCTTTCTCTCCTCATCTGGCTTTGAAATTCTAAGGCTGGAAAGCCACATTTCTGCTTTTCTAGCTGGATCTATGCTAGGCTCTGCCAAGAGGGGGTGCAAGAGGATGACTGCAAGACTGGAGGTGGAAGACAGGAGACTTTCCGGGCTGCTTCCCGTGGGTTTCCTGTATTCTTCTTATCTGGTTGTGCTCCCACTGGGCATATATTAGCCGGGCATAGTTCACCACTGAAGCAGCAGAAGTCCTTTTTGTAATTGCATAAGAATCTACTTTGCAGTTTTCCAACACTTGCAGAACCAGCTTTATCAAGCTCCTCTCCTTAGAGAGCCAGGTCTCACTCCCGCAGGAACCCTCCCCTAAGGTGCTCAATTTCAGTGAATCACTCTCTTTGTTCTGACGTAACTAACAACTTCACACATAGGAGCAGTCTCTTCTGAGTGGACCTTGACCCACACCAACTCATACATACAGCTATTAAGTGATACATAAAGAAACTGAAGTTGGGCCAGTCTCCCAACCACAGCTGTTATTTATTGTGAAAGATTCTTACCACTGTGCTAACATATGCCATATTCCACTTGTTTGTCATCATTTTCTAAATAAATAATAGTAGGAGGTAGAACAGCAAAGAAGTAAATTAACAAAAACAAGTTTAAAGCTTAGAAACTCCCAAATTTAAATCTAGTATTGTTCATACAATCACATGTGTTTCTTTAAACAGTCTTTTCAATTCTAATATAGCCATATAGATAGATATAAAACTGGATATATGACTATAACATAGGTAATACATAGCCATATATAAATAGATATCTAGCTAGCTATATAGTGACTATATTATTAAAACATATAAAATGTAGCCAATATATCTCTGTATATAGTCATATAGAGGGAGAGATACAGATATCCAGCTGGCTAGCCACTAATTTGGGCTTTCAGGTGTCTAAAGCGGTGGTCAGAAACATAACTTTTCACATCTACAATGGATAATTGGAATGTCTATACTTTTTTCTATCCAGAATAAATGCCATAAAGAAATTTGTGAATTTTCTGTTTTCAGATTTAGAACTACTAGATTGTTGTGTTTGCTGCTGCTGCTCCTATTATTTTCCACACCACTGCAATTGTAAATATAAGTGAATTTGTTTTTCAAGTTCTTATTTGGAGAATTTTAACAAGTGATAGATATGACTTTCATTTCATCAGCAAATATTTTAATCACTTATATGCAAGGTACTGTGCCAAGTGCTAGTTTTATAATGCAAATAAGACAGACTATGCAGTTCCTGCCCTGCCCTTATGGTCTAACTGGGTAGACATGGTTACAAAGTGAGTACTTTATAGAGTATTTAATTTAATGTTTATGTATTAGCTTTTGGGGTTATTTTTTGGAGGAAGAGTGAGAATAAGAAAGTACCTCTTAATATACAAGATAGCGTGAAAGGAAAATAAACTTGGGACACCAAAATCACTGAGCGAAAGGAAAAAGTCAAGCTGGCAACTGCTTAGGGCAAACCTGCCTCACATTCTATCAAAGTTAGCCCTCTGCTCACTGAGATAAGTGCATATCTGGCTGCCTCCTTTGGAAAGGCTAGTTAGAAACTCAAAAGAATGCAGCCCTTTGTCTCTTATCTACCTACGACCTGGAAGTCCCCTCCCTACTTTGAGTTGTCCTGCCTTTGCTTCCAGTTGCCTTGCCTTTGCCTTTTCAGACTATTGATTGATGTCTCATGTTTTCTTAAAATGTATAAAACCAAGCTGTGCCCCAACCACCTTGGGCGCATGTTGTCAGGACCTCCTAAGGCTGTGGCACAGGCATGCATCCTTAACCTTGGCAAAATAAACTTTCTAAATTGACTGGGACCTGTCTCAGATATTCAGGGTTCATTTGGTAACCATGAAGAGATTCTGAGTGGAGACGCCCCTGACCTTTGAAAAATCTCCTATGGGTGCTTGGTACCAACTTGAGCTAACCTTACAGCTCAAACCAATAGGACAGTTTGCTGAGGCCTGGAAGCACCCCCTCCAGAGAATCCTTGTTCTCCCCAAATTTGTAATGTTTATTTTACTGTACAATTCTTTTTTTTTTTTTTTTTTTTTTTTTTTTGGAGTTTTACTTGTTTCCGACAAGGAAGGCAGGTTTTCCTGCCTCCATTGATATAGAAGGCAGGGCTCCTTGCCACACTCCATCCTCAAACCTGTAACCTAAGCCCTAAGTGAAAACAGCTGACCCTGATACAGAAGGCTCCCGGCTACACTCCACACTGAAGCCTGGGACCTAGGCCTTATGTGAAAGCAACTGACCCTATTTTTCCAAATGATTGCCCTTTAGACCCACCTCGCCCCCTATTGTGTGCCCATACTGCCAGCCCAACTGGCAGAAGAAAGCCATAGCAACACCAGCAGCTGAGCCTCAGGGATACAAGCTGCTGAACATCCGGGATAAAAGTGACTGAGCAGTGAGCAGAGAAATAACTGAGTGTCGGAGACTAGATAAGGATGGCTAACTTCAGACGGTGCAGTTTTGGAGAGGAACCTGGCCAGAGATGGCTGGCTTCAGAGAAAAATCACCTTCTTCCTGTACCATCTCCTAAAGCTAATGAGAAGCTCAAAAGAATGCAGCTATCATCTCTCAAGTACCTGTGACCTAGAAGCCCCCTTCCCAGTTCGAGTTGTCCCATTTTACATATGTTGACTGATGCCACGTCTCTCTAAAATGTATAAAACCAAGTCTCTTGAGGCTGCATCACGGGCATGTGTCTTCAACATTGGAAAAATAAACTTTCTAAATTAACTGAGACCTGTCTCAAATTTTCAGGGTTTACAAATTTACTGTTGGCTAAATCTTCTGAGTTATTGGCAAAAATACCTATGTATTTAACTTTGAGGCTCTTACTTAGGCTTAGGTAAGCACCCGATGTTCACGGACTATTAAAAACGTGTTTAACAAGGAAATAACTAACTTTAAATGATAGTGTCTAGTATCTCAGTTTACAGAAGTAATCTAGATAATCTGATAAAAGTAAAAGAACTGAGTACAGTGAATGGGCTAACGCTTTAGGTAAACTTTTTGTGTAAATTAAAATCTTAAAAATGTTGATGCTCATTTAATATCTGCATCATTTCCGATTAAGGGTTATGATATGGGGAACCATGTTTCTAAAGTTGTGGATTTGTTATTATCTAAAAATGGCCATGTCTGATGGTTCAGAATTTCTTGCTTTTTAGGGTTTCACTAAAGTTTTAGGTTACATTTTAAGGAAACAAATTCTACTTAATACATAATTCTGTATACCAAACGTGTCAGAAAAGGTTATGTTATTAGTGAGGAAAATAATAATTTTGTCTAATTCAAAAGTTATCTAATAATTCAAATTACAGATTTGAAAAGGTTATTTATGAAACAATGTAGTAACAGACCCAAAGATGTGGAGAAAGATGTGGAAAATGTTTAGATAATAAAATACTCTTTAAAACAAAATAGAAAATTGGAGACATTTGGCTAATTAACATTTCGTAGTTAAAGCTCTGAGTCTTGATAAAAATAAAATAAGAAGTATTGTTTAAAAAAATGTAAACTCAATCAAAACCGCTCAACTACGTGGAAACTGAACAACCTGCTCCTGAATGACTACTGGGTGCATAACGAAATGAAGGCAGAAATAAAGATGTTCTTTGAAACCAATGAGAACAAAGATACAACATACCAGAATCTCTGGGACACATTTAAAGCAGTGTGTAGAGGGAAATTTATAGCACTAAATGCCCACAAGAGAAAGCAGGAAAGATCTAAAATTGACACTCTAACATCGCAATTAAAAGAACTAGAGAAACAAGAGCAAACACATTCGAAAGCTAGCAGAAGGCAAGAAATAACTAAGATCAGAGCAGAACTGAAGGAGATAGAGACACAAAAAACCCTCCAAAAAATCAGTGAATCCAGGAGTTGGTTTTTTGAAAAGATCAACAATATTGACAGACAACTAGCCAGACTAATAAAGAAGAAAAGAGAGAAGAATCAAATCGACGCAATTAAAAATGATAAAGGGGATATCACCACCGACCCCACAGAAATACAAACTACCATCAGAGAATACTATAAACACCTCTACGCAAATAAACTGGAAAATCTAGAAGAAATGGATAATTTCCTGGACACTTACACTCTTCCAAGACTAAACCAGGAAGAAGTTGAATCCCTGAATAGACCAATAGCAGGCTCTGAAATTGAGGCAACAATTAATAGCCTACCAACCAAAAAAAGTCCAGGACCAGATGGATTCACAGCTGAATTCTACCAGAGGTACAAGGAGGAGTTGGTACCATTCCTTCTGAAACTATTCCAATCAATAGAAAAAGAGGGAATCCTCCCTAACTCATTTTATGAGGCCAACATCATCCTGATACCAAAGCCTGGCAGAGACACAACTAAAAAAGAGAATTTTAGACCAATATCCCTGATGAACATCGATGCAAAAATCCTCAATAAAATACTGGCAAACCGGATTCAGCAACACATCAAAAAGCTTATCCACCATGATCAAGTGGGCTTCATCCCTGGGATGCAAGGCTGGTTCAACATTTGCAAATCAATCAACATAATCCAGCATATAAACAGAACCAAAGACAAGAACCACATGATTATCTCAATTGATGCAGAAAAGGCTTTTGACAAAATTCAACAGCCCTTCATGCTAAAAACGCTCAATAAATTCGGTATTGATGGAACGTACCTCAAAATAATAACAGCTATTTATGACAAACCCACAGCCAATATCATACTGAATGGGCAAAAACTGGAAAAATTCCCTTTGAAAACTGGCACAAGACAGGGATGCCCTCTCTCACCACTCCTATTCAACATAGTGTTGGAAGTTCTGGCTAGGGCAATCAGGCAAGAGAAAGAAATCAAGGGTATTCAGTTAGGAAAAGAAGAAGTCAAACTGTCCCTGTTTGCAGATGACATGATTGTATATTTAGAAAACCCCATTGTCTCAGCCCAAAATCTCCTTAAGCTGATAAGCAACTTCAGCAAAGTCTCAGGATACAAAATTAATGTGCAAAAATCACAAGCATTCTTATACACCAGTAACAGACAAACAGAGAGCCAAATCAGGAATGAACTTCCATTCACAATTGCTTCAAAGAGAATCAAATACCTAGGAATCCAACTGACAAGGGATGTAAAGGACCTCTTCAAGGAGAACTACAAACCACTGCTCAGTGAAATAAAAGAGGACACAAACAAACGGAAGAACATACCATGCTCATGGATAGGAAGAATCAATATCGTGAAAATGGCCATACTGCCCAAGGTAATTTATAGATTCAATGCCATCCCCATCAAGCTACCAATGAGTTTCTTCACAGAATTGGAAAAAACTGCTTTAAAGTTCATATGGAACCAAAAAAGAGCCCGCATCTCCAAGACAATCCTAAGTCAAAAGAACAAAGCTGGAGGCATCACGCTACCTGACTTCAAACTATACTACAAGGCTACAGTAACCAAAACAACATGGTACTGGTACCAAAACAGAGATATAGACCAATGGAACAGAACAGAGTCCTCAGAAATAATACCACACATCTACAGCCATCTGATCTTTGACAAACCTGAGAGAAACAAGAAATGGGGAAAGGATTCCCTATTTAATAAATGGTGCTGGGAAAATTGGCTAGCCATAAGTAGAAAGCTGAAACTGGATCCTTTCCTTACTCCTTATACGAAAATTAATTCAAGATGGATTAGAGACTTAAATGTTAGACCTAATACCATAAAAATCCTAGAGGAAAACCTAGGTAGTACCATTCAGGACATAGGCATGGGCAAAGACTTCATGTCTAAAACACCAAAAGCAACGGCAGCAAAGGCCAAAATTGACAAATGGGATCTCATTAAACTAAAGAGCTTCTGCACAGCAAAAGAAACTACCATCAAAGTGAACAGGCAACCTACAGAATGGGAGAAAATTTTTGCAATCTACTCATCTGACAAAGGGCTAATATCCAGAACCTACAAAGAACTCAAACAAATTTACAAGAAAAAAACAAACAACCCCATCAAAAAGGGGGCAAAGGATATGAACAGACATTTCTCAAAAGAAGACATTCAGACAGCCAACAGACACATGAAAAAATGCTCATCATCACTGGCCATCAGAGAAATGGAAATCAAAACCACAATGAGATACCATCTCACACCAGTTAGAATGGCAATCATTAAAAAGGCAGGAAACAACAGGTGCTGGAGAGGATGTGGAGAAATAGGAACACTTTTACACTGTTGGTGGGATTGTAAACTAGTTCAACCATTATGGAAAACAGTATGGCGATTCCTCAAGGATCTAGAACTAGATGTACCATATGACCCAGCCATCCCATTACTGGGTATATACCCAAAGGATTATAAATTATGCTGCTATAAAGACACATGCACACATATGTTTATTGCAGCACTATTCACAATAGCAAAGACTTGGAATCAACCCAAATGTCCATCAGTGACAGATTGGATTAAGAGAATGTGGCACATATACACCATGGAATACTATGCAGCCATAAAAAAGGATGAGTTTGAGTCCTTTGTAGGGACTTGGATGCAGCTGGAATCCATCATTCTTAGCAAACTATCACAAGAACAGAAAACCAAACACCGTATGTTCTCACTCATAGGTGGGAACTGAACAATGAGATCACTCGGACTCAGGAAGGGGAACATCACACACCGGGGCCTATCCTGGGGAGGGGGGAGGGGGGAGGGATTGCACTGGGAGTTATACCTGATGTAAATGACGAGTTGATGGGTGCAGCACAGCAACATGGCACAAGTATACATATGTAACAAACCTGCACGTTATGCACATGTACCCTACAACTTAAAGTATAATAATAATAAATAAATTTAAAAAAATGTATCAGTAGTTTGGCAATTCTTTTTGTAAATAGAGTTAAGAAAGAAGCTGGATTTAGTGTGGAGGCAAATTTCATATATATACTTGTGTTGCTTTGCACTATGTTTACTGTTTTGCATGGATAGTTCCAGCACTGGAGTACTTATTGGTCATGTACCTACAGCGAATTTCTTAATTGCACAGGACGTATGATACTGGTAAACTTGAGGATATTGAATTGTGTATCAGGAATAAAATATTCATTATGTGAGTTTTTAAGGGTCCTGGATAATACCATAGCCTCCAGGGTAGATTGAGTAGGAAAAATTTAGGGTTGGATTCCTGTTTGTTTTGGATTCTAGTTTTCATTCATTTGCTGTTTATTCTTTGGCTTCGCCTATGTACACAGATATAAAACCATATATATTTATGGTTTTAGGCTTCCTGACACTTTGTGTATAAAACCATATATATAAACACCAAAAGCAACAGCAACAAAAGCCAAAATTGACAAATGGGATCTAATTAAACTAAAGAGCTTCTGCACAGCAAAAGAAACTACCATCAGAGTGAACAGGGAGCCTACAGAATGGGCGAAAATTTTTTCAATCTACTCATCTGACAAAGGGCTAATATCCAGAACCTACAAAGAGCTCAAACAAATTCACAAGAAAAAACAACAACCTCATCAAAAAGTGGACAAAGGATATGAACAGACACTTCTCAAAAGAAGACATTCATACAGCCAACAGACACATGAAAAAAAATGCTCATCATCACTGGCCATCAGAGAAATGCAAACCAAAACCACAATGAGATACCATCTCACACCGGTTAGAATGGCAATCGTTAAAAAGTCAGGAAACAATAGGTGCTGGAGAGGATGTGGAGAAATAGGAACACTTTTACACTGTTGGTGCGATTGTAAAGTAGTTCAACCATTGTGGTGTTAAAACAGTACGGCAATTCCTCAAGGATCTAGAGCTAGAAATACCGTATGACCCAGCCATCCCATTACTGGGTATATACCCAAAGGGTTTTAAGTCATGCTGCTATAAAGACACATGCACACGTATGTTTATTCTGGCACTATTCACAATAGCAAAGACTTGGAATCAACCCAAATGTCCATCAGTGACGGACTGGATTAAGAAAATGTGGCACATATACACCATGAAATACTATGCAGCCATAAAAAAGGATGAGTTTGTGTCCTTTGTAGGGATATGGATACAGCTGGAAACCATCATTCTCAGCAAACTGTCGCAAGAACAGAAAACCAAACACCGCATGTTCTCACTCATAGGTGGGAATTGAACAATGAGATCACTTGGACACAGGAAGGGGAACATCACACACCGGGGCCTATTGTGGGGACAGCAGAGGAGGGAGGGATGGCATTGGGAGTTATACCTGATGTAAATGACGAGATGATGGGTGCTGGCAAGTTGATAGGTGCAGCACACCAACATGGCACATGTATACATGTGTAACAAACCTGCACATTGTGCACATGTACCCTAAATCTTAAAGTATAATAATAAAAAAAACAATATATATATGGTTTTCTTTCTGTGTGTGTGTGTGTGTGTGTGTGTGTGTGTGTGTGTATGTAATTTATTTTCCAGTGGAAGGTCTTTATTTGGTTCTGTGAATATTTTGTTTCCTATGCATTTCCAGCAAGTCATCATTTGTTCCACTTATCTGGAATTCCTAGGCTACCTTCATCAGGCCCTACAGGTATTGATGGAACACACCAGCTTTTTAACCTTAAATTAACTTTTTGGATTTTAGGCTTCCTGATACTTTAAGTGTGTTGAGTATACTTTTGTAAACATAATTTGAGTCATATTTCTCTCTCTCTTTTCTCCAAAATTTGTAAACTATTTGTGAATATTCTTAATTCATGGCAATGTATTTGTTTGCATACAGTTTAGCACGGTCACTAAGGCTGCTCAGGGGGAGAGAACTCAGAAACCTGGCATGCCGGCAAAAGGGTAAAAATTTCTTACCAGTAAGACTCT
Organism: Macaca thibetana thibetana; assembly: GCF_024542745.1. Lineage (NCBI taxonomy): Eukaryota > Metazoa > Chordata > Mammalia > Primates > Cercopithecidae > Macaca > Macaca thibetana. Next base: position 74,508,045 of record NC_065582.1, read on the forward strand.
CGCCTCTCTCTCTCTGTGCAAACTGGTTAAATAAATAATAAAAGGTACTGTTACTGTTTATCTCCTCTGTATAATTTTGATTAATTAAAAAAAAAGAATTCTGAGGCTAATGTTAAATTGTAGTGAATATGTTGTGTTTTGTATGTCTTTCTGTATTGCTCTGTTATAAAGAGGGACATCTTAGGATAAAATGCATGCCTATGACCTTATCAGCCCTCTGTTCAAGACGGCCCAGCAAACTGGCCAGCCACATTCTTGGGAGATTGACCTTGTAACCATGTGGCTGTGCTTTCTCTTTTTACAATGGTAACCAGGTTTGGGGTTCAATTTCTGACTTAGGGAACAATTCCTTTATCTTCTATCTGTCTGTATTTAAATGTGTTATAGGTGTAATATGAAAGAACTTTAGTTAATTGGTTTAATAATTAGAGCTTCAATCAAATATTTTGTCTGAAAAGTGTAATGCCTTTTATTTAGTTCCTGTGACTTCAGTAATCTTTAAAAAATAAAGTTTTAAAAATTATTGGTAAAATAAAAATCTTCAAAAATGTAAACCTTTCATGTAAATTATGCAGGTCAGATATTAGGTTTGCTAAATGCTTTAAGGTTATAAACTACTTCTTTGACTTTTAAAAAATTATTCAATGTATTTTGGAGCATTAGATTTTAAATAAAGCCTGGGGACATAGGAAATTAGCTGTGCCCCCTAGCTATGCAGAGAAGGTTACCAAAAAAAAGAAGCTTTATATAAGAAAGCATCTTGTATGGTAAATTTTTGTCTTAACGTAAAATAATTGGTTGTTTAAAAGAGGGATGTTTAGGACAAGTCAAAAACTCCAGGTGTGTCATAGATAGTCTATGTAAGTTGTGGAAGAATTTATGAAAGAGAATTTATGCAAGAAATGTTGTACAACTTAAAGGTGATTTGGCCTCATGAATGCTTCAAAAATGTTGCTATGACTCTTAACTCTACAATGTGCCTGCTTTACAGCTAGGTAAAGCCTGGGACACATGGAGGTAGACACTGGAAAGAGTCAGAACTTATCTGCACTTCTGTCTGAGACCTAGGCTCCACACCTAATACATAATTCAAGTCCCGAACATAACAAGGTTTTGACCAAAAGTAAAAGTTGCTAAGAGTTAACATTGAAACATGTAATTGAGACTACTGAAGAAACAGTTTTACATGCAATGTGTGTAATAAAAGTGAAATGTAATTTTGTAAAAGATTATAAGAAGATATGGGAATGTGGATTTGTTGTTGTTATTGTTTTTGCCTAAAGGGTTAAAGGATTGTTTTAAATTAGGGTAAAGCTAAATGTTTGAACAAGTTGTGGAAGGTTTTAAAAGAAACATTAATTCTTGTAAAACACTATGTGTGTGAACATACTGATTAAATTTAAAAGCTCATTTTCTGGTTTCTCCATAAATTGAACATTGAAATAAAAGCACAAACAGGGTTTTCTTAAAGCACTGATCTCTTTAACAAAAATTTGTAAAGGGTTATAAAAAGTTTCTGAGAATCTCACCTTATGATGATACTGATTAAAATTGGAAAGATTTGTCTATAAGGTTTTATTAAAAATTGGAACTGACATTGGGTACACTAATGCAAGGGTAAAATTTGGCTTTCTCTCTTGAAAAAGATTTTCATGTAATATTAAAAGATAATGAAATATATTTGTTTGCCTTTTGAATAAAGTAGCAAAAATAAATAAATAAAAGGAAAGGCAAGAGACCAATTGTTTGGAAAGCTAAGTCTTCTTCCTCTGTCAATGAGTAAAGGTAAATTTTTGAGTCATCATTTTGGCTAAATGAATGACTTATGGTAACCTGGAATTCTATTTCATAATATCAATGTTTTAAATGTTTAACATATTTAATAGGCCTCCCAAAATCAAATTTCAGCTTCAAAATAGTTTTTTCTGACCTCTAACTTTGAGATACTACAGAAGGCTCTTGAAACATCCAAAAGAGAGGTAAAAGGATCATTTGACATGTTATAAGGGAAGCATTGTCCAAAAAAAGTTTAATCTTCAGGTTATATTTTAGTCAATGATATTAATATATTTTACAAAATCGTATGGGATTCCTGAAATTCTAATATGTCGGAGTACATGCTATCAATTCTAATTATGGTTATTATGTTAAGTTATTGTAAACTACAGAAATAACCAATTTCCTTGTATAAAGCTAGTAATCCAAGTAGAACAAAAAATTAATTGAATACCAAGAAAATACGTTGTCAGATTTTCATGTTAAACCAGCAGATATGGAAATTATTTAGATATACAATTTGAATGAACTCCACGGTCTAGGTCAAATTACCTTGATAATCCATCAGTTATCAGTGCTATGCACCTAACTTGGTAAAACAACGGGTATTCAGGAGGATATAAGTCTAATGTTATTTAAGCATGGACTCATGGAGAACCAGGATGGTCACCTTGTCCTTCCTGAGTCCTTAAAGCTTTTGTTATTAAAAGTTCTGCATTCCATGACTCATGGAAAAAATAAAATGATCCAAAATGAACATATTTTTGTGGTTACCTATAATTTGTTAAAATAGTTGATAACCAATGTTTGGTCTCATCTTCCTGGGAAAACAATCAAAGCTTCAGGTACATTTGGTCACCTGATGGGCCATTTAAATATTTTATATAAGGATTTCATTCAATTGACATTTTCAGTGCATGTTTTCTTTAATAAAAGCTTTCCCATGCAAGAAGGCTGATGTTGGCTGGGCATGGTGGCTCACACCTGTAATCCTAGCACTTTGGGAGGCCAAGGCAGGCAGATCGCAGGGTCAGGAGATCGAGACCATCCTGGCTAACATGGTGAAACCCCATCTCTACTAAAAATACAAAAAATTATCTGGGTCTCATGGCATACGTCTATAGTGCCAGCTACTGGGGAGGCTGAGGGAGGAGAATTGCTTGAAACCAGGAGGTGGAAGTTGCATTGAGCCAAGACCACACCATTGCACTCCAGCCTAGGAGACAGAGTGAGACTTCATGTCAAAAAAAAAAAAAAAAGAAAGACTGATGTTATAACAGTAGATTATTATGCTACAAAGTAGTATTTTCATTAAATAAAGAAGTCCCTTATGACTGAAGACAACCCCTTCACAATCTAGAAACCAAAGATTTTATCTTCTGAGAACATCAGAGAAGGACTGTCCTTGATATCCACACTACAACAAAACTCAGGACCTTAAACCGTGGGTTCATAATCTCACAATTGAGCAGTGTCCGGTCACACTCTTGGGACTGTACACCCACTGGAACCCTTAAGGTAAAGCTAATCAGGAAAGTTACACCCCAGAAGAAGATGGCATCCTTGATGTGAACAGCTTTTCCCAAGATCATGGGTCAAGACTTCTCTACTATTAGGAGACTTATCTTTGAATATTTTTTCCTTTCTTATGCCTCTATGAGCAATAGAAGTGGAAAAGGGGTCTGTTTTGTGGACTTATAGGGTACATTTTTATTTGTGAAGGAGTTTTCAGCCAGCCTATGTATGGATAACCTTATAATCAATCAGAAACAGAACACTGGTTCACTCCTCTAAACCCACATCATGGGTTAAAGAGAACATTGCCAAGTGGCCTTCACTCTTCTAGAAGGGCATCATTTGTTAGGTTGTCTTTCCATAGTTTGGAGTAAAAGAAGCAATGATTAGAAATCTATCCTTTGTGATAGGCTTTATAGAAGATTCTACTCTAAAGGCTACAGTTACACAACAGATTTTAAATTCTCTTGTGAATGTTATGATAGAATTGGCTGAACAGAGAAGTATCTGTGCAGCTGCTGGCACTCATGACCTATGGAGAAAACATTAGATATTACAGATATTCAGTCATAGTGTACAAAGTAAATGACTTTGTAACTTTTTTCATTATCTTCATTTACATAGACTGTATGACAAATAATAAATGGAAGACTTTAAAGGGTATTTAAATCCCAGAAAATGGATTGATGAAGCCACTGCTTAGTTAAGTGAGTAGACTCTTTATTTAACTCATTCTTTGATCTATTTAATATTAGGAGGTTTGGTTTATGGGGACCCTGGGTATGAAGCATACTCCAAACTCTTGGTATTATCCTCCTGATAATCACAATAATAGTCTCCCTGGTGCATTGTATTCTCTCAAAGGTTTTAAATGTTTGCGTACAACGACCTCTAGAATGTCAAATGGTATCTCTTTAACTAGAAAGACAAGAGCTGAAAGAAATGTGTGACCATGAGGATGTAATAATCTATGAAAGACATGCTGAGACTAGAAACCCAAAATGATGGTGACCAAGAGTGGCCCTGAGGCCCTAAGTTTTGGTCACACTCTCACCTAAGTGAGAACCTGACCAAAAAGGAAGAATTTTTAAAAACAATTATGAGAGGTCATTGTTTTGGATTGAGATTATGCACTAGGCCCCAACACCCCAAACCTAAACCAAAATGGAGTTGTTGATGCTAAGATTTTAAGGAAACACATAGATCCTAGAATAGACCACAGACTAGATTTTGCTTTTCTCCTGCAAATCTCTATAACAAACATTCCTGACAGTGTAGGTATCCACTCCCTTAAGTCTCCATTAAATTTTTTAACCAAATTCAATTCCTCTCACCTAGAGACCATCAAGCTTCAGATGATCATGCAATAAGTGTTCCAGCCAGTTTCAGGTGAAAACACCACCCCTGGCCATCAAGGAACTACCCTGACTCCACTAGACAGGGCAGGGCATGAGTTTCATCATCTCCAATAGGTAGGTACTACACCCCAAGCCAGCATGAAGCTGTTACAGAAGGAAGACCATCAGTTTTTCCATCTTTCATAAAGATTTATGGGAATCACATCTCTCACGGGGAAAAAAAAAGGCAGGAGAATAGGGTCTGGAGGCAGGGAACATAAGGTTGATTCACACTGACTTCCTAAAACTGATTTAAATGGAAACATTTTTTATTTAAATGGAAACACTTCAGCTATAACAGGAAATACCCTCTCCATTTACATAGGGCATACACCAAGTAAATGATTTTGTAATTTTAGTTCATCCTCTTCATTTACATAGGTTGTACAACAAGCAACCAATGGAAAAGTCCAGAGGATATTTAAACCCCAGAAAATTCTGTAGTGGGTCTCTTGAGCCCCTATGCTTGGGCCCACTCCTACCCTGTGGAGTGTACTTTTTGTTTTCAATAAATTTCTGCTGTTACTGCTTCATGCTTTCCTTCCTTTGTGTGTGCATTTTGTCCAATTCCTTGTTCAAGATGCCAATAACCTGGACACCTTCAACTGGTAACACCAGCACACTTCAGTGTACTTCGCAAAAGCCTTAGGCCACAGATCAGTTCCTCCTCTTAAGAAAAAAAAAAAAAAAAGGAAAAAAAAAAAGAAAGAAAGAAAAAGTGGGAAACAAATAATCTAAGAGTGAAAACTAGAATGATCCCTTTTCACCATTCCATTAGTTTTATGGCACCTCTACTTGCTAGAGTCAGTGTAAAATGGAAATATTAAGGTCTTTGTGCACATTTACTTCAAGAAAAAAGAGCCCTGAGGTCAGCCTACACACTGTAGAGTTCTAAGCTCTCTTTTTCTCTATTTTCTTTTTGCCTGCTTTAAAGCTGCTGTTACTTTGCTACTGAGATAAAAATTACTCTTTGAACCCAACTGCTTTTTTTTCTTGCAAACTGATTAATCTGTATTAATATCTCATGACTAGATTTCTGAAATAAAAGTTATAAGGTATTTCTGTGTGAGTGTGTGTGTGTATATATATATCTTTAAAAGGCCTTTATGATATATTTTTTAAGACAAGTTCTCACTCTGTCGCCCAGACTGGAGTGCAGTGGCATGATCTCGGCTCACCACAACCTCTGCCTCCCAGTCTTAAGCAATTCTCCCATCTCAGTCTCCTGAGTAGCTAGTATTACAGGCTTGCACCACTACCGCCCAGCTAATCTTTATATTTTTAGTGGAGATAAGATTTCCCCACATTGGCCAGGCTGGTTTTGAACTCCTGATCTCAAATGATCCACCTGCCTCAGTCTCCCAAACTGCTGCGATTATAGGCATGAGCCACTGTGCCTGGCCGATTTACTTAACTTTATGTTTAACTGGCAATTAAATCAGTTTTAATTTCCCTCTAGCATATCAGACATTTTCTCCCTGTAGTTTGATATGTAAATTTTCCTATCTGATTTTTCACCTAAGAGTTGTTTCCTTCAATGTACGATTTCAGGGCTATCTAGCTGTCAATTGCCTAGGGTAATTAAACAGATTATCAAGCATTTGAAAGTCTACAATTGAAAAAATAGAGGTCTTATGAATCTATAAGATGTTCTACTATCACCGTGTCTAATACGTCTATGTATCTATGTGTTGTGTACACAATGCTTCACTACTGAAAATACATTAAAAAATCTCTAATTAATTGGCTTAAGAAAAAGCACTTAAATACTTTATTAGGAATAAAGAAAAGACTAGTCAAATGCTTTTTCAAGCTTGTGTGACTTAATTGAAACCTTTAATAAATAAGCTATCTTTAAAATTATTTGTGAAGTAATATTAGAAGTGTCTTAAAAATTGCCAGCATACATTTTATTTTCATTTATTGATAAAGTGATTTCATACTTATCTCTGCCAAATACTACATTTTACAATAGTGATGTTATCTCTAGGAGCAATTTGAGAAGGTCTGGAGTCTTGAAGCCTCCAGCTGCATAAGTCCTGGACCATAATTTCTAATCTCATGGCTTTAGGCAGTCTAGTGCCCAGGCAGGTAGGGAGTTTGTTTTGAGAAAGAACTGTTATCATCAACTTTGTTTCAAAGCTAACTATAAACTAGTTCCTCTCAAAGTTAGTTTGACCTACACCCAGGAATGAACAGGGACAGCTTAGAGGCTGGAAGCAAGATGGAATCAGTTAGGTGAGATCTCTTTCCCTGTATCAGTTATAAGTTTGCAATGGGGGTTTCATAATTTTAAACGATGAATATCACAGTTTTCATAAATAAGTAAACTATTAAAATACAATAATTAAATGTAATTGGAAAAATAATTGTAGACAAACTTGCCATAATTTGTAAAGTTATGATAAATTAAATAATGGATATTTCATTAATTGGGTATTTTCCAATAAAATATTGTAAGAAAACATTCTTTTTTTAAAAAAAGTATGTCTGTTTTTAAAAGGTGAATAATTTTTGTTAAATTCAAAGATTATTTAAAGGTTATGTATAAAGGTAAAAGGAACCAGGAAATAAGAGATGTAAAGAAAGTTATGGAAATAAAGAAGTATTTTTTATAAGAAAGCTTAAAGAAAATTAATTTTATATGAGAAATAATCTTGTATGCTAAATTTTATCCTAGAATAAAGTGACTGTTTGTGTAAGAAAGGGGGATGTTCAACACAAACAAGAAAGTCCAGGCATGTCATGAATGGTCTGTGTGAGTCTTAATGAGAAGATTCATGAAAAAATAATGTATATGATCAAGTTGTGTATAATTAAAGGGAAATTATAATATTTCCAGAGATTGAGTTTTGATTTAAAAAACTCATACACTAAAGAATTGGTTCAAACTACAAAATTTTCTTAAGGTATTGCTTTATTCTTAATAAACTACAAGACATTATAATTGTTTATGCTAAGTTCAACTTTTATTGTTTCTTGTTATTTTTAGCTTTCTCTCCTCCATTTAAAAGGCCTGAAACAACAACTCTATCCTTCAACTCATTTTCAGCTCTTGTTAGTGTTTTTTTGTTTCCTTCAGCTTCTAACTGTTGTAACCTGATGCTATCAAAGAAAAAAAAAGTTTTATCTTAGAGGTCTAAAGGAAATGTTTTCTTCCAACATAATATTCCTCTTAGAGAATAGCAGTTGCACTACAGAAAGTCTCTTCTTTTGCCTTTGGGTAACTGGCCTAATAAACACATATGCTTTATTGAAATAATTTCTATGTCATTAATACTAAGTTTGATGTGCTTAGAAAAAAAAACAGATAAAAAATGTTAATTAAAGTACATTCATGTAACTTTCTGTATGTGCTTTTAAAGTCTTTGTACCATTAAGATACAGGGCTTTGACTCCTGGGTCTAAAAAGGACACCAAGTCCTGCTAAATCTTAACATTGAGAACAATTAAAGCTTTATCTTCAGACTTAGTAAATGATGCCAATAAAAATAAACTGTGTTTGTGAGACACAGGACCAGAAATTAAAGCTCTTCAACTCCTCAAGTCCCAGGGATTCTCACAAAAGGGGTGGGCACATGAAATTTTAAGGGCCAATTTTGAGGGATAAGTTCAGTTTCTCTATAAATTAACCATTAATGTCAAAGACACACTGATGTAACACAAACATATGGGTCCCTATGTCAGATTAACAAGATTTTCTTGAAACATTAATCCTCTCTTTAACAAGGATTATAAAGGTTATAAAAGGCTTATGGAAATTACATCTTATGATCAAAATGATTAAAATTTTATAGATTATTTATAAAATTTTGAAAAACATTTAGTTGGCCTCATGCTGTTTTTATTAGGGCTTAGTGTTTGGAAAATTAAGTCTATTTTCTCAAAGAATAAAGGTTTTTGCCCTTTTATTTTTTCAAATCTTTGAGTTATCACTTTGGTTAAATGAGGAACTTATTTTACAATCAACTGTGATCTTATTTTATCATAGTATCAAGCATTTTAAACTTTTACTATTTGAGAAACTTTCCAAAATCAAATGGTAAATTATGTCTTTTTCTGATCTAATTAACCCTTTAAGATATTAAGTTCCATAAAGTCCAAAAATTATGTATTTGGCCTCTTTTGTATAAAAATAATACAGGAAGGATTGTTAAATATGAAATGGTGTTTGGCTTTCTTTGGGCTGTGTTTGTGTACATAGGTTATTGGTATATGTTCCAAAGTTATGGGAAACTTCTCTAATTCTGATATTAGTGTACACTATCAGTAATAATTATCAGTAATAATTATAATTGCTATGTTAAATTATTGTGTGTCACACAGGTAACAAATGTCCTTGTCAGTTGTGTCCTTGACTGTGGCTGCCCTAAAACTTTTTGTCATTCACAGACAACTGTTGTTTTGTTTTGGTTCTTTTTAGAAGGTGATTTTATAATCAACTAGAAAACTCTTTTTTTTTTTGTTTTTGTTTTTGTTTTTGTTTTTGTTTTTGAGACGGAGTCTCGCTCTGTCGCCGGGGCTGGAGCGCAGTGGCTGGATCTCAGCTCACTGCAAGCTCTGCCTCCCGGGTTTACGCCATTCTCCTGCCTCAGCCTCCTGTGTAGCTGGGACTACAGGCGCCCGCCACCTCGCCCGGCTAGTTTTTTGTATTTTTTTAGTAGAGACGGGGTTTCACCGTGTTCGCCAGGATGGTCTCGATCTCCTGACCTCGTGATCCGCCCATCTCGGCCTCCCAAAGTGCTGGGATTACAGGCTTGAGCCACCGCGCCCGGCCTAGAAAACTCTTAAGAGGTGTTCTTGAATGCAGGGTTCTGATAACTTTGGAAATTTTGACATTAGAATAGAAGAAAAGCTTTCTGAACTCTCATGGAGAGCTGAAATGTTCATGAATATCAAGCAGAACAGGAGTTGACTGCGTGAACTGAACTAATAGAAGACTGAAGTAATCTTTTGACTTTTTTACCTAAATTGTTGCTGATCATTTGGTTTGCTTTGCAGAGTCAAGAAAACTTTTCTTTTGAGCTGTTGACAGCTTGTAGCAACAATATTTTGAGTATATTTATTTCTCTCTACCTAATTTCTTCAGAATTTTGAAATTATTTGTGAGTATTCTTAACTTAATGGTAATATAGTTATTTGCATAAGTGCAATACAATTGTCTTTTTTTGCAACAGGAAACCATTGGAGAAACTGGTTACTTTAGCAAGGCTTTGGCTGGGATGGTCAACAAACTTGACTGGAAATAAACTTGACTTATAGAGACAAGAAAAACCCCTTGGGAGAACTAGCCTCATACCTTGTCTACACAGTCCCTGAGCAGGGTTCTTAACCTGTGGTAAGTAAAGACTATCACTTTCTGACAGGCCTAGGAGCCGCAAGTTATCTTGGGACCTTAAGAGGAGAGGAGTTTACCTAGCTCACAGGTATTTAATGGTACAAGTCCACAAAATAAGTCTTATCTGAGATTTCTTCTATGTAACAAAGTTTCATCAAAGCTAATTTAAAAGCCTATCTGAAAAATGATTATTTCTGTTGCACTTTATACAAATAATCAGGCCAAGTATTATAAAGCAAATTGGTCCTACCATGATCTGTCTTTAGTAAGAATAAGAAACTGGAGAGAGAAAAATTATGTTTCAAAAACTGTAGTCTACCTGTGGTTAGATTCTCTTCTCACCTCATGCTTTTATAATTTTTATTATTTTTGACAGTTTGGAGTGAATTCTAATTTTTCTTGGCTACAAGTCTCCAAAATGTTTTCAATTTTTTTCTTCTTTTTTTGTCCCCATTTTTCCTAATTTGGAATAACTGAAAACTAAGCTGTGCTTTCTTGAAGCCCTGCAAACTGAAGCTAGACAACTTAAACTTCAGAAGAAATAACAGCAACCTATTTACATACATAAGATACTTTCATACCTGACTAGTGATGTATGAGCATCAGAGTAATATGGCCTATATCAGTTTTCCAAGATCGTTGGGTTTTTATTGTTGTCTTTTCTCCCTTCCTCCCCTTATTTTCTCTTCATAGTATGTAAGACTTCACAACCTGCTAAAAATGAGCTTTCCTAATGAAACCTACTTGTCTAGGAACAAACCATTCTAGCCATTAGAGATTAGATGAAACCTGAGACCAAAGACTCATTTTCTTCTGAAATGCTTTCTCTGAAAGAGTCTGAAAAAAGAAAAGGGGGGAAATGTAAAAGGAAAATAAATCTTGGGACCCCCAACTCACTGAGCTAAAGGGAAAAGTCAAGCTGGGAACTGGTTAGGGCAAACCTGCCTCACATTCTATTCCAAGTAATCCCTCTGCTCACTGAGGGAAGTGCATATCTGATTGCCTCCTCTGGAGAGGCTAATTAGAAACTCAAAAGTGTGCAGCTGGTTGTCTCTTACCTACCTATGTCCTGGAAGTCCATTCCCCACTTCAAGTTGTCTCACTTTTGCTTCCAGTTGTCCCACCTTTTTGAACTGAACCAGTGTTCATCTTTCATTTATTGTTTGATCTCTCATGTCTTCCTAAAATGTATAAAACCAAGCTGTGTCCTAACCACCTTGAGCATATGTCATTAGGACCCCCAGAGTCTTTGTCATAGGCATGTGTCCTTAACATTGGCAAAATAAACTTTCTCAATTGACTAGGACCTCTCTCAGATATTTGGGGTTCACAATACTAACCAAAATTTTAAGATTTTTTTTTCTAGAAAATGGATTTATTATTTCGATCAAGTTTCTAACTTACACAGAAACCTCAAGAAGAACAAGGAGCTAAAAAGTGACTATGTGTTAATAGCCCACTTTCCTTAGTTTTTTATGCTATGCCCTTAAACTTAATGTCTATATCATCAACTATACTCGTTGATAACAGAATGCAATTACATTGAGTTATGATTCATATCAACTTTTCTTATATATAGTTCTCATGTACACACACTAAACACTGAGAAAAGCTTTCTTTAGTTTTGCTATGAAATGGCTTGGTTTCATGCTATAATGAAAGAAAAAGCAGGATATTATTTGCCCCTTGGACTCCTACAATTCATTGTTTTCTCTTGCTTCTCATTCCACACAGTTTTTAAACCTGTAGTTTTCAACTTTGGTCTGCACAGGAATCACACAGGAGGTTTCTTAAAATTGGAAATTTCTGAATTCCACTTTTATAGATTTTGACTCATTAGGCCTGGGGTGCATTTCAAGAATCTGCATTTCTTTTTTTATTATACTTTAAGTTCTAGGGTACATGTGCACAACATGCAGGTTTGTTACATATGTATAATTGTGCCATGTTGGTGTGCTGCACCCATCAACTCATCAGCACCCATAAACTCATCATTTACATCAGGTAAAACTCCCAATGCCATCCCCCCTCCCCATAATAGGCCCCAGTATGTGATGTTCCCCTTTCAGAGTCCAAGTGATCTCATTGTTCAATTCCCACCTATGAGTGAGAACGTGCGGTGTTTGGTTTTCTGTTCTTGCGATAGTTTGCTGAGAATGATGGTTTCAAGCTGCATCTATGTCCCTACAAAAGACACGAACTCATCCTTTTTTATGGCTGCATAGTATTCCATGGTGTATATGTGCCACATTTTCTTAATCCAGTCTGTCACTGATGGACATTTGGGTTGATTCCAAGTCTTTGCTATTGTGAATAGTGCCAGAATAAACATACATGCGCGTGTGTCTTTATAGCAGCATGATTTATAATCTTTTGGGTATATACCCAGTAATGGGATGGCTGGGTCATATGGTATTTCTAGCTCTAGATCCTTGAGGAATTGCCGTACTGTTTTAACACCACAATGGTTGAACTACTTTACAATCGCACCAACAGTGTAAAAGTGTTCCTATTTCTCCACATCCTCTCCAGCACCTATTGTTTCCTGACTTTTTAACGATTGCCATTCTAACCGGTGTGAGATGGTATCTCATTGTGGTTTTGGTTTGCATTTCTCTGATGGCTAGTGATGATGAGCATTTTTTTTCATGTGTCTGTTGGCTGTATGAATGTCTTCTTTTGAGAAGTGTCTGTTCATATCCTTTGTCCACTTTTTGATGAGGTTGTTGTTTTTTTCTTGTGAATTTGTTTGAGCTCTTTGTAGGTTCTGGATATTAGCCCTTTGTCAGATGAGTAGATTGAAAAAATTTTCGCCCATTCTGTAGGCTCCCTGTTCACTCTGATGGTAGTTTCTTTTGCTGTGCAGAAGCTCTTTAGTTTAATTAGATCCCATTTGTCAATTTTGGCTTTTGTTGCTGTTGCTTTTGGTGTTTATATATATGGTTTTATACACAAAGTGTCAGGAAGCCTAAAACCATAAATAAATAAATAAATAAATAAATAAATATATATATATATATATATGATTTTATATCTGTGTTATTGATTTGCGTATGTTGAACCAGCCTTGCATCCCAGGGATGAAGCCCACTTGATCATGGTGGATAAGCTTTTTGATGTGCTGCTGGATTTGGTTTGCCAGTATTTTATTGAGGATTTTTGCATCGATGTTCATCAGGGATATTGGTCTAAAATTCTCTTTTTTTCTTGTGTCTCTGCCAGGCTTTGGTATCAGGATGATGTTGGCCTCATAAAATGAGTTAGGGAGGATTCCCTCTTTTTCTATTGATTGGAATAATTTCAGAAGGAATGGTACCAGCTCTTCCTTGTACCTCCGGTAGAATTCAGCTGTGAATCGGTCTGGTCCTGGACTTTTTTTGGTTGGTAGGCTATTAATTATTGCGTCAATTTCAGAGCCTGCTATTGGTCTATTCAGGGATTCAACTTCTTCCTGGTTTAATCTTGGGAGAGTTAAAGTGTCCAGGAAATTATCCATTTCTTCTAGGTTTTCTAGTTTATTTGCATAGAGGTATTTATAGTATTCTCTGATGGTAGTTTGTATTTCTGTAGGGTCGGTGGTGATATCACCTTTATCACTTTTTATTGTATCTATTTTATTCTTCTCTCTTTTCTTCTTTGTTAGTCTTGCTAGCACTCTATCAATTTTGTTGATCTTTTCAAAAAACCAGCTCCTGGATTCACTGATTTTTTGGATTCACTGATTTTTTGGAGGGTTTTTGTGTCTGTATCTCCTTCAGTTCTGCTCTGATCTTAGTTATTTCTTGCCTTCTGCTAGCTTTTGAATGTGTTTGCTCTTGCTTCTCTAGTTCTTTTAATTGTGATGTTAGAGTGTCAATTTTAGATCTTTCCTGCTTTCTCTTGTGGGCATTTAGTGCTATAAATTTCCCTCTACACACTGCTTTAAATATGTCCCAGAGATTCTGTTATGTTGTATCTTTGTTCTCACTGGTTTCAAAGAACATCTTTATTTCTGCCTTCATTTCGTTATGTACCCAGTAGTCATTCAGGAGCCGGTTGTTCAGTTTCCATGTAGTTGAGCAGTTTTGATTGAGTTTCTTAGTCCTGATTTCTCATTTGGTTGCACTGTGGTCTGAGAGACAGTTTGTTATAATTTCTCTTCTTTTACATTTGCTGAGGAGTGCTTTACTTCCAACTATGTGGTCAATTTTCGAATAAGTGCAATGTGGTGCTGAGAAGAATGTATATTCTGTTGATTTGGGGTAGAGAGTTCTATAGATGTCTATTAGGTCTGCTTGGTGCAGAGTTGAGTTCAATTCCTGGATATCCTTTTTAACTTTCTGTCTCGTTGATCTGTCTAATGTTGACAGTGGGGTGTTGTGAAGTCTCCCATTATTATTGCATGGGAGTCTGAGTCTCTTTGTAAGTCTCTAAGGACTTGCTTTATGAATCTGGGTGCTCCTGTATTGGGTGCAAATATATTTAAGATAGTTAGCTCTTCCTGTTGAATTGATCCCTTTTCCATTATGCAATGGCCTTCTTTGTCTCTTTTGATCTTTGATGGTTTAAAGTCTGTTTTATCAGAGACTAGTATTGCAACCCCTGCTTGTTTTTGTTCTCCATTTGCTTGGTAGATCTTCCTCCATCCCTTTATTTTGAGCCTATGTGTGTCTCTGCACGTGAGATGGGTCTCCTGAATACTGCAAACTGATGGGTGTTGACTTTTTATCCACTTTGCCAGTCTGTGTCTTTTAATTGGACCATTTAGTCCATTTACATTTAAGGTTAGTATTGTTATGTGTGAACTTGATCCTGTCATTGTGATATTAGCTGGTTATTTTGCTCATTAGTTAATGAAGTTTCTTCCTAGCATCAATAGTCTTTACATTTTGGCATGTTTTTGCAATGGCTGCTACCAGTTGTTCCTTTCCATGTTTAGTGTTTCCTTCAGGATCTGTTGTAGGGCAGGCCTGGTGGTGACAAAATCTCTCAGCATTTGCTTGTCTGTAAAGGATTTTATTTCTCCTTCACTAATGAAACTTAGTTTGACAGGATATGAAATTCTGGGTTGAAACTTCTTGTCTTTAAGAATGTTGAATATTGGCCCCCACTCTATTCTGGCTTGGAGAGTTTCTGCCGAGAGATCTGCTGTTGGTCTGATGGGCTTCCCTTTGTGGGTAACCCGACCTTTCTCTCTGGCTGCCCTTAACATTTTTTCCTTCATTTCAACTTTGGTGAATCTGACAATTATGTGTCTTGGAGTTGCTCTTCTCAAGGAGTATCTTCGTGGTGTTCTTTGTATTTCCTGAATTTGAATGTTGGCCTGCCTTACTAGGTTGGGGAAGTTCTCCTGGATGATATCCTGAAGAGTGTTTTCCAACTTGGTTCCATTTTCCCCCTCCCTTTCAGGCACACCAATCAGATGTAGATTTGGTCTTTTCACATAATCCCATACTTCTTGGAGGCTTTGTTCATTTCTTTTTCCTTTTTTTTCTCTAGACTTCTCTTCTTGCTTCATTTCATTCATTTGATCTTCAATCATTGATAATCTTTCTTCCAGTTGATCAAGTCAGTTACTGAAGCTTGTGCATTTGTCATGTATTTCTGGTGTCATGGTTTTTATCTCTGTCAGTTCGTTTATGGCCTTCTCTGCATTGATTATTCTAGTTATCCATTCTTCCATTCTTTTTTCAAGATTTTTAGTTTCTTGGTCCTAGGTACGTAGTTCCTCCTTTAGCTCTGAGACATTTGATCAACTGAAGCCTTCTTCTCTCAACTCGTCAAAGTCATTCTTTGTCCAGCTTTGATCCGTTGCTGGCGATGAGCGGCATTCCTTTGGAGAGGGAGATGCGCTCTGATTTTTTGAATTTCCAGCTTTTCTGCCCTGCTTTTTCCCCATCTTTGTGGTTTTATCTGACTTTGGTCTTTGATGCTGGTGATGTACTGATAGGGTTTTGGTGTGGATGTCCTTTCTGTTCGTTAGTTTTTCTTCTAACACTCAGAACCCTCAGCTTCAGGTCTGTTGGAGATTGCTTGCAGTCCACTCCAGACCCTGTTTGCCTGGGTATCAGCAGCGGAGGCTGCAGAAGATAAAATATTGCTGAACAGTGAGTGCTGCTGTCTGATTCTTGCTCTGGAAGCTTTGTCTCAGGGGTGTACCCTGCTGTGTGAGGTGTGAGGTGTCGGTCTACACCTAGTAGGGGATGTCCCCCAGTTAGGCTACTCAGGGGTCAGAGACGCACTTGAGCAGGCAGTCTGTCCGTTCTCAGATCTCAACCTCCGTGCTGGGAGATCCACTGCTCTCTTCAAAGCTGTCAGACAGGGTCATTAACATCTGCAGAGGTTTCTGCTGCTTTTTGTTTAGCTGTGCCCTGTCCGCAGAGGTGGAGTCTACAGAGACAGGCAGCCCTCCTTGAGCTGTGGTGGGCTCCACCTAGTTCAAGCTTCCTGGAGGTTTTGTGTACCTACTTAAGTCTCAGCAATGGTGGGAGCCCCTCCCACAGCCTCGCTGCTGCCTTGCAGTTAGATCTCAGACTGCTGTGCTAGCAATGAGGGAAGCTCTGTGGGTGTGGGACCCTCCCATCCAGCTGTGGGATATAATCTCCTGGTGTGCCATTTGCTAAGACCCTTGGTAAAGCACAGTATTAGGGTGGGAGTTACCTGATTTTCCAGGTGTTGTGTGTCTCAGTTTCTAAAGGGATTCCCTTCCCCCTTGCACTTCCCAGGTGAGGCGATGCCTCGTCCTGCTTCAGCTCTTGCTGGTTGGGCTGCACCAGCTGACCAGCACCGATTGTCCAGCACTCCCCAGTGAGATGAACCCAGTACCTCAGTTGAAAATGCAGAAATCACCTGTCTTCTGTGTTGCTCATGCTGGGAGCTGGAGGCTGGAGCTGTTCCTATTTGGCCATCTTGCTCCAGATCTAAGAATCTGCATTTTTAAGATGAACTGAGGATAAGAAAGTTCTGACGCACCAGAATAATTCCTTTGAAGATTAGCTAGATGTAGTAGAGTGAGTGTGAACTGGAAGATGGTTTTTATGAGGTCAGGATCAACAACATAATATAAATTAAATCTATGTGGATTCTGAAGTCATCTTGGGAATAGAATCATAAGACCTTAAATCAGAACTGGACAACTGCTTTTAGTCTAGTCCAAATGCCACATTTGAAAGAAAAGGAAACTGGTGAACAGAGAAATTAACTGATTTGCCTCAAGTCACACAATGAATTAATACCTAGTTTCTATGCCTCCTGACTCTCAGCTCAAGACTTTTAAACTTCCCCAGTCCACACTGTCTGTTCTTCTCTTTCATCTCACTCATTTTTGGGCTAGTTGTTATTATAATAACACTCTAAACTTTAGCAATTTAAGGTGATCTAACACTCCTCCTCATTCAGTTTGATGAAGGGAAGTGCTGAGATAAGTGAAAGCCTAGTGCAGAGGATGGAACTTTGTGATTCAGAAGGGTTTAAAAGTCTTTGTGTTGTGTGTTTTGAATGGCTTTCCTATCTTTTCACTCCTAGAGTCTTTTAGGGGTAAAACCAGGGATTATGTCAAGAAGGTAAACACAAGAAAAGTTGTTTAAGCTGTGTTGTTAACTTCAAAACGATTTCACTTTCTTTTGACCCTCATTTTCTTACTTCAGTTTATTTTGCTTCTATACCTCTGTGATGTTAAGATCTCTTGAACAGGGTGTACTTTTCTGAGAATGGCATCTTTTTCATCTAGGCCAGAAATTCTTCAACTGTTATATATTCTTTGGTACTCTAGAGTTCCTTATGAAAAATTAAAATTTATTTTAGTGCATTCTATAGCTTTTGGATGGCAAACTTTTATTCTAACACCACTACTTGTATTGCATTCATAGGTGTGTTTAATTCGGTGAAGGCCAAATACCACAGAAGGTACCACAGTACCTTCTGTACTATACCTACTGTACCACAGTAAGTACAAAGATTTGGCAGCAAATAAGGAAAATAAAAGGATAATTGAGTAAAAGAACACACAGTAGTATAGACTCCTTAGGAGTCAGACTTTATTTTTACTGTAATTGGCTATTTTGCTGGTTTGGATCCACTTCATTGTGTGAAACAACTTAAAATACTGTAAGTGTAATTGGTAACACTGTGGCTTGTGACAGGAAACACCTATAATTTTTCTCTATTGTGTTCTGCAATCATCTTACAGAACTATTTCACTTGTAAATAAAGTAGTCAATGTGCAAAAATATATATTTTTTGTTTTTCACTCCAGCAATCATTAATAACATACTCTATTCCTATAGATCTTATAATTGTCATGATACTTTCTTTAACTGACTAGAACAGTCCTGTACTGTTATCAAGTGACACCTCATTAAATCATCACTTCTAGATTGCCTGAGGGCAAGTCTGAGATTTGATTATACAGATTTAAGCAAATATAGTAATGGAATGCAGCTTCCCAGTGAAAAGCTCAAGCTCTGGAGTCAGGATGCCTAGATCCAAATCTTAGTTCTCTAGATCTAGATTACTTTACTGGACAAGTTACTGAACTTCTGTTTCTTCATTTCCTGATTTGTAAAATGGTGACAATAACAATTTCTACTTCACAGCATTGTTTTGAAAACTAAATTAGTGATATATGAAAAACACTTAGAATAGTACCTCATGCATAGTAAATGCTCAAAAAAAAGTGTTAGTAGTATTAAATTTGAAAAACAGAAACATTTTAAATCTGATTTTATATCTTTCTGTCATTAAACCCAGAACTGGTGATTTGGTTTCAGTAAAACAGCATTAGTTGTCACATCAGAAATGCTTCTAATTATTTATTTCATGGGTTGTATGTTTATAATTAACTTGTAAACTTATTTACATTTGGTTTATCTTAGTATATTTTTAGATAACAGATAGCAAAAGGAAATCACTTAAAATAAACAGAATATACTTAAGTATATTTATTTATCAGGTTTAAGAGACAAGTTTAAATCTAACCCAGTGGTTATACTTGTTTTTATGAACAATCCTCATTTTATTTTGCAAAGGAATCCTATTAGAGGAGACTGGTTTGCAAATAAAAAAATAGAAACACAATGAACTTAATGCTAGACACAATAGTGAAGTGTTATATGGGACAATTCAAGAATCATTTAACTTGAATAATGAGGGAAGTTTTGTAAAGAGATGGTTTAAAATGAATTATAAACAGATGAAGAATTGAATGGATAAAGAAGGTGCTTTCATTTTCTTATAATTCTGAAGACTGGAAGCCCAAGATCAGGGTGCCAGCATGGTCCGTTTCTGGTAAGGACACACTTTCTGGCTTGCAGATGGCTACCATCTTACTGTGTCCTCACATAGCCTTCCATTGCTTGGAGACAGGTGAACTCTCGTGACTCTGCTTGTAAGGACAGTAATCCTATAGATTAGGGCCCCAATATTGTGACCTCATTAAACATTAATTACTTCCAAAAAGTACCCATCTCCAAATATTGTCACATGGACAATTAGGCCTTCCACATATAAATTGGGTGGGGGGTGTACAAATATTTGGTCTATAACAGATGGGTTAGGCTTTGAAAGGAGGAGGGACAGGAAGGGAAAGGAACAGGCAAAGTTGTGGGAGAGTGAGGAATAATGAAATTGTTTTACTCTTTGGTGTTAAATCTAGGCAAATAAGGAAGGAGAGCTGAGCCAGGGTTTCAAGGGTATAAAATAAATTCAGAAGAGTTGCTCTTTGGGAATTATCTATTCATTATTTCCTAAATTTACCAGATTATGAGAATCAATTATAACATTATTTTAAAATACACATTTTCATAGAGATTCTTCCCTTGTAGATTCTATTTCTCCACATCCAGATTGGGTTGTAAAACTTTTAACAAACCTCCTGGGAAAGTTTTATAATTTCCAGGGGTAGGGAACTAGAACCTACAAAGATGGGGAGATAAACAGAGGTGAATAAAAGGATTGAAAGATAACGTTAAGGGCTTATCATAAAGACAATCAATCTAAATGTATGCTTTTTGTAAAGATTATGTAGAACCAGGTTCTAGCACATTTGGTTGAGCGACCTTGAACAAAGAATTGGCAAAAAGGTTAGACTTAGGGGCAAAGGAATCTGAGATGTCACTGAGTGTACTGTTGAAATGTTGATCTATGTGTTTTGGGCTTCATAGGGATAGAAAAGAAAAATAAGTATGGGGGAAAAAAAGATTGAAAGGCTTTTGGCCCTAAAAATAATGAGGGTTGAATTTACTGGGAGACTTGAAAGAGCAAGAGGCTGTGGTTCAAAATTTCAGACATCAAGATTTCTGTAGTATGGTAGATTCTGAATTTATGTAGACGTGAATGCCATAAAAAATGACATAGTTTTTGGCCTTACTTCCTTCAAATGCATGATTACTGCCAAGATGTACTTTCTAAAATAAAAGTCTGATTATATTTTTCCGTGGTGTCAAACACTTTCTTGACTCTCTGCTATCTAAGATATGTCAAAACCCTTACCATGGCATTTGGAGTCCTTTATTATTGCCTGCAAACATTACATACTTAACACTGTACTGCCTACACATCCTTGAAAATATTCACTCATGTTTCACCTTTGATTATGTAGTTATCTTTGCCAGGTCTACCTGGGAAAATGGGAAACCCATTTTAGTTAGTTTTAACCTCTTCAGGAAGGTTTTAATAAAATACTCCTCCTGCCAATGTCCATTACACACATTAGTTTACTTTTTTCCTCCTCTTTTCTACTTTGATAACTCGTATGTGCTTTTGTCCTTGATCTTAACAGTACAGGGTAAGGGTCACAAACCAAATATGAGCAGAGGGCATGCTTTAACATAAATACCAAAATTAAATAGGATGAAAGACAATTCATGCTAAGGTGCCTGTATGGTAATGAAGTATAACATGAGCTACTTAAAACTGTTTTTTTAAAACACTGTTGTCATAAGAAAACAATCAAACAAAACACATCCAAGGTACATGTGGTCTTCCTCTGCTACACACGTCATAGCAAAGCTAAAATGAAAGGGCAGTGTCAAAAAAATATCAAATAAGATTCTATGGTGAAGGTGTATACATCAGAAAAGCAATTTAAATGTCAGGTGGGGGGCAATAGTATATGTAAACACTAGTGGGACCAGATGAATTTAGTATTTTCGGATAACAGTGTCTGCTATGCGTGTCTCTTACTTGAAGAAGACTAGTGACAAAAATTCATTACCCAGCTAGAAGCTGAAAATGCACTTTGAACTGAGATGTGAAGACCTATAGAGTCCAACTGTCACTTTGTGGCTCTCCCATCATATTGGCCTTCGCAATGTTTGAAAAACTGGCCATGTGCTTTTTCCCAAAGTTATAAACCATCTTTTGTGATTTATTTCTCAGTTTATGAATTAGTTAAAATCAGCCTAAAAGAGAGACTTTTAAGAGTCTGACAAGAGAAGCAAGTTTTCCAGAAGTCCTTTCAGCCGCATCAGTGAAATCTTTCATTATTATCTATATTCTAGTAGCTCACAAATCTCCATCTCTAACCAAGATTTCTCTGTGAACTTCAGAGGTATATATCCAGCTTCCTCCTGGCCATCTCTCATATGACCCATGGGCATTTTAAACTTATGCTCAAAATGGAATCTGTCATTTCTCCCTTCATTGCCAAAATCAAAGACAAAATAATTGCTTTTCTTGGTGATTCATCTAACTTCCCAGTGCAGAAAGCTGTGGGTCATCTTGGAAAACATTATTCTCCCTCTTTATTATCTAACCAGTCATGAAGCTTTATCAGTTTATTTTCCTGTCTCTCAAGTCCATCCCCAATGCCATAATCCCCATTTTCTCAGGTAACTGATAGATTGACCCCTACTCTTTTCCAATCTGTTCTTTACATTGTAAGCAAAATGATTTTTCTAAAATGCAACCACGGCTTTAAACATTTCTCTATCTCCTGCTACTCTTAGGATGAAGGTAAGACTCCCCAGTGTGGCCAAAAAAAAAAACCTGCTTGATTTATCCCCTGGCTAACTCTCTAGAGCCTTTTCTGCTCTTCCCTCTCTCACCTCTCAGGTATTTGCCCTTTCATTAGTTCAACAAACATTGAGTGCCTACTATGTGCCAAAAAGTGGGGTGAACAAAACAGGACATGAGGAGATAGAATTTTTTAAAAATCACATAAATATAGAATCACACTTTATTATGTTTTTGTGTAAAAAAAAAAAATAAAAGTAGAGGACACATTTAAATAGTATTAGTGAATGACATGATTTAGATTGGTTATCAGGGACCCCAATCTTGATGCTCCAGCACAGCTTTCCTGAAAAGAGCTAGGTTCTGCACATATGGGACTTTTCCTTGTCCATCACTTTTCTGCAGCTTACCTATGTCTCAGCCTATATGGTACTTTTTTCAGGCAGTCATCCCTGAGACTCAGAGCCTGGGTTTGGTGCTTCTCCATCCACCGCAGTTTTCTCATTCTTTGTATTGTAGTCGTTTACTTTCCTATAATTAGCTGATTCAGGGACTCTCCCTATTTTTGTCACATTGAATCCTTAGCTTCTAGCACCGTGCCTGTTACAGAGCAGATTCTCCATAAATATTCCTTGGATCAATAAATGGCAGAATGTTTCTGTCACTGACAGAATTGAATAAAATGCTGAAGAATTAATGCTCATGAAAATTCTGCCCCTTTATGACTAACCCCAAAAGATTAAATCTTAAAATCTTTTTATTTTCCAATTTGCCCAAACATCAACCCCGTTTATATTAATTATTTGAAATATGATAAGTGCCTGACAACTGCAAGAGGGTAGAAGATTTCAAGTTGTTCAAATAAATAGATCTAAAGAGGTTATTACATAGAAATCTAAGACTCCCTGACTTTATTATAAATGTAATTGTGCTTTGTCTTCAGCTTCATCTACTGAAGGCCGTCTCCAGTCCCACCCTATTCATATGGATCAGTAGTTTATGTCCTTATGATCTGTTTGATCTCACACTAATCAACCAGAAGTATTGCAATAAAACCCCATTGCAAGCTTGACATATTACAGAAGAAACACATACATAACTTTGAAATATCATTTGAAATGACATTTGTGAACACTTGAAGAGGCTTCATGGAGACAGGTGGTAAGATTTATATAGGTTTTTTTATAAGTGGGCTAATAGTTGATGTCTATTTTTCAGAAAACAACCAGATGAAGTTTATAACTTAATGACCTCATTTCTGAATCCAGGTGTGTCATAAATAGAGCATATGATGCAAATTATGTTACCTATTGAGAACAGAGTAAACAAATTTATACAAAGCAGCCTGTTTCCATTATCTCAACATCACTTCTTGATTTACTAAGCCTATACAGGCACCAGGCTGCTTTATAACCTGTGGCAATCACCTGGAGCCCTGTGGGACTCTGTAGTTGATGACGCTCCCTCTTTTGGCCTTACCTCTTCCTCCAATGCACTGAACTTAGGAGAAGATTTAGCATGACTATGTGGTGAAGTTAGGAGGAATGACCTGCTTATTCCATCTCCCTGACTGCTCCATGCATTTACATGTGTGACGTATCTCTCAGAATTGTGACTAACACACATATAATTTCTCGCTAAGCAAAGTGGGAGACAATAATGTGACAAGATCAAGTTGAGCTTTGACAATGGTCTATTGAATTTTAAAACTTAAAGCCATTTTTAAAGTAATAATTTCAAACAACACGCTCTTGCCTAAACCACTTATTTCTATGACTTTCTTCATGCTTTTTCCTAGAATGACTTTTTGTGCCACTTCAACATCATCATGTTTTATATGCCTATATCTTACATACCTACCTTAGCTCATATGCCAACTTCATCACAAAACCTTCTCAGATTTGCGCAACTAGATGTGATCTCTCCCTCAGAATTAGGTCCTAATTTCTGAGCTATTCTATGGGTTAAATTTCTTCAAGTCTTTGTTCTGCGTAGGTGTTCACAAGTATTCATTGGTTGAATAAAAAAATTTTACTTACATGATTAGGAAAAGTAGATAACCTCAAGATTTCTAGAACATTGAGTTAAATCCTTGCATATAGAAATGAAATCATTCTCTAACTTTCTGCCACATCGAAGTGTTGGTATTTGGCTTATAGTTGAGAATACTTCCCTGATTTCACAGCTTTATTTCTCTTTTCCTTATGTCTCTATATTGTTAAACAGTCCTGTTCATTGAATTGGCTGAGTTTGTTCCCTCCTGAGGTGATTTGTACTAACTATTCCCTGTACCTGGAATTCTCTTTTTCCAATGTGTTTGTTGTTGTTTTTGCTTTCTACCTGTGCCTGCTTTTATCCTGCCATTGCTGGCAGCTGATTAGATGGTGCCCACCCAGATTTAGGGTGGGTCTGTCTCTCCCATTCCACTGACAATTGTTAATCTCCTTCGGCAACACCCTCACAGTCACACCCAGGAACAATACTTTGCATCCTTCAATCCAATCAAGTTGACACTCAATAGTTCCTGGTATTAAGTTGAGCTGATTAAGTAGAGATTAAATAAATATTGCTTGTTCTCAAGCCCTGATTGTCTTTACCTATGTATTTACACAATTCGTAATAATAATAGCTACTATTTTTGGAATAGTCACTCACTAGATTGTGTTTTATATTCTTTATCATGTTAATTCTATTAAATAACCCTTTGTAAACCCCTATTTTAAAAATGAGACAAGCTGAAAATAAGTGATTCTTCAGGACTGGATCCAGGTCTAATCTCCAAAATCAATAGTCTCAATCAATCATATTATCTGCTTTTACTGGAATAAAAAAATTTCAAATGTACTTAATAGCTTATTGGAACATTAATGATTATCCCAAGCTTTCCTATCCCAAAATATGCTTAACATTAATTTCCTTCATAGCAAATAATTATTATGTATTATACTATGAATTTGTTTTTAATAACAAAACAAAATAAATTTTTTTGCTATATATCAAACCTACTGTCATTTTTTATAGTTTAATAAAAAAGTAGTAATTTTTTAAAAATCAAATAATAGAGAAAATATGATGAACAGAACACAATTTAAAATCATCTTTTAAAAAAAAATGCTTTTTGGCCACCTATACATCTTCTCTAGAAAAGTATCTGTTCATGTCCTTTGCCTACTTTTTAAACGGATTGTTTGCTTCTTGTAAATTTAAGTTCCTTATAGATGCTGGATATTAGACCTTTGTCAGATGCATAGTTTATAATATTTTCTCCCATTCTGTCAGTTGTCTTTATTCTGTTGATAGTATTTTGCTGTGCAAGAGCTCTCACATTTAATTAGATCTCATTTGTCTGTTTTAGATCTTGTTGTGATTGCTTTTAATATCTTTATTATGAAATCTTTGCCCATTTCTAAAAGGATGGGATTGCCTATGGAAAAAAAGCTCAACATCAATGATCATTAGAGAAATGCAAATCAAAACCACAATTAGATACCATCTCCCACCAGTCAGCATGGCTATTATTAAAAAATAAAAAATAACAGATGCTAGTGAGTTTGCAGAGAAAAGTAAACACTTACACACTGTTGGTGGGAATGTAAATTAGTTCAACCACTGTGGAAAGCTATATGGTGATTCCTCAAAGAGCTGAAAGTAGAACTACCATTTAACCCAGCAATCCCATTACAGAATATATACCCAGGAGAATATAATCATTTTACCATAAAGACACATGCATGAGAATGTTCATTGCAGCAGTATTCACAAAAGCAAGGAAATGAATCAATCTATATGTCCATCAAGGACAGATTGAGTAAAGCAAATGTGGTACATATACATCATGGAATACTATGCAGCCATAAAAAAAGAATGAGATTATGTCTTTGGTAGGAATATGGATGGAGCTGGAGGCCATTATCTTCAGCAAATGAATGCAGGAACAGAAAACCAAAGACTGCATGTTCTCACTTATAAGCAGGAGCTAAATGATGAAACTCATGAACAAAAAAATGAAAACAGGGGACACTAGGGCCTCCTTGAGGGTGAAGGGTAGGAGGAAGTAGGGAAGCAAAAAAATAAAAATAAATAAATAAATAAAAATAATAAAAATAAATAAATAGAAATAAAAAAATTTGGTTACTAGGCTTAGTACCCGGGTGACAAAATAATGTGTACAACAAACCCCCATGACATGAATTTACTTACATAACAAACCTGCGCATATACCCTGAACCTAAATGAAAGATAAAAAAATGAAATAAAATCATCTTATGGAACCAATAGACACTGGGCACTGGGGACTACTAGAACGAGGAGTCTTCCAGGAGGGTGAGGGTTGAAAAACTACCTGTTAGATATTATGCTGACTACCTGGGTGATGGGATCCTTTGTACACCAGACCTTAGTGACATGCAATTTACCTATGTAACAAACCTGTGTATGTACTCCCTGAACCTAAAATAAAAGGTGAAAATAAAATTAGCAGAGTGTGGAACTATCTCACTGTCATTGCTCTTCACTATTCCCCCTTCTGCCTGTTCCTCACTTCCTTCCATCTTTAGGGACCTCACAGTGTCACAGATCTTCACTCACTTAAATGCCATTCTATCTTTTTCATCTAATTTGCCTGCCCAATATGAAATATTTAGTTATCTGAGTCTGGGCTATTGTAATTCTTATATATTATTTTACCCACTCCAACCTTTATTTTATATATATCATATTATCAACTATATCTTCCTGAAATATTCATTTTTTAAGGATTAAACTCAAACATCTTAATCAGACATTGCAGGCCCTCCTCTGTGTGGGGTTCAACTCACTTCTCACCACCTTTGCACCTCATGGGCTCTACATTTAGATTGCTCTACACATTTTTTTTTTTTTTGAGACGGAGTCTCGCTCTGTCACCCAGACTGGAGTGCAGTGACATGATCTCGGTTCACTGCAAGCTCCACCTCCCGGGTTCACGCCATTCTCCTGCCTCAGTCTCCCCAGTAGCTGGGACTACAGGCGCACACCGCCACCCCCAACTAATTTTTTGTATTTTTTTTTTTTTTTAGTAGAGACAGGGTTTCAGCATATTAGCCAGGATGCTCTCCATCTCCCGACCTTGTGATCCGCCCGCCTTGGCCTCCCAAAGTGCTGAGATTACAGGCATGAGCCACCGCGCCCGGTCTATACCGTTTTTTATGAAAAGATCTTGTGCATTGTTTTTCTCTCTTCATTTGATACCCCTTTAAGGAAAAATGTTTTCTAAGTCCTTAGTCGCTTTAACACTGAGATATCATCTTCTCCTGAAGACTTTTCTAAATAATGTAATTTATTTCTGCTTAATGAAAGTATCATCTATGGAATCCATTTATACCAAAAAAAAAAAAAAAAAAAAAAAAAAAAAGCCATATTATTGAATACCTACTATGAATCAGACACTGTTCAGGGTACTGGGAATATATCAGGGAATCAAATGGACAAAAAAATCTCTGACATCATGGAATTTGTGCTCTTATGGATAGACAGAAAGTCTCTATCATTAGCAGCAATAAAGAAGAGACTGGTTGGTGCCAGTAATCAAGTCAGGGGGAGACAAGGTCCCAAAGAGATCATCTTTCTTGTCATAGGTCTAGAGGTTCAGGATAATATAATGGTTTGAGGGGCCAAGATTGGGGCCCCATTATCCTAATGCCACCTCAGGATGCTGTTTCCTGCATTACAACCGCTCTGGCTACTGCCATGGGTCAAACGACTCAATGTACTGCTTGGATTGCTACTCCGGAGAGTGCAAACAGTAAGACTGTGTGGCATCCATGTGAGAATAGTCATTGCGATGTTTCTGAGACAGGGGTATGCTTAGTGTGTTTCATGAAAAAACAGTATACCAGTGTGACTGGGCAGGCTGAGTGAGAGAGGAAAAGAGGTAGGGGATGAGGAAGGAGAGGCAAGAAAGATGAGATTATATAGTGGGCCAATTAAAGACTTTAACTTTTACTCTGCCTGAAAAGTTGAGCCACTAGAGGACTTCGAGCAAAGGAATAATATTATTGATTTATAAATCACAGATGGTAACTGTAACTTCTTATATCTGGAAGAAAGAAACCCTAAAAAATCCTCTGCAGTCTCAAAGTGCGTTTAATAGGTTTAAACACAGACAACCAGCTCTAATTGGGGTTCTATGAGAGCAAGATTGTGAGAATGAACTCGGTCTTAGCCAGAAGCACTTCTGTGATCAGTTAGCAAAGCCTGTTGAAGTGTTCGGGCTGTTGGTTGCCACGTGTTTATGGTCCCCATCTAGTCTAACCTTCACCTTTTCCAAACTTGAATACGCTGATCTTCCAACAGGTTACATGACTTTTACAAAGTCATCAACTAATTAATGTCAGCATTTCTGATCCCTAGATAGTGATCTGGATTGTATCTTGGCCCTTCGCCATTTCAGTTTTTACACTTAAGGCAGTAACCAATGCCTATGCTTCCTGGAAGCTGAAAAGACATTAAAATAAAAAACTGTTGTGGTGATAATAATTACCCATGCAAACTTTACTCCCTTAAATTTATATAAACTTCACAATTTGTAAATCACTTTTGTCTTTGTCTTAGTTGAGTCCCAAAATTATCTTATAAATTCTTCATAGTCCTAGAAAATTATACTAGAGCCCTGAATATGCAAGAACAGGCCCTCCAGCTGCTCGTAACTGGAATTTAATTTCTCAGTGATTGCAGAGGTTTGCTTTTTTTTTTTTTTAACAATTACATTTATAAAATTTAGTTAAAATTATTATCACAGTTATTTCACAATTGTTACTAAAATACTTCTTAGTGCAAGTGGAACAAAACGAAGGAAGGACCAAAGCTTTCAAAATGTTCAATGATAAACTTAAAGCTGCCATTCTTTCTGTGCATTGTGGGGAAAAGGAGGAGGAGTTTGTGCTGAGTTCCTGTGATGACTAATGAAATTTTTATTCTTTTCAATAAGAGCTTTAACAATTAGGCTGTGTTATAATGAAATGCCCATTTGTCCAAAGTCTGATTCCTGGTCCATCAATACCTCTTTGTCAGAGGTACATCCCTAAAATATGCCTTTGTCTTGAGTGGAATTCAACCAGAGGCGTTTAGTGCAAGGAGTCTCAGTAAAGCAGCCTGAAATAAACAATGGGGCTTCAGAAAAGCTGAAATTAAAATGTATATGTATATATTTTTCTGTACCATGTGCTATTCATTACCTGACTAAAAGATTATCTACAACAGTAGAGAGTAAAACTTCACACTTAAATATGATCATAGAGGAATGTTTAAAAATACAAATTAATGAAAGACATTTTACATTCTCAGTAACAGTGCAAAGGACATCTGGAAACTACTTTTTTTGTTGTATATTTTTAAAGGATTTTAGTTCAAAACTAACTAATGATTTTAAATAGTCTGTACTTTCCTAGAAATACTTTTTTAAAACTTTTATTTTAAGTTCAGTGGCACATGTGCGAATTCGTTATATAGGTAAACCTGTGTCATGGGGATTTGTTGTACAGATTATTTCATCACCCAGTTTTTAAGAGTAGTAACCATTAGTTATTTTTCCTGATCATCTCTCTCCTCCCAACCTCCACTCTCCAATAGACCCCAACGTGTGTTGTTCTCTTGTATGTGTCCATGTGTTCTCATCATTTAGCTCACACTTTTAAGTCCTAGAAATACTTTTACTTTTGTATTTTGATGGGATATATTCAGTTTTTCCTCTCATGTTACTAATGCAGTTGAAACCATTTGGAATCTTTTCTAATTACATTTTTCTTGTTGCGCCACTTCATCTTCTTTCATTAATATTTAGTCTCTGAGGAAAACCAAAAAATGTTGGTTTGGTATTTAATATGAACTTAGTCACAGTGGGCTCACATTTCCAACATGATAAGAAAGAATCAGGTATTTACAAAGAATCACCATATAGCAAAGAACAGAAGCAACATGGTAAAAATCTTGTGGATTTACATCAACTATAAATTGGCTCTGCTGTTTTCCACAGCCTGACATGATTCCAAAATGCCAGAGAGTCTTAAAGGAGGACTTTTTATTTTTTCCTTTTAAAGAATGGCATTTAGATGAGTAAAGAACTGTGAGACTGTGAGGTTCCTGGAGATAGAGGGAAGTGAGGCACAGGCAGAAGAGGAAACAGTGAACAGCAATGAATGACAGTGAGAAGGTTCCACACTCTGCTGACTTTATTTTCCACTATCGTGTGATCAATCCATGGATCTATGGACACCTAAAAAGTCTTTGGACCCCATTCTAGTTTTCTACTAATCTTACAAATGTTGGAGCATCTGATGGGTTACTGAAACCACTGGGCCAATTTTTTTTCTTCTTATGAACAATGCATCTATCTGCCCATATTCTATTTATTTCTGGAATGAAATCCCACTTTTTCTGCTTAGGTAATTTCTAATTAACAGGCACCCTATCACCCAAAACTCAATGAAAGTTGCCTGCTGTGGAAAACTCTGGCACCTACAGTCTGTAATAAATGTCCCCTTTTTGAACTCCTATAATGCCTTAGCTACACTTACATTCTTACGTGATTGTATATACTTTTTTAGTTTTATTGAAGTATAATTGACAAATAAGGATTGTATATATTCAAGGTGTATGATGTGAAGTTTTTATATACATATACATGGTAAAATGATTACTACAGCTAAGCTAATTAACATAACATCATTTCACATAACTTCATATGTGTGTTAAAGTGTGTATGTGTGTGATGAGAATATTTAAGATCTACTATAAGCAAACTTCACATACATAATACACTATTATTACCTATAGTCACCATGCTATAATCTAGGTCACCAGAACTTACTCATAGCTGTAAGTTTGCAATCTTTCACTAACAACTCCCCATTTCCTTTGCCCCCCCAGTAACCACCCTGTACTCTCCATTTCTATAAGTTTAACTATTTTAGATTCCACATACAAGTGAGACCATGGAGGATTTGTCTTTCTGTGTTCTACTTATTTCACTTAGCATAATGTCCTCCCGGTTCATCCATGTTGTTGCAAATGTCAGATTTGCATTCTTTTTTAAGGCAGAACAATTTTCCATTGCATACATGTGTATTTTCTTTATTCATCCATCGACAGGTTGTTTTCATATCTTGGCTATTGTAAATAATGCTGCAATGAACATACGAGTGCAGCTGTCACACTGAGATAGTGATTTTATTTCCTTTGAATATATGCCCAGAAGCAGCATTGCTGGATCATATGATAGCACTATTTTTTTATTTTTTGAGCACCTTCCATACTGTTTTTTAGAATGGCTATGCCAATTTACATTCCCACCAACAATGCACAAGTGTTTCCTTTCCTCCACCTTCAGTAACACTTATCTTTTGACTTTTTGGCAATAGCTATGCTAACAGGTGTGATGTGATATCTCATTGTAGTTTTGATTTTTATTTCCCTGATGATTAGTGATGTTGAGTACCTATTCATGTACCTGCTGACCATTTGTATTTCTTCTTTGGAAAAATATCTATTGAACTTCTTTGCCCATTTTTAATTGAGTTGTTTGGCTTTTTTTGTTCTTAAGCTGCATGTGTTTCTTATATGTTTTGGATGTTAACCCCTTATCAGATATATGGTTTGCAAATATTTTTCCCATTAATAGGTTGGAATTTCATTTACTTGATTGTTTCCTTCACACTAAAACTTTTAAATTTGATACAAGTCCCATTTGTTTATTTTTGCTTTGGTTGCCTGTACTTTGGGATGTCATATACAAAACTAATTGCTAAAATCAATGTCATGGAGTTTTTCTCCTTTGTTTAAATCTAGGAGTTTTATAGTTTATGGTATTAATTTTAAATGTTTAATGCATTTTAGTTTATTTTGTGTATAGTATAAAAGAAGGACTCAGTTTTATATCTTGCATGCAGATATCCAGTTTTCCCAACACCATTTATTGAAGAGGCTATCCTTTCTTTTATTGTGTATTATTGGTGCCTTTCTTAAAGATTATTGACTGTATATACATATATATATACACACACACACTACAATTGCCATATTACTTTGATTACTATGGCTTTGTAATGTAATCTGAAATCAGGGTGTATAATATTGATATCTCCAGCTTGGTTCTACTTGCTGAATATTGCTTTAGCTATTTAGGATCCTTTGTGTTGCATATGAATTTTAAAATTTAAAAAAAATTTCTGTAAAAATGCCATTTTAATTTTGATAGGGTTTGCATTGAATATATAGATCAATTTGGGTAGTAGGGACATTTTGAGATATTGATTCTTCCAATTCATCAACATGGAATATCTTTTTATTTATTTGTGTCATCTTAAATTTCTTTTGTTAATGTTTCATAGCTTTCAATTACAGAAATATCAACTTTTTGTTAAATGTGTTTGTAAGTCTTTTATTCTGTTTTATGCCATTGTAAAGGGAATTGTTTTCTAATTTATTCTTCAGAGCATGTGTTGATAGTACAGAAATGCAACTGATTTTTGTATATATCAATTTTGTATCCTGAAATGTTATTAATTAATTTGATAGTTCTAACAATTTTTCATAGATTTTTGAGGGCTTTCTGTATATATAATATCATGTCATCTGCAAGCAGAGATCATTATTTTATTTCTGAATTACATATGTTTCTTTTTTTTTTTTTCTTGCCTAATTACTCTGACTAGGACATCCAGTTAAATAGAAGTGGTGAGAGTGAGATAATGGGCATCCTTGACTTGTTTTGATCTTAGAAAAAAGTCTTCTAACTTTTCAACATGGAATATGATGTTAGTTGTGATTTTTGACCTTTATGGCATTTAGCTACAAATCTTCTGTATCTAGTTTCCTGAGAGTTTTTTCATGAAGGGTTGTTGAATTTTGTCAAATATTTTCTCTGCATCTATTAATATGATTTTTATTCTTCTTTCTTTTAATGTAGTACATCACAAAAAAAGTGTATGATATTTTTGATTTGCATATGTTGAACCATCCTTGCTTCCCAGGTATAAATTCTTTTTGATCACAGTACATGATCTTTTTAATGTGCTATTGAATTAGGTGGGCTACTGTTATGTTGAAGATTTTTCTATCTATTTTTATCGCAAACATTGGCCTGTATTTTCTTTTTTGTACTTTTCTGGCTTTTATATCAAGGTGATGCAGACCTTGTCAAACGAGTTTGAAAGTGTTTTCATCTCTTCCATGTTTTGGAAGAGTCTGAGAAAATCTGACATTAATTATTTCTATGTGTTTGGTGGAATTCATCAGTGAAGTAATCAGGCTGTGGGCTTTTATTTGATGGGAGATGTTTATTACTGATTCAGTCTCCTTAATCATTATTGGTCTATTCTGAGTTTCTTTTTCTTTATGATTAAGTCTTGGTAGTTATACATATAGTAATTTATCCACTCCTTCCATGTCACCCAATTTGTTGTCATATAATTTTTCCAGTAGTTTTCTATGATGATGGTATCAGTTGTAATATCAGCTCTTTCATTTATGATTTTATTTTGGTCATCTATTATTTTTCTGAGTATAGCTAAAGGGTTGTTAATTGTATCTTTTTAAAACAGCAATTCTTAGTTTTGTTCATTTTATCTAGTCTATTTCATTTATTTCTACTTTAATCTTTTTTATTTCTTCCCTCTACTAAACTTGGACTTGGTTTATTCTTCTTTTCCTTATTCCTTATGGCATAATGTTAAATTGTATATTTGAGATATTTCTTTTGTCTTTCTTTATCAGTATAAATTTCCCTGTTAGAACAGTTTTTGGCTGTATTTCATAAGTTTAGATATGTTGTGTTTCCATTTTGTCTCAGGATTTTTTTTTTTTTATTTTCCTTTTGATTTCTTATTTGACCCATTGGTTGTTTGAAAGAGTGTTGTTTAATTTCCATGTGTTTGTGAATTTTCTAACTTTCCTTGTGTTATTGATTTACAATGTCATACCATTTGGCTTGGAAAAGATCCTTGATATGATTTAAATCTTTTTGGATTTATTAAGAATTATTTTGGAGCCCAACATAGATCTATCATGGAGGATGTTCTGTGTGTGCTTCAGAAAAATTTACTTTCTGTTGCTGTTGATAGATTGTTCTTTATACATACATCTGTCAGTTTCATTTGGTCTAACATACTTTAAGTCCAGTGTTTCCTTATTAATTTTCTATCTGGATAATATGTCAACTGTTGAAAGTGGCATATTGATATTCCCTCCCATTATTGTATTGCTGTCTTTCTCCCTGAACATCTATTAATACTTGCTTTATATATTTAGGTGTTTCAGTGTTGGGTGAATATATAGTCACATTTTTTATATCCTTTTGATAAATTAACACCTCTTTCATTATATAACAACCTTCTTTGTCTCTTTTTACAGTTTTTGACTTAAAGTCTATTTTGTGTGATAGAAGTATAACCACTCCTGCTCTCTTTTGCATAGAATATATTGTGTTTAATCTTTCACCTTTAGTCTATTGTATTAGAAAATAAACTATAACTGAAAGTCTCTGACATACCTTGGAGACATTTTCTCCACTGTCTTGGTGATTAGCATTTGGCTCCTCATTACTTATGAAAATGTATGCAGCTGGCTTGAATTTCTTCCCAGAAAATTGGGTTTTCTTTTCTATACATTGTTAGGCTGCAAATTTTTCAAACTTTTATGCTCTGTTTCCTCTTGAACACTTTCTCACTTAGAAATTTCTTCCACCAGATACCCTAAATTATTTCTCTCAAGTTTAGTTCCACAGATCTCTAGGGCAGAAGCAAAATGCTGCCAGTCTCTTTGCATAGAAAGAGTAACCTTTACTTCAATTCCCAACAAATTCTTCATCTCCATCTGAGACCACTTCAGCCTGGACTTTATTGTCCATATCACTATCAACATTTTGGTCAAAATCATTCAACAAATCTCTAGAAAGTTCTAAACTTTCCCACATTTTCCTGTCTTCTGAGCCCTCCAGGTCTCTAAGATGTTTCAATCTTACCCATGCATTCCTGTCTTCTGAGAACTCCAAGTCTCTAGGAAGTTCCAAATATTCCCACATTTTCTTGTCATCTTCTCAGCCCTCCAAACTCCTCCAACCTCTGCCTATTACCCAGTTCCAAAGTCGCTTCCACATGTTTGGGTATCTTTACAGCAGCACCCCACTCCAGTACCAATTTACTGTATAAGTTCATTCTTACAATCGTATAAGGACTTACCTGAGACTGTGTAATTTATGAAGGAAAGAGGTTTAATTGGCTCACAGTTTCACAGGGCTGGGAGACCTCAGGAAACTTACAATCATGGTGAAAGGATAAGCAAATACATGCTTCTTCACATGGCAGCAGCAAGGAGAAGTGCGGTGCAAAAGGGGGAAAAGCCCCTTATAAAACCATCAGATCTTGGGGCCGGGTGCGGTGGTTCACGCCTGTAATCCCAGCACTTTGGGAGGCCGAGGACGGTGGTCACCTTGGGTCAGGAGTTCAAGATCAGCCTGGTCAGCATGGAGAAACCCTGTCTCTACTAAAAATACAAAATTAGCTAGGCGCAGCAGTGCATACCTGTAATGCCAGCTACTCGGGAGGCTGAGACAGGAGAATCACTCGAATCCAGGAAGGAGAGGTTGTGGTGAGCTGAGATCGTACCATTGTACTCCAGCCTGGGCAACAAGAGCTAAATTCCGTCTCAAAAAACAAACAAACAAAAACACATCAGATCTTGTAAGAACTCACTATCATGACAACAACATGAGGATTACCACCCCCCATGATTAAACTATCTCCCATCAGGCCCCTCCCATGACACATGGGAATATAGTAACTACAATTCAAGGTGGGATTTGGGTAAGGACATAGCCAAACCACAACAGTTATGAAGTATGTGGCAAGTCATTTCATTCCCAAGGTGCCTGCCTGTTCTTTCCTTTGTTGCTAATAAGCCTCTGTGGTCATAATGTGCCAAAGAGGAAGCAGATTGTGCTCAGGTGTTAGCTCTATTCTCTACCCATTTCCATCCTGTAGGGCTGTAGTAGTCCCCTAGAGCTGCTTGAGCACCCCAGCCCAGCCTCAGAGCTCTCCTTATCATAGTAAACATAAGCCACACGA
Organism: Macaca thibetana thibetana; assembly: GCF_024542745.1. Taxonomy (NCBI): domain Eukaryota; kingdom Metazoa; phylum Chordata; class Mammalia; order Primates; family Cercopithecidae; genus Macaca; species Macaca thibetana. Next base: position 74,544,098 of record NC_065582.1, read on the forward strand.
GGCTCTTATCCCAATCAGACAGGCATCTTTATGTAGAAAAATGAAATGGACAATATCGCTATATTTCTCCATGTGGTCCACGACTTCTTACACAGTATATATACTCACACAGATGAAGATTTAACTCAACTCAGATTGCTTCAAACATCCATTCACCACTTTTTTTAACTTTGTAGCAATGCATACTTGGTTTTGTTTTGACAAAGGGTAAAAACAATTAAAATACCAAGAGAACTCTCTAATTATTATTAGAAACTTTTTGAGGAAAAAAATGCAGATAAAGCACATTCTTAAAAATTTCACTATGTGACAATAAAGCATTCATTTAAAATTCTATAATTTGATGCCAGTATATTTTTGGTGTGCTTTCAGGTAAATTGTACTCACAGAATCACAGAGTTATAGAGCTGAAAGACTCTTAGACACTTTAGTCCTTGCCCAAGACCAGAGAGACTGTGAATTGCCATAACTCTAAAATGTAAGGGTCTTCTGATTCCCATTTCTATGTCCATTACATTACAATACATTGTATTGAAATTTTGACAGTACAAAAGTCAAATAGTGATATCACAGTCTCTATTAGACCATTCAATTGCCAGGTGTCAGTGTAGCATTTTTGAAAATGCGGCTTTCTCTGTCACATCAGTCACCTGTCATCCATCACATTATTACCTCAAGTGAGACTCCCTGATTCTTATAACTTCAGTAAATACTCCTTTAAAAGCCATTTCTGAAGTTTTCAGTTTAGAGTGGCTTACAGTTGGTTTTACATGTCTCTTTGTATCACATGATTATATTTGTCCTATCTCATCAAATTTAATCTTCAAGATAATGACTGCAGAACAGTTCTCCAGCTTACCTTGGAGCAACCCAGGTTCCCTCCTTTCTCACTTGTAATTTTCAAGAATAACTGTGAAATGTGCTGGAAATGTAGCATCCTGAAATAGGGTGGGACTGGCCAGAACAGCCTGGGCCCTCTTCCAGTACTCCTGACAATAGGATGTCCTTCAGCACTTTAGCCTAGCATGTCCTATAACCCTGGAGTATAAAATCCAAGGCAAACTGCCTTCCAGGCTGCAATGCAAGTGGGGCACTTGCAGATGAAACTTAATCTGCCCCAGACAGCTTTCTAGACCTTGTGGGACCAGCTCATAATGAATCCCAGGCATCTGTTTTCCCTTGCTGCCTATCTGTAAGTAATAGATCTTCATGTAACTTGTTACATATGTGAGTGTTCTGTTTCATGGGACTCAGACAAGTTTGTAACTGGTACACAATGAACCTGCTTCAAAATGACCATACCTTCTATTTTATATAAACTTCTCCTTAGTGATCTGGTGTCTCGTTTTATTTAAAAATTGCATAATACATCTCATTTATTTAACAAGCCCATGTATGCCAGAGCTTATTTGTCAGTCATCTGTTTCTGAATTCAATCTATGATATAACTTCCCTCCCTTACCAGGAAACACCCTCCCATTTTCTTCCCAAGCAGGCATCACTTACATTCTTTTGTGCCCCAGCCGGTGCCTAAATGAACATCTCTGATCCAAGCATTTGCCCAAAGATATGCCTGGATTAGAATGTCATAAATAGGTCATTGCTTTGTCCTTTTGGCAGTTGCTTATTTCAACATAACCCAAAAGCATTATTTCCTTTACACTTAACCAAAAGAACCATCTGGGCATCTGAGACTTTCTCTGGCTAGAGTTCCAGAGGATGTCTCAGGGGTTAATGAAGTTGCTGTGTCCCTGCAGCTTGCTCAGTCTAGGTAACAGTGATGACATGAGACATTAGCCCACCTTAAATAAGTCAGGTAGCTCTCCCAGGAAAAACAGATACATGACTAGATGAAGTAAGAGTCTATGTGCTTAGGTTTGAGGGACAAAGAAAAGGACTCCTACTCTGAAATGTTTCCTCACCTGCTTGTATTTCTGCCTCATATCCTACCTCCAAGTTTTATTATTTTGCACTAAGCCATCTATTCATTCATTACAGTTGCCTTTAGGAGATATAATAGCAATTGATATGGTCATTAAAATTAACTGTCCTTTGTTTGTTATTCATTTTTCAATACAATAGGTCAAAATAGCCTTTGATGGGTGACATAGTATAAGTGAGAATAAATGAATTGACCAATAACAAGTTTTAAAATTGAGGCAGTCATTAATAGCCTACTAAACAATAAAAGGCTGGGGTCAGATTGATTCACAGCAAAATGCTACCAGAGGTACAAAGAGAAGATGATATCATTCCTTCTGAAATCATTCCGAACAATAGAAAAAGAAGGACTCCTCCCTAACTCATTTTATGAGGCCAGCATCATTGTGATACCAAAGCCTGGGAGAGACACAACAAAAAAAGAAAACTTTAGGCCAATATCCCTGATGAGCATCCATGTGAAGATCCTCCATAAAATGTTGGCAAACTGAATCCAGCAGCACATCAAAAAGCTTAACCAACATGGTCAAGGCAGCTTCATCCCTGGGATGCAAGGCTGGTTAAACATGTGCAAATCAATAAACGTAATCCATCACATAAACAGAACCAATGACAAAAAAACAATAAAATTCAACATCCCTTTATGCTAAAATCTCTCAATAAACTAGGTATTGATGAAACATATCTCAAAATAATGAGCTATTTATGACAAACCGATCGCCAATATATTACTGAATGGGCAAAAGGTGGACGCATTCCCTTTGAAGACTGGCACAAGATGAGGATACCCTCTCTCACTACTCCTATTCAACATAGTACTGGAAGTTCTGGCCAAGTGAATCAGGCAAGAGAAAGAAATAAAGGTATTCAAAGAGGAAGAGAGGAAGTCAAATTGTCTCTGTTTGTAGATGACACGATTATATATTTAGAAAACCCCACTGTCAGCAGGGTGTGGTGACTCATACCTGTAATCCCAGCACTTTGTAAGGCCAAGGTGGATGAATCATGAGGTCAGGAATTCGAGACCAGATTGCCCAACACGGCGAAACCCCATCTCCACTAAAAATACAAAAATTAGCCAGGCGTAGTGGTGTGTGCCTGTAATCCCAGCTACTCAGGAGGCTGAGGCAGGAGAATTGATTGAACCCGGGAGGCAGAGGTTGCAGTGAGCAGAGATCGTGCCACTGCACTACAGCCTGGGTGACAGAGTGAGACTCAGTTTCAAAAAGAAAAAAAAAAGAAAGCCTCATTGTCTCAGCCCCAAAACTCCTCAAGCTGATAAGTACCTTCGGCAAAGCCTCAGGGTACAAAATCAATGTGCAAAAATCACAAGCATTCTTATACACCAACAACAGACAAAAAGAGAGACAAATCATGAGTGAATTCCCATTCACAATTGCTACAAAGAGAATAAAATACCTAGGAATACAACTTACATGGGATGTGAAGGACCTCTTTAAGGAGAACTACAAACCACTGTTCAAGAAAATAAAAGAGGACACAAACAAATGGAGAAACATTCCATGGTCATGGATAGGAAGAATTAATGTCGTGAAAATGGCCGTACTGCCTGAAGTAATTTATGGATTCAAGGCTATTCCCATCAAGCTACCATTGACTATCTTCACATAATTAGAAAAAACTCAATTTCATATGGAACCAAAAAAGAGCCCATATAACCAAGACAATCCTAAGCAAAAAGAACAAAGCTGGAGACATCACGCCACCAGACTTCAAACTATACTACAAGGCTACAGTAACCAAAACAGCACAGTACTGGTACCAAAATAGCCATAAAAAAATGGAACAGAACAGAGACCTCAGAAATAATACCACACATCTATAACCATCTGATCTTCAACAAACCTGACAAAAACAAGCAATGGGGAAAGGATTCCATATTTACTAAATGGTGCTGGGAAAACTGGCTAGTCACATGCAGAAAACAGAAACTGGACCCCTTCCTTACACCTTATACAAAAATTAACTCAAGATGGATTAAAGACTTAAATATAAAACCCAAAACCATAAAAACCCTAGAAGAAAACCTAGGCAATACCATTCAGGACATAGGCATGGAAAAGACTTCATGACTAAAACACCAAAAGCAACTGCAACAAAAGCCAAAATTGACAAATGGGATCTAATTAAACTAAAGAGCTTCTGCACAGCAAAAGGAACTATCATCAGAGTGAACAGACAACCTATAGAATGGGAGAAAATGTTTACAATTTACCCATCTAACAAAGAGCTAATATCCAGAATCTACAAGGAAGTTCAACAAACTTACAAGAAAAAAACAACCCCATCAAAAAGTGGGCAAAGGATATGAACAGACATTTCTCAAAAGAAGACATTTATGTGGCCAACAAACATAAGAAAAAAAGCTCATAATCACTAGTCATTAGGGAAATGGAAATCAAAACCACAATGAGATGCCATCTCACACCAGCTAGAATGGTGATTACTAAATAGTCAAGAAACAACAGATGCTGGCAAGGGTGTGGAGAAATAGGAACACTTTTACATTGGTGGTAGGAGTGTAAATTAGTTCAACCATTATGGAAGACAGTGTGGTGATTCCTCCAGGATCTAGAACCAGAAATACCATTTGACCCAGCAATCTTGTAACTGGGTATATACCCAAAGGATTATAAATCATTTGACTGTAAGAACACAGGCACACGTACTTTTATTGCAACACTATTTACAATAACAAAGACTTGGGACAAACCCAAATGCCCATCAATGATAGATTGGATAAAGAAAATATGGCACATATACCCCATGGAATACTATGCAACCATAAAAAAGAATGAGTTCATGTCCTTTGCAGGGATGTGTATGAAGCTGGAAGCCATCATTCTCAGCAAACTAACACCGCATGTTCTCACTCATAACTGGGAGTTAAACAATGAGAACACATGGACACAGGGAGGGGAACATCACACACCACAGCCTGTCAGGGGGAGGGTCAGGGGCAAGGGGAGGGAGAGCATTAGGACAAATACCTAATGTCTGTGGGGTTTAAAACCAGATGAAAAGTTGATAGGTGCAGCAAACCACCATGGCACATATATACCTATGTAACAAATCTGCACATTCTGCACATGTATCCCACTACTTAAAGTAAAATAAAAATATAAATAAATAAATAAACAAATAAATAAATCATAGATGACATGAACAAATGGAAACACATCCCATACTCATGGATGGGTAGAATTGATATTGTGGAAATGGACATACTACCAAAAACAATCTATAAATTCAATGCTATTCCCATCAAAATATCATCATTATTCTTCACAGAACTAGAAAAAACAATCCTAAAATTCATGTGGAACCACAAAAGAGCCCACATAACCAAAGCAAGACTAAGCAAAAGGAACAAATCTGGAAGCATCCCATTAACCAACTTCAAACTATACTACAAGGCTATAGTTACTGAAACAAGATGGTACTGGTATAAGAAACAGGCACGTAGACCAATGAAATAGAATAGAGAACCCAGAAATACAGCCAAACACTTATAGCCAACAGATCTTTGACAAAGCAAACAAAAACATAAAGTGGGGAAAAGACACCTTATTCAACAAATGATGTTGGGAATTGGCAAGCCATATGTAGAAGAATGAAACTGGATCATCATCTCTCACCTTATACAAAAATCAACTCAAGATGGATCAAATACTTAAATCTAAGACCTGAAACCATAAAAATTTTAGAAGATAACATTGGAAAAATTCTTCTAGACATTGACTTAGGCAAAGTATTCATGACTAAGAACCCAAAAGCAAATGCAACAAAAACAAAGATAGACAGGACTTTATTAAACCAAAAAGTTTCTGCACACCAAAAGAAATAATCAGCAAGTAAACATACAACCCACAGAGTGGGAGAAAATATTTGCAAACTATGCATCCACCAAAGGACTGCTATCCAGGATCTATGAGGAACTCAAACAAAGCAGCAAGAAAAAACAAATAATCCCATCAAAAAGTGGGTAATGGACGTGAATAGACAATTCTCAAAAAAAGGTAGACGAGTGGCCAATAAACATATGAAATAATGCTCAACATCACTAATGATTAGGGAAATACAAATCAAAACCACAATGCAATACCACCCTACTCCTGCAAGAATGGCCATAATTAAAACATCAACAAATAATAGATGTTGGCATGGATGTGGTGAAAAGGGAACACTTCTATACTGCTGGTGGGAATGTAAACCAGTACAACCACTATGGAAAATAGTATGGAGATTCCTTAAAGAACTAAAAGTAGAATTACAATTTTATTCAGCCTTCCCACTTCTAGGTATCTACTCACAGAAAAGTCACCCTATATGAAAAAGATGCTTTCACTTGCCTGTTTATAGCAGCACAATTCACAATTGCAAAAATATGAAACCATCCTAAATGCCCATCATGTATATATGTACATATATGTATGTGTATATATATATGCGTGTGTGTGTACACAGCAACCAGGATGGAGTTGGAGACTATTATTCTAAGTGAAGTAACTCAGGAATGGAAAACCAAACATTGTATATTCTCACTTATAAGTGGGATCTAAGCAATAAGGAAGCAAAGGCATAAGAATCATATAATGAACTCTGGGGACTCGGGGGGTAGGAAGAGACAGGGGTGAGAAATAAAAGATTACACATTGGGTACAGTGTACGCTCGGTGATGAGTGCACCAAAATCTCAGAAATCACTGCCACAGAACTTATCCATGTAACCAAAAACCACCTGTTCCCCAAAAACTACTGAAAAGAAAAGATATATATACACATAAAAAGAACAAAAAAGATGACTCCATTGAATTTTAATTTTTAAAACAGCATGTGACTCTCTATCTCAAACAAAATAGTTTATTTTGAGGAAAAAACTTTTGAATGATTTCATACATAATATTAATTTCCTTCACCAGAATTTATTCATCAGTAGTATCACATCTAAGTTGATATAATCAAAAAAGAACAAACAATAATCCAATATTGCATTCATTTTTTTTTCATATGTAAAACTCTGTGGGGTTGATTTCTCACATTCAGATATGTGACAAAATACATGAAAAATGTTAGTATTTATAAATAGTGTGTCAGAGACTATTTGTCCTCTCAAATCAGTTTTGCCCTTTCTCCTTAGGAACAAAGAATTAAATCCATGGCTGGTCACTCAGCCAGGGCTTATTCTTCCTTGCCCCATCTTACAGCCAGAATAAACAGCTGACTGGCTCTCATAGATGGAATGTGAACAGAAGGGACTTGTATGTAGCACCCTCTAGCCTGGCTCAAAGTTTGGCTCAAATCCTGCTCTCTCTTTGGATTTTCAGTTATGTTAGCCAATACATTTTCTTACTGTTTAAACCAGCTATAATTGTTTGTTTTTAGTTGCTTCTAGCCAAAAGCATCCTAGATAATATATATGGTCATAAAACACATTGCATAAGCATGGTTGAAGAGTATAATATATGACCAGGAATGTTTTCCAAACTAGGATATGTAGAAATGTTTTTTGTTTTGTTTTGTTTTTGTTTTTGTTTTTGAGATGGAGTTTCACTCTTGTTGCCCAGACTGGAGTGCAGTGGTGCGATCTCTGCTCACTGCAATCTCCGGCTCCCGGGTTCAAGCAATTCCCCTGCCTCAGCCTCCCGAGTAGCTGAGATTACAGGCATGCACCACCCAAGTCTGGCTAATTTTGTATTTTTAGTAAAGACGGGGTTTCTCCATGTTGGTCAAGCTGGTCTCAAACTCCCGACCTCAGGTGATCCACCCGCCTCAGCCTCCCAAAGTGCTGGATTACAAGTGTGAGCCACTGGACCCTGCTGAAATGTTTTTAGAGTTGAATCGATAATGTTTACTGGTTGGAGCTGTGGACATGTTTACCTTACTTTTTATTTTATAAGTTGTCTGACATCTTGTATAAATACTATTGTTTTTATGGTTTGTTCATCTGTTGTTTTCCAGCATTGTACAGCTAGAATTCACCTCTTGGATAACATTTTTTTAAATTATGGTGGCTCAAATTTATCCAAATAGTAAGGACGTTCTGATGTCATACAAGTTTGGCATATTATTTAAAGTATATTACCCTGACAGTATTGTATAATTCAGTGTTGATGTGATTATCTTAATATTCATATGAAGAATGACTCATCAGATACTGATATCTGATAATGGTTTTAGATAATCTGAATGTAAGCATTGTGCTGGATAATATAAATTTGCTCTAAGTTTACAAACTAAGGCTATACTCTTTATTTGTTAAATCCTCAAAAGTATGCTGGTCTTTGTGTGTGTGTGTGTGTTACATAACAATTGCAAAAACAGTTCCTCATTAAATAATATTGCTTGAATTCTTATTTCAGCCTTTTGCCATGTCCACAGGAAGCAATTGTTTCATTGTACAGAATACAGCTTTATTGAATCATTGTAATTACATCGAAGCTTGGAAATCAACATAATCCAAATACTTATTGCAAATATTTTATTTGCTGATTTAAAAATATTCCTATATATACACATACAACTCTACCAATTATCATATATTTAGAACATATGCAATTGTGTACACTGATGATTTTTTTTTTTTTTTGAGATGGAGTCTCACTCTGTCATCCAGGCTGGAGTGCACTGGTGCGATCTCGGCTCACTGCAAGCTCCGCCTCCCGGGTTCATGCCATTCTCCTGCCTCAGCCTCCCTAGTAGCTGGGACGACAGGCGTCCAACACTCCCGGCTAATTTTTTGTATTTTAGTAGGGACGCGGTTTCACTGTGTTAGCCAGGATGGTCTAGATCTCCTGACCTTGTGATCCGCCCACCTCAGCCATACCCTGATGGTTTTAATCAACATGTTTTATGAGATTTTTCTTAAAGACTGGAAGAACATCACAAACTGTTAACAGTAATCTCCTCTGTGGAAGTGTGATTGGATGTGTGATCTTGGAAAAATTCATTCATTTTATACTTCATATGAAAAATTTGTGAATCATGGGATGTTGGGTTGTGTTTGCCTTATTTAGAATAACATTTAAGTAAAAGTTCCTAAAGAAAGGATTGTTGGGTTTTTAAAGTTGTATGTTTCTTCGAACAACTTTATAACACAGTATAAGTTTCCAAATTAATTTCTAAAAAGGTCGAATTGGTTTACATTGTCTTCGGCAATATAAAGTTGTATTTCAGCATTTCCAAAAAAAGAGATAGGAATAAATATTTGTGGGATATATTTTTGGTTATTGCTCTTATAGCCATTTTTCATGTTTGTTCATCCATTTATTGATCTGTCTTAGTTCATTTGAGCTGCTATAACAAAATACCCTCATTGTGATTTTTTTGGTTATGATTTCTTTCTAATTTGGTCTTAAGGTCTCTCTCTGGAGAGTGGCCATAAGCCAGATTATCTACCCTCTAAGAGAGCACTGACCAAGTAGAGAGTTACAGTCAGTGGGTCTGTTAGGTAAGACACAATAAGGGAGTGAAACCAAAATGCATATAATGGAAGAAATTTATCATTCTCAGGTCTAAGAGAGGTTAGGGGTACAAATAGGGGCTGGTGGGAAATCTGGAGCTGAAAGAAACTTAACCAGCAGGTGAACAAAGGGAGATAGAGAGAGAGAAAGAGAAAGGAAAAAGAGAGAGAGAGAACCTATAGGGCTATGCCTTTATTAAAGTTCTTATACATTATGTCGTAGGTTTTCCAATGGGGTTATGGATTGGCTAGTTTAAGGAAAACACATTCTAGGAGAATTTGTTTGCATGACTCTGGTATTGACCATTAGGTTTTACCATTGTCAGCAGCTGTGGAATATGTTGGGTTTTGGATCAGTGAGATGAGAAATTGAGAATGGCATATCTTTTTTTTTTTTTGAGACAGAGTCTTGCTCTGTCACCCTGGCTGGAGTGCAGTGGTGCGATCTCAGCTCACTGCAACCTCCACCTCCTGGGTTCAAGCGATTCTCCTGCCTCAGCCTCCCGAGTAGCTGGGACTACAGGCGCACGCCACCACGCCTGGCTAATTTTTTGTATTTTTTGTAGAGACGGGGTTTCACAATCTTAGGCAGGATGTCTCAACCTCCTGACCTCATGATCTGCCTGCATCAGCCTCCCAAAGTGCTGGGATTATAGGTGTGAGCCACCGTGCTTGGCCCAGGAAGGCATATCTTAAACAACCACATCGGGAGGGTAAGTTTTAACTAGGCCAAAGGTGATGTAGTACAACTAAGTTTCAAACAACTTATGTCGGGTCTATAAATTGATGCCAAGTCAGCAACTATATTAAACAGATTTGTGACAACAATAAACTAGGAGGCTTACAAACAACAAATATTTATTTCTCACAGTTCTGGTGGCTGGGAAGTCCAAGATCATGGTACCTGCAGATTTGTGTCTGGTAAGGGCTCAATTCCTGGTTCATAGATGGTGTCTTCTGTCTGCACCCGCCAATGGTAGAAGGGGCAAGGCAGCTCACTATGTTCTCTTTCAGGATGGCAATAATCCAGTTTATTAGGGCTCTGCTCTAACGATGCAACTGCAACACAATGACTTCGCCTCTTAATACCAACACATTGGTGAGTAGGTTTCAACATATGAATCTTGGGTAGCCACAGACATCAGTCTTCAGAACAAGGTTGAACCTGCAATGAGCCATAATAGCACCACTGTGCGCCAGCCTGGAAAACAGAGTGAGACCCTATCTCAAAACAAACAAACAACACATTACATTTTAAAAATTTATTTATTAGTTTAACAAATTTCAAGTGTCAGCTATATGTCAGATACTTGTAATCGTTATGGAGAAAAAACATAAATAATCCTTATTTTATTCACCTCTTCACAATCCCAAAAGAAAATACTGTTATCCCCAAGTTTGCCCAAAGGAAAAAAAAAATAAGAGACTCAGGCATATTAAGAATTTATTTTAAATCACCTGGCAATTGAGAGATCTAGGATTCAAATCCAAAATTTTTTGTCAAACACCAAAACCAATGTTCTTTCTAGTCTACCTGTCAAACATGGAGTTTTACTACTCTAGAAGTTTAAATTAACTTTGCTGATTTTATAAACAAAGTTAAAGTCTTATTTTTGCTTTAGTTTTTTGATATCATGAAGTTAAAAATATTTTCCTGTTTGTTTACTTATTATATTTCTTCATGAGAATACTGTCTGCTCATGTACTTTAGTAATTTGTTACTATTGTGATTTTGATAACTTTCATACTAACTTGTATAATATATAGATCAAGATATAGACATAATGTTGTGTTTTTGTAATGTTTGATTAAAGTAAATGTACTTTTTTATTGTTTTACATGTTGGTTATAAGTGTTAAAATTCAGAATAATTTAACATATTAGGCTGGGTGTGGCGGCTCATACCTGTAATCCTGGCACTTTGGGAGGCTGAGACAGGAGCATTGCTTGAATCCAGAGGTTTGAGATCAACCCAAGCAACATAACAAGACATGATTTATATATACATACGTATTTTTTTAATTAGCTGGGCATGGTGGTGCATGCCTGTAGTCCTAGCTACTCAGGGGACTGAGAAGGGAGGATCATTTGAGCCCAGGAGGTTGAGGCTACAGTGAACTATAATCATGCCACTACACTCCAGCCTGGATGGCAGAGTGAGACCCTGTCTGAAAAAAATTAACACATTACATTTTTCTTTATATTCATTGATGTGAACAAATAGAGGGCATAAAAAATAAGAAAAGTGACAAACTTTTCATATTTGACTGTTTAACTATATTTATCAATTCATATAATGAATTATAGGACCTACTAATGGAGAAATATTTATCAGTAATTGTTTGAAATGCAAACTAGTTTGTTATTATAGAACATTTTAATTCGAAATAAATGTTTTGCATGGGATATTTTAGCTTTTCTAATTCCAATATTCAGAAACCATAATCCTTGCCCATATTTTTCTGTTAATATTTTGCTTTTATTATCACTAGTTGAATGTACAGTTTCCCTAATAAATGTTGTTATGTGACTCTGGATTTCTTTTATCATTATCAGTTAGTTTTATCACGAGAATTTAGTCAATGGAGTTGTATTTACTTTTCTCAATGAGTCATGTTTCCTTTATATACTTATGAACATGTTTTATACCATTGCTTTCATCCTCATTCATGTCTCTTGTTAATTGCCTGAAGGTCTTTTAATGATGAATAGAAACCTGTCATTGAAAAAAAATTTCCAGAAATCAGCTTAACATTAGTTTCCAATCTACATAAAGGATATTAAGTACAAATGAACAAAATCTTATGTAATGCTGCATTAATGATGAAAAAGAATGTTAATGACTTCTGACATGATGACATAGATATGGTAATTTAAAGGCTATTTTTTTCTATTATTGCTATGGCTACTAGCTGCTATTTACTGAGCCCTTAGTGCTATACAGTGATGAGTACTTTACCTTGATTTTGTCATTTAGAGTTCACAACTCTCTTATGTAGATATAATTATTAAAAAGGGAATTTTTACAGATTATGAAAGGGTTGGCCAGGCATGGTAGCTCACACCTGTAATCCCAACATTTTGGGAGGCCGAGGCGGGTAGATCACTTGAGTTCAGGAGTTCAGGACCAACCTGGGCAACAACGAAATCTCATCACTTCCAAAAACACAAAACATTAGCCCAGTATGGTAGTATGTGCCTGTGCTGCTAGCTACGTAGGAGGCTAGGTGAGAGGATCGCTTGAGTTGGAGGTTACAGTGAGCCAGGATCAGTCACTGCACCCCAGCCTGAGTGACAGGGTAAAACCCCAGCTCACAAAAAAAGGGGAGAGGGCGGTTAACTATTCGATGCAGGTCATATAGCTAGTGAGCAGATACAGTCTGAATTTGAACTCAGTTCCACATTTATCTGAGCACAAAATGTTTATTTTAAAAATATCTCTTTACAACTGTTGGAACAGTTGTACTCCCTAGAACACAGTCTAAAAGTGTCACCTTAGGTGTTTCAGACTTAATCAGACTTGATTTTGAGTCATTCAGATAAGGCTCGTGAGACAAATATAAAGAAATTAAAATGCCATTTTTAATAGTTTATACTGATAAGTATAAATGCTAAAAGATTCCGACACTTCAAGTCCTCCAACCAGTGCATTCTCTCCCTGTAAGCAAATTATAGAAAAAGTAACATTATGAACAGGGAATTTCTCCATGCTTAAAGAAGAATCACAACAGAAATATTGATTATTTGAGATAAATGTTTAAAAGCATCAGAACATACATTTTTTCCCACAAAAAGACAAATATCAGGCACCAGACTGGACAGCTCAAGTGCTTGGCACAGGAATTCCTTCTGCTTGGAGAGTTCTTGGAGGTGAATGGCTAAGGTCTGACTCTGACCATTTCTCTATAATTCTGTCACTTATAACCAAATTTCTTTTTATTAATACTCTGTTTATTTAAACTTGTTAAACTTTTAACATATTTTAAAGGGCATAAGACAATTTTTCTTTTTATTATTTTGTATATTTCCATTTTATGTCTATTTCCACCTCAGGGTGAGGTAGTAGCCTGAGATGGGCCACATGGCTAACCCAACTATCAGATGCTACCTACCACATAAGAAGTTTTCATAAGTTCTGTGTGTTTTAATGAATAAAAAAGTGAATTAACGGGCTTCTTGTTTTAATGCCCTGAAAATTCCTTCTTTTTTTAAATGTTGAGGAAAAATCAAATGTAAATGTATTATTTATAAAATTCTTTCTCTGTAACATTTCTTATCAATGTTACCCAAGATCTGCCTACTACTTTCTTTGAGTAGGATAATTTTATTTTGGTTTTGCTCCTTGAATAATGGAATAATTATTTGTTTTAGTATGGAGAGGTCTCTGATTTCAATAAGACAATGTTTAGGATATATTTTTTGGCTTTATCTCCTAGTCAAAGTAAATCTTTTGACTTTATCTTTTGGTCAGAGCTATAATACAGACCTTACAATTGCCAAACTTTGGCAGTGCAAAATCTCTTATTCATGTTTACCCACCCTGTCATAAATTTCAGTGCTTTAAAGTTCCTGGATTATTGTACTCATTCATTTTACAAATAGTCCTACTACCACCACCCGCCTCATCAATAGCTTTTACCATCATTTGCAACCAGAGAACATTATCAAGAGTAAGAAACACAGACCGTGAAAATATTTATTTGGCTTTGATGTTGATTTTGTTTCTTTTAACTAGGTAAATGGGAGTAAACCAAAGAAGTGGGTAGAAACACATATGCCTCTAAGATGGAAGGGACATATGTTTATACCCTAAAGTGAATTTTCTTAGTTTAGCAATGCTGATAACTCCTATACAGACACTTAGTTTTGTTGTTGGGGGAAAAAAAAAGAAATTTATCAGGGAAAAGTCAGAACTGTGAGTTAGCAGGTTTTGACCTTTGCTGCCTGGAAGAGAAGAGAAGAGAATATAAAGAGAATCAAAAGGGGAAGTAGGAGAGGCACTCAGAAAGAGAAGAGGGACACTAACACAATAAACTTGGCAATTTAGCTGATTTAGCTAAATTAATAGCTCTTGCACTATGGAAAATGCTTGACAGCTTTCAGAAGAGGTATGAAAAATCAGCTAGTCTTGGTTCTTACCAAGGCCTCTTTCTGCAAGTTAGTCCAGATCATTTATTCTAATTTTTCCTGGTATCTTGCCAACCAATTTTCATTCATGCCCTGTAAAGAGAAGCAGAAAGGAAAGAAAAGAAGCACAGAGAAGAGAAAGAGATAGACTTGTGTTCCTACAGTTGATTTCCTCCTTTTAAGGAGTCAGCAACATATAATTTCCTGGGATTTCCCTATTAATAGAACACATTCCTCATGAATGTCCTACAGTTTTAATGATATTTCCACCACTGCCACTGATCACCTGGGTTTCCTATTTCACTGGGCTTTTGAGCACCCACCCTCACCAAGTTTATTTGACTTGTTCTTCCTTTCATAGGAGTACCATTGCTATACCACATTCTCACTTGATCCCCTTTGGATGAAATGAAAGAAAGAGCTGGTTTGACTGGTAAGGTTACTAAGGCAGGACGGTAACAGTACTTTATAAATTTTGAAATGACTATGAAACTGTTTCTGCTTATTTCATTTTGGTTAACTTAATAACTTTCATATTTTATTATTCTAAAATTTGTTCATTATTATGCATATGCATGTATACAAAATAATGGACAAATTATAGAGCAGTAAAATATAAAACTGTGTATTTAATGTGTTTGCCTGGTTGGCTGTGAAATTACTTTCTTTATGATTTTCCCCCTCCACCATTACGTTTTCGACCTAATTAAGGTAAGGCCACTAAAATATTCAAGCTCATTATTCAACTGTTTTTAGCTTTACACATACTAATAATATTAACTCAGAAAACATAATCAAAACTAAGTAAACTTTTATGTCAATTATATTCTAAACTAAAAAAATTAAACTTGCTGCTAATATATAACTTGTTAGGAGGTGATATCATATTGAGATCCAGATTTTCTAATAGGAAAAGATTACATTAAGATACAGATTGAAGTAAAGGTTAAAACTTTTTAATCAAAATCTTTAATATACTCACCCTCTCAATTTCTTCACACATCTTTTCAATAGTGCCATCTGGTGTTTTTAACTGAGTGGGCGGGAAATTTTGCTAGTAAAGATTTAGTGTTCCTTGATACAAACTATTGCTAAGTGTCCTTGAAGGTTTTGAGACTAGCTAGTATTTTGATTCAGAAATCACAATATAAATCTTAGAAGCCTTGGAAATAATGAAGCCCTGCAAATTAACACCAAATTTAACAACCACCTAAATATTTAATCAACATTCAAACTAAAATTTATGTAAAACAAAATGTTGAGCATTCTTAATATTAAATGATAAAAGCACAATCTTACTTTTCCTCAGGAGAGTGAGTTTGACATTATATGAAAGGCTAAATAAAGAAGTTAGATACCAATTGTAACAATTTGCTATGAAATCTGATAAAGTTGTTTTTTCCCTCTGACATAATTTTCTTCTTTTTCATTTATCCTGGTATCATATTTATCATTCTTTTAGCATGTGTTTTGTTAGGGAGAGGCAGGCACAGAAAGACTAAGAAATCATGCTTGAGTGACATTAGCAAGATGGTGAAATAGGAAGTGTCATTCTCCAACCCCCTCCTCTAGAAAGTTAAACTAGCAACTGTCCACAGACCAGAATATCATTTTTTTAAATCCCAATAGTTGAAAAGCTGGAGACATCCATGTGTTCCAAAGAACTAAACAAGAAGCAAATTATTAGGGTAAGTATAGGAATGCTTTAACCACACTATCCCTGCCCCACCCCCTGCAAGTTGGCACAGTGCCACACAGAGAAGATTCCCCAGGGTCCACAGTTTCTACAGAGGGAATAGAGAAGTGGAGCTGGTCATCCAGCTTCCCTAGCATTCCAAGATGCTTCCTAGGAAGCCCACTCTGGTCTTACCTCAGGGAGAACACTGAGAGCAATAGCACAGCTATACTACCTAGGATCCATTAAAAACAAAGAAAGAAGGCAGAGCTCTCAGTGACCAGTGTGCAGATTTTGGTGGTACCTCTATGTTCCTGCAAGCTGTGGTACCCATTGAGAGATACCAGTCAACTGCATAGGTCACCTGCAAAGCTGAGCTGGTTTCCTTCAGAAGCACAGTGGGAGGTTCAACCTGGCTTGATTTCCTAGACAACATACCAACCTTCAGAGCCCACCCCAATGACACAGCCAAGACAGGGAAACACTCAACTCCATGCATTTTGGAAATATGTAGAGACTAGACCTGCTTGACCCAGGAGGTCAAAGAGCAGCTCCACTCAGCAAAAACCCTGTCCCATGGTTGTTTCCAGACAGGGAGGCAGTCCTCAACCATGCATTTCTAAGGAGCATAGCCTTTGGTTCCACCCATCCCAGACAGCAACTCTTCCTAACCTCAGAACATAGACTATAACTCTTCCCAACCAAAGATTTTAAATAACAGAGTCACACAGTCAGGGAATATATTCTGTGACTGACATGACCAGAAGCCAGTGGCCAGACAGCAGAGCCTAGCCAACAGCTACACTTAATGTCGGAACAAAGGCAGCAACCTAACCAACTAAAGAACCCTCAGTAATCCCTGCCTAACTGAAGTCACTACCAGATGCCCCTTATAGAATCACAGTTGAGACTAAATAGTGAAGATCTCTCCCTGCCAAAGAACACCTATAAAGGCCAGAAAAGATAGCTGTCTCTTCAAATATGCAGACATAAACACAAAAAGACAAGAATCAGGGGATCATAGCTCTTCCCAAAGAAACAGATAAAGCTCCAAATAATGGACTCTAAAGAAATAGAGATCTATAAAATTACCGATAAAGAATTCAGAATAATCCTTTTAATGTTCAGTGAAATATAAGAATATATGGATAGAAAAATAAAATTTGGAAAATAATACATGAATAATGCAAGAAGTTTGACGAAGAAATAAAAAACATTTAAGTAGAAATCCTAAAGATAAATACAATGACTGAACTGAAAAAATTAAGTAGAAGGCTTCAACATTAGACTGATCAAGCAGACAAAAAAGTCAGTTAGCTAGAAAATAGAACATTTAAACTTTTCCAGTCAGAAGAGAAAAAAAGGAATTTAAAAGAAGAAAGAAAGCTGACAGAAACTGTGAGACAGTATCAAGAGATCACATCTTCACAAAACAGCAGTTAAAGAAGGAGAGAAAAAAATTAAAAAAAGACTACAAAGAATATCATAAGAAATAATGACTGAAAGCTTCCCTAATCTGGGAAAAGATGCCAGGTATAGGAAATGCAGATGTCTCCAATCAAATTCAACCCAAAGAAGAGTTCAACAAGATATATAATAATTAAACTATCAAAAATCTAAGAAGAAAAATTTCTGAGAGCAATAAGATATAAGAAACACATTGTATTCAAATAAGTCACAATATGACTACCAGCAGATTTTGGGCAAAAGACAGAAGGATAATATATTCAAAGTGCTGGTGGAAAAGACTTAACTAAGAATATTTTCCCAGCTAAACTGTCTTTCCGAAATGAAGGAAAAATAAAAGTTTCTCAGACGAAATTTAAGAGAGTTTATTACCACTTCCTGTATTACAAGAAGTGTCAAAGAGAGCACTTTAAGCTAAATAAAACATTACTAATTAATAACATAAAAACACACAAAAGCAATAAAACTCAATGGCAGAGCCATATTCAGAATATTCCAGGACTTTAACGATTGTGTGTAACTCAATTTTATTACTAGTTTCAGGGTTAAAAGACAAAACTGTTAAGAACAACAATACCTGCAATAAATTGTAAAAAGGTGCACATTACAAAATGATGTAAATTCTGAAATCAAAAACATAAAACGGGGGGAAAATATAAGTATACAGTATTGTAAGCAATTCAAGTTATCAACTTGAAATAGACTGTTATAAGAGGTCTGAAATAAGCCTCATGTAACAGCTAAACAAAAATCTTCAACAGAAGCACAAAACAAATTTAAAGAAAGTGTTCGAAGCATACTGTAATAAAAAACCATCAAACCAAAAAATAAGACAAGAGAGAGAAAAAAAGTATCCACAAAACTACCTAGAAAACAGTTAATGACATGGCAATAATAAGTCTTCATCAATCAATAATTAATTTGAATGTAAATGATTTAAATTCTTCAATAAAAAGACATAGAATGAGTGAATGGATTTAAAAATAAGACCCATTGCATGCTACCTACAAGAGTCATCAAGAGACTCATCATACTTTTAAGGACATATATAGACTGAAAGTGAAGAGACGACAAAAAATATTCTTAATGCAAATTGAAACAAAAAAGAACAGAGGTAGCTATACTTACATCAGACAAAATAGACTTTAAGTCAAAAATGTTAGAAGAGCCAAATAAGAACATTATATTATGACAAAGAAGTTGACTCATCAAAAGGGTATAACACTTGTAAATACATACATGTGTGTATACATCTGTATATACACATACTCAATATCCAACACCTAAATATATAAAACAAATAGTAATACATCTGAAGGGAGAGATAGATTACAATACAATAATACTAGAGGACTTTAATACCTCACTTTTAACAATGGACAAATCATTCAGTCAGCAAATGAAGAAGGAAGCATTGGATTTCAACAGCACTTGGACCAAAAACCCTAGTAGACATATACAGAACATTCCATCCAACAGCAAGAGAATACACATTCTTCTCAAACACATGTGGAACATTCTCTAGGACAGATTATATATTAGGTCACAAACAAGACTTAGCAAATGTAAGATTGAAATCATATCAAGTATCTTTTCCAACTACAATTGTATAAAACTAGAAATCTCTTTTTTTTTTTTTTTGAGACAGAGTCTTGCTCTGTCGCCCAGGCTGGAGTGCAGTGGTGGAATCGTGGCTCACTGCAACCTCTGCCTCCCGGGTTCAAGCGATTCTCCCACCTCAGTTGCCCTAGTAGCTGGGATTACAGCCACCTGCCGCCACGCCCAGCTAATTTTTGTATCTTTAGTAGAGACAGGGTTTCACCACGTTGGCCAGGTTTGTCTTGAACTCCCGACTTCAGGTGATCCACCCGCCTTGGCCTCCCAAAGTGATGAGATTACAGGAGTGAGCCACCATGCCCGGACCAAAACTACAAATCAATAACACACACAAAAATTGGAAATTCACATATACGTGGAAATGAAATAACTCTCCTGAACAACCGATGGGTCAATGAATAAATTAATAGATACATTTAAAATATCTGGAGACAATTGAAAATGGAAACACAACATATCAAAACCTGTGGGGGTACAACAAAAGCAGTTCTAAGAGTAAAGTTGTTTAATAAATGCCCACATAAAAAATGAAAGATCCCAAATAAACAACTTAATGTTGCTGTTCAAGGAACTAGAAAAAGAGCAAACTAAGCCCAAAGTTAGGAGAAGGAAAGGAAATAATAAAGATCAGAGTAGAAATAAATGAATCAAAGACAGAAAAACCTTATGAGATCAATGAAACTAAGAACTGATTTTCCGAAAAGATAAACAAAATGGACAAACCTTTAGCTAGAGTAATGAGAAAAAAATACAGAAGATTCAAGCAAAATCAGAAATGATTGAGAAGATATTGCAAATGATACCATAGAAATACAAAGAAACATAAGATACTATTATTAACAATTATATGTCAACAAATTCAGGAAACTAAAAGAAATGAATAAATTCCTAGGCACATACAACCTAACAATATTGAATCATGATGAAATAGAAAATCTGAACAGACCAAAACGTAGTAAGGAGATTTAATCATAAGTTAAAACTCTCTTACCAAAAAAAGTCTAGGACCTTATAGCATCACTACGGAATTCTACCAAACATTTAATGAAGAAATAATACCAATCCTCTTTAAACTCTTCCAGAAACACCAACAAGGAATGAATACTTTTAAACTCGTATCAGGAGGCTTACATTATCCTGCTATCAAAGCCAGACAGGGATATTACAAGCAAAGAAAATTACAGGCTAATATCCTTGAAAAATTGAAAGGCTTTCCTCTAAGATCTGGATGAAAACATGGATGCCCCCTCTTGCCATTTCTTTATTTCTTTTCTTTTCTTTTTCTTTTTTTTTTTTTTTTTTTTTTTTTTTTTGAGAAGGAGTCTCGCTCTGTCACCCAGGCTGGAGTGCAGTGGCCGGATCTCAGCTCACTGCAAGCTCCGCTTCCCGGGTTTACACCATTCTCCTGCCTCAGCCTCCCCAGTAGCTGGGTCTACAGGTGCCGGCCACCATGCCCGGCTACTTTCTGTATTTTTTAGTAGAGACGGGGTTTCACTGTGTTAGCCAGGATGGTCTCGATCTCCTGACCTCGTGATCCGCCCGTCTCGGCCTCCCAAAGTGCTGGGATTACAGGCTTGAGCCACCGCGCCTGGCCTACTCTTGTCATTTCTATTCAACAGAATATTAGAAGTCTGCCAGAGCAATTAGGCAAGAGAAAGAAGCAAAAGGCATCCAAATAGGAATGGAAGAAGCGGAATTGTCACTTTTTGCTGACATAATTTTATATACAGAAAACACTAAAGATTTCACTACAAAACACTTACAAACTAATAGTACACCAATAAACAAATACAGTAAAGTTGAAAGATACAAAATCAACACATAAAAATCAATAGCATTTCTATACACTAACAATGAACTATCTGAAAAAAAAATCAAGGGAATAATTCCATTTATACTAGCTGCAAAAATTAAAATACTTAAAATTTAACCAAGGTGGTTAAAGACTTCCACACTGAAAACTGTGATACTGAGGAAAGAAATTGAAGAGACACAAATAAATGGAAAGGTATCTCATGTTCATGAGTTGAATGAATTAATATTGTTAAAATGTCTATACTAACCAAAACGATCTATAGACTCAGTGCAATCCCTATCAAAATTCCAATGTCATTTTTCATGGAAATAGAACAAATGAGGCTAAAATTCATATGGTACAATAACAACAAAAAACATTCTAATAGCCAAGGCAATCATAAGCAAACAGAAAACACTGGTAGCATCATGCTACCTACTTTTAATCTATATTACAAATCAATAGTATATTAAGCAGTAAATAAAACAGCACGGTACTGGCATAAAATAGATATATTAACAGATAGAAGAGCATAAAGGGCCCAGAAATGAACTATACATGTATGGTCAATTGATTTTCCACAAAAGTGTCAAGAATACACAGTGGGAAAAGGATAGTCCTTTCAATAAAGAGTACTGGGAAAACTGGATATCTACATACAGAAGAATGAAATTGGAAGCTTATTTCATACCAAATACTAAAATAAACTCAAAATGAATTGAAGACTTAAATATAAGACCAGAAACTGTAAAACTACTAGAAGAAAACACAAGGGTAAAACTACACAACACTTTTCTGGACAATAATTTTTTTGAATTTGATCCCAACAGTTCAGGCAACAGAAGCCAAAATAGACAAATGGGATAACATTGAACTAAAAAGCTTCTTCACAGAAAAGGAAACAATGATGAGTGTGAAGAGAGATACCTATGATTTGGGAGAAAATATGTGCAAGCCATACATCTGTTAAGGGGTTAATATCTAAAATGTGTAAGGAACTCAGATAACTTAATTGCAACAAAACAAATAACCCAATTAAAAAATTGGCAAAGGACCCATGTAGGCATTTCTCAAAAGAAAACATACAAATGGCCAGCAGTTATATGAAAAAGAATGTTCAATATTGCTAATGATTAGGGAAATGCAAATTAGAAACACAATGAAATTTCACTTCTTACCTTTCAGAATGGCTAATATCAAAAAGGTGAAAGGTAACAAGTGTTGGAAAAGATCTGAAGAATAGTGAACCCTTTTACACTGTTGGTGGGAATGTAAACTAGTACAACTATTATGTAAAACTAGTAAGTTCCAAAAAATATAATTACCATAGGATCCAGCACTCTCACTTCCAGATATTTACCCAGAAGATTTGAAATTGGTTTGTCAAAGAGACATCTCCACTTCTACATTTATTGCAGTATTATTTACAATAGCCAAGAAATTGAATCCACATAGGTGTTAATCAATGGATGAATTGATAAAGACAATTTTGTATATAGACACAATGAAACACCTTACAAAAAGGAAAGCCCTGTCATTTGTGACAAAATTAATGGAATTGGAGAACATTATGCTAAGTGAAAAAGCCAGGCACAGGAAGACAAATACCACATATTCTCTCTTATAGCAGAATCTAAAGTTAATTCGTAGAAGCAGAGAGTAGAATGGTGATTTCAGAGGCTGGAGAAATGCAGAGGTGATAGTTAAAGGGTACGAAGTCTCAGGCAGACAAAAGGAATTAGGTTTTGTTGGAGATGTATTGCACAGTTTGGTGAATATCATTAATTATAGTGTATTATATATTTATTTCAAAATTGCTGACAGCAAATTTCAAATGTCCTCACCACAAAAAATTATAAGTATTTGAGGTGATTAATATGTTAATTAGCTTGATTTAGGTATTCTACATTGTTTTCATCAATCGTAACATGACTTTTTTTTCCTATTTCCAATAACCTATCTTACTATGGCACAGAAGTTTTCAATTTCATTTTGAGAAATAGCATTCATAATTTTTCAACTTGATGTCTGTACTCAGAAAGCCTGTTGGCTTTTGTTCGTTTTTTGTTTTGCATGTTAACACACAACCCTCATTTACTAGAAAATAGTAAATAATGAAAGGAAAGGTAGATGTTGAAAACATGAAACCTGGAAAGCATGGAGCTCCAAAGCTGTTGACTAAGCTAGACTTATGGCTGCCATAAAGTATAAGTAATAGAAAGTCAGATGCGGGAATAGGGTATGGATGAGTTCAAGATTATAGTTTTAACTGAGGAATAAGGGAGCCCAGTTAGAATATTATTGGAAGTAAATTCATGGAAAGGGAAGTTGTTTTAAAGCATGGAGGACGGAAGTAAGTATGAGAATTAGAAAGGAATAAGCTTGTCAGAAGAGGAGGAGGACTGATTTTAGACCTTATGGACAAAGAAGAAAAGCTGTGTTGGTGGTGTGATGTGCCTTGCTACCCAATCTGTGATCTATGGAATTGCAACATTAGCTTGACGTGAGAGCTCATGAAAAATACAGAGTTTCAGGCCACACCACAGATCACCTGAACCCAGAGTCTGCATTTAACAATAACCCCATGTGAATTGTTGATTTGTGCGCATTAATATATGAAAAACATCATAAAATGGAATCTTCTATCCACTATTTTGCTGCTTTTTAAAAAGAAATCTCTAAAAGGAGATTAATAGTAATGATTTCAGAGAATATGGGGACAATTAAACTGTATGCTAATGGTATGGTATGTGATAAATGCTTCATAAATGTTTATATACTCCAGTTTGCTGAAAGTCTCCCTCCAGTAATTTTTGTTTGTAGTGAGAGAAAAAATAATAAAGGCAGGAAATGTTAATGAAATAAAGGGAAGGAATTTCAACAGAGGCAGATTTGATAATTAAGTTCCACACCTGAACTAAGAATAACCAGAAAACGTAGTTTAACACAACAGACATAAGTGTGAAAGCATTTGAGGGCTAACGAAGACAATTTTGAACTGTGGAAATAAGATCTGTAAAGAAATGGAAGTAAATGGAGAAAAGAGAGCCTGGCAGTGAAGCCAATTATCCTCGAAGGAATATGCAGATTACGGAAGAGGAAACTGACAGTGTGAGAAGATGAACAAAGAAAACAGCCTCAATAGACTAAGGGGACAAAAATTGACATGCACAGTCTGACAATGGGAAAACAGTGCGGATAAATTCACAAGTTTGGTAAAGTTAAGCCCCAGGAGTAAGGGTAAAGCAAAAGTAAATATGCTCTTTCCTTAAATCCAGCTTCTAATCATTTCAGTTCCAGAACTGCATTAAAGTGGTCTGAGATTGATTCTTCCTTCTTTATAAAACAAAACAAAACAAAAAAACCCCCAACAAACAAACAAACAAAAACACTATAAATCATTTCTGGAGTCAGTTAACAGCATCTTACAACTCATAATATTTCTATAATGTTTCCTATCTGGTATTACATATACAATAAGAAGGCAGAAGGCAAAGGTGTGTTCCAAACAAATATATACAACAAACACTAGGAAAATAACCCACAGATAATCCAGTAATAAAGCTAGCATATGAATACTTGCCGAGAGCAGCTCCGCTGGGGAGACCCTAACCCAGTGGCGTTACAGGAATTAAAGACACACACACAGAAATATAGAGGTGTGAAGTGGGAAATCAGGGGTCTCACAGCCTTCAGAGCTGAGAGCCCCGAACACAGATTTACCCACATATTTATTAAAGCAAACCAGTCATTAGCATTGTTTCTATAGATATTAAATTAACTAAAAGTATCCCTTACGGGAAACGAAGGGATGGGCCAAATTAATGGAATAGGTTAGGCTAGTTAACTGCAGCAGGAACATGCCCTTAAGGCATAAATCGTTCATGCTATTGTTTGTGGCTTAAGAATGTCTTTAAGTGGTGTCCGCCCTGGGCGGGACAGGTATTCCTTGCCCTCATTCCCTTAAACCCACAACCTTCCGGCGTGGGCGTTAGGGCCATTACGAACATGTCACAGTGCTGCAGAGATTTTGTTTATGGCCAGTTTTGGGGCCAGTTTATGGCCAGATTTTGGGGGGCTTGCTCCCAACAAATACTTTATGATTAACATGTTCATGGATATATAGTATAAGGTGGCAATTTTGGCAAGGAGAATTATAAAAGAAAGAGCTAAACAAAAATTCTAAATCCCAAAAATAGAGTAGCTAAAATTAAGAACTCAGTGGTTGGGTTAATAATAGATTAGATACAACTGAAAAGAAAGTCAAGGACTTATAATACAGATTAAACAAAACACTGAAAATGAAGCAGAGAGCTCCAAAAGTTTGGGAAATAGAGAAAAGAAGGTAAGATAAATATGGGATACACTGAGAATTCTAACATATGCCTAACTGGAGTTCCAAAAGAAGCAGAGATTCTAGATAGAAACAGTGTTTGCAGAGATGAAAATTGCCAGTAACACCCTGCTATTCAACATCTATTGGAAATTATAAATAGACAATGAGGAAATAACAGTTTTCTTTTAAAAAATAGAAGATGGAAAAAAGAAATAAAATAATCATTATTTGCAAACACTATGATTGAAAGGTTAGAACATCTACAATTAGGTACATATAAATTGTTAAATTAATAAGCAGTTTGGCAAGATTAAAGATTTCTAGATACAATGTCAATGGGTGTATGAAAATCAACTTTCTACATTCCAAAAACAAACACTGATTTTTAAAATTAACAATATTATTTTAAAAAATTAGGTACCTAAGAACAAATTGAAAACAATGTGTGTGAAAATACTTTTAAAATAATAAAATGTTCTTCAGATAAATTTTTTAAAATTAATTTAATTGAAGTATATATTCTTTTCACAACCTGGAAGACGCAAAATTTGAAGTCAGCAATTCTCTCTAAATTAACCTAGAAATTTCATGCAGTCTTAAAAATTCCAATAAGTTTTAAAAAAATTGGCGTATGATTATAAAATTTTTATGGAAGTCAAAAATTATGACAATAAAAATCTTCTAAAAGAACATGGTGAAATAACTTAATCTAATGAATACAACTATTATTTGTAAAGGTATATAATTAATACAATAGAATACTGGTAAAAGAACAAACAAAAGAACACTGGAATATAATTAAAAGTCTAGAAGTTAACCCAATTATAGGTACACACTTCATTCATATCAAAGGTAGCACTGAAGACAGTGGTGCTGAAATACTTCAAATTTTCCTGCTACTTCACACAATATATAAAAGTCTGTTGCAGTGTATTGTAGATCTAAATGTGAAAGGGAAAATAACAATGCCTTAAAATATCAAAATAATCATAATATTAAAAGTTGATTAACCTTATTAGTATTCAAGAAAATTAAAAAAAAACAAACAAACACACGATTAGATATGACTAAACACCCACCGAACTGGCTACAATTAAAAGACTAATGATACCTAATGGTGGCATGGATATTAAGAAACAGGAATGTTTATACACTACTGGTGGCATTGTAAATACTACTTTGGTGTGTACAGCTAAAGTAAAAAGCCACTTTGGAAAACTGAGTATCAGTATCTATTAAAGCTGTATGCTTATTCTATAAACCCACTATTCCACTTACAGATATATATTAAAAATATATACATGCACATATGCACCAAATGACATATGTAAAATTTACTTATATATCAGTCTTTCTTGTATAAACAAAAACCGGAAACAATCCAAAAGTCCATCAATAGAAAAACATAAAAATAAGTCATGTTGTATTCATATGATGGTAACAGAATTTAAGATTTAAAAAAATAGATGGATCTCATGGATATACTATGAAGTAGAAAAGCTAGATTCAAAAGGAAAAAGATGGATACAAAAGAAAACATAGTATATGACTTTATAAAATATTGCAAAACAAGAAAATAAAACTATGGTGTTCAAAGTCTGCACATTCGGTACTTTTCATGGGGAAGGT
This sequence comes from Macaca thibetana thibetana, assembly GCF_024542745.1. Classification (NCBI taxonomy): domain Eukaryota; kingdom Metazoa; phylum Chordata; class Mammalia; order Primates; family Cercopithecidae; genus Macaca; species Macaca thibetana. The sequence continues at coordinate 74,571,167 of NC_065582.1, forward strand.
AGAGGTGATCATTGCAAAGGGTCTAATGGGGGTTTTCAGTGTTTTTGAAATATTCTGCTTCTCACTCAGGGTGATGGCTACAAAAATGTACTCTTTGTGGTAATTTATTCACATATATATACAAATATATATGTAGTTTTGTGCAATTTTGTATGTGTGTCATATTTTACTTAAAATATCAAAAATAATAAAAAAGAAGAAATCAAAATGATTCCAAAGGAATTTATGCCAAGTTTTGTAAATTATGGTAAAATGAAATGGGAAATAGTAGTAAAATAAATATGGATGGGATATAAAGAAATAAAATTTCCATTATTTGCAATTGTTATGATTTTCTACATAGAAACCTAAAATAATATATAGGAAAATTACTAGAGATGAGAACATTCAACAAAGTTGCTAACAAAATTAAAATTCTGTTTAAATCTTTTCTGTGTGACTCTAATGACATGTTACATTATGCCTACTAGGTAACAAGTTTATAATGCATTCTTCTTAATATCAGGGTCTTGACCTCTTCATTTGTTTTTGGTTTTGTTTTGTTTTGACTGATTTATCTCAGCTGACATCAGTGTAGAATACATAATATGCACTCAAATATATATTGAAGGAATAGATAAACCATATTATCAAAGCAAATTATACTTTTTCTCATTTTCATACCAGGATAATATGTATATAGCCACAAATGGTCATATCAAGTTACTAAAGATCTCAGATAGATTGTTAGGACACAACACTGATTTTTACTATTTGAGACTGAAGGCCCCTTCGCTAAAGGCCCATTTTCACTCAATTCTGAATCTCACTTAATAGAATCTTGATAATTTTAAAGTATCTTGAATAGACTGGCATCCAAGTTGAGGTCTTACTCCCAACTATTTCCTTCGCAGGGTAAAACAAAGTATAGTAAGAGCCAACAGTGGAGTACAGTGGTGCACTCTACATTGTGCAGAATTTGCATTAAGATTGATAGAACACTTCTGAAATGATTTTCTCTTCTATCTACTATATTGTTTGTCTGCAACATTATTCCCATAACATCCAGACATCTTTATGAGGTATCGATTGTATTTGTTTAGCCTCCCTGTGCATACCAAATTTGCAGGTAACTCAGTTGCCTTTATGCAAATTCTAGGTAGCTAGTTATTTTTACTAGATAAGGAATCATTTCTTGTTTTCTGCAGTAACCACTCAGTTATAACGATATTCTCAAGCCCTCTCTTTCCTTCTATTATTACATATAGCCAAAAGGACTCTGACTATAAAAGCAAGGGTAAGAAACCCAACATGGTAGATCAGAAGAATCTACTTTCCCCTACACAAAAATATTTATTTTACTTTCTAGCTCTTACAGTATTTGGAAAGTTTTATTTCACAAAAGAAAGGGCTGGTATAATCTCATTTCCACTGATCACAGGTCAATACATTTTATTACAACAATTAATCTGAAAGTGATCTCTTTTGGTCCGTCTTCATCGACAGAACACAGAGGACTGATTGTGTAGCAAATGACATGGCATCTCCTGTTGTAAACTGATCATTTGACTCCTGTCTTTTGCCAGTTAGCTACAATAAAAACAAATTGACTTTAAAGTCTGGAAATAGCAGAGCCAATGATTTAATTCTTCTTATTAATGATGTAATAGCATGTGCTTGTGTTAGACAGTTCCATATAAATCTTCATGCTTCATTTGTTCACTCTCAGGCAAATCTGCTGAATCAAGTAAGACTCTAGAAAATGCCCTGCATTGTGAAAGTCAGGGATGGTCTTTTCAGGCTTGGAAGGAAGGAAGCATGGAACCAGGAGCTCAGATGCAGGATCAAGATCTAATTCGAGTTGTTGATTTGGCTAGAAGGATACAATTAAGAGTTTAAAAGCAAACCAGAGAAAAAAACTGCAGCACTTGTATGCCTAGAAAGCTCCCCAAAGCAACCATAACATGTACAAAAGCAGGGCGCGGTGGCTCACACCTGTAATCCCAGCACTTTGGGAGGCCGGGGCGAGCAGATCACAAGGTCAGGAGATCGAAACCATCCTGGCTAACACGGTGAAACCCCCTCTCTACCAAAAATACAAAAAATTAGCCAGGTGTGGTGGCGAGCGCCTGTAGTCCCAGCTACTCAGGAGGCTGAGGCAGGAGAATGGCATGAACCCGGGAGGCGGAGCTTGCAGTGAGCCGAGATCAGGCCACTGCACTCCAGTCTGGGAGACAGAGTGAGGCTCCGTCTCAAAACAAAACAAAACAAAATAAAAAACATGTACAAAAGAGGTTTTGCTTCCTCGATATTTTATTGAACTCTCAATTGAAACTATCAATAGAATACGGCCGGGCGCGGTGGCTCAAGCCTGTAATCCCAGCACTTTGGGAGGCCGAGGCGGGTGGATCACGAAGTCAGGAGATCGAGACCATCCTGGCTAACATGGTGAAACCCCGTCTCTACTAAAAATACAAAAAACTAGCCGGGCGTGCTGGCGGGCGCCTGTAGTCCCAGCTACTCGGAGGCTGAGGCGGGAGAATGGCGTGAACCCGGGAGGTGGAGCTTGCAGTGAGCCGAGATCCGGCCACTGCACTCCAGCCTGGGCGACAGAGCGAGACTCCGTCTCAGAAAAAAAAAAAAAAAAAAAAAAAAAAGAAACTATCAATAGAATAAACAACTGGGTTCCTGTTTTCACTTGAGTATTTCAAAGATGTTTAATCACTACGGGACAAAATCTAGAAATTACCACTACAGATAATAATTTTATATTTCTTTTCTGAAAACAAAGAATTATTCAATATAAATGCCTAGTGAAGACTGGAAAACACAGAGAATAAAATTCAGATAATTGACCTCAAACCTCTGGATCTAAGATAATCATATTTTAGTATGTTTTCATTCCATGAGTGTTGGAATGAGGGATGGGGCTTTTGTCTAGGAATAGCAAAGCTGACTTTTTAAACTCAGAGTCAATTTGGAGGAATTTGTGTGTATGTGCACGTGTGTGTGTGTGGGGGGGGGCAGTTACAGCTTATTCCTGTAATGAGTTAAAAAAAAAAAAAAGTTATGACAATTTGACTTTCTTTGAAGTTTTATCCAGAAGCATCTTTGGGAAGCAACCTCTGAACTAACTTCTGGGTTCTCTAGTGTGGCGACCTGCAGCTGTGATTCTATTCAGTCCCTCTTGTCATTGACTGAACTACTGGTCTCCTTGACTTCTCAGTGCTCAAAATATTAACTAGAATACATCTCTTTATCAATACAATGTTAAGAGATTTGTTTTCTAAGGGGCGTGTGCATATTAAATTTTTAACAATGTATTTTGCCTTCATACATGATGGGCAACTAGCTAATCTTTATTCATTTATTCACTCAATAGAATAATTATTGATGTCTACAATGTGCTATTCTCTCTTCCAGTTGCTAAAAATGAAGAAGTAAAACATACAGTTCTCTCTAATTCTTTCAAAACTTTATAAAAAAGACTTCTGGCTTTTAATATTCAGATAAGACTGAGACTGTGGCCTGGATTTACTTCTTTTCTTTCTCTGTCTTTTTTTCTTTCCGTCACAGGAGTTATTAAGAAAGTACTTTACCTTGATGGAGGGGCAAAATGGTTCTTGGAAAGTTTTTGTCTCTTTTAAAGCAGCTCCAGAAACATTTCTTGTCTGGTTCTTAGAGCCGGTCAGGCAACCTTTGATATACAAATGCAGGCCATTAGAAGCTGCTTCCATCTAAACATGTTGATTCCCACCATTGTCCTCTTGCCCTTGCCCCCACATATGCCTGGCAACATGCTTGCCCCCACATATCCCCAAGTATGTAGAATATCATGGCGCCCTGCATTTGCATATTAAAAGACTAGGGTGGGAGGGTCAGTTTTTTCTCAGGCTATGTGAATGACATGCTTAGTGAAACCAATGCCCTAAGCCCTATGCATATCAGACACCGCCTCCTCCAGCCTCCTCATATAAAGCTGGCATCTGCTGCACTCCGGGTTTCCTCTCCCAGCTTTGAAGACCCCCTCCCTCTGTCTCGTACAGGGAAGTTTCTTCCTTCTTTCTTTTTTCTTGCCTATTAAACTCTCTGCTCCTTAAAACTACTCCACGTGTATCTGTCATTTTATGCAATTCAGCCTAAGAGCCCTGGTGTTCCTCCACTCATCGAAGTCGTATCATTTCTTTTTCTTTCTTTCTTTTTTTTTTTTTTTTTTTTTTTTTTTTTGGTCTTCCTCTCTCGCTTGGGCTGGAGAATAATAGCACAATCATATCACAACTCACTGCAGACTCGACCTCCTGGGCTCAAACAATCCTCCCACCTCATCTTCCCAAGTAGCTGGGACCACAGGCATGCTCTATCATGCTTGGCAAATTTTTTTTTTTTGTGTGTGTGTGTGTGTGTGTGTGTGTGTGTATGTTGTGTGTGTGTGTGTGTGTGTGTGTGTATGTGTGTGTATGTTGTATATATATATATGTGTGTGTGTGTGTGTGTGTGTGTGTGTATATGTTGGAACCGAACTGTCGATTACCTCCTGGGCAGGGGTCGCCGCGAAGGATCACCGACACGAGATTCACAGCAGAGCGTTATTTATTACTAGCGCGCTAGGGTTCCAAGCTCTAAGTTGGCCCTGGGACCCCGAGTGCTTGTTACAGGTTGTTTATATAGGCAAACACAAGTTCAAACACAGCTTAGGGCGCAAAATTCAAACAAAGCTTTAGGCGCGTGGTAATTGGGTCTGCCTATGGCCTGAACAAGGTATCTTGTTCTGATTGGTTGGGGCGGGACCTTAGGAGGTTCTTTCCTGGAATTGCTGATTCCGGGAACATCGGGGACATTGAGTCAGGGTGGGACCCCATGAGGTTATCAGGGTGGGACCTCATGAGGCTATCAGGGTGGGACCTCATGAGGTTATCAGGGTGGGACCCCATGAGGCTATTTCCCGGAATTGTCTTTCTGTTTGGGTTCTGGGAACATCGGGGGGCTATCCATGGCCATCTGGGGTTTAAGTTTCATGATGGCCAAGCTTTCTAAATTTTATGAGGCTTAGGAATTATGAGGCCTAGTTTCATTCCCTCCTCTTTTGTGTTAGAGGCTCAATCTTGAGCCTCTTCTTCAGTCCTGAGGGTCTGGTATTGTTGGGTCAGAACCATAGCATGTACTATGTTTAATCTATTTTTAATAAGGGCGAGTAAAGTAAACGGTTAAGTATGCACGGCCCGAAAGTCAAGATGAGCGTGAGCAGGATGAGGGGTCCTAAGATGGTGGAGATTAGGGTGCTAAACCAAGGGGATCGGTTGTACCAATTTTCAAACCAACTTTGCTGAGATTCTTTCTCTTTTTTTCTCTTGTCTAATCTTTCTCTTAGTTTTGCCATAGAATCTTTAACTACTCCTGAATGATCTGCATAAAAACAACATTGCTCTTTCAGGGCTGCACAGAGCCCGCCCTCTTTCAGAAAGACAATTTCTAGTCCTCGTCGGTTTTGTAATACAACTTCAGACAGAGAAGTCAAGGACTCTTCAAGTTTTGTGATAGATTGTTCTATGGCTCTAAGGTCTTCATCTATGGCTACTCTAAGTTGTTGCAGATGATGGTTACCATGCACTAGGGCTGCTGTCCCGGTCCCAACTCCAGCCGCTACCCCAATTCCTAACATAACGGTGAGGGTGAGGGAGATAGGTTCTCTCTTTGGTCTAGTATGAGTTTTTTGCTCATACCGGAGATCAAAGGAGTCTCCAGAGTGATAGTATACTCGGGGAACAACTTGTACCAATACGCAATAGTGGGTGCCGCTGCTAAAAACGGCTGTGGATACACAGGGGGTGAGCCCAGTGTTGCAAGCCCACCAGCCCGTCTCGGAGGGGACCAAATAGTGATTGGAGCTGGGTACTGTCAAGGTTACATTACAAAGATGCTGATGACTAGGGGGCACTTGGCCTATGCAGGTTCCCGACCCAGAAACCTCAGCCAGGGTTAGTTTTCTTTGTTGTTCCCATGCGCATCCAGTAGGATTGGCGGAGTTAGTGAAATTATTAGTGGAGGCGACACCTTCATAGTAAGGGGGCCTGTTGCCAGACATAGCCAGCAAGAGGAGGTAAATTCTGGCTTTGTCTGGTTTAAAGCGAAATAGGAGCCCTTTATGAGATTTAGGAGCCTATCACCTATTCCCAGGTCAAGGGGCCCGCGGGTGACGTTTTGGGCTGAGGGTGTGTATTTAGAGGAGGTGGAGATTAAGGGCGGGAAGTGCTTTTAGGAGCTCTTGGTTGGGGCTCTCTCGGTGCAGGAACCAGGGGCTTCCTTGTTTCTGATAAAACTTGGTTTGGTCCTACTGCGACAGGGGCTGTGATAGGGTTGACTATTAATTTGATTTGGATAGGGATTCCATACAGTGGCTTTTGGTATAAATATAGGCCCCATGTTAACCCGGATATCCAACGGTTATCAGATTTTGCTGCATCTTCAAACTTGATGCGGACCAGATTGCAAGTTTTTGAATATCGGGTTCTGGTGCAGCGCTGGACAAAGGACATGGTTATATACCAGGGTTTCGTGGCCCATTTCCATTCTCCATCATTAGTAGTTATACAGGACCAACTAGAGCAAAACAGGGCATCTATTTCTCCACAAGTTTTTCTCATTTCTCCTGTCCTGAATCCGGGACAGGCATAGAACCCGTTCCGGCTTACGGACACCCTTCTAGCCTGTTTTCTCCATTCTCCCGCTTCCATGTCATCTATCCTTGCTATTTTGTCTAGGTTGAAATAGAGGTCAGGGAACCAAGTCCCCATAGGAGCAATTTTTGAGGTTTTACCTAAGACCTCATGAGTACTAAAATCAGTTACCTGCCAGGTCAGGTTATATGGCCGGTGGGGGTTATTACTGCCAGCGACGTAGGGAAGGAGGGCTAGTAATAAGCAAGGGGCTAGATACGAGAGAGTCTTATCCTGAGCGGGTCCTCGGAGCGTCGGAGTCTCCATGTCTCAGGTGGTGTTGGTCCGGGCGTCCCTGGAGCGACCTTGGCGTGGGATGCGTGGATCCAAGTGGAGATTCCGTCAACCTTTATGGCTGTGGGCGTGGTCAGGAGAACAATGTAGGGTCCTTTCCATCGAGGCTCTAGTCCTTGAGTGCGGTGCCGTCTAACGTAGACAGAGTCTCCCACCTGGAAGGGGTGACTGGTCTGTGGATGTCCTGGTTGGTACAGTTCTGCCAAGGGGACCCAGATTTGGGCCTGTACTGCTTGGAGTCCTTTTAGCCGGGCCTGTAGGTCAGTCTTAGGATCGGAGGGGGAGAAGGAGTTAAGCAAGGTTGACAAAGGGGGAGGTCCTCCGTAGAGGATTTCATATGGAGTGAGCCCAAAACGGTTAGTCGTATTTCGGGCCCTTAACAGAGCTAAGGATAGGAGGTGTCTCCAATCTTTTAAACCAGTCTCTAAGGTCAATTTAGTAAGGGTCTCTTTTATTGTTCTATTCATTCTTTCTACCTGTCCTGAGCTCTGGGGTCTATAGGCACAATGTAATTTCCAATTAATCCCCAATATCCTGGCGAGCCCCTGACTTACCTGAGAAACGAAGGCCGGCCCGTTATCTGACCCAATTACCTTGGGAAGTCCGAATCTAGGAAAGATTTCTTCCAGAATTTTCTTGGCTACTGTGTGTGCCATTTCTTGCCGGGTGGGGTAGGCTTCTACCCATCCTGAAAAGGTATCTACAAACACCAGTAAGTACTTTTATCCAGCATAGTGAGTGAGGTTTTACTTCAGTGAAGTCTATTTCCCAATAGACTCCTGGGCGGTTACCACGAGTTCGTTTCCCTTCTGGCACTCGGGTAGCCCCAGCGTTTACCTGCTGACAGACCTTACAGGCAGATGTCACTTGTTCTACGAGGGTACTTGCCTTTGGGATTAGAAAGTCAGTTTTTTCAATCAGTAATTTTAGCTTTCGATTACTCAAGCGTGTCCAGGCATGCATCTGCTGGATCATTGTCAGGGCCTCCTTTTGGGGAAGGACTATTTTTCCTCCTTTTTCCCAGTTTTTAGTGTCTTTGTTTTCTGTAGCCCCTATGGCTTTTGCTTCTTCCTGGTCTTCTGGGGTATAAGTATGTTCAATAGTTATGTGGCTGGTTTCGTCAGGTTCTGTGGCTAGGGTCAGTACTTCCGCCATGGCGGCTTGCCTGGCCACTTGGCCAGCCTGTCTGTTTCCTACTGCGACTGGATCCTGTCCTTTCTGATGCCCGGGGTAGTGAATTATAGCCACTTCTTGAGGAAGAAAAAGGGCTTTCAATAAGGCAATTATTTCAGCTTTGTTCTTGATTTCCTTTCCTTCTGAGGTTAGGAGACCTCTTCTTTCATAAATACTTCCATGAGTATGAGCCGTTGCAAAGGCATACCGGCTATCAGTATAAATGTTAGCTTTCTTTCCCTTGGACAGCTCTAGGGCCTTGGTTAGTGCTATTAACTCAGCCTTCTGTGCAGACGTGCCAGGAGGTAGTGACTGTGCCCAAATGGTGTTGTGGCCATCTACTACCGCCGCTCCCGCCCTCCGGGTACCTGAGTCAAGGTAACTGCTGCCGTCTGTGTACCAAGTGTGATCCGCGTCTGGGAGTTCTTGGTCTTTAAGGTCTTCCCGCGTTCCATGGGTCTCAGCCAGCATTTGCTGACAATCGTGTGGGCTTAGTTGGTCTTCTGGTACCGGCAGCAGCATGGCAGGGTTTAAGGTGACCGGAGGGCCAAACTGGACGCGGTCCACGTCCAGTAGGAGGGCCTGGTAGTGAGTTAGGCGTGCGTTGGTTATCCACCGGTCCGGGGGCTGCCGCACTATGGCCTTTAGGGCATGTGGGGTAATAACAGTTAGTGGCTGCCCAAGGGTTACCTTAGCAGAGTCCTTGACCAGCATAGCGGTGGCTGCCATGATGCGAAGACACGGGGGCCAGCCGGCTGCCACAGGGTCCAGCTTTTTAGACAGGTACGCTACCGGTCTTTTCCAAGGCCCTAATTTTTGGGTCAGGACTCCTTTGGCAATCCCTTGCCTCTCATCCAGGAAGAGGGTAAAGGGCTTTGAGGTGTCTGGTAACCCAAGGGCTGGAGCAGACAAGAGTGCTTGTTTTAGTGCCTCAAAAGCCAATTGATGCTCTGCCCGCCAGGTGAAAGGGGTGCTCTCCTTTGTGAGTGCATAAAGGGGGGCGGCCAGTTCAGCAAAACCGGGTATCCACAAGCGACAGAACCCAGCAGTTCCCAAGAATTCAGGTACCTCCCTGGGATTTCGTGGTGGTGGAAGGCGAGCCACTGTCTCTATGCGCCCAGGGGTGAGCCACCTTTTTCCTTCACTCAGGATATACCCCAGATATGTTACCTTGGTCTGACAGAGCTGTGCCTTCTTGGCGGATGCCCGGTATCCTTTTTCACCCAGTGCCTGGAGTAGATGCCTGGTACCTTGTATACAGGTTTCTTTTGTAGGAGCAGCCAAGAGGAGGTCATCCACATACTGGAGTAGGGTCACTTCTGGATTTTGGGTCCGGAAGTCGGTCAGGTCTCGATGAAGAGCCTTATCGAAGAGAGTGGGAGAGTTCTTGAATCCTTGGGGAAGCCGGGTCCAGGTCAATTGGCCCGAAATTCCTTTCTCAGGATCCTTCCACTCAAAGGCAAAGAGTTCTTGGCTTTGGGGGGCCAGAGGTAAACAGAAGAAAGCATCTTTTAAATCTAATACTGTATACCAGTTATAGCCTGGTTTTAAGGTGCTGAGTAAGTTGTAAGGATTGGGGACCGTGGGATGGATGTCCATGGTTCTTTTGTTAATTTCTCTCAAGTCTTGGACAGGCCTGTAATCCTGAGTACCAGGCTTTTTTACTGGCAGAAGAGGAGTGTTCCAGGGCGAGCGACAAGGTCGCAACACTCTGAGTTCTAGAAATTTGTTAATGTGCTGCCAAATTCCTATATGAGCCTCTCGGCTCATGGGATATTGCTTGATAGACACGGGCACCACCGTGGGCTTTAAATCAATTATGATTGGGGCTTGATACTTGGCCCACCCGAGTCCTCCCGTTTCCGCCCAAGCTTGGGGAAAATCTTGCAACCAAACATCAGGGAGGCTAGTGATGACCGGAGCGTCGAAAAGCCGATATTCATCTTGCAGAGACACAGTTAAGATTTGGATGGGCTGACCGTCCCGATCTAATACCTGGGCCCCTGTCTCAGAGAAATGGATTTGGGCTCCGAGCTTGGTCAGAAGATCTCGCCCTAGGAGGGGGTACGGGCATTCAGGTACCACCAAGAAGGAATGTGTCACCATTCCTCGTCCAAGATTAACTGTCCGGTGGTTAGTCCACTTGTGCAATTTTCCCCCTGTTGCCCCCTGGACCCAGGATGTGCAGGAAGACAGGGGCCCGTCTGCCTTTGTCAATACTGAATGTTGGGCCCCTGTGTCCACCAAGAAGGTGGTGGGGTGCCCCCCTACAGAGAGAGTTAGCCGGGGCTCAGGGGGGGCTCCAGAGCCTTGACACCCCTATTCGCTATCTTCACCTAGGGTGAGGACAGCGGCAGGTTTCTTTTGGTCTTTAGGATGCTTGGGGCAATCTTTGATCCAATGTCCCCGTTCTTTGCAGTAGGCACACTGGTCTTTTTCCACTTTTGGCCGCCTCCGCTTCTCTCCCTCTCTCCCTGGTCCTTTCTCTCTCACAACTGCCACGAGGATTTTTGTTAAATGCTTATCCCTCACTCGGTCCCTACGATCCTCTCGCTCCATCTGTTCCTTCGCTAACCTGGCTTCCCTTTCCTCAGGGGTTTCTCTCTTATTATACACTTTTTCTGCCTCCCTAACCAACTCCTGTAATCCATAGGTTTGGATCCCATCTAGCCTTTGGAGTTTTCCTTTGATATCTAATGCAGCTTGGTCTATGAATGCCATAGCTACGGTAGCCTTATGTTCTAGGGCCTCTGGATCGAATGGGGTATACATTCGGAACCCTTCCAGAAGCCTTTCCATGAAGGCTGCCGGGCTTTCGTCCCTTTCCTGAGTTATGGTCCTTACCTTGGCCAAATTTGTGGGGCGCTTTCCTGCCCCTTTGAGACCCGCCAACAGAGCCTGGGGATAGATTCGGAGACTCTCCCTACCTGGTGCCGTTTCATAGTCCCAGTCCGGGCGGGTGAGGGGAAATCCCTCGTCTATTTCATTGGGAAGTTGGGTTGGGAGGCCTCCTGGTCCTGGCCCATTTTTCCGGGCCTCCAGGAGGACTCGCTGCCTTTCTTCAGTGGTTAGGAGGACCTGCAAGAGTTGCCGGCAATCATCCCAAGTGGGCTGGTGAGTGAGGAGAATGGATTCTATCAACAAGGTTAGGGCCGGGGGGTCTTGGGAAAAGGAAGGGTTATGGGTTTTCCAGTTGTAAAGGTCAGAGGCAGAGAAGGGCCAGTACTGGACCGTGCGATTGACGGTACGGAGGGGAAAAAGGGAGGATTGCCAAGTGGAAGGGCCATCTGGGTCCTCAGTCCGCCGCAAGTGGAGACGAGGTGGTGTCGGTGGCGGTGTCCGAGGGTTGAGTTTGGGCGGGGCTGGAGAAGGAGACGGGGTGGAGGGAGGGGCCAAGGGAGAAGTTGGAGAAAGGGTAGAGGCCGAGGCGGTAGAGGAAAGAGCTGGGGACAAGACAGGGGGCAAGGGTGAAGCGTAAGGTGGAGGTCTCAGAAGGGGGTTTTGAGGTGGAGGAGGCAGGGGGTCAAGAAGGAGGAGATCCCTCTGGGGTTCATCTGGGAGGACTGGCTTATGCAGGTCCGGATTCCGTTTCTTCGGAGCTTCTAAGACAAGGAGGGTAGATTGGGATGGGGAAGGGGAATGGAGGAAGGGTTTCACCCAAGAGGGAGGACTTCGGACCAGATCCTCCCAAGTAATTATGTAGGCCACCTGGTCTGGGTGTCTGAGTGGCCCAGGATCCATCACTTTTGCTTTAACCTGCAAGATAATTGAGAGGTTAAATGTTCTGTCCCGGGGCCACTCTCCATGGAGGGTTGGCCATTCGGACGAGCAGAATGTTTTCCATTGTCCCTTACGGACTTCTACAGAGAGGTGGTGGGCTCGAGCCCGGACGTCAGGGAAGTGAGTCAGGGTCAGAGATAAAGGAGTCATCAACGTTTGTCCCATTTTGTCCACGTATAACAAGGACAAAACAAAAGTAACAAAAACAAAGACCAGACAAGTAAGGAGAAGCCGCGCGGCCAGAGAGTGGCGCCACAAGATCACAAAATATTCAGACGGCAGGGGCGACCTGCCTACAGATTTAAGGAGGCTGACTGAGTCGTCAGCCTTCTCCCAGACTACCGCCAGGGCGTCCCCCGGGGCGTAAGTGGGAAGGTGCCGGACACGTCTGTCCCCCTTCCCCACTTAATTCAGAAGGAGTACTCCCCAGAGTTCAGAGTTAGCCGGCAAGACAGACAGAACAAAACGAAAGTACCTGGTAGGTCCGTTCAGTCAGCAGTCCATGGCCCAGGCCAGATGGGTCTCCGCCGGATGGGTCGGGGGTCCTCGGATGACCCCACTTCCCGGCCAACGCACCAAATGTTGGAACCGAACTGTCGATTCCCTCCTGGGCAGGGGTCGCCACGAAGGATCACCGACACGAGATTCACAGCAGAGAGTTATTTATTACTAGCGCGCTAGGGTCCCAAGCTCTAAGTTGGCCCTGGGACCACGAGTGCTTGTTACAGGTTGTTTATATAGGCAAACACAAGTTCAAACACAGCTTAGGGCGCAAAATTCAAACAAAGCTTTAGGCGCGTGGTAATTGGGTCTGCCTATGGCCTGAACAAGGTATCTTGTTCTGATTGGTTGGGGCGGGACCTTAGGAGGTTCTTTCCTGGAATTGCTGATTCCAGGAACATCGGGGACATTGAGTCAGGGTGGGACCCCATGAGGTTATCAGGGTGGGACCTCATGAGGCTATCAGGGTGGGACCTCATGAGGTTATCAGGGTGGGACCCCATGAGGCTATTTCCCGGAATTGTCTTTCTGTTTGGGTTCTGGGAACATCGGGGGGCTATCCGTGGCCATCTGGGGTTTAAGTTTCATGATGGCCAAGCTTTCTAAATTTTATGAGGCTTAGGAATTATGAGGCCTAGTTTCATATATATTTATATATATATATATGTGTGTATATATATATATTTTTTTTTTTTTTTGAAGAGATGAGGTTTTGCCATGTTTCTCAGGCTGGTCTCATACTCCTAGGCTCAAGCAATCCTCGGGCTTCAGCCTCCCAAAGTGCTGGGATTACAGGTCTGCACCACATGCCTAGCCTTGGATTTATTTCTTTTAGTCCAAATACTCCTTTAATATTTCTGCAGTCTTATAATTCCACTATTTGATCAGGAAATGAGTTTCCTTTCATTAATGTTGTGTGAACTCTCTTTAAATCAATTAATGTAAACAGTATATTTTCCAGGAGAGCAAATTTGTCTTAAATTGTATACTTGATTTTAGTTTCTGTTGCAAGTTTTCTAATTTGATTCTTTTTCAGAAATACCTATAATTAGAGAATCAAATCTCTCCTTTTTTCTCTCACAGATACCATCTTCTCTTTGATAGCTTTCATGTTTTGTACTTTTCAACTTTTTTCTATATTCTAGGATGGTTTCTCAAATTCTCTGATGTGTTCATTTTGTTTTTTGCTATTTTGAATATGGATTTAGTTTAGGTGCATATTTTAGCTCCTCTACAATGTTTCCTTTTTTTTTACTCTACCAGTCTCTAAAAATCTATTTCCATTTCTTTAATAGGTCATCTAAGGGATCTGCATTCCTTTAAGTGTGTTGTTGATATGGTAATTGGGTTATGGGGGTGGTTTTGCCACCCTGTTCTCATGATAATGAGTGAGTCTCAGGAGATCTGATGGTTTTGTAAGGGTCTGGCATTCCCCTTGCTTGCACTCACACCATCCTGTGCCCTATGAAGAAGGTGCCTTTTTCTCCTTTGCCTTCTGCCACGATTGTAAGTTTCCTGAGGCCCCATCCAGCAATGCAGAACTGTGAGTCAATTATGCTTCTTTCCTTTGTAGATTACACAATCTCGGATATTTCTTCATAGCAGCATGAGAATGGAGACTAATACAGTTGTATAATGCTCTTTTTCTTGTTTTATAAAAAAATACTGTAGGTCTAATCATTTGGTTGACTGCTTCTGCATATTCAGATTTGGTGTTTTCCAATAGCGTCATGAATTGAAATTCCTGACTTTTTTTTTTTTAATAACTCAAACTTTTATTTTAGATTCAGGGAGTATATGTGTAGGTTTGTTACATGGATATATTGCATGATGCTGAGGTTTGGGATGTGATTGATCCCTTCACCCAGGTACTAAGCATAGTACATAGCATATACAATAGTTGGCTTTGAAACTTAATCTCTCTTTCTTTCTCCCAGTAATCCCCAGTGCCTATTGTTGCATCTTTATATCCACATGTATATCCAGTGTTTAGCTCCCACTTATAAGTGAGAACATGTGGTATTTGGTTTTCTGTTCCTGTGTTAATTCACTTAGGATAATGGTCTCTAGCTGCCTCCATGTTGCTCCAAAGCACATGATTTCATTCATCATGAAATCTTTGCCAGTTCTTGTGTCCAGGGTGGTATTGCCTAGGCTGTCTTCCAGAGTTACTATAGTTTGAGGGCTTATATTTTAATCTTTAATGCATCTTAAGTTAATCTTTGTATATGGTGATAGGCAGGGGTCCAGGTTTATTCTTCTGCATATTGCTAGCCAGCTATCCCAGCCAACATTTATTGAATAGAGAATCTTTTATTCATTGCTTGTTTTTGTTGACTTTGTTGAAGATCAGATGTCTATATGTGTGCAGCTTTATTCCTGGGTTCTCTATTCTGTTTCATCTGTCTATGTGTCTGTTTTTGTATCAGTACCATGCTGTTTTAGTTACTGTAGCCTTATAGTATAGTTTGAAGTTGGATAATGTGATAATGTGATATCTCCAGCTTTGTTCTTTTTGAATAGGATGGCTTTGGCAATCCAGGGTCTTTTTAAGTTCTACATGAATTTTAGAATAATTTTTCTAATTGTATAAAAAATGATGTTAGGAACTTGATAGGAATAGCAGTGAATCTGTAGATTGCTTTGGACAGTATGGCCATTTTAACTATACTGACTCTTTAAATCCATGAGCATGGGAGGTTTTTATTGGAATCTTGTTAAATCCCTTTTTCTGATTTGTAATTGGATGCACAAATGAACTACAACCTACTATTGCCCTTAGACAGAAAAATAATGTGGCATAATTTCAAACTGACAATATTTAAATATTTCTTTCATATTTGTTTACTAGTGAAATGGTTGCTGCCTACAAAGGGATTTTTAAATCAAAACCATAATACTAAATATGAAATATCATTATCGTTTCCACTTTGGCAGAGGGAGGATTAGATTACATGTTTCCGTGTTACAACTAGAATTCTTTGTGGAGCCCCAACTGCATTATTACTGCTTTCCCACTGTTTTGATGCCCCTTATAGACTGGTGTACCTTGTAATAGTGTAATGATGTGACTGGCCTTACTCTTCATGCAGCTTAAGGCTAATGACACCTGAGTGTTGACAGGATCTTATCTGGAGAAGCTTTGCTATATTCTAGTGCCTGCTTTCTGTAAAGTCAAACATAGGAAATATGTGAAAAACCATGACAATGTAGACCTCAGTACTCTCAATCATCCTTCTCTGGCTCTCCTAATGTATCCATTTTACTTGAGCACAAATGATTTCCCACTTAGCAATCGATATTCTCAGTCTACCCTAACTTTGTTTAGTGTCTTTCATCTACACTTCTATTGTTATTCACTATTGATCTTCCTTGGGAATCTCATTCTTCAACCAACTCTTCTCTCTCAATTTCTTGACCTTGCTTGTGATTAGAAAATGCATAAATTGGGAATTAAAAGAAAAAAGAAGAGTAAGCTACATGATTTATGCAATGCAGTTTTAGAAAACTTTATTATAAAATAATAACTATTTATTGTATGAAGTTTAGAAAATACAAATAATACAAAAAGAAAATTTATAATTGATAATCCCACTACCCAGGGAATATCAATGTTAACATTTTGTATCCTGTCTACATGCATATAAAGAGATATGAGAAAGAAAGAATTACTATAAATAAACCATTTAACTTGAATTTAAATTAATAATTTATCACGAATATAGCTTTTCATATTAGTTAGAATACTTTTTTTGTTACTATGTTAACACCTGCATGGTATTATATGAATGTGACAGTTTATTAAATCAATGTTCATTGCTTTCAAATTTGCATTAGTGTACATAATGCTGAGATTAGTATATTGGAATTTGTATATGAATCATATGAATTCAGAGGGGACACAGTCAAACCAATAGCATTCTGTCCCTGGCCCCTCAAACTCATGTCTTTTTCAGGTACAAAATACAATCACCCCATAGCTGCAAAGTCTTACCTGTTTCAGCAACGACTCGATCATTTAAAGTCCCATCTCATTTGGGTCTCAAGGCAAGCTCCCCCCAGCTATGAGCCTGTAAAATGCAAAACAAGTTATCTACTTTGAAGATAAAATGGTGGGAGAAATATTGGGTAAACATTTTCGATTTCCAAACGGAGAAATAGACCAAAAGAAAGAAGTGACCAGCCCAATCTAATCTAAAACCCAGCAGGCTAGAAATTTAATCTTAAAACTGCAAAATGATACTTTATTCTATATACTATCTCCTGGACATACTGGGGCTGGGGTTGGGCCCCCAAGGCCTTAGGCAGCTCTGCTCCTGGGGCTGTGCTGGATGTACAGCTCACATGGTTACTTATATGAGTTGGAACCCAGTGTCTATAGCTTTCCCAGGTGGATGTTGCGTGCTGCCAGTGGCCCAACCCAGCAGTGGCTGCACTCCCACACTCCACTAGACATTGCCATGGTAGGGACTATATGTGGCAACTTTACCCCTGGAGCAAGTTTTTGCTTGGGTTCCCAGGTAGATTGATATATCCTTTGAAATCTAGGTGGAGAACACCACATCTCTACCTCTCTTGCATTTTGCAGATCTGCAGAATTAGCACTACATGAATGTGGATGCTGCGGAGGCTTATTGCTTGTGCCCTCCAAAGCTGCAGCACAAGCTACACCTGGAGTCACTTGAGCCACGGCTAGAGTAGCCAGGATCCAGGGAGCAGCAATGTATGGATGCAGGGAACTCCAGGCCTATCCCGCAAAGCCATTCTGCCCTTCCAGACCTGTGCCTTTTCTCCATTGTCCTAACACACAACACTTACCTTTCTTGTTTTCATGCTAATCTTATTAGAAAGTGGTGACTGGGACACACCCTCAGCAATCTCTCCCAAACTTGCCTTTTTACTCTTAACATGATCAGGCCGTGACTTTTCCAGATTTTGGGGGGGTTAATCCCCTTTAGTTATAAATTCTGTTTTAAATTATTCATTTGCTCCCAGATCTCAGTATAAGCAGTTAGAAGTAACCATACAGCTCCTTCTCTAAATTGTTTAGAAATTTCTTCCAGAAATCCTAGTTCAACATTCTTAAGTTCCACCTTCATAAAACCCTAGAACATGGACACAATGGAGGCAAGTTCTTTGCTACAGTATAGTAAGGATGGTTTTTATTCCAGTTCACAATAAGATATTCCTCATTTCCATCACACCTTATCAGAATGGTCTTTACTGTACATATTTCTATTAGAAATCTTAATAGAAAATGAACCACCAACAAAGTCAGTTTACAAAGCCATGAATATTTTCTTGAGATGATTAACAAAATTGGTAATTTTAACAAGGATTGATCAAGAAATAACTAAAGAAACACAAATTACCTATAGCAACGAAAGAGTTAATACAAATACAGAGCTCGTAGATACTGAAAAGATAATACTATAAAGAACTTTATCCTGATAAACGCGATTGTTTAAGTAGAATGAAAAAAATCTTGAAAAACACAATTTACCAAGTCTGACAAAAGAAGAAATAGAAAATTTTAATAGCTCTGTAACTTTTAAAGGAATTGAACCTATTACCAAAACCCTTCCACAAAGAAAACTGTAGGCCCTTATGGCTTATCACTGAAATCTATAAATCATCTAAAGAAGAAATAAGTCGTACATAGGCTTTTTCAGAAAATAAAGGTGGAGATAATACACCCCATCTTGTTTTATGAGGATGGCATAACCCTGATACTAAAATGTGACAGAGACATTACAAGAAAAATTATCACCCAATTTAGCCACATAAAATGAAAAGACAATAGTTTCACATCTGTTTGCATTTGACAAATGTCTTAAGGACTTGAATGTTATAAATCACTCTACTATAATGTGAAACATCTTTTATCAAATATCACAGGAATGATCAATACCTGATGACTGGAGAGGTAAAACAGAAGAGAAATACAAGTTTCTGCATGTCAGCCAGACGTAGCTAACATCATTTTACAGAGCATCAGGAATTGCAGTGGCACTGTTGTTAACAGAAACTGAAAGCAGAGAACTTACTGATTTTAGTATACACCATAACTTTTAACATAGTAATAGACTTCTGAGAGCACTAATGTCTCAGCAACTTAATATGTGCTCCTTCATTTGTTGGATTCTAAAGAATGCCTTGACAAACATTCCCATAATTGAGCTCCCGTACATATTAAATCCGGATAATGCTGAGTGGCTTATTGTGAAATAAGAATAATAACCACAGAGTCCTAGAATATAATGCCACTAAATCCTACTAGCAGAGTTCTGAAACAGAAAAATTAATTCATTTACTTAATACAAGACTAGTTATTGTGTAGTCTGTGACTTTCTCCTTGATGAATATTTTTGAGTTCATTAAAATATTTTCTATTTTAAGACAAAACCTATTGTCAGCAATTTTTTATGTGAAATTGTAAAAATCTTTTCTTAATAACATCTAATTAATTTTTTCCCTAACAATATCTTATTAATTTTTATTACATATCTGAGTATATTTGATGAGTAAAAGGGGAGTCAAATTAATGGTTATGACTCTTAGGAAGAATACTAATATTTCATCATTTAATCAGCACTTAGTTAAATCCTACTTATTAATTACTTTAAACAACTCCCTGTAGAAAACACTCCAGTGCTATTTATTGCTTTTATTCATGAAATACATTTGTAAAAATATTTCCAATGCTTTTGCATTATCTTCACCCTTAATATAATATCAGAGTGAATACAGTTTTGCTGAATTAGGAACTATCTCAATTCTTTGTGATATAGTTTATCTTCATAGATGGCCAAAGGAAGCCATCTTTTTGGAATGCCTTTATCAAATTGCTACTAGATAGAAAAATAAATTAATATTCATGCTGATCAGGTTGAAGTCTTTGAAGACATTGGCGTGAATAAATAAGGCAAGTCACAAACCCATGCCACTCTACGATGTTTATTAAAACAATCATACCCTGTCAAAAACATAACTCAGCACGTTACCCAGAGATTAATAATACAAGTCACCTCCTTTAGAGCCAGTAGATGAAACTGTAATCGTATCAACTCTTTCATTAATAGCTCTGTAACTTTTAAAGGAATTGACTCCATCACCAAAACCTTTCCACCAAAAACACACTGTAGGCCCATATGGCTCGTCATTGAAATCTATAAATCATCTAAAGAAGAAATAATGTATTACATAAGGCTTTTTCAGAAAATAAAGGTGGAGCTAACATACTCCAACTTGTTTTATGAGGATGCATAACCCTGATACTAAAATGTGACAGAGACATTACAAGAAAAATTATCACCCAACTTAGCCACATAAAATGAAAAGACAATAGTTCCACATCTGTTTGCATTTGATAAATGTTTTAAGGACTTGAATGTTATAAATCACTCTATTATAATGTGAAACATCTTTTATCAAATATCACAGGAACGGTCAATACCTGATGACTGGAGAGGAAAAACAGAGGAGAAATACAAGTTTCTGAATGTCTGCGTTGGTGTTATGCATTAAATAATACTACTTTTTCTTGCCTCTTGTTGATATATGCAGAAATCACCTATGCAATATGCCAACCTGCTCTTGCCACATCTATTACTCTGTAACTTATTCTTAAGCAAATTATCCCAATTCAATAGACAGCTCTTCTGCAAGCTTACTTAAAATGCTTTTATTCCTACTCATCCTATGGTCATATCTTTGTTTCTCTTTTCTCACAAGCACATGTTATTAGGCATGTCTTATCTTCTTCATAGTTATTCAAGGGTTTCTGTGTGGTTCTGTGTGTCAGTGACCACTATACATGTAAATATGCATGTGTACAAACATAATGTCCTGTCTACAGTCATCTATACTTGTCCCTAGAGTTTCCTATGCTTTAATTTCTGTTTTGGTTTAAGTCAAAGATGTGTTGCTTAGATATTCGGGTTATCAACCAGGCAAGTCTATTCTTTTGAGCTACTCCTTTTTTCTGTGTAATCCTTCACTTCAGCTAGTTGCCTGTTATATCCTTCCAAAAACATCACTTCATCATGCTGTCTTCCACAAATTCTCTAAAAGCCTCTTTATTATCATTTTAATTATTCACCTGAGAATTGGCTTGTTGTTTGTCTTTTCCAAACTCTAGAAAACCAAAGGGAATTTTATTGTTAGGAAGCATCTACAGTAGTGGTTAGTAAACCAGGGCCCATGGGCCAAATCCAGCCTGCAGCCTGTTTCTATATAGCTCACAAACTAGGAATCATTTTTATATTTTAAAGTGGTTGGGATACAAACAAAATATATTTTATGACACATGAAAATGATATGAAATTCAAATTTCACTGTTCATAAATAAAGTTTTACTGGAACATAGCCATACCTATTCATTTACATATTGTCTATAGCTGTTTTTGCAATACAAGAGTAGAATTGAGATGTTGCAAGAGACCAAATGGCCCACAAAGTCTAAAATATTTACCATTAAGTAAAAGAAAAAAATTTGCCAACCGTTGGTCTAGAGAATTGAAAAATGGAAATTGTTGTTGACAAGGTTAAATGATTTCCCCAAAGCCATGGGAATTTATTGCTGAGCCAAGGCAGGAACTTTGATTTCTTTATTCATCCATTGGTACCCTCCTTATTGTATCATATGCCAACTACCCATTTGAAAGACATACTTAACCTTGTACTGAAAGACAAGGGGAAACTCCATTTTTCGTTGGGTCTCCTGCATTTCCAATGTTAGTCAGTCACAAAAAACACTGTGGAAGAGATCAACATTTAGATGACTACTGAAACAGGGATTATCATACAATCAATAATGAACTGGGTAGCAAAGACTATTTATATCCTTACTAATCCTGAGTTTAAAAAAAAAGTCAATGTTAATTTTAGTTAGAAAGAGTTGTATTAATATTATAGTGTTGCACTTCACATATTATTTTAATATACATATATATTCTTAGAAAAAAACAAGAACCCATTTTCTGGGATAATTTATCATCTTGCTTTAAAATAAAGAAACAAGTTCTGCTGCCAAGAGGTTTCTCACATGTTCCACCTTTGTCAGGATAAATAATTGTTTGATCAAAATAGCAGCTGGCCTAGTGCCCCTGGCTGAGAGAGCTGATTAATGAACTTTAATTAGTAGTTACAACTCTAGAACCACCCAGCAACTTCGACCAACCTCTTCTTGATCATCCACCTCCTTTTTCTGCTTTTACCTTGGAAATAATGAGCGTCTACTCTAGACATCCACAGGCCTGTGCGGAGATAGAAGTTCACAGCAGGAATTGCAGATATTTCTTGTTTCTTCTTTACTGGGCAAAAAACCGAAGATACTTCAGAGAAAAGATAATGTGGTAACTATCCCTTTGTAACTCTAACCCAAAGTTCTACTGCCCTTTTTTGTGAAAATACTTTTAAAAAGTCATATGTGAAAAAGGGGAGGGAGGTATCTGTCATCCTTTTCAGAGCCCACCCATGCTGCTACATTGCCATATGGGGTGCTCCTTGCTAGACAGCTTCTGTGGAGGAGTGAAGTTGTTGCTGTCTCAGCTTCAGCACAAAGTATGTAGGGAAGACAATACTGTCGTTTGCTGTTAGCTCTGTAATTCCCGACACCACTGAACTAGTGAGTGGCTGTGAGTTGAAGGTGTAGGCATAACTAGAGAGTGTAGGTGGGTCATGAGATATGGCAGGACTTTAATACACTAAATATGACTGTTGTCATAATACAAAGAAAAGACTGACCCTGGCCTGGTGTCTCCATTTGTGGACATACACCAGTTCAGAGTCTTTTCCCCAATCTCAAGTTCACACTGCTCCAT
The DNA here is from genome assembly GCF_024542745.1 of Macaca thibetana thibetana. Lineage (NCBI taxonomy): Eukaryota > Metazoa > Chordata > Mammalia > Primates > Cercopithecidae > Macaca > Macaca thibetana. The sequence goes on from NC_065582.1 coordinate 74,593,431, forward strand.
CATTCAAGGAGAGATGCTTCTTTATGACGTAGTCAGAGAATAAATTTTCCTTATCACCTTAGCAATACACTACCATTACCCACAAGAATGGTATTTACTTTGGGCCTTCTCTGCTACTCCTCACTAAGGCAATATATAAAATTAGGTAAAAAACAAAAACAAACCAACATTATCTGTGGCATTGGCAAGAAATGCCTGATGTTGAATTCCCAAAAGTGTCATCAGATACCCTGTTCAAAAGACTAACAGAATGCATTCATACTCATTGTAGTAAAGCAGACAGAGTCTTGGTATTGGAGGAAATTTAGAGGAGTTGGAGTCTGGGCTCAAGGGTTTTCAAAATGGGATGGGTTTAAAGCAGATTTTTTCAAGCAGGGAAATTATTAGAATTTGACAATGTTCATAACACAATAGTTAAGGGTTGGTGAATGCTTTGAGATGAGGCATTGACATGATAAATAAAACTTTGATCAATGGTCTATTTACTGAGGTGAGCAAACTTATCTCTGATGAATTGATTTGTAGGAATTTCTTGAAGAAAACAGTAAAGTTGTTTACTGATTTAGTTTCATGTTAGAGTGTTTTTTAAATTTTTGTTTTGTTTTGTTTGTTTTTAGAAAAAAAAATCAACTAAGCCATGTTGATATAGATGGTTTCAGTTTTCACCAGAATGACCTTTAGTACTCCATGGTATCAGAAGAAGAAGAAAAAAAAAAATGGTGTGGTATTGACAATCCAAATTTGTGGCTTTGTAGTATTTCTAATAGTATAAGGAAACATACATAAACAAACATATACATTGTTCTAGAATAAACATTACTTTAATTGTTAGGGTTTGTACAAACAATAATACTCAGAAAGAAAGAGAATTTTTTTCCTAGGATAATACAATTTTTAAAGGTTTTCTGTAACCACAATGGAAGATATAGGTTTACATTATTATCCAGATGAGTTTCATTCTCCACTTTATCTCTAGATCAAACCACACAATCTCTTGGTTTAGACTATTACTAGTAGGTAGTATCTAGCCATATATCCTGTCCAAAACAGAACCAACTCCCCATTAAAATTCTTAGCAGAGGCCTTGAAGTTAAAATTTTACTTTACTGTAGGCCACATTGAATTCACTAATATTTGAAAAATGAAGATAAACCATACATGCCTTTGTTATATCTAAATTAAAGCCAATCAGTAGGGGTGGCACTTGTTCTAGATAACACAGTTAGTTGCAAATTATTTTATCTTTTCTCCTTTTCTTTGTTTTCCATACAAATGATTCCAGCCGAGCTTAAATAGTCTTTTTTGTTTGTTTGTTTTGTTTAACTTTTAAGTTCAAGGGTACATGTGCACAAGTGTTATAGAGGTAAATTTGTGTCATGGGGGTTTGTTGTACAGATTATTTTGTCACCCAGGTATATTAATCCTTGTACCCATTTGTTATTTTTCTGATCCTCTCCCTCCTCTCACCATCCACCCTCTGATAGGCTCTAGTGTGTGCTGTTCCTCTCTTGTGTCCATGTATTTTCATCATTAGGTCCAACTCATTCATGAGAACATGCAGCATTTGGTTTTCTGTTCCTGTATTGGTTTGCTAATTCAGCTTAATTCTGAGAATTCATGGAATAAAAAAAAAAAGAAAAATAAGGTAAATTTAATCATTCTGATACTGACATATATTATTTATTTTGGTAAAATGAGAATGAGAATATTAAAATTACATAGTGATTTTTGTAGGTGAAGAAAAGCAGAATATTTCAACCCAAAATATGCCTCTTTGACATCAATATTTTTAAGCTTACCACAATTGGGAAGCAGCAGTGACAGAAAAGGCTGAGTTTCCCTTTCTTATTATGGCAGACTATAAACATTCCTGTAAAAAAGATGCAGGGGGACTCTGCCTTCTCTTTCCACATGTAGACAGATATAATTTCTCGCTTGCTTATCAGCTCAGAGATGGCACCAGCAGAGTCAGAGGAATTTGGGAACAGACTTTGTCTACTTTTCTACAGCTTTTCCCACATTTGGGGCCCTAAAGCTGCTTGTTATTTCGGTCTTAACACTTCTAAATTGGTTGTTCTTTGTTAGATATGCTATATAAGCAGGAACCCTTGTTGCAGGAAGTCAGGGACCCTGAACGGAGGGACTGGCTGAAGCCGCTGCAGAAGAACATAAATTGTGAAGATTTCATGGACATTTATTAGTTCCCCAAATTAATACTTTTATAATTTCTTATGCCTGTCTTTACTGCAATCTCTAAACATAAATTGTGAAGATTTCATGGACACTTACAAATTCCCAAATCAACACCCTTGTGATTTCCTATACCTGTCTTTACTTTAATCTCTTAATCCCATCATCTTCATAAACTGAGGAGGATGAATGTTGCCTCAGGACCCTGTGATGATTGTGTTAGCTGCACAAATTGTTTGTAGAGCATGTGTGTTTGAACAATATGAAATCTGGGCATCTTAAAAAAGGAACAGGATAACAGCGATGTTTAGAGAACAAAAGAGGTAACTTTGAACTGGCTGCCGGTAAGCTGGATGGAACAGAGCTATATTTCTCCTCTTTAAAAAGCAAATAGGAGAACTATCGCTGAATTCTTTTTCTCAGCAAGGAACATCCCTGAGAAAGAGAATGCGCCCTGAACGTAGACTTATAGATGGCCTCTTTAAGGCGTGCCATCTTTTATGGTCGAAGTCGAAGGGATGAAATAAGCCCCGGTCTCCTGTAGCGCTCCCAGGCTTATTAGGATGAGGAAATTCCCGCCTAATAAATTTTGGTCAGACAGGTTGTCTGCTCTGAAACCTGTTTCCTGATAAGATGCTATCAATGACAGTGTGTGCCCGAAACTTCATTAGCAATTTTAATTTCACCTCATCCGGTGGTCCTGTGATCTCACCCTGCCTCCATTTACTTCGTGATATTTTATTACCTTGTAAAGTATGTGATCTCTGTGACCCACACCCTATTTGTGCACTCCCTTCCCTTTTGAAAATTGCTAATAAAAACTTGCTGGTGTTATGGCTCAGGGAACATCACGGATCCTGCTGACATGTGATGTCTTCCCTGGACACCCAGCTTTAAATTTCTCTCTCTTGTGCTCTTTCCCTTTATTTCTCAAACCAGCTGAGACAGCTAGGAGATAGAAAAAGAACCCACGTTAAACATCGGGGGCGGGTTCTCCTGGTAAACCCTAAGCCATCATATTATGAGAAACTTTTGAACTGAGGTTTCTCCAGTGTGGTGTACACTGCACACATAGATAAAAATGTTTGTTTTTCTCTTGTTAATCTGTCTTTTGTTACAGAAGTGTTCCCACTATCCACTTACGGCGTAGAGAAAATAAGTTATATATTTTCTCTCCTTTGCAGGGAAAAGTTGTGAATTCATTCAATCAAGAAATATTTATGTATTTACTAATTTCTTACCAGACACCACACACTAGGATGGATACAAGAGCTTTCAAAATGTGGTAAAGAAAATCAAAATCATACAATTACTTTTAAAAATAACTTTTAAGTCAATCAATGAAAGAAAAGCATAAATTCTTGTAGTACAATGGAATAATCTAATCATGTTTATGTAAAGATGTTTTCAAAAGATCTAAATCCATTTATGTTAAATTTCTATACAAATAGGGGCAGGTTATAGAAATATAATGTTTTTGTCTGTCTAATATGTGCCAAGCATTTTATATTATTTTATGTAAACATGACAACAGGCTGTAGAAATTCATTGTTTATCCCAATTTTATAGGTGAGGAAATTAATACTTACAAATATTAGAAATGCCAAAGGCACAACAACTAGTAAGCAGTCAAGCCTGGTTTGAAATCCAGTTATTTTTGGTTACAAATTATTTACTATTTTCAGTACACTGAGCATGTCCAGGAAACATAGATCTGAAGTCTAGATTTCAGGCAGGAGATATCAGTAAACTATTCCACTACCAGAGCCAGGAGAGTGATAAAATGAAAGCAAAATTTTAGAAGAGTAATCTGAGAGGAATTCTGGGAATCAGGGAATAATCAGGGAATCACCTACAAAAAGAAGCAGAGAATTCAAATAGCTTGCTGAAGTATCAACATAGAAAGGGCTTAGGCTAGAATAGTAACAGCTAATAAAAATTAACATGACCAATTACTATATGCCACATTTTGTGTTGGGCATTTCACAATTGACTTTCAGGATAAAGTTATGAGGTAGGTGGTATTATCCTCATATTGCTCTCTAGAGGTTAAGCAACATGACAAAGTCACATAGCCAATAAATAGAAAAATTATGATACAAACCCAGACCGTTTTGGTTCTGAAAACTGAAATCTTTACTACTATGTTATAAAAAGATTAGAGCAGAAGTGTCAAATATAATATTTTGGAGAATTTTTTACAACAAAATAAGGAAAGAGAATGTGCTTGAAAGTATTAAGCAGAAGTTATCAGTTCCAAAGACAGGTCAGATGGCAAAGCTAGAATCTAATGCAGAATGCCCACCTCCTACAAATAATTGCTTCTGTCTTGTTTCCCATCACCATTTATATCATCACTGCCACTGTGATCATCCAGTAGCACCTATACTCTCATCTTCATACTTCTTTCAACATTCTTCTATTTACTTCCACCAATGCTTCCCTACCTTATAAATCCTTCCACTTTGTTGGGGGACTAATGGACACACACATGTCGATGGTTCCTGGGAACAATGTAATAAGTTTTGTGTTTCTCTTTTTGTGTGGTATTGCTGGTCTCGAAACTACAGATATTAGTGTTTTGACAAACTCAATGTAGACTGATGCCTAGAAAATGATACCCTCTTCTGCTCCCACCGTTCCTCTCCAAACTCTATGAGATCCTTGAAATACTGTTCTACCATCAGTAGGTTCCCCTATATTCTCAATATCTTCTCTGTAAATTCCCTCCAGTTCTTTTGTCTCAACTGAAACTTCAAAACCTTCTGGCCGGGCGTGGTGGCTCAAGCCTGTAATCCCAGCACTTTGGGAGGCCGAGACGGGCGGATCACGAGGTCAGGAGATCGAGACCATCCTGGCTAACACGGTGAAACCCCGTCTCTACTAAAAAGTACAAAAAACTAGCCGGGCGAGGTGGCGGGCGCCTGTAGTCCCAGCTACTCGGGAGGCTGAGCCAGGAGAATGGCGTAAACCCGGGAGGCGGAGCTTGCAGTGAGCAGAGATCGGCCACTGCACTCCAGCCTGGGTGACAGAGCGAGACTCCGTCTCAAAAAAACAAAACAAAACAAAAAAAAACAAAACAAAACAAAAAAACCTTCTGAGGATCTGAGGAGATTGCTTTCTTTGCAGTCTTCTCAAGCAGAGGTTTTCTTTTGTTCTTCCACACTAGCCAGTTCTACCCAATCTTACTTTAATTCCTGACACACCAATTTTGTTTTCTACCTCTACATGTCTTTCAGCATTTTTATTGAATTCAAAATCCAAGAGGAAGACCTGTTCAACACACTGGTCCTGCATTATTTGCCCTCTTCATTTTAAATCACATTTACTGTCATCTCCATCTCAACAAATCATCCCCATGGTCACATCCTGTGGTAGCACTCCTCACACAGGGGCAACAGCTACAGGGATCTGCCCGCAGACCCTGACCCGGCAACAGATGAATAGGATACACTGACACACAGATATTCTGCTTTGCCAGTCCAGCTAAGTATCCAAGCCATTTACAGATTCCCTGCTGAGTACTGTAAACAGTTGCAACTATGGTCTGATCAGTTAATGAGGCTCACATTTATTCAGTAGGATTAATTAACAAAGGCTTGAGTCAACACCAGTAGAGAGGGTAATCTACATTGTGGACTTCCCTAGTAAAAAGCACTTAAGCACCTGTGGTACATCAAAGGTTAGTCTTAAGACCACATGAGTAAACAAGCTAGCTAGGTAACTACCCCACATTGCTTTGTTACTACTCTAATTTATTTAACTAAAGGTAAAGGTCAGGTTGTCTTCAACCATATCTGTTACCAAAGTTATGCAAATTTCTTGGCCTTCCAAGAAGATTTGTGTCTATCTCTATAACTACCTCTAATATTTTCCCCACCAGCCTGACTGAACCCCAACAATATCCTAGATGCTTCTCTTCTAGAAACTATGCCAACTACAGAATTTGTATTTCAACCATAATGCTTTACATGGATTGTCTTTTACTTTTCTATCTCACTTGCAAAAGTACCATCACTGCAGTAATTCCTCAACTTCACTGGGGACCAATTCCTTGACCTCACAATTTTCTCACTACCATACTGTCTCCTTGTATATTAGTATTCCTTTTAGACCACATTAGATTATATGGGTCCACACTACCATCACTCATTAAAAAAAACTTGTTTGCAAATATCCTTAATTTCTCTACATCTGCCACTTTCTGTGGTAATTCTCTGACAAAAAAAATGTTTAATGAGTCATTCACCTTTTAATATGAAGACAGAAGAACCTTCTGTGGCTGGAAAGAACTATCACATGAGTAAGCTGACTGATTTTTACTTAAAGGGACCATCATGAACTTTAAGTGTGCATTCTACATTGGCAGTCGTATTCTAATGAGGAAATAGAAACAGTCAGAGAAGAACTTTCTTATTTTCTTCCAACCAAATCTGTAAAATGGCCTTAATCTGCATCTATCTGAAACTTTTTTGCAGTGTATTTTCCAACATTAATCCCAGCATACAGGTTTCAAAGAATTTCTACAGCACTGAATAAAACCAAATCATGCCAAATAGTGGGAGGAAGAGCTACCTTATTCCAAAAAATGTTAGTATCAGAACTCAGGTTTCATTAAGTACATTGATACCTAGAATAAAAGACTCTCTTACAGCTTGCTGTGGCCATATGACTTTTGCTCAATGAAATATTAAGCACTGTGTTGTATCTCCAGAAAGTCCCCATTTTGCTTTTCTCTTCTTTATTCTTATTTTTGTGCAGTCATGAAAGTGATTTCCAGAGCTTCAGAATCCATCTAATACCATTAAGTAACCTTGAAGAAACCATATGCAAGGGCTACATGCATATGCCACTTTCTCAGGGGAAAGAAGAAAGCCTGGCCTCTAATCATACTGTGGATATGCTTCCACTGTCCAAATCTGGATTTCTTTTGCATAAAATAGGATAAAGTTATATGTTGTTTAAACCATTTTTGTTTGTTTTTAATTTTTCTGTCATATGCATACATCAAAATTCATAAATGATGTGGTTTACCTGTAAATATGAAGAATATGCAATACAGGCTGGAGTACAGTGGTTCATGCCTGTAATCCCAGCACTTTGGGAGACTGAGGTGGGCATATCATTTGAGGTCAGGAGTTTGAGACCAGCTTGAGCAACATGGCAAAATTCTGTCTACAAAATACAAAAAAAAATTAGCCTGGCATGGTGGTGCACATCTGTGGTTCCAGCTACTAGGGAGGCCGAGGTGGGAGGATCTCCTGAGCCTGGGAGGCAGAGATTGCAGTAAGCTGAGATCCTACCACTGCACTCCACACTCCAGCCTGGGCAACACAGTGAGACCCCATGTCAAAAAAAAAAAAAAATATATATATATATATACACACACACACACACACACACACATATATATAAGAATATTTCAAAAAAATGAAAGAATATACAAGACAAGTTTAAAACTTACCTAGTAATAAGGGATAAATGTCATGTAATATAATCATATAATTTCTTTCTATACAATTAAGCCTGAGTTTTGATAATTTTTTGGTTGTTCTCTCATCAAAAAAGAAGAAAATAAAAAGCTTAGCAGTTCATTTTCATGATCTCAATCCTAAAGCAAATAACTGTTTTCCAACATTGTGCTTATAAGTGTCTAAAATCACAAAGTGAATGAAAATTGTGTCAACAAATTTTGAGAGTAGTTGAAATAATAAAATATTTTCTAATTAAGTGTATTAATAGGCTAAAATTACTTAGACAAACAAGGACATATTTCTTTTATATGTCTTATGAAATCATCAACTATATGATGCTAATTAAACACAAAAATGGAGCTGGGATTTTATTTTGTAAATTGATATGTTATATTCCAATAGCTTTTGGAGTACAAATACTTTTTGGTTTCATAGATGAATTGTATAGTGGTGAAGACTGAGATGTTAGTGTACCCGCGGGATTTTATTTTTTAAATTAGGTTTTAATTAGACAATTGATATAACAATCTAATGTATTTATTTTTATATTTTAAAGAATTGACAAATAATAGGTATGAAAAATTACACTTTGTTTCCTCTTGAAACATGAATTTGCATTCTACCCTTACAATGGCAGGATATTACTAGAACGTAACAAGATTATCATTTTCTAATTTCTATTTATAAAACACCTACTATGTGCCAAGAGTATCTAATATATATATATATATATATATTTTTTTAAGACAGAGTCTCGCTCTGTAGCCCAGGCTGGAGTACAGTGGCTGGATCTCAGCTCCCTGCAAGCTCCGCCTCCCGGGTCCACGCCATTCTCCTGCCTCAGCTTCCGGAGTAGCTGGGACTACAGGCGCCCGCCACCTCGCCCGGCTAGTTTTTTTTTGTATTTTTCAGTGTAGACGGGGTTTCACCATGTTAGCCAGGATGGTCTCGATCTCCTGACCTCGTGATCCACCCGTCTCGGCCTCCCAAAGTGCTGGGATTACAGGCTTGAGCCACCGCGCCTGGCCCCCTAATATAGTATTTCAATGCTAACCTGTCTACAACATAGAAGAAACTTAATAAACTATAGTTGACTTAACTGATCTTCACAAGAAGCGTTACATATTTATTTACTCACTAAGGGGAAGATCTGAGCCTTAATAAGGGGAAGATCTAAGTAAGATTATATAATAGAATAAAGTTACGTGTTTGGAAAAGAAATCGCAGGTCTTGGATCAGACCTCAAGCCTGCTTGAGAGTGGCCTATGTCCATCATTCCCACTATTTCCGAAATCTTCATGACTTTGAATCAGAATTTAAAACAAGTATGGGTATTTCTACTTAATTTTAAGTGAGTAGATATGATAGAATACTAACTGGAAGTTATCTGATGTGCCCATATTTCATTTGCTCTCTTAGCACTTGTGACAACGAAGTGAAAGAATTAACATATAAAATAGTCAGATTATACCAGAATTACTTAAAAAAAAAAAAAAAAAAAAAAATCACACCCAGCCAGCCACAGTGGCTCACTCCTCTAATCCTAGTACTTTGGGTGGTCGAGGCAGACAGATCACCTGAAGTCAGGAGTTCGAGACCAGACTGGTCAACATGGTGAAACTTTGGTTTTCTGTTCCTGCATTAGGAGCTCGTCTCTTCTAAAAATACAAAACTTAGCCGGGATTGGTGGCAGGCACCAGTAATCTCAGCTACTTGGGAGGCTGAGACAGGAGAATCGTTTCAACTCGGGAGGCAGAGGTTGTAGTGTGCCAAGATCGCGCCACTGCACTCTAGCCTGAGTGACAGAAAGAGACTCGAGTCAAAAAAAAAAAAAAAAAATCACACTGATTGAATTTTAGAATTATCATTTTCAAATTATGCTTTTAGTTGGCTGTCCAAGAAAAACCTGGTGAAAAGTATTTCTTTTTTCTTGTATTTCTTTAGTAGTTTATTTCTACATGGTAGCATAACAAAAGAAATCTTTCTCTTTAGGGTTTTTCCTCTAAAATTGCATGAAGACTATCTGAACTTACAGTTAACGAGGTTAATGATTCAATCATAATTTGTTAAAGTGAATTAATTACACTGTAATGCCTCCTGAAAGGCATTACTTGGCTTTCTCACAGTAATTTAGCCAAAAATAGAATTTTTTTTCAATTGTCTAGCTAAACAATACAGAATGTTAAAATAAGCATATCTGACTAACCTACTTTCTTTGCTTTTATTTTTTATTTTTTAATTTTTAAAATTGGATTCGTTTCAGCTTTTCTTTATAGACAAATAGCTGAGTGCCACTGTGATTCTTCTACAAACTTTATAGACTGAATATGACTTTTAGAAAAATTCTATTATTCTAACATCACCTTTCTTTTATAAATAATTTGTTCTATTTTTCAAGGTAAAGCTAACAAATATTGTTAACCTGTAACTGTGTAACTGTCTAGATATTTAAGTTGGTCTAGATGTGTGTGTGGGGGTGTGTGTGTGTGTATTAATTTACCTCTAAATAAAGCTTTCATCACATTATTAAGTATGCAATATTTTCATTTTGATATTTTTTCATAGCTTATAATTTTTAAATATCTTTGATTCAAGATTTTAGCAAGCATTTTTTTTAAGATAGCAAGTAGTTAGATTTTTTGTTTTTGTTGTCATTCTAAAACTTGGAATATTAAATTATAATTTTATTACATCTGTGCATTTACACCTATTGATATAATAATACTAAAGTGTAAATGTAGTGAATACATTTTTTGGATTTTATAATATTAAACCATATTTGCCTTTTTCTGCATAAAACTAATCTGATCATAATGTCTCTTTTTTATACACAGTGTTGGTTTGTGTTTATTGGTAATTTGAGGGATTTGACATCTTTATTCATGAATGAAAAGAACTTTTAAGTTTCGCTTATCATAGTATTCCTGTTGGGTTTTGTTGTGAAATTATTAAGCATCATAAAATGAGAGAAAAATTTCTACTTTTTCTATTCTTAGAAGTTTTTTTTTAAAGAATTAAATGATTTGCTCTTAGAAATTTTGGATGACCAGTAAAACTGTTCAAGTTTTTTATTTTCTTTAGAGGAAAAGTTTTAACTGTTAATATAATGGCCTGCTATTTTTATTGTTTTTAGTGGTACCTGGAGACTATTACTTGTTTTCATTATCTTAAGTTCCCACGTGAAAAGGTGAAAGCTGATGATGCCAAATCTCTTAATACTTTAAATGTGCTAGCCCTTACGGAAAAAAAGAAAAAGTTCTTCAGGCTGAGAGGAAGCTATTAATCTATTAATGGCTTGCTCTTTGGAAAAATCAGCTTTCCAAGTGGAAATATATAGCATATATATGATATGTAATTCTACATTGCCTACACATTCCAATCTTTTATCAACTTTATCAACTCAGAATTTATCACACGCTTTTTTTCTATGTATAATTTCCAGATAAAATTAGTAACAACATGCTTCTTCCTAACCTGAAACAACCATACCTTGCACAACCAAAGACATGTTTTTCCTCCTCCCCAAATGGGAAACACAAAGTCTCAAACTCTACTCATGTCTGGTTGAGATACACACACACACACACACACACACACACACACACATATATATATATATATATATATATATATATATATTTTTTTTTTTTTTTTTTTTTTTGAGCTGGAGTCTCACTCTGTCACCCAGGCTGGAGTGCTGGAGTGCAGTGGCACAATCTCATCTCACTGCAAGCTCTGCCTCCTGGGTTCATGCTATTCTCCTGCCTCAGCCTCCTGAGTAGCTGGGACTACAGCTGCCTGCCACCACGCCCAGCTAATTTTTTTTTTTTTTTTTTTTTTTTTGTATTTTTAGTAGAGACGGAGTTTCACTGTCTTGGCCAGGTTGGTCTCGATTTCCTGACCTTGTGATCCACCTGCCTCGGCCTCCCAAAGTGCTGAGATTACAGGCATGAGCCACTGTGCCCGGCCGTCTGGTTGATATTTATTTATTTTCTAACTCAACCACAGATCTTCTTTTATATGTTGCCAAAATATATAAAACAGTGGCTTTTGGCCATCGGACAATCGGCAATATAAAACTGTGGTCTGCGATAGAAGAAAAATATACATGGTGACTCATTTGATTTCCTCAGCTTATCATCCAGAGGGAGTTTTCAGGTCACAGCACAGGGAGGGGGAACACAACAGAGCCTGGCAATCTTAATGAGTAGAAGGGAAATAATCCAATATTTGAGGAGGACAAGGAGCTAGAATTTCATTTCAGAATATCAGAGAGGCTGTAACTGCACACAGAGTGAGTTCTAGAAATCTACATAAGGGTTTCCTGCATAAGTACTGATCAGTATATTCACAAGAGGAAATTATCCAAGACTGGAGGGAAAAACAACAACAACAACAACCAAAAGAAAAAAGAAAAAACCCACCAGGAAGCAATAGGCCAACTAATATCTGGAGCACAATAGGACTGGGGATTATTTTGTGTTCCTATCAGACAGCAATCAAAATCATACTATATACAATGTACAGCAGTCAGAATCAGAATCATACTATATACAATGTACTTGCTCCAAAAAAGTTAGCAGGTATGCAAATAAACAGAAATATATTATTAATAATTCAGAGGAAAAAGCTAATCAATAGAAGACCCACAAAAAATGGGGCAATAAAATTAAAAAATAAGAATGTTAAAATAAAATAGCTTTTAAAATATGCTCCATATGTTCAACAAGATAGAGGCAAGTACAATCATGATGAGGAAAAAAATGGAAAATATTAAAAAATCCAAAGTAGGAAGATATTAATTAGCAGATTAGACACTGCAGAAGATCGGTGATGTTAAAGACATAGCATGGAAACATTTCAAAGTGATACAAGAAAAAAAAAATTAATACCTCAAGGATTAAAAAGAGTATCAGTGACATTATCAAGTAGCCTAACAATCATAATTAGAGGTCTAGAAAAAGGGGAAAGTGTGGAAAAGATATTTTAATAATTAATGCTGATAATTTTCTAAATTTGATATAAAATATAAATTTGCATGTCCAAGCAGTTCAGCAAACCCCAAGAGGTATTAACACAAAGAAAACTTCACCAAGGGACATCACAAATTGCTTAAAACCAGTGATGAAAAGAAAAATCTTAAAAACTGCCAGAGAAAAAGAAACATTTTATACAGAGAAGCATGGATAATAATAACAAACTAATGCAAGCCATAAGACAATGAAACAGCAATCTTAAAGTACTTAAGAAAAAAGTCCACCCACAATTCCTTACCAGCAAAAATATCTTTCAACAATGAAGGGGACATTTTTCATACATACAAAGATAATGAGATTAATCTCCAGCAGATATGCATGCTAAACACTATTAAAGGAAATTCCTGGTGTATCAGTTTGCTAAGACTGCCATAACAAAATATCATAGACTGAGTGGCTTAAACAATATAATTTATTTTCTCTCAGTTCTGGAGGCTGGAAGTCCAAGACCAAGCTGTCAGCAGGTTTGATTTCTTCTAATTCTTCTATCTTGGCTTCCAAAATGGCCACCTTCTTGCTGTGCCATCACACAACTTTTCCTCTGTGTGCATACATCTCTGGTATTTCTCTCTGTTTCTACAAGAACACCAATCATATTAGATTAGGTCCTGCTCATTGACTTGATTTAAACTTACTTACCTCTTTGAAGGTCCTATCTCCAACTCTAGTAATGACACAGGATCCTCTGGGTGCCAGTTTGCCAGCCAGAAACCTCTGTGGCTGGTGGCGCTTCTGCTGAAGTTTCACTCATATCTGCTGGGCTTACTCCACTCGCTCAGCCTGACAGCTGCGCTCAGCCCACATTACCAGCCCAGATCCCATGCCCACTGAGGGCGAGCCAGGTGCAGAGCAGTGAGGGGCACGTGAGTGAGTGAGCACAGGGTCTGGCCACAGCACACAGCCAAGAGCGCCAGCTGCTGTGGTGAGGTGGGCAGCTCCAGGTGCTGGCACAGGTTCAGGCTCTGTGTGAGGCTGCAGCTGGACCAGGAGTACCGAAAATGGCTTCTGCCTTAGGCGCTGGCATCTAGATGAGGGGGACATGGTAGTGCCTGAAAACTTGGAGATGCCAGCAACCACGGAGCCCCAGCATTTCACAACTTGTTCATTTCTTCTGTCCTCAGTGTGGTGAATGGGGTGGGGAGTGTGTGTTTCAGCTTGTTAGTATTACAGCTTGTTTGGTCCCACTGCCCTGCTCTGGCCCGGGTCTCCTGGGCTGACCCAGCCCTGCTGCCACTTCCTGTCTTATGGGCTGGCTGCCTGGCACTGGCAGAGAGCAAAAGGGGTACAGTGTCACAGTCCCTTTCCCACGTTCTGTTCGGCAGGTTCTGGGTTCTTGTCCTGAGAAGAATGAGGTTACATGGACAACCAGAGAGTAAGCAAGGCAGAGAAGAGTTTTACTGAGTGACAGAACAGCTCTCAGCAGAGAGGGGACTCGAAGTGAGTAACTCCTACCTGAAGGCAGATAGTCCCAATGTGTGGCTGAGTCTGGGGTTTTTATGGGCTCAGAATGGGGAGTGCATGTTGATTGATCCATTAATGTGCCTGGAAAAAGCACCATTTTGTTGGCTAAAAGGCATTGAGGAAGTTCTCACTCCAGGTTGTGGATACTACTTGGGACTGGCAGCCCAGTTGGCAGGCTTCAGGCTGTCTTCTGGCTTGAAGGTTAGGTTTCACCAAGGACCTGCCCCTGTCTACCTAGGAATTTGTCTGTTTCCTGCAACTATCAGTAACATTCTGATATGTACTGGGAGCTAGAACGCCAATATATACAACTGGTTGGGGGCGGGTAGTGAAGCAAAATTCAGTTCAAAGACTTAGGGAATAGGAAAATGTTACCAGAGTGAAACTGGGACCTAAACACACACACACACACACACACACACACACACACGCACACACACAATTAGCAATGGTAAAAATATAAATAAACATACAAGAGCTTTTCTTCTCATTTGATCTATGTAAAAAATATTGATAGTTTAAAAATAACAATTTACTGTGTACTTTATAATATACATATAGAGGTAAAAAGTATGAGAGTAGTACCATGAAGAGCAGAGGAGAAAAATGAAAATATACTGTTACGAGGTTCTTACGCTATATGCAAAGTCATATAATATTATTTGAAAATAAATTGTAATAATATGAAATTATTATATTGTAACCCATTGACCAACTGAAAAATTAAAAAGATAAAGTGAATGAGACATTTGTGATGATAAAATTGAGCGACAAAATAGACCCAATCTAAAGAAGTAAAGCAAAGATAAGAAATGAACAAAGAATAGATGAGACAAATAGAAAACAAATAGCAGGGTACTAGATGTAAATCTAATAATATCAATAATTACATGAATTATAAATAGTCTAAACACTCCAATTACAAGGCAGAGATTTTCAGATTGGATAAAAACAGACCTGTGTTGTTCACAAAATATATTCACTTAGAACATACAGACAGGTGTCGGGCGTGGTGGCTCACGCCTGTAATCTCAGCACTTTGGGAGGCCGAGGCGGGCGGATCACGAGGTCAAGAGATCGAGACCATCCTGGCTAACACAGTGAAACCCCGTTTCTACTAAAAATACAAAAAATTAGTCGGGCTTGGTGGTGCGTGCCTGTAGTCCCAGCTACTCGGAGGCTGAGGCAGGAGAATGGCATGAACCTGGGAGGCGGAGCTTGCAGTGAGCCGAGATGGTGCCACTGCACTCCAGTCTGGGCGACAAAGCGAGACTCCGTCTCAAAAAACAAACAAACAAAAAAGAGAACATAATACAGGCAGGTAGATTAACAGTAAAAAGATGGCCAATGTATGTGTGTGTATATATATATGTATAAGCAAATACTAAAACAGTTTTAAAAAGAAAGCAACACGCTGGGAGACCTCTACCTCCAAATAGGATGAGTAACGGTGCCTGGATGTACTGTTATCACCTTTAACAATGGAAAAAACAATGTATTTCAGACATGGAGCATCAAAATGTTCAGAATACTCATTCCTAACAATGGAGAAACAAATAAGGTAAGCCCCATGCTTCTCCTAGTTTACTGCCTAGAGAAAATTTCCATGCCACAGAGGAGGCGAAATGAAGCCAAGTACAGCCTGCAGTCTCTTTGAGTTAAAGAGATGAAGTTAGAATTCAGGCAGGGAGAGGAGGCAAGAAGTCTGGAACTCACCAGAAGGGATACTAGAGAGCAGATAGCTTCAGAAAGTGAGAGCTACAGAGACCTACAAAGGAACACTGAGCCTTCAATTGAGTTCTAAGTGATACACATGTGTGAAGAAATTCCCCAAACCAGCTCATTTGTAATTAAGAATTCATTTGAAAATTTCCAGGGTAATCATTTCAAATATGATATTAAAAACGAGAAAATAAAGATACTTCAAAAATTATTAATAAGATATACTGAGTAATACAAACGAAAGAAAGGAGAGTAAGGAAACAAACACAGATGGGGTAATTAGATTAAAAACATAATGAGATAATTGACTTAAACCCAATTGTAATCAGTAATTCCTTACATAAAATTAGAGAAAACACTTCTATTAAGACAAAACTTCATACTTCCAGAACACTTCTTTCTGACACACTAGATGTGTGGAGTTTTTGTCCCACACTGAAAATTCCCCACTACCAGCCACACATTGTACAATTCAGTTGAAGTCTGATACTAACCAGAGTTACTGCAGACCCCAGAGGTTAAGGGCCCAGGTCCACAAGGCTGGCTCCCACCTCAGATGCCAATTGCAAGTGGTGGGTCTCCAGGCTCACCAAAACTTCTGTCTGACTTGGCTACAAACAAGAGGTTCCTGTAACCCTCTCCTTGTGTTTGATCATTTTCCAGAACAGCTTGCAGAACTTAGGAATACACTTATGTTTACTAGTTTACTATAAATGAGATTACAAAGCATACAGGTAAACAGTGAGATGAAGAGGTACATAGGGCAAGTTATGTGAGAAGGAGTGCAGAGCTTCTGTGTTCTCACCAGTCATGCAACCTTGCTAGCACCTTCATGTGTTCAGCAACCTGGAAGCTTTTCAAACCTTGTTCTTGTGTGTGTGTGTGTGTGTGTGTGTGTGTGTGTGTGTGTGTGTGTGTGTGTGTTACGGAGGCTTCATTATAGAGTCATAATTGATTAAGTAACTGGCCAGGGGGGATTAAGTCAATACTAGTCCTTCTCCCCTCCCTGGGGGTAGGGGATGGGGCTAAAAGTTCTAACCCTCTAATCACATAGGAGGGGTAACCAACAACCTCCTGAGATGATCCAGGAGGGCCTGATAGCAGTCATCTTATGAGCATACAAAAAGACATTTATCATTTTGGAGATTCCAAGCATTTTAGGAGCTGCATGCCAGAAAACAAGAAGGGAGAAGGAGATGAGGGAACAGAGACTAAATGTATATGTTTTTTTATTATGTCACAGTAACAATAGTTACCCTTTTATGAAATGAAGCAATCATGTTCTTAAACTTATCGTTTATCACCTAGAACATTACTAGGCACATAGTTAATGTTCAATAACTGTTTAAGTAAATAAATAAATGAATAGCTCAGATTTTTTGTAAGGACTGTCACTCTTTTCTCATTTCCATAAAACGCTCGCTGAATTTAGTTTGAGACTAAGGTTGTTGTATCCAACTGGCTGCTTACTTTTTAGCAGAACCTTTATTAGATTCAGGAAGGCAGTTGCTTATTTATTTATTGGCGGCTCAATTGTTTTGATCTTACCTAGGGGAAAAATTAACAATATCTCAAAAGAAAATATTCTTATGGCCAGATAACTCAGGCTAGTCCAAAACCGTGTCTAATACATGTTATATTCAAAATCCACGTACCCAAGTGAAGTGTGTCTTTTTCTTCTTAGATTTTCAAAATGAGATCAACACAATTGTAATGGTGTACTGTAGGAAAATCCTCATATACAAGCCGGCATTTACCCTTCTTTCATCATCTCTAAAGATTAGAGAAATATAAATGGAACTGGAAGACGTCTTTTGTGTAAGATGTTATAATTGGTTGTTTTGTCACACGTCATTGCATGGTGGCATTTTTAAAAATTTACCGTTTGTTTTGCTTCTTTTTGGAATTTAAAATCCAGTGAAAGCAAGCCACGTTTTTTTTTTTGAGATAAAACTTACATAGGAAAATGGAAGATAAGGCATTTATGAGCATATAATATTTAAATCCAAATTATTAATTATTTGGAGAAGTTAACAAAGAAAGTTCTAAGATATATCTAACACACTGACACAGTCTTCTTCATTCATCAAGGTGTTTCTAAATATGTTAGAAAACCAAGCCAAAAAATTACAAAATACAAACATGGCTTTTAAAGTTGATCTGAACATGTAAAGTGAGATAAACATTAAATAGGCTTTTGGATCTATGTTTCTCTCTATTGTAGTTTCAATACATCTGGGTAAAAGTTTCCTTTTCCAATGATTGAAATGGACTTAATCCATGAGACATTTATATAATTTAAGAAACTGGAATATTTTTAAGGCAATTGCTCACTTTTGTAACCTTGAAAATAATTATATAACAAAGAAAAAAACCAAATGCTGGGGATTTTTAAAAATACCCTTGTTCTTTTCCTTCTTGTTTATTAACTTTTGTTTTGATTTAGCAGTATTGATGTAAAGTAGCTGAACCAAGGAGCTAATATCGTAGAAACAATAACAGGGAAGCCATTTGAGCTTGTTATTAATTGTTAATTGTCTTCTGATCCTTAAACTAGATATCTAAACTGAAGAGACAACTATCAGCAATAGAGCCAAATTATATGAACACTGTAGGTGCCCAAATGCAAGTGGACTTTTACATATTTTATTACTGTCCAAGTGTAACTGAATAATTGTGTTTAATTTTTCTCATACTCTAAAAGGTATAGTGTCAAAAATACTTGCCCCATTACAAGTTATCAGAACCTGCTATCTCAATGAATACAATTTTCCTGAGAGAATGTCTCAGAAAATTAACCAGAGATTGCATTTTATATAGATGCAGGTGAGCATGGAGGGAAATATATTATTGTATTTTTTATATTTTGATGATAAAATATTCATAATATTTTATTTCAACTTTATTTTTGACCTTTGTATTTTATGTTTAAGGCAAGCTGAACTACTTACTCCTTTCTCTAAACACCCATTATTATCATACCTGTTTGTATTTGCCTGCATTCTTACTAAAATATTTTCTTCCAATTGTTGCCTGAAAAATCCTATCTGTTCTTTTCTGTGAAGCCTGCCCTGATCTATACAGATGGATATTATCTTTCCCTTTTTTAAATTGTCATGATGCTTTTGCCACTGCTTTTATGGCATGAGTCTCATTCTCCTGTATACTATATTTGTATAGTGCATCCTTATTTCCTATATTAGGTTGAAAAAACTTTGAATTTAATGTCAGTGTCCCACTTTTTAAAACTGTACTAAGCAATTCTTTACATAATTGGTAGTAAATAGATAGCTTCAGAAAAAATGTTAAAATAGTAGAAAAATTTTCTGATTGTAACCGATGGTTGCTTTTTAATTTTATAATCAGAGAAGGTAATTAGAAAGACCCATTATGGAAATTGGAAGCTTTGTGGGGAAAACCAGGGGGGTAAAATTATTTTAAACATCTAAAACAAAGGTTATTGTCTAACAAATGATGCTTCACTAAACTCCACTACCTGCAGAAAGATGAATAATTTTCTTGAGAATCAAAGTTACTAATGCAGTTATTTATTAATGGTGAGAAATCCCAGTACATTTTATAGAAACTTTTAGTAAGTATAGAATTCAATTTTTCTGAAATGTTTCAGTGAAATTCTGTCTGAAGGGGGAACAATGGCCCAGTAAGATGAATATTTAGTAGGCACAGCCACAATCAACTTAATGTGCTTCATTGTATTGACTCCACACAGAGTCTCAGACCTGATATTACTGAACTTGAAAAGTACAGTAAAATCCTATGTAATTTGAAAGCCAGGAAAACATAGTGTCAATTTGGTTGTTTGGCTATCTGAGGCTTAAGCAGAAAAGCTTCATTATGGAAGGCTGTGTCACTTTTTATCATAGCTGCAACTTTTTCTAAAACTTACTAGAGCATTTTCTATTTCACAGAATATGCCACATAAATGTAATTTCGTTTTCATTCAAGCTTCAGGAACTTGCAGTGCCATTGTGTTTGCAAATTCTAATTTTAAAGTCCTATTGTTTTAGGCATTGGACATTTGGGTATGACTCTGTTTAAATGATAGGGTTGGGTACTTTAGGTTACATATTATGGAGCATGGATCCTCTTAACTATTTCATTGTTTCCTGAGGTCACGCATACGCTCTTGTATAGAAACCCATATTTAAAAGTGAGAAAATGGCTGTAGATCAATTAATGGTGTTTTCAGCTTTACCTTCCAGTTGGAGATTTATCCATATATAGAGAATTCTGGAGATACTATGGACCTGCTTGATTTGGCATGAGAGTGTGCAGTGGCACTAAATCTGCTGACAGGCTGTTTCTCTCACTCATCTGATCTGAGGAGATACTGAGTCAACAGAATAGAACTCCAATAGCTTCCCTACCGCAAAGCTCATGCCCTTCAAAGTGATACCTTTGTTCTCTGGGGCTTATTCAACTGCTTTAGGAAACTGATAGCCTGAGCAGTATAAATAGAACAGAGTCCAATATGCAGAGAAAAGAAAAAGAGATAGAATTAACCTAAAAGAGTGCTGCACATTTTTTTCACGCTTTATCAATTTAACTTTTATTTCTTGGTACAGTCATATAAAATTAGAAGCTTCTTTGGAACATATTCATTTTATTTTGATTATAATATCTGACTCCTATCATTCTCATTCTCCCTCACAAAATCACAAAGGGTTTAAAATTTTTGCTTCTTATTTGATATTTGCAACTCATAACATAAAATGAGGTGGGGAAAAATTAGAACTTTTTACAATTGGCAGTAAATCTAGCCTCTACTCACCCACTCATTCATTATTCATTCACTCATAACTGCTCTAAAGTACGTCAGAGATAGGAATCAAATAATTTAAGTAAATGACTACACCTTTACCTCCCTCAGTCTAGTGTATTAACATTCACTTACAATGTGCCACGCACTTTGTTTATTTGAAAACTGTACTTGGAACAAGTACATTTCAGAATAGCGTTGGACTACAGTCAGTTTACCTATGAGGAGACTTAGGGAAATTACTTTATAAAGTTACTAGTAAGTAACTAACAGAGGTAATACTTTTGGGGGTATCAGAAAATTGGGAAGTTAAGTGATCTTAACATTCTTTCAGTGATAGATTTCTATGAATTTGTAGGAATAATGTACTATAATTTTATTATCTGTAGTGATCTAGTCATTCATTTTAATATTATTTTACCACCTGCTATGATATAGGCACAGTGTTTGTCAGGGAAACTATAATTTTGAAAAACACGGCTCCTATGTGTTTGTTAAAGGACATAAACAAACAGGAAGTTACAAAGCAGTGTAGTAAGTACTCCTTAATACAGAGTATGGGTATGGGTGAAAAGAGGTGACTAACAGGCATTCTAGGCATAGCAAAGGCCTCAAATATTTGAGGGCATTTTGGGTACAGAAGTAACATACTTGGAAAATGAGAAGTGAATGATATGTGAGGAAATGTAGTGACTGCATATAAATTATGCTTTCAAGAAATTTGATTGTTAAGTCAAAAAAAAAAAAAAAAAACAGAAAGAAGTTTGAGTATTATAATGATGTAAATTGTCAAGGAGGGAATCTTTTCCCCCAAATGGAAGTGATAACCATGTTTATATGCTATAAAGAAGCCAACACATGAAGAGATAATGGAGCAAAGGGATGCATTGGACTCAGATATTGGCAGTTCTTTTTCTGAAAGAGAAAATGAAATAATGATGATAAAGGGAGGACACTTCACACCCAAGTGTAAAGCATAGCACCAGATAATAAAAAGCCAGGTCAGCAGGCAGTAAGATGAGAGGAGTGGCTGATTGTCTTGGTACTTGTTGGAGTTGGAAGGAGAGCAGAAATGGGAGAAGTAGCTGACCAATAATGCTTTCTGTTGGTCTGGACTGAAGGACCTGAGCCAGTGAGCATGCACTTTTACTGCCAACAGCCACGTGGTTGTTACATTTTCTCTGGCATTGCTTAGCAGCAATGTGAGAGCTTATGAAGTGAGGGGGACGATTGATGGTTTGGGAACTATCATAGAAAAGAAAGACATGGGCAGGTGCAGTGCCTCACACCTGTAATCCCAGCACTTTGGGAGGCTGAGGCAGGTGGATCATTTGAGGTCAGGAGTTTGAGACCAGCCTAGCCAAGATAGCAAAACCCTGTTTCTACTAAAAATACAAAAATTACCAGGGCGCAGTGGCAGGCACCTGTAATCCCAGTGCTCAGGAGGCTGAGGCAAGAAAATTGCTTAAACCTGAGAGGTGGAGAGGGTAGTGAGCTGAGATCGCGCCACTGTACTCCAGCCTGGGTGACAGAGTGAGATTCCATCTCGAAACAAAAACAAAAATAAATAAACAAAAGAAAGACATGGGATAAAGAATTTAGGAGAGAAAGCATGGGATGTTATGAACTTCAAAATATCCAAAGCATGGAGAAGGTAGTCAATACAGGGGAAAGACAGGGCAACTAAAGGTCTCAGTTCAGCAAGGATTCTGGGTCAAAAAGACTTAGAAAGCTAGAAGAGAAGGAGGTTAGACGAATGAAAGCATAGTGTAACAGAACCTTAAAATTTGGGGGCTGAGAGCTTTCATATGGTAACTTTCTGTGTGCTGAGGTGGGAGTGCGTATTAAACCGAAACAGAGATGAAAGTGATTGAATTTGAAGATCACAATAAACCTCGTGACTAGGTGGTTGGTTAGAATCACTGCTTGCATATGGAAATCTTCCAGAAGAATGAAGAACAATAAGATGGAAAGAAGAATGTAAACCATGGGCCAAACTCCTCAATGAATATGGGGGCAGATTGAATTATCAGAAAAATGTCAAAAAGGAGAACATTTAGAGGGTGCCAAATTTGGATGCTGTTAAGTTTTAAAAGATGAAGGGGTTTTTCTTGCGTGAATATAGATAAATAATGATCTAGAACTGGCAAACAGAAATTGAGAGAATGTTGCAATTGCTTTAGGAATTTGGGCTGTGAGACAATGAATAAGCTTGTTCTCGAAAGGACTATTTGAAGGTGTTTGGTATTTGAAGATCAGCCAGGTTTTAGTTGAGGCAAAGAGGAGAAATATAGAGAAGTTGTCATATGCTTCCATTTAGAATATTACAATATGTGCTTAGGATTCTAAAGAGAACCATTTTAAAAGCTTTCTGGTGCCCTTTCAAGGTGATTCCTAAAGGACAGGAAGTGCAAGTGCACATGCTGTATCTTGTATCTCTGTATCTTGTGTCCAGGTGGGTATCTGCATACTATAAACTTGAGATAAGGGACTGGTCTTGTTTGTACATATATTTTCAGCATCTAGTTCACAACTTAGCAAATAGTAGGCTTTTAATAAGTACCTGTGCCTGTCATATTGTAGGTGATCTACACTTGTGGAAGGACTATATTATACAGTATATAGATAATGTCTTTCTTGAGTTTGCTGCTTGTTTGTTTGTTTTCCTTTGAAGAACAAACGTAAGTGAAACAAAAATGCCCAAAGTGAATCCTTGGAGTTTTAGTTTTTTAGCCTATATGTCTATAAAACCTTTTTGAGATATTCTCTTTAAATAATTAAATTGCTATGAAACAGGACACTTTTTTCCTCATTTGAAATTGGTGGCCATTTTTCTGCCTTATGAGAACTTTCCATTTTTTTCATGGTGTGGTATAATTCATGGATTTTTATTTTAGTGAAAAAAATCCAGTTGAAGTGTCCATTTTTTTTTTTTTTTGTCTTGTTTAAGTAGGTGCCTGTCATCCAGTTTCACACTGACAACCTATATTTTTCTCTTATTCTCATAGCTGTTTTTTGCTTTAGCGCTGACAGGTAGACATGATTCAAAGTTAGGTCTAACTGTGCTGCAAAAGTAACTTTTAAAACTTGACTGAACAATCTTAGAAATCGTAGAGGTAAACGCCGGTATTAGTGAAAGCCCTAATACGATCTATAGTTGTATATAAGGCATTTTGCAGGTTGATAATTTCATGTGCTCACAAAAACTCAGAAAACATTCTCTATTTGAATATCTGTTCTGTAACTTGGCTTAAAAATACGCTTCTTCTCTTTAACACATGTGTATACTTAACCTCACAAAGATTATCAATGATGTTAATTTTACACAAGTTTGTTAGCTAAATATTAGCTGTACTTACATGAATGACTACTTCCTTAGATTCATATTTTGATGTTAGGTATCAATCTTTATGTATTAATTCAACAAATATTCATGAGTGGCTACAATACACAAGGCTAGGACATCGAGATTACACTGACTTTAGATATAAAAAGATTGGTTCATATATGAGACATACCATCTGTTTATAAAACTGTAGAAAACCATAACAACATTCGTCAATGATTTTTTTTTTTAATTACCACAAACAATTCTGAGAACTACATATAAAAAATGTTTCTTTTGAATGCTGACAAAGTTTCTTCTTGAGAAGATTCATTCTTTTGGATTAATCCATTCTCTTACTTCACTAATTTGTGAGTGGGTTTTATATGGACAGAAAAGGAGTAATTTTTAAGTTTTTATACTGAGTGTTTACATTAAAATAACATAAGCTGTTAATTGGCTATACATTGTTCTTTGAATCACTAATTTCAGGAACATGAAGATAATGAGTGAGGATCACATTGTGCAACCTGTGGTAACATTTTAGGTAATTTATCAGTTATGATAAATTTATAAATTATGTAGTTAATTTATCAGTCTGGAAACTACAGAGAGGGGTAAAATGAACAAAATGCTTTGAAACAATTGCCCAGCTGGGCACAGTGGCGCCCGCCTGTAATCCCAACACTTTGGGAGGCTGAGGTGAACAGATTACTTGAGCCCAGCAATTTGAGACAAGCCTGAGCAACATGGCAAAACTCCATCTCTAATAAAAATACAAAAAATTAGATGGGCATGGTGGTGCGCATCTGCAGTCACAGCTACTCAGAATGCTAAGGTGGGTAGATCACCTAAGCCCAGGAGGTTAAGGTTAAGGTTAAGGGGAGCCATGATTGTGCCACTGTGCTCTAGCCAGCAGGGTGATAGAGTGAGACCCTGTCTCAAAAAAAAAAAAAAAAAAATCCAAAAACAAAAACAATTGCCCCAGACATGGGTGTGAGGAAGATGACTTCAGTCATATACTCTTGTCTCTCTGGGCCTAATACATTTTGCATACCTCATAGTTTGAGACTTCTCTGAGCTGTTTTCCTTTCCTACAGGCTATTTTCAATTGCCACCATTTGCCTAATTATATCTTAATACTGCCACTAAAATATAACAATACCAGTTAAAATAACATACCTGTTAATATATTTATATATATATTATATAAACCCAGGTGTCTTAGTCCATTTTCTGTTGCTATAACTGAATACTGCTAACTGGGTATGTTACAAAGAATACAACTTTATTTAACTCACAATTCTGGAGGTAGGGAAGTCCGAGGTTGACAGTTTTGAATTTGACAAGACCCCTTTTGCAGCAGCAAGCTATAGCAGAGGGCATCATGTGATGAGAGGGCAAGAGCATGTATGTCAGCTCAAGTCTGTCTTCCTTTTCTTATAAAGCCACTGGTCCCATTACACCAATGACCTTATCTAATCCTAATTACCTCTTAAATATTCCACCACTAGTCAACATATGAATTTGAGGATTACATCTTTAGCACATGAAATTTGAGAGACACATTCAATCTATAGCACCAGGGTTCTGACTTAGAGACTATGAGCAAACAAACTTACCTGATTGTCAACAAGCTACTGATAGACTGAGCTACCATTTCCTTTATCTTGTGTGCAAACTCAATAAGTAGCAATAATAAGTATAACTTTTTTATTTAAAAAAATTAATTGACCACGATGTGTCAGGCAGTGTAGAAAACAGAAAAATTTCCATTCTCCATTATATTCTAGTGTAGACAATAACCAAGAAAAGTAAGTAAATACGGTGGCAAATGCTAAAGAGAAAAATGGAGCAACAAGGGAGAATAGGGAGCTTAGCAGAAGAAGTTGGGAAATAGTAAAAGCTTAAATAGTGTTCAGTCAAGGTTTTCCTGAGCAGGTGACCCTAGAGACGTGACTGAAGTAAGGGAGCTGAGCATGTGAACCTCTAAGTGAAGAGCCTTGTGGGCAAAAGGAATACCAAGAGCCAATGCTCTGTTGCAGGAGGATGCATAAAGTAACAGCAAGGAGACCTGCATGGTTGAAGCACAGTGAATAAGAAAAAAATAATAATAGCAGAAGATGTTGCAGAAATGAGCGGAGAGTCCTATGGGGTCTAGTAGGTCGTATTAAAGACTTCAGCATTTACTCTAACTGAAATGAGACGCCTTTATGGACTTTTTAGCATTAGAATGACATGATTGGACTTATTTTTTTACAGCATTCCTGGGTGCTTTCTTGGGAATAAACTACAGGGCTTGAAGTAGGGTGGAGGCCAAAGGTATAAGCAAGAAGGACAATGAAAAGACTATTAGAATAATACAGTCATGAAATGGGTTGTTAGACCCTGGTGGTAGTAGGTAAGGAGATGAGAAGTATTTGATTCACAGATATATTGTGATTATATAATCAACAGAATTTGCTTCGAATATGGGGTGAAAAAGACAGAAAAATCTAAGATAATACCAATCATTTTGGTCCTTGGCAACTGAAGGTATGGAGTTTCCATAAATTTTGAGGAAAACTACAGGAAAGACAGGTTTTTTTTGGAGACATTAAGAACTAAGTGTGGTCATGGTAAACTTGAGATGCCCCCCACACACTTTTTTTTTTTTTCTTCAGGGTCTCAAACTCCTGGGCTCAAGGAATCCTCCCAAGATGTGAGATGCTTATTGAACATTCAGAGTAGGCAGATGACCCAAAATTCAGTGGAGAGATTTAAGGTGGAGACATTAACTTTAAAGCCTTCAGCATATACATGATATTTTGAATCATGAGACTGGATAAGATTGCCAAAGGAATAAGTAAAAATAGAGAAAAGAGGCTTTTAACACTAAGATGCCCGAGAGAAAAGGAGAAAACAGCAAAGGGACTTAGAAGGCATTACCAGGTGAATGTGGTATCCTGGATGCCAAATGAAGCAAGTGTTAAAGGGAGGAGAAATTTGATTCTGTTAACTTGTATTGACAGGTCAAGAAAATTGAGCATTGAGAAATCACTGTAAGATTTAACAATTAAATCGTGTTAAATCTTATCAAGGTTATGATAACCTTGATAAGAGTAATTCTAAGGGAGAAGTGGGGACAAAAGAAATGAACGAAAAGTGTTTGAGAGAAAATAGGAGGACATTGGGAAATATAAGAAGTATGCGGAATTGTTTCAAAGAGTTTTGCTCCAATTATTAGTAGAGAAATGGTGCACAAACTAAAAGAGAAAGTGGAAACAAAGGTTTTTGAGGAGTCTTTTTGCTCTTTGTTTTAAGATGGGAGAAATAACAGTATATTTGTATGCTGATGGTATGATTTCTTAGGAAAGGGAAAATCAATGATGCAAGAGAGAAGGATGATTGCTGGAGCAATTACCTTAAGTGGGAGATCAGGGATAGGATGACCTTAAGCCAGATGCATGGAGAGTTCTTTATGAGAGAAGCTAGAGGTTAGCAACATACACAGGTAGACTGGTAGATGTAGTGGGGATGGTAGAGGTTTTTCTGATAGTTTCCATTTTCTTCTTGATGTTGTTATTCACCTGGGATAAGACACAAATAGCAAGACAAGGAAAATATAGATCTAAAACAGAGTAATAATAAACCTTCCCAACAGGTTTACTTCACTTAATTCTCCACTTATCCTGACAGTTATTTCTAATGATTCCAGTACCTTTTGAGCAGCAGAGGAGATTTATCTCTCAGGATATTACCTAAATATTACCTTAGCATTCAGTTGCTATTGCAGAAAAACAACCAAGAGTCTCTTACAAAAGAGAAAAGAAACTCTAGTATGGTGCTCTTTTAAGAAAGGGCATGCATCAGCACAACTTCTCAGGAGAGTAGATACCCCATTAAGATGCTAATTAAGTGCTTGTGAGGGAGAATTATTTGGTCTTCTCTCTTACCTGTTTTTCCCTGCATTTAAAATCTAGTCTCTAGGTTCAGAAATTCAATTCACAACAAAAATATTCTTGGGAAAATTTCTGGCACTTGCAGATAGTGCTTATGATGACATTTGGTAGAAATCTGTTTCCTGAGTACCATCAAAACTTGATGCTTGTACTTAAAATGACTGACATGAATCACCCCAAGGAAGATTAATTTCAAAACAACATGTGGCCCCATGGCATAAATGTTATGAAGACCCTAACCACATTATACACTGCTGTAAAGAAAGACAATGCATAGATTCTGAGGGGTTTATTTTTATGAGCAGTAGCAAAAGGCTAGTTGTTATGACCTGTAAACCTCCATCATAAGCATTAGTACTACATTTTAAGAATTGAGGTGAGTAGCTAGTGGGGGGAAGTGTAGTATAAGAAATTATACATATGGATGACTATTGATTTGAATTTCTTTTTCTAACCACTTTTTTATGTATGTGAATAAAATAAGTGGTCAGTTGTAGGGATGTTAATTAACTAGTTTACTATTTGGTACCTTTCGTTTATATATATATATAAAGAAATATACTCACATTTTAATTATGTTAACATTAAATCTTACTTTGTTTCCCTTAACACATACCTGTAAACCAAAAGTAAAAGTCTAAGTCCCCCCCAGCTGACCGAATGGACTCTGCTCTCAGCCAAGGGGACCCAAAAAAACCTGAAAAACTACATCAGGCTATGACAGAAAGGAGGAGATAGGCCATGCCTCATTATACTTTCCTCCCTTTGGAGCTGAGGCACAATTGACCAGCATTAACATTAAAACAGAGATCATAATAAGAGTGACAAAACAGACTCTCTGTAACAATAAGATACTGAACTCTAGCCAGACTCTGGTATAATATTACATGACAGATAAATAAAGAAATCAAAATATTTTACCCCCAAATATGTCAGTTTTTCATATTTTAAAATGGCCCTGCAAAGCAGTCTTTCATGGGGGAAAATTTGTAACTGTAAAGAATCTTTATTAACATAACTAGATCTTTCCCCCTTCCAGTCCCTCCCAACTCTGAAGACACTAACTGAAAGTCTAGCAACTTTTAAAGGTCTGAATAGGAAACATTTATCGTCTCTTGTCTCTAAGGGTAGGCCACCTCTGAGACTCATCTACGTAATAAGAACCTTGGTCTCCACAATCCCTTGTCTTAACCAAGACACTCCTTTCTGTTGATTCCAACTTTTTAGATAATAAGTTAGCTCTTTCAACCAGTTGCCAATCAGAAAATCTTTAAATCCATCTATGAGCTGTAACCCTCTCCATGCCCCTGTTTTGAGTTGTCCCATCTTTCCAGGCCGAACCAATGTATACCTCAGATGTATTAGTTGATGTCTTATGTCTCCCTAAAATGTACGAAACCAAGCTGTAACCCAATCACCTTGAGCACAGCTTCTCAGGACTTCTTGAGACTGTGCCTTGGGCTCTTGTTATTCATATCAGGCTCAGAATAAAGTTTTAAAAATATTTTACAGAGTTGAGTTTTTTTTTTTTTTGTCAGTATAGCTACTATGGTTTGGGAGCATAATTCATAAGAGGAGGCCCTGTGATAGTAGAAACCAGCCTGGTATATATGTAATTGAAGACATGTAATGCACAAACTGAATTATACACATGGTTTACCAAAAGGTAAAAAATTTGAAAAAAGTACGTACATTCATCTACTCATATGTTTTCTATATTTAATAGTCTAACAAATTCTAAATCTTGATATAATTTTAACAGATGATAATACTACTATTAAGATTGTACAAACAACTTTACTCTTTGTCGGTTCAGAACTTTACCATATATAATTTTAGGTTTGTGTGCCCAAATGAAAGTATATTCTAATCAAAGATAATTATAAAAATAATGATAATTCTTGGCCGGGCACCGTGGCTCGTAATCCCAGCACTTTGGGAGACCGAGGCGGGCGGATCACGAGGTCAGGAGATTGAGACCATCCTGGTTAATGCGGTGAAACCCCGTCTGCAATAAAAATACAAAAAATTAGCCGGGCGTGGTGGTAGGCACCTGTAGTCCCAGCTACTTGGGAAGATGAGGCAGGAGAATGGCATGAACCTGGGAGGCGGAGCTTGCAGTGAGCTGAGATCACGCCACTGCACTCCGGCCTGGGCAACAGAGCAAGACTCTGTCTCAAATAAAAAAAAAAAAAATAATAATAATAATAGTGATACTTCTTGAAATAAAGGGCTTGGATAATTATACTTTCAAACTTTTCCCGTTTAAGTAGGAAGAAAAAAAGCATTATTCTCAATGAGTTACATTGTTGTAATGAAAATGTATCTGAGCTAATAAAGTTGTGTTGTTGTTTTAATTTCAGATTTATAGTACAACCTCTCATAATTCAAAAATTTAAGATGCGATGTGTATGTATATAACAGATGTGATTGATAGATGTTTAACAGGAGAATTATCCTTATATTTTATGGCATATTTAAATTTTGTGACTGCTCCATAAATTATTTCAGGGTAATAGCTAGTACATTAATATGATTAGCAACAAAAACTTGTTCATTTAATATTAGCAGAATAAAAATTTATCCTGTTTAAGAATACTCAGTTCCAGAAAATTTACTCAACAGTTGTTAACACTTTCCTATAACCAATAAAATTTATACTCCATGAATTTGTGAAGCTGACCTGTTGGGGAGTGGAGTGGGAACAATGCTACCTCTATTCTCTTACAAATTTTGTTCATTTACCAAACATGGGTGGCTATAGCCTGTTATGTTCACTGTGGAGAAAAGTAATCTAATGTCAGGCATGAATGATAAGAGTTGCAGACAAATAGAAGCAAGAAAAGTAGAAAAAGAACCTGAAAATACTGAAATACTTGGTTTCAGTTCAGTATAGACGCCCACTTGATTTTTACTTTGATTTCCATGAGTGATGCTTGAGTCTTTATTATAAATTACACTCCATATTTAAACTACTTTTTACTGATATTTTGTGACATACAATCAAAAAAATTTTTAACAAACACATCATGATTAATTGCATCCAATAATATGGATCAACTCAAAGATCATTCCTGGTTACCAATGTGGGTCATTGGATAAATGGAAAGGCCATTCACTAAGATATTTCGTTAAAAAAAAAAAGGTAAAAGAACTCACAAAGTCAAAGAATCTTATAAACAGGTCTTGCAGAATATTTATTTGACACATATATTTATTTACACACGTATATACACACATATACATATATGTATATGCACAGTCAATCTTCATTATTCATAGATTTCATATCTGCAATTTTGCCTACTCACTCAAATTTACTTGTAACACCAAAATCAATACTTGTGACTCTTTTTAAAACATTTGTGGACATGCACAGAGCAAAGAAAATTTTGAGTTGCCTGATGTGCAGCTGAGATTGAACAAGGTGATGCTCTGCCTTTTTGTTTTAGCTGTCGTCAGTATAAACTAATGCCCTCTTTTTCGCCTTTCTGTGGTTTGGTTGTTGGTCATTTCACTTCTTTAATGGCCCTCAGTTGCAGTGTTGAAGTGCTGTCTAGTGTTTCCTAGGTGCAAGGAGGCTGTGATGTAATTAAGGGAAAAAAATGCATGTTAGATAAAGTTCAATCAGGCATGAGTTGAAATGTTGGCTGTAAGTTCAATGCTAACAAATTAATAATACATATATATTTTAAAATGTGTATTTAAACAGAAGAATACATAAAATAAAGTTACGTACTAAGTGACAAAAATGTGACCAGAGGTTCACAGGAACTTAACCCTGTACTTCCCTTAGACAGGCTCAGTGTTTATTAATCCAGTGTTTGTAGCAATTTTACAGAACATTAGTACTACAAATGATAAGAGTAGGCTGTTTATATATTCTATTTACAGTATAACATAATATACTAATTTAATGAAAAACTATAAAAATTACAATAATTATCTTTAAACATGTTTTCAAATTTCATAAATCAGAATTTTACTCATTAAGACATATCAGCTATAAATTAACAAGTTCTGCTTTATTTCCAAAGACCTCATCTTTTGTTTTTGAAGTTCAAAACATTTACCAGTTGAATCACAGGGAAGACACTTTAGAATATTAGAATAAGACAGGAGATTGAGGTCTAAATTCATTTTGGTAGTGTTTTTTCATTCAAGATACTAAGTAAACCCCTGAAAAATTTTGTTTTCTGGCACTTTTGTCAGAGGAGTGTGAACCAGAGCAACTTCATCTTAAATAGGAGCTAGGTAAAATGAGGCTGAAACGTATTGGGCTGCATTCCCAGATGGCTAAAGCATTCTAAGTCACAGGATGAAATGGGAGGTCGGCACAAGACACAGGTCATAAAGACCTTGCTGATAAAGTAGGTTGCAATAAAGAAGCTGGCCAAAACCCACCAAAACAAAGATGGCTGTGAGAGTGACCTCTGGTCGTCCTCACTGCTACACTCCCACCAGGACCATAACAGTGTACAAATGCCATGGCAATGTCAGGAAGTTACCCTATATGATCCAAAAAGGGGAGGTATGAATAATTCACCCCTTGTTTAGCATATTATCAAGAAATAAGCATAAAAATGGGTAACCAGCAGCCCTTGGGGCTGCTCTGTCTATGGATTAGCCATTCTTTTATTCCTTTTTTTTTTTTCCTTTACTTTCTTAATAAACTTGCTTTCACTTTACTCTATGAACTCACCCTGAATTCTTTTTTTGTGTAAGATCCAAAAACCCTCTCTTGGGGTCTGGATCAGGGCCCCTTTCCTGTAACACTTTTACACATTTAACAATGAAGATTATACATATGGTACTACTTTAAATATATGGGTTCAAACTGGAAACTCAACCAATTGGATTAGTGGAAAACGTAGGAACAGAATATTCTCTATTTGTGTTTATTTTATGACATCTTTTATTTTATCCATTATTACTCAAACATCAAAATAACTGCAGGTGACCTATGATGAACGGGAGTTTAGAAGAACCAACCACCAGCCTCCCAGACCACCAGCCTCACAATTGAAAATTCATGTAAAACATTTTTATTTCCTTCCAACTATTCTTAGGTTCAGGGGGTACTTGTGCAGGTTTCTTGCATGGGTAAATTGTGTGTCACTGGAGTATGGTGTACAAATTATTTCATCAACCAGGAAGTGAGCATATTACCTAATTGGTATTTTTTTATCCTCACCCTTCTTCTATTCTTCACACTCAAGAAGACCCAGTGTCTATTGTTTCTTTCTTTGTGTCCACATGTTCTCAGTGTTTAGCTGCCACTGATTACAGAACATGAGGTATTTGGTTTTCTTTTCCTGCATTAATTTGCTTAGGAAAATGGCCTCCGGCTGCATTCATATTGCTTCAAAGAACACAATTTCTTTCTTATTTATTGCTGCCTAGTATTCCATTATATATATATATGAATAAATTTATATATATATGAATAAATAAATTCCATTATATATATGAATAAATACATATATATATGAATAAAGAAATAGTGGACTTTACCCAGTCCAGTATTGATAGGGATTTATGTTGATTTCAAGTCTTTGCTATTGTCAATAATGCTGCAATGAATATGCACGTGCATGTGTCTTTATGGTTGAACAATTTGTATCCCTTTGGGTACACACTCGGTAATGAGATTGCTGTGTCAAATGGTAGTTTTATTTTAAGTTCTTTGAGAAATCTCCAAACTGGTTTCTACAGTGGCTGAACTAATTTACGTTCCCATTAACAGTTTATAAGTGGTCCCTTTTCTCTACAACCTTTCCAGCATTTGTTACATTTTTACTTTTTAATAATAGCCACTATGACTGATGTGAGATGGCCTCTAATTATAGTTCTGATTTACATTTTCTAATGATTAGGGATGCTGTGCATTTTTTCATATGCTTATTGGCTGCATGATGTCTGTTCATGTTCTTTATTCATTGTTTAGTGGGGGTGTGTTTTGCTTGTTGATTTAAGTTCCTTACAGATTCTGGACATTACACCTTTGTGGAATGCATAGTTTGCAAATATTTTCTCCCATAATATAGGTTTTCTGTTTACTAGCTAATTGCTTCTTTCAGTGTTCAGAAGCTCTTTAGTTTAATTAGGTTTAGTTTAATTAGGTTTCACTTGTCAATTTTGTTTTTGTTGCAATTGCTTTTGGAGTCTTTGTCATGAAATCTTTGCCAGGGCCAATATAAAGAATGGTATTTCCTAGGTTTTTTTTCAGGGATTTATAGTTTTAGGTTTTACATTTAAATCTTTAATCCATCTTGACTTTTTTAATATGTTAGAATGAAGGACTCCAGTTTCAATCTTCTGCATATGGCTAGCTAATTATCACAGCACCCTTTATTGAATATGGAGTCTTTTCTTCATTGTTTGTCATTGCTGAATTTGTCAAAGATCAGATGGTTATAGGTGGGTGGCTTTATTTTTGCATTCTTAATTCTCTGTGTGCCTGTTTTTGTACCAGTACCATGCTGTTTTGGTTACTGTAGCATTGTAAAATAGTTTGAAGTAGGGTAATGTCATTCCTCTGTTTTTATTCTTTCTGCTTAGGATTGCTTTGGCTATTTGGGGTCTTTCCTTGGTTCCATATGAAATTTTAGAATAAATTTTTTCTAATTCTATGAAAAATGTAATTGGCAGTTTGATAAGAATACCATTCGATCTGTAAATTGCCTTGATCAGTATGTACATTTTAAGAATATTGATTCTTCCTATTCATGAGCATGGAATGCTTTTCTATTTGTGTCATCCCTGATTTCTTTGAGCAGTGTTTTGAAATTCTCATTGTAGTGATCTTTTACCTCTCTGTTACGTGTATTCATAGGTATTTTATTCTTTTTGTGACTATCATAAATAGGATTGCATTCTTAATTTGGCTTTCAACTTGGACATTATCAGTGTATAGAAATGCTACTTACTTTTTGTACATTGACTTTGTATCCTGAAACTTTGCTGAAATTGTTTATCAGAGGTATGAGCCTTTGGGCAGAGATTATGGGGTTATCTAGGTATAGAATTATATCCTCTGCAAACAAGGCTAGTTTGACTTTCTCCCTTTCTGTTTGGATGCCTTTTATTTCTTTCGCTTCTTACCTGATTGCTCTGGCTAGGATTTCCAGTACTATATTAAATAGGAGTGGTGAGTGGGCATCCTTGACTTATTCTAGTTTTCAAGGGGATTGCTTCCAACTTTTGCCCATTCACTCTGATGTTGGCTGTGGTTGTTTTGTTTTGTTTTATTTTTTTATAGATGGCTCCTATTATTTTGATATTTCTTTAATGCCTAGTTTGTTGAGGGTTTTCAACATGAAGGGATGTTGAATTTTATCAAAAGCTTTATCTGTGTCTATTGAGATCATTATGTTGTTTTGATTTTAGTTTTGTTTATGTTATGAATTACATTTATTGATTTGCATATGTTGAACCAATCTTGCAACCAAGGGATAAAACTTCCTTGATCATGGTGAATTATTTGGATGTGCTTCTGCATTTGGTTTGCAATTATTTTGTTGAGGAATTTTGCATCTGTGTTCATCAAGGATATTGGCCTGTATTTATCTTTTTCTATTATTTCCTATTTCCAGGTTTTGGTATCAGAACAATGCAGGCATCACAGAATGAGTTAGAGAATAATCCCTTCTCAATGTTTTGAAATAATTTTAATAGGATTGATACCAGATTTTCTTTTGTTTGTGGTAGAATTCAGCTATGAATCTATCTGGATAGGGCTTTTTTGTTTGGTAGGTTTTTTTTTTATTATGAATTCAATTTTGGATCTCAAATTGGTCTGTTCAGAATTTCAATTTCTTTCTGGTTCAATCTTGGAAGGTTG
This sequence comes from Macaca thibetana thibetana, assembly GCF_024542745.1. Taxonomy (NCBI): domain Eukaryota; kingdom Metazoa; phylum Chordata; class Mammalia; order Primates; family Cercopithecidae; genus Macaca; species Macaca thibetana. The sequence goes on from NC_065582.1 coordinate 74,629,203, forward strand.
TATGTTTCATGAAATGTATCAATTTCTTCCAGGTTTTCTAGTATGCTTGCAAAGATATGTTCATAAGAGTCTCTGAGGGCTTTTTGTATTTCTGTGTGGTTGGTGGTAATACACCTTTGTCTTTTCTGATTGTGTTTATTTGGAACTTTATCTGTTTTTTTATTAGTCTAGCTAGTGATCTAGCCGTCTTATTTCTTCTTTCAAATAATGAGCTTTTGATTTCATTAATCATTTGTGTAATTTTTTTGTGTCTCCATTTAGTTCGGTTTGACTGATTTGGATTATTTACTTTCTTCTGCTAGCTTTGGTTTTGGTTTGCTCTTGTTTTTCTAGTTTCTGTAGTTGTAATGTTAGTTTGTTAATTTGAGAACTTCCTAACTTTCTGATTTGGGCATGTAGTATTATGAACTTTCCCCTTAAGACTGCCTTAGTTGTGTCCCAGAGATTCTGGTATAGTGTATCTTCATTTTCATTAGTTTTAAAGATTTTGTTTTGATTTCTCCCTTTATTTTATTGTTTACCCAAAAGTCACTTAGGTTTCAGGTGTTTAATTTCCATGTAATTGTATGCTTTTGAGAAATCTTGGTATTGATTTCTATTTGTATTGCACTCTGGCCTGTTAGTGTGGCTGGTTAGATTTTTTGTTCTGTTTTGAATTTTTTGAAAAATGCTTTACTGTAGAGTGTGTTCTCAACTTTAGAGTATGTGCCTTGTGCAGATGAGAAAACGTGTATTCTGTTTTGTTGGGTGGAGTGTTCTGTAGATGTCTTTTAGATCCATTTGTTCCATTGTCAAGTTTAGGTCATTAATATCTTTGTTAGTTTTCTTCTTCAATGATTTGTTTAATGTTGTCAGTGGGGTTTGAAGCCTTCCACTATTATCGTGTGGTTTTCTAGGTCTCTTCCTAGCTCTCTGAGAACTTGTGTTATGAATGAGTGCTCCAGTGCATATATATTTAGGATAGTTAAGTCTTCTAGTTGAATTGAACCCTTCATCATTATGTAATTTCTCTCTTTGTTATTTTTGGTCATTGTTGGTTTAAAAAGTCTATGTTAATCTGACATAAAAAATTTTAAAAGTGTAATTTGTCTGAAATAAAAGAACAGAGCAACTTTTGATTTTTTTTTTTCTTTCCATTTGACTGATAGATCTTTCTCCAGCCCTTTACTTTGAACCTATGAATGTCATTGCATGTGAGATGGGTCTCTTGAAGACAGCAAATAGATGTGTTTTGCCTTTTTATCCAACTTTACACTCTTTGCCTTTTAAGTGGGTGTTTAGCCCATTAATGTTCAAGATTAATATTGATATGTGTAGATTTGGTCCTGTCATCACGTTAGCTGATTGTTACGTATACTTGATTGTGTAGTTGCTTTACACTATCAATGGTTTATGTACATAAGTGTGTTTTTTTGGTGACCAGTAATGGTCTTTAGTTTCCATGTTTAGCACTCCCATAAGGACTTCTTGTGAGGCAAGTCTGTTGACAACACATTCTCTTAGCATTTGCTTGTCTGAAAAGGATTTTATTTTTCCTTTGCTTTTGAAGCTTGGTTTGGTTGGATATGAAATTCTTGGTTGGAGATTCTTGAAAGATGCTGAACATAGGACCCCAATCTCTTCCGGCATGTTAAGTTTCTACTGAAAGATCCACTGTTTGTTTGACAGGTTTCCCTTGTAGGTGACCTAACCCTTCTCTCTAGTTGCCTTTAATTTTTTTTTTTTTTTTCTATTGCATTGACCTGGGAGAATATGATGACTGTGTATCTTGGAGATGGTCATCTTGTATAATATCTCACAACAGATTTCTGAATTTCCTGAATTTTAATGTTGACTTATCTAGCAAAGTTGGGGAAATTTTCGTAGACAAAAGCATATCTTAAAATATATTTTCCAAATTGCTTGCTCTTTCTCCCTCTCTTTCAGGGATGCCAAGTAGTTGCATGTTTGGTCTCTTTACATAATCCCATATTTCTTGGAGATTTTGTTCATTTTTAAAATTCTTTTTTCTTTAGTTTTTGTGTGACTTAGTTGATTCAAAGAACCAGTCTTTTGGCTCTCAGATTCTTTCCTCAGTTTGGTATATTCTGCTCTTAATACTTCTGATTGCATTATGAACTTATTGTAGTGCATTCTTCAGCTTTATCCAATCCATTTGGTTCTTTCTTAAAATGAGTATTTTGTCTTTCAGCTTTTGAATTATTTTACTGGATTAGACTGAGTTTCAACTGTCTCCTGAATCTTGATGATCTTCTTTCTCATCTGGATTTTTCATTCTATGTCTGTCATTTCAGTCTTGTTAAGAACCATTGCTGGGAAGCTAGAGCTGTCATTTGGAGGTAAGAAGACATCCTAACTTCTAGAGTAGCCAGAATCCTTGCACTGTTTCTTTCTCATCTGTGTGGGCTGATGTTCCTATAATATTTGAAGTTGCTGTCATTCTGATGGAGCTTTTTGCTTTTATATTCTTTGATGTCCTTCAGGGTTTCACTGTGGTATAAGTTTGGTTTAGTTTACTGGTTTTGTTTCTGGATGATTTCAGGGGCCAAGGCTTAGCTCAGCATTCCTGGCATGTGTTCTCTAACACTGGGGGGCTGGGATGAGGCCCATGGCTTTGTTCTCTGGCCCCTCAAGGTTAAACACCTGCTGCACTGGAGGGACCATGCTGTTCCAAGTCTGTTGACAACAACACTTCAGTGAGGAATGCTAGCAAAAGTGCTTCATCGGGTCCATAGTAGCAGGGTCCACATGTGTGCTTGCAAAGCAGTGGGTGGAGGTTGTGGGAGAGTGTGAACTGGCAAAGCAGTGTGGGGAGGCTGCAAGTGGGTGCACACTGTTGGGGGCCTGTATGCAGAAGTTCTCTGATGGTTAGGCGGGATCTGCCCATAAATGACCTGTGACAGTAGCCTCTGGGAAATACCCTGGTTGGGCATCTGAGGCTATGCTGTAAGAGAGTTCAGCTAGGCAGGGACCCTGTATGAGGCACTCAGATCAGACCGGTCGAGTCTCATGGCAAGATAGTCCTTATTCTAGGGTGGGGCATGGTAACATAACCTTGGCTCACTATTTCTATTTCCTGGGCTCCAGCAATCCTCCTGACTCTCAGCCTTTTATTTCTCCCTGTAAGTGAGACAGAAAGGCTATAGGGAACTGGAGGTGGGTAATTTACCTTACCCCAAGTCCAATAAGGCTCTGGTGAAGCTTTTTTCCTTGCTGGAAAGTTTTATATTTTTTTCTTTTCCTTTCCTTTTTTTCCCTTTGCTGGTTTATTCCTTTGCTAGGCCTTTCTTGTGAACTCTCCCTCCTTTCAAAATGGTTCTTTCCTCCTCCTTCTGGCCAAACACAAAGTTTCTTATTCTTCTCACCTCTAATCTTTACCATAGAAACTTGATGCAGTTCCTGAAGGGAAAACCCACAAAGGTGTGAGATTCCATCTTAAATCGGAGCATCAGGAGTTTTTAACTATTAAGCTAGTCCACACCATTAACCCCCAGCAGTGAACTGAAGTTGTCATTTAAGTGTTTCTACCAGTTGCTGTCCCCCCACAGCTTCTCCCACAAGTGAGCTGATCAGTATTGTCTGTGTTTGCCTGTCTCTAGTCTTCCAGGTGGTGGAAGGGTCATTAAAGAAATGAAGGGCCATTTCCTTAAACATGTCTTGTGATCTCAATTCTTTGAGATCTAAGAAAAGTTAATTTTCAGTTTGTTCAGCTTTTTCTTGTTTTGAGGAAGATATTAATAACTTTCAAGCATTTTACATGTCAATGGGAAAACTAGTAGTTCCTTTGACCAATATCATTTTTTGATACAGTTTAGTCTAAAATGTTTGTAATTCATTTATTACAACTTAATAGACTTTTCTCCAAAATTATACTTGTGTTATTGATGTAACTACAATTTATCTGTCTCATATTTCTTAACAAGAAAGCTGTCTTTTTGTATATAATGTCATTAGTAGCTTTATAAACTCAAAACGTACTTATTATTTTACATAAATAATAAATATTTATCATAATTATTTTATAATATGTTAATATGAACATATCATACACAATTTCTGAAAACTGCTTTTATTTCTATTTCTTTCTTTTTTTAGGCAGAGTCTTGCTGAGTCTCCCGGACTGGAGTGTAGTGGCATGATCTTAGCTCACTGTAACTTCCACCTCCCAGGTTCAAGTGATTCTCCTGCCTCAGCCTCCAGAGGACCTGCGATTACAGGTGCCTGCCACCACATCTGACTAAATTTTGTATTTTTAGTACAGATGAGGTTTCACTATGTTGGCAAGGCTGGTCTTGAACTCCTGACCTCAGGTGATCCACCCGCATCAGTCTCCCAGTGTTGGGATTACAGACGTGAGCCTCCGCTCCTGGCCAAAAACTGTTTCTATGTATGTTATAATTTGCTAGAGAAAACCACCCTGAGGGATTATGCCTTTTTATATGCAATTCTGACTAAGACCTAGAGTTCAATGTCCCAAGTTTCTCAGAGGAGGATAACTTAAGTAGCATTTACTAATTTGGTAGAAATAAAAGTAATGCTTAGGAGCTGAACTCCTGAGCTGAATTACCAAAGGAGGCCTCCCATCATCCCAGAGATAATGTCTCTTTACCAGAAAATTACTGAAGGAATTGCCGACAATGTATGGGTGCTCAGAAGCCACCCTACGTACCTGAAAGAGTCCTTTTACAATAGAGAGCAAGAGCCTTTATTTGGCAGAAGGTAAATAAAGTAAATGTAAAATAAGCTGCTGTAGTATCCTTTCTTTTTTTTTTTAGATGGAGTCTCACTCTGTCGTTCAGGCTGGAGTACAATGGTGTAATCTCGGCTCACTGCAACCTCCGCCTCCTGGGTTCAAGCCATTCTCCTGCCTCAGCCTCCCCCGTAGCTGGGATTACAGGCATACACTACCACGCCCAGCCAATTTTTGTATTTTTAGTAGAGACGGGGTTTCACCATGTTGGCCAGGCTGGTCTCGAACTCCTGACCTCATGATCCACCCTCACGGCCTCCCAAAGTGCTGGGATTACAGGTGTGAGCCACAGCGCTCGGCCTCTGCTGTAGTATTCTAAGGAGACAAATGACCACAACATACAAGCCCTGGATGGTTCCAGACCCTCCTGTGTCACTGTGTCTGTTTTCCTCTGTATCGTTTTAGGGTATTTTGGAAAATGAGTGAACACTTTGGTACTCTGCAGGAGGCGTAATTTCATAAAATGAGTGATGAATTTACAAATCATTTTTAAAGACTGTTGCAAAATGTTTATGTTACCATTAAGTACCAAAAATGACAGTTGCATTAAGAAAGGAGGCAAAAATGATTGCTAATATGTCAAAAATTTGAAGGGTGAGCTGTGACATTTGTCTTCAAATGATAAGCAAAGAAGAATATATCTATATATGAAATAGCTGACTGAGCTCAACTCTCGGATTTTGAAAAGCATGAGCAATAGAAAGGAAAAAATAAATAGCCTACATTGCTGTCTTACACAAATGAGTTAAAAATGTGCACAGGGCAAACTTAATCAAGAATATGTCACATATGACTCTATACTTGCTGCCCCCATGGTTTCTGATGTGTGTGAAAAATGACTTGTCTGTCGCAGTAAAATATAACTTGTTAGAAGACCGTCTGAGCATGTCAAGACCATGTTGCAGCAATTTCAGTCTATTCATCTGGCTCATCTCCTGCACAGCTTTCACTTCATATGAGGGAATTCTGCACCAAATCTAAAGATTTCTTTAAAAGTACATTAAATTTTTGCGATGAATTATTGCTGTTTGAATCATGAATTTAGAGAGTATTCTGATACATTTAATTGATGTTGATTCTTTTAAGTCTGAGGCTAGGTTTCCTTAGATGTCTTGTAATTTAAGTTATCTTCTTAGAGTTGTTTACTGTTAAAAATTATTTTAACTAAAATTTATTATTAAATGAACTTTACTGTGGTACAAACATCTTTATGTTATATATTTAAACAAACAATGGCTGAGTTGACCAAGTGACATAAATGTGAGATTAAAAAAATGATATTTATTCATTGCAAGCTTTCTGTTCCTGAGCTAAATACTTAATATTTAATTTAGCTCATTTAATTAAAGGTCATTCCTTAAAAATGCAAAGGCAGTAGCAATGCAGGGCACATAAAAATATCCTGCAGGCTTCTTCCCATGTCCTGTTTTGTCTCATATAGCCAAGACAGTGAAGTATTTCTTCATATATTTGAGGATATATATTTCTCACAATCATTATTATTAGATATTTCTAAGCTTATCCTCATAATTCTTTGTTCTCCTACTGGTTTAGGGTAATCCTAAGAATAATTTAAATGGAATCAAAATGAGGTTATTGGCATCTAACCATAAATTCTTCAGACACCCACAGTAGATAACATTCATAACTTCACCTAAGTAAATGGCAAGATTTATAAAATGGTGGCTATTACCACAGCATAAATTGTACACTTCTCTAAATCTGTACTTTCTAGCATACACTGCTTTTTTAAAAAACACATTCTAGGATGGTTTCATTTTTTAAAGTCATTTTTTCAAGCTCAAACTTTAAAAGAAAAAAAGAACTCATTTCAATATATTTTCCTTGGCAGAGATGAAAAGGGCATTGCCCCCAACAATAAATTCCAGTCAAGAAAAAAATTTCAGTTTGACAGATATTCCATTATATTTAAGGAACTGTGTGTGTCACGTTAGAAGAAACTTTTTTCCCTAAAATTATTTGAGAACACAGAAGCCATTTTTAAAGCTATAGTTTTCATGTTTGTATAATTTACGTAATCCTCTCCTTGCCCTAATTACAAAATTTAGATGAAATTATTCAAATAAAAAAAGTTGCTTCATTCAGTAAAAGCAAATAATGAATCAGGGTTAGGTCTAGCTGGACATATTTGCCCAGTTTGTACATCCTGACTTAGAAATTTTGCATATTCTTCCAGCGTAGCTCTGAACTTCTCCTCCAAAACCAGGACCCACTGAAGACATCGGCTTCCAGGCCATTGAGCAGAGAAGGATCATTTAAGGTCTTACTTCAGTGTGCTTATTATAAGGTGGTAGAGGAGGTGCTTTCAGCCTCATTTGCCTCTTAATGTATTCAATTCTGTCAGTAAAAGACCTAAGCTTTGGTAGGGAAAAATACTATTATGGAAACTTCATTAACAAGAGTGCCTATAGGCTCTGCAATAGAAACTTAAGACATTTTTAGCTATTATCTCCAGACTCAAGGTTTATAAATGATGTATTATCCCAGAAGGCTTTGGAGTCTTCCTTATCCTTGTATAACTATACACAAATATTGCATGCTCACATAGTATTGGAGTCTTTCAAGTTACACAGATACTGAGGCCACTATTCTTTAATACACATTATGGACCGGGTGTTTGTGTCCTGTCACTCCCAAATTTGTATGTTAAAACCCTAGCCCCCAATGTGATGAATTTAAAGATGGGACCATTGTGAAGTAATTTGGTTTAAATGTCATGAGGATGAGACCCTTGTAATAGAATTTATGAAAAAGATGAATTGGGAGGCTATTAGACTAAGAAACCTGTAGCACCTTGGTTTCTTGTGCAAGCAAACCAAAACCCAACTCAATGTAAACAGTAAAATAAAACTTAACTTAATGAATCAGAAAGCACCAAACTAACCTCTAACTAGGAACTTTCTGCTTTAGCCAATCAAATAGAGTTTCTTTATCTTGCCTTCATGAACGCCTTAGAAAAGTTTTCACCTTGCTCCCCTCAGTGGAGCACTGAAACATCTGCTGACTGGTTCTGCCTGATTTGTGAATTGTTGAATGCTCAAATAAATTCATTAAAAATGTAATATGCCTACATTTATCTTTTAAGAGAGTAGTATCCTGAGAAGAAGAAGAAGCAACCAGAGCTCTCCCTCTGCCATGTGAGAAGACAGTAGAGTGTGGCTGTCTGCAGCCAGGAAGAGAGCCTTACCAAGAACTAAATTGGCTGGCACCTTATTCTTGGACTTCCCAGCCTTCAGATCTGTGAGAAATAAACATCTGTTGTTGAAGTCACCCAGTCTATGGTATATCATTATAGTAAACTGGAGAAGTCTAAGAGAATACAGCAAAATGGTTTGAATACGTTTTAATTCTACAATTAAAATGTTGGAAGAAATGAAGTGTGATATAATTCACATGTAAAAAATTATATTCAATTTATTTTTTGGAAAGTACATTTATATTCATCTTTCAGACTCTGGTAGTGACTGTCAGGTCTCCATCTTCAGTTTGAAGTTCTCACTGAGCTTCACACCTTTGTCCCTGTCTGTTGTATTTACTCCATTGGATAAAACATCCCTGTATGTATGGTAGGTTAAGAAAAAACATCCCTTCTTCATTTCTTTTCACAGACATTACTGTCCACCAGCCATTTAGGCTTGAGAACTTGGAGACCTCCATGGGAACGTCTCACTCCCTAAACTTCTTCACTAAACCTCCAAGATCCCCTCTTTTCTATATGCCTAAATTATAAAATTTTTAGCACAGAACTTTTTATTTATAAACAATATTACATTTTAAGCATTTATTCATATGTGTCTTATGTGTCTTATTTGTTTCTTTAATTTATTATAAATTTGATGGCATGGAACTCAAATTTGTCTTCTATACCTCCCCTAACATTTAACAGAGAGCTAGGTAACTAATGATGCTCAGCTAATTCTTTTCTATGATTATGACTGTCAGCTTCAAATGCATCTTTTTCAGATGTGGGTTTCTAGTCAGACCAGCAGGTTAAAAGCAAAGTTTTGGGGGACTTTAATATATTATTAAACAACTATTTAAAATCATTTAACAATTTTAATGACACTAGCATATTTCTCCTAAACTCTTAGCAAAGGAATTCTCATTTTGTGGAATAGAAATGTTCACATTAAATTGAAAGAAGGCAATGATTCTTTGTCATTATGCCTCTGTCAAATATCTATGATTGTCCTCACTATATTTATTCTTTAAATATTTTACTCTTTTTGGATTTAAGATATTGCTTAGAGATTGAAAAGAGTGGAAGCAGGAATTAAATTAGGATACCAGTAATAAAAACCTGAACTTGGAAATTAAACAACTATAGATTGTACTGGTAAAGATGCATAAAACTATGTTCAAATATATTTGTACCCTCCCAGCTATTTTAGGCAGGTAGATGAGTTGCTTATAGAATTACAGAGGAGACAACTATTCTCGATCATAAATTAGTTCGTCATATTTTAGTTTAGAAAAAAATGTAAAAGATAACGCTTATGTAATTTAAATTCCTAGAATCAGTTACCTGAAATTATACAAAAATAGAACACATCTGACTCAGAAGATAATTTTGTTAATAAAAATTCTTATAATTTAAAAAAATTAACAAAATTTTAGCTATTTTACAGACACTTTTCTTGCTTAACACAATCAATTTAGACACTGAAATATTTCCTTTTATTTAAAAGAAAACTGCAAACTCAGAGTGACTGTTTTGCCCAAGGACACACAGAATTACTAAGGAGCCAAACAGGAATTTAAATAGTTGTTTTGAGTCCATATACTTTCCTTTATCCAAAGCATCTCACCATCCAAATTAAATTTTATAGTAAAAAATAGTTGAAGTTTATTCAAATAAATCATTTTATTCAACACGTGTCCTGAGTGCTTACTAAGCGTTAGAAATGTTTTCCACTAGGAAAAAAACTCCAAATCTCTATCAACTACAGATTCAAATAATCTCTTAAAATATTCAACCATTGTATGCATTTCTTAGATATTTTGCCACCACTTTACAGGTTTGTCAAAATTTGTCTAGGATTTCTTCCTCAGATAAATGGATGAAAAAATCATGATTAGAAATTTAAGTAATTCCCTAGGAAAATCACAATAAGAACCAATCCCTCTGAATCTCCACCTCATCTGCCCCATTAAAAGTTCAGATTTAAGTGACCCCAACTGAATGCTTTTAGAATTCAACTAAATATCGGTTGTCTAAGTGCCATGCCAGAAAGAGTATATGGATAAACCAATGCTTTGAAGAAAGCCTGACTCTCAGTGAATAGAGTACCTGGGACTGGGAAAAGACCTTACAACATTTATTTATTTATTTATTTATTTATTTATTTAGAGAGGGAGTCTTGCCCTGTCATCTAGGCTGCAGTGCAACGGCGTGATCTCAGCTCATTAAAATCACCTCGCGGGTTCAAGCAACTCTCCTGCCTCAGCCTCCTGAGTTGATGGGATTACAGGCACACACTACCACACCAGGCTAATATTTTGTATCTTTAGCAGAGACAGGGTTGCACCATGTTGGCCAAGCTGGTCTCAAACTCCTGACCTCGTGATCTGCCCACCGTGGCCTCCCAAAGGGCTGGGATTACAGGCGTGAGCCACCGTGTCCTGCCCAAGACCTTACAACTTTTAAGTAGCTCAAGCAGAAGCCAAAAAAAAAAACCCAAAAAAAAACAAACAAAAAAAACAAAACTGTACATTTGTTGGCTTTCCATTACAACTAGTATTTTCAAAATTGAAAAAGGAACCATAGTAGCAGGTAGATTTGCTTTTATTTGCAGCAACTTTAATTATGAATTAGGGAATGATTATTTATTCTACAATGAGATGGTTTTCAAGGGAAGTCCTGCTGCACTTAGTGAATTGACTTATAAAAATGACTGATGTATAATCAGGTATATCTACCTGATTTGAGGAACCATGGAAAAACGTTGAACTGGGTAAAATCCTCTTTAAACTGCTTGATTCTGGCATTGCAACCCTCTACTTTGGTTGTTTGATAGCCTCAGTTTCCTCATCTCAAATAGTAAGTAATTACCAATTTGAAAATGATACAAATCTATGTATCTACTGTTAAAGAAAAAATTATTCATGACACTCATTAAACATGGTAAGGCAAGCTTTATTCAAGGATGGTCATGGCAATAGCTACAGAGACCGCTGCAATGGGGTCTTGCAATGGGAGATGGATTGGACTTAATTCCAACTCCAACAAGGACAGTGGGGATTTAAAAGCAAGGTGCAGGGTGAGGGTCAGTGGATGGAAAATCACTGAGAGGAAACATCAGGCATAAGGGGTTCCCGATTATACTATCTTGACAGAATTTTTGCTGCAGGCAGGCCAGGACAATAAGATATCAACAGGGGTGGATTTCCACTACACTGACTTTGCAGGATTCTATAAGGAGAGAGAGAAGTCCAAGGTTTGGTCTAGTCAAGCTGACTCAAAGGAGCCCAGCTGAAGTTTTGGAAACAGTCATCGGTACCACTAAAGAAAACAATGTTCATATAGGTATGAAAGCCAGGATTTATAGTCCTTTCCTAATTGTGTGTGTGTGTGGTTTTTTTTCTTATCAAGTATCTTAGTAGGTGTGGAATAAGAATTTTTATGTTAAAATCTGTGAAGTATTTTGAATCTAATCTTATTTCCTGGAGACAGGACCCTGAGAACCAGCTCATGTTTTATACCTTGTCAAGGTTTTCACTCTTCTGGAATTAGTTGGAAACAATATCTTTACAAACTTCTAATATACAAGCAAGTAGTCTTAAAGAATATTTGTATCCTGTGTTCTTGGGTACCACAAAGCTGATCCTTGAGCAATAATATAGCATTGTGAACACTCCCAGAGCTACATGAAAGCTGCAGTGTGCTAAGTCCTTTCAAAAACATTCCTAAAAAGAGCAGTGTAAATTGTATGCAGCTTTCTCAGATCACATAATAATTATGAAAATCATTGTAAATACATTTAGGATGCCTTCAGTTAGACATTACAGTAGTTTTATTTTCCCAAATAACTGAAAAATCTATGAAACTAACTTTATGCTTGTGATTTTATCTAATGAACTTAATTTGTTTCTGTAAAACACTAAACACTTAAGTTTCCTTTACAGGTATAAATGCTGCTTGTACAAACACTATTCAAAAAGGAAGAAAACAAAGGAAAGGGCAATAAAGCTGAGAAAGGCAGCAACGAGAGATTGGGAATGAGTCAGAGGAGATGAGCAAAGATAGTAGAAAATAGCTCAAAAGAAAAAAAAGTACCATGACCCCCAAAATGTTAAATAGCTAAAAAGTGAATAGAATAATCACAGAATATTTTCCCCTAAGAGCAGAGACATCTAAATGTCACCTTATCTTAGAGTTTGATGATAAGATGGAGGAAAGGGAAATAAAGTCTCTGACTTGTTCTTGATGTGGAGTGGTATTTGAAAAGTAAAATTCAAAAGCCTGATTTGCTTTTTGCACAGCAGTGTGTGGTAGATAGAATTCTAAGATAACCTTCAATATTCCTACCTACTGATATACATATCCAATATGTGTACCAGCATATTGCTGAAATATAATGAAATATCACTGAAATATGATGAAATACCACTCCTGTGATTAGATTAAATTAAAAATACGTGGATTGGCTGGGTGCAGTGGCTCAGGCCTGAAATCTCAGCACTTTGGGAGGCCAAGGTGGGCAGATCGTGAAGACAGGAGTTTGAGACCAGCCTGGCCAACATGGTAAAACTCCATCTCTACTAAAGATACAAAAAATTAGCTGGGCATGGTGGTGTGTGCCTGTAATCCTAGCTACTCGAAAGGCTGAGGCAGGAGAATTGCTTGAACCCAGGAGGCGGAGGTTGCAGTGAGTCGAGATTGAGCCATTGCATTCCAGCCTGGGTGACAGGATGAGACTTCATCTCAACATAAATAAATAAATAAATAAATAAATAAATAAATAAATAAAATAACTGGATTTTGGAGATGAGTCAAGGTTTGCCAAAAGAAAATAGTGTGGACAAAGTAATCGTTCTTTATAGATTTTAGCTAAAGTTAGACAGAAGGCAGCAGTAGTGAGTGAGGTATTTAAAACTTGTACACAGAGTCCCCAGTCTGTAAGGTGAAAAACAGGACAGTGTTCAGAGTTGTCATAAGTGTTAAAAATTGGGATAGGAATCTTAGAAAGGTAAGAGTTAGAGAATGGAGGCCCCAAATTCTGTTTACAAATGGTGTACAATCTTCTGGCTGACCCCAGAAACATGCATGGATGAGAAACACGCCAATTACACCTAACAGAATTAAATTAGATGAGAGTTATTGCTCAAGATATAGTTTGTAGTGAGAATACAGCCATAAGTATGTATGAACCTAATAACAGAGCTTTACCTTAGCAGGGGTGTCCAATCTTTTGGCTTCCCTTGGCCACATTGGAAGAAAAAGAATTGTCTTGGGCCACACATGAAATACACTAACACTAATGATCGCCAATGAGAAAAAAAAAATTGCAAAAAAAAAAAAAAATTCTCATAACATTTTAAGAAAGTTTACGAACCTGTATTGGGCTGCATTAAAGCCATCCTGGGCTGGATGTGGTCCATGGACCATGGGTTGGACTCGCTTGATTTATATCAAGCAAAAGTTATCAGAATTAAATTAACAAAAAGATAATTTCATAACCATAGTTAGATTTTAACATTCCTTTCTGAACAATTGAAAGAATGACTAGACAAAAACATAGTAAAACATAGATTATTTGAACAACACTATCAATCACCTTTACCTATATATAGGTCTATAACCAATGTATACCTGTAACCAATTTCCACAACTTTAATGGCTTGAAACAACACTTTAAAAAAAATTACAGTTCTGAAGGTCAGAAGTCCAAAATGAATTTTGCTAGGTCAAAAATGAAAGAGTTAGCAAAGCTGTGCTTCCTCTGGAGGCTCTGGCAGAAAATCTATTTACTTGTCTTTTCCAAGTTCTAGGTATCTCTTGAATTCCTTAGCTAATGGCCCTTCCCTATATCTTCAAAGCCAGCAGGAGAGTGTACTCCAGCCTTCCTCTGTTTTTTTGTCATCGGATTGCCTTTTGCTCTTCCCTGATTCTACTCCCTCCCTCTTATAGGCATTCTCATAATTCCACTGGGCCCAACAAAATAATTCAGGATACTTTTCCCCATCTCAAAATCTTTCACTTAATCATGACAGCAATTCTCCCTTGCCACATAAGGTAACATATTCACAGGTTCTGGGTATAAGTATGTTTACATTTTGGGGATCCGTGGTTCTATGTACCATAAGCTAATTGATGATTATAGAAAACTATACCCAACAACTACACAATGCATGCTTTTTTAATGTGCATGGTTAATTCACCAAGATGGTCCATGTGATGAGTCATAAAAAAGACTCAATAAGAAACAGTGTGCAGGTTCCTTAAATAACTAAAAGTAGAACTACTATTTGATCCAGCAATCCCACTACTAGATATCTATCCAGAAGAAAAGATGTTATTATGCAAAAAAAATTATATGAATGACTTCCACACATGTTTATACTATAGCAGCACACTTTGCAATTACAAAAATGTGGAACCAGCACAAATGCCCATCAGTCAACAAGTGGATAAATAAATTGTGGTCTATATATGTCATAAAATACCACTCAGCCATAAAAAGAAATGAAATTATGGCATTTGAAGCAACCTAGATGGAATTGGAGAGCAATATTCTAGGTCAGGAATGGAATGGAATTAGGTCAGGAATGGAAACCCAAACATCACTATGTTCTCACTCACAAGCAGGAGCTAAGCTATGAGGATGCAAAGGCATAAGAATGATACAATGGACTTTGGACACTTGGAGTAAAGGGTGAGGGGGGCTGAGGGATAAAAGACTACACACTGGGTACAGTTTACACTGCTCAGGTGTTGGGTGCACCAAAGTCTCAGAAATAACCTCTAATGTATCCATGTAACCAAATACCACCTGTTCCCTGAGGAACATAGAAGCAAAAATCCTCAACAAGTTTCTAGCAAACTGAATTCATCAGCATATCAAAAAGTGAATCCACCATGATCAAGTTTGCTTCATCCCTGGGATGCAAAGTTGGTTCAACATACACAAATCAATAAATGTGATTCATCACAAAAACAGAACTAAAAACAAAAACCACATGATGATCTCAATAGACAGAGGAAAGGCTTTCGATAAGATTCACCATCACTTCATGTTAAAAATCCTTAACAAACTAGGCATTAGAGAAACATACTTCAAAATAACAAGAGCTATCTATGGCAAACCCACAGCCAACATTATCCTAAATGGGCAAAAGCTGGAAGCATTCCCCTTGAACATCAGAACAAGATAAGGATGCCCTCTCTCACCACTTTTATTCAACATAATACTAGAGATCCTGGCCAGAGCAATGAGGAAGAGAAAGAAATAAAGGGCATCGAAGTAGGAAAAGAGGATTTCAAACTATCACTGCTTGTAGAGGTTATGATACTACACCTAGAAAACCCCATAATCTCTTCCATAAGCATCTCGACCTGTTAAAGAACTTCAGCAAAGTCAATGAACAAAGTAATGAACAAGGTGAATGAACAAAAATCAGTAGCATTCCTGTAAAGCAACAACATAAGCTAAGAGCCAAATTGAGAATGCAATCCCATTTACAATAGCCACAAAAAGAATAGAATACCTAGAAATACAGCTAACCAGAGAGGTGGAAGATCTCCATAATGAGAATTGCAAAACACTGTTCAAAGAAATCAGAGATGACACAAATGGAAAAACATTCCATGCTCCTAGGAAGAAATAATACCATTAAAATGGCCATACTACCCAAAGCAATTTACAGATTCAGTGCAATTCCTATTTAACTACTAATGACATTCTTCACAGAATTAGAAAAAAACTATTCTAAAATTCATATGGAACCAAAAAAGAAGCTGAATAGTCAATGCAACCCTAAGCAAAAAGAACAAAGCTGGAGGCTTCACATTACCCAACCTCAAGTTATACTACAAGGCTTCAGTAACCAAAAAAGCATGGTACTGATACAAAAACAGACACATAGAACAATGGAACAGAATGGAGAGCCCAGAAATAATGCTACAAACCTACGGCCATCTGATCTTCGACAAACTTTACAAAAACAAGTATTGGGGAAAGGACTCTGTATTTAATAAATGGTGCTGAGATAACTGGCTGGCCATACGCAGAAGATTGAAACTGGAGCCCTTCCTTATACTGTATTAAAAAGAAAAAACCCAAAAACCCAAGATGAATTAAAAATTTTAATGTAAAACTTAAAACTATAAAACCCTAGAAGATAGCTTAGGAAACATCATTCTGAATATCAGCCCTGGCAAAGATTTTATGACAAAAACTCCAAAAGCAATTATAACAAAAACAAAAATTGACACATGAGACCTAATTAAACGAAAGAGCTTTTGCACAGCAAAATAAACTATCAAGAGACCATACAGACAACCTACAAGATGGGAGAAAATATTTGCAAACTATGCATTCAATAAAAGTCTGATATCTAGAATCTAAAATGCACCTAAAAAATTAAGAAGCAAAAAACAAATAACCCCGTTAAAAATTGGGCAAAGGACAAGAACAGAAACTTTTCGGGAGAAGAGATACACACAGTTACAAGCATACGGAAAAAAGTTCAACATGATTAATCCTTAGAGAAATGCAAATTAAAAACACAATGAGATACCATCTCCATATCCAAACAGTCTTAATGACTATTATTAAAAAGTGAAAGAACAAACAACAACAACAACAACAACAAAAGAGATGCTGGCAAGGTTGTAAAGAAAAGGGAATGCTTATACACTGCTGGTGGTAAGATAAATTAGTTCAGACATTGTGGAAAGCAGCTTTAGAGATTTCTCAAAGAACTCAAAGCAGAATTACCATTCAACCCAGCAATCCCATGATTGAGTATATACCCAAAGGAATATAAATTATTCCACTATAAAGACACATGGATGTACATGTTTATTGCAGCACTACACACAATAGCAAAGATATGAAATGAACCTCAATGCCCATCAACAGTAGACTGAATAAAGAAAATGTGGTACATAGACACCATGGAATACTACACAGCCATAAAAAAGTGATATCGTGCCCTTTGTAACAACATGGATGGAACTGGAGGTCATGATTCTAAGCAAACTAACACAGGAACAGTAAAGCAAATACCACATATTCTCACTTATAAGTGGGAGTTAAGCATTGAGTACAAATGGACACAAAGAAGGTAACAATAGACACTGGGGTCTACTTGATGGGGGAGGTTGAAGATTGACAAACTACCCATCATGTGGGGCAGGGCCAAGATGGTCGACTAGAAGCACTAATGGTCAGAGGCTCCCACCAAAATAGTGTGTAAATCCTGCACTGACAACTGAGGTATCCAGGCTCTATCATCAGGACTGACTAGGTGGTTGGCATGACCCATGGAGAGGAAGGAAGAGCAGGGTGGCACGTGGGCCCACTTGAGAGCCACATGGGGGAAGGGGGGCCGCCACCCCAGGTCAAGGGAGGTGGTGAGTGAGTGTGCTACCCAGCCTGGAAAACATGCTTTTTCCACAAATTTGTGCAACCCACAGGGTAGAAGATCCCATTTGTGAGTCCACACCGCCAGGGCCTTGGGTCCCAACCACAGAGCCATGCAGATTCTCAATGTCCACTTGGGTGAAATCTGCCTAAGACTACTGAGTTCCTGGTGGGAAGGGACGGCCATCATCATTGTGGCTGCCTGCTGCTTAAGCCCTCTGAGCTCCCTGGGGGAGGGAAAGCAGCCATCACTGCAGCTACTGCCTGCCTAAGACAACTGAGCTCCCTAAGATAGGGCGGCAGCCATCCCTACAGCTCTAGCTCTCTATAGTCAATATCACCATTTTTCCTCTGCTGGAGCTGGGGAGACTGGACAGCTTCATCCCAGGAGGTATTCCCCATAGCACAGCATACCAGCTATGGCAGATCACGGCCAGACTGACTCTTTAGGCTGGACCCTGAGCCATTCTTTCTCACTGGGTGGGGCTTCCCTGCAGGAACTCCAGCAACTTCAGCCAGGGCTTAGGGAAAGAACTCTCATCTGCCTGGGCCTGAGTCCCTAGGAGGAGGGGTGGCCACGGTCTCCATGGATCAGCAGACTTAGTCTTTCCCCTTGCTAGCTCAGAGGAATCCAAGCAATCTAGACCAGAAAGTTTTCCCCAGCACAGCACATCCCCTCCACCAAGGGACAGGCAAATTGCTTTGTTAAATGGGTTCTGGTTTCTGTGCACAACTGGGTAAGACCCTCCAACAGGGGTAACCAGACACTCTATACAGGAGTATTCCTATTGGCATCAGGTTGGTGCCCCTCAAGGTCAGAGATCCCAGAGGAAGGAGCAGGCACCCATCTTTGCTGTTCTCCAGCCTCCTCAGGTGACATCTCCAGGTGCGGAAGGACCAAGATGAATAGGACCTGAAGTAAATCCCCAGCAAACTTCAGCAGCCCTACAGAAGAGGGACCTTACTATTGAAAGAAAAACAAAAAAACAGAAAGCAACAACAAGAGCATCACCAAAAATGTCCCCACAAAATCCTCATTCAATGGTCAGCAGCCTTAATAACTGAAACTAGACAAACTCATGAAGAAGAGAAATAATTAACAACAACATCAACAAAAAGTACACTGAAAACTCAAAAGGCCAGAGTACCTCTTCTCCAAATGATCACAACACATTTGGAGGAACTGCTTGGAATAGCCTCAGCTCTGTTCCAGTTTTCCCTAGGAACAGGATGTCCTTCAGTGTTTTAGCCCAGTAGGTCATCTTGTCCCAGGGTATGAAACTAAAGATGAATTGAATTTCAGGGTCCCTCAGCAAGTCTCATCAGTGAGACTCCATCTACCTCAGGCAGTGTTCCCTGAGACTTGAGGGGTTGGTTCATAATGAATTCCAGGCTTCTTTTGACCCTTGTTCTTATTTGTAACTAATGAACTCACTTTTTGTAACTCATTGTATATGTGGGTGTTCTGTCTCACAGGACTCAAGCAAGTTAGTAAGCAGTGCCCAATGAATGTACTTCATGCATATCAAAAACAAAACAAAGAAGAAATCACTAAAAACAAAGTAAGAGTCATTTCATTAATACTGAAAAACATGAACAAAATAACACGGACTTAAAAAAACAAACAGTTACAGAGAAAAAAGGGGTATATTTTTTTATACCCCTTTTTTGTAACATTTGTAATTCACTATTCCCAGAGGAAATAAACAATGAGACAAATGATGAAATAACTTTATATAAGAAGGTGTGTTTATACAATTATTGATAATTGAAATTATTCTTTTCCTGAGTGAATAGAAATATTTTGTTTCTCCTATAATACTTTCACAATACAACTCAGAATAATTCACCTGTGGTCACCGAAATGTGTGTGGATTTCTCTCTGCCAGCAGTTGGCCCTTCAGTAGATTCTGCAGATGATTCTTTAGTGAACACTAGATGGTTGTCCTCCCAATTCAATTCAATTCTGACACCAGAAGATCTGCTGGAGCTAGTGTCAAATCCCACAGATTGAGAGCCCAGTTCCACAAGACTGACGCCCCCACTTCAGATGCCAATAGTAGGAACAGGTTGTGGCCTGTCCTTTTAACCAACTGATTATAAATGAAGCAGCCAGATGGAAGACATGCTTAGGGCCGGGTATGGGAGAAAGCATGTGGAGCTTTCATAACCTCTCAGAGGACACAACCCTTCAGGAACCTCTTATGTGTTCAGTTATCTGGAAGCTCTCTGAATGCAGTCCTTTAGGGATTTGATGGCAGCTTCCTTACATAGGCACAATTGATTAAACTATTTGTTGCTAGTGATCAGCTTAACCTGCAGCTCCTCTTCCCTCCCCAGACATCTTGGACTTTCAGGTGACCAGTCCTCATCCTGAAGTTATCCAGGGGTTTCCAGCCCCCAGTCATCTCATTGCCATACAAAAAACACTCTTACCACTCCAGATATTCCAACGGTGAAGATTATATATATATGTATTGTATATATTATGAATCACTATATTACACTGAGTTAATATAGCAAAAACTTTCTTCAAATATTAAGAAGTCTTTTATTCCTGAGTTCGAAGAATGAAAGTCAGATACAGGAAATACTTGCATATGTGTGTATGCACACATGTGTGCCTGTGCACACACATGTACTTTTGTGTATATGTGCATGTCTACACAAGAAAATCTTCCAGAAACAAAATAAGAGTTGAATCTTTAGGTTGACAGGACATACTGAGAAACAATGACAGGACACCATCAACAATCAGTAGAATGTTGGCAGGTCCCAGTAGAATCGATTGATTAACTTCAAAAATAAAGGCAGGATCCTTTTGCATCTGGACAAAAAAGATCAAGTCACCAAATAATAGAAAATAAAATCAGAACAACATTCAGTTCTAAAAGACAGTAAAACAATACATACAAGTTCTTCAAGGTAAACATATACTACTCAATGATTTTATATTCAAACATTTCTTCAAATAAAGAAAAGAACCATATTTCAATATGCAAAAACTCAAGAAATGTAGTTTCCATGAACTCTTTATGAAGCAACTACTAGAGAAAAATCTGAAGCCAACCAGAAAATATAGGAATAGTACTAGCTTTGAGCATAGATTTAATTAACTATAAGGCTATCCATAAAAACAAATGGTAATCGTGAGAGAAGAAAATGCAAAAAAGATGACGAAGAGGAAATATTCACATTTTGATACCTTTTATAGGTCCTGTTCAACAAAATAAATGGTTAAGTGTAAAAACTTATGACAGTTGTTCACCACAATAGAAATACAACCTTTCTGACGATCAGAAAAAATACCCATCAAAGTAAAGCCAACAGTCCATGTGGTAAAACGTATAAAGACAAAAAGCTATAAAACCAGAAAGCATGAATAAAATATGATGATAGAACTAAGAACAAATACGTCTTTTATGTCAATACATGAAATGCACTGAACTATTGTCTTTGGTGGGGATTCCTGGAAACAGAGACAAATTCAAGGGATTTATTAGAAAGAAGTGCTGTACAAGAAAAAGAGTAAGAAAGGGAGGAGAGGATGAGGATTAAAAAGTAAACAAGTATGTGACCTCAGCAGAAATAGATTTCAGTTTAATTCTATAAAGTTTGGAGCAACAATTACACCTCAGACTTAGTTCCCCTTTGAGTTACTTTTATATCCTGTGTCAGTCATTGACTAAACTCTGCCCCCCAAGGGGAGCTGAGGCTGGGGAGTCTTCCACTGCTTGATGGGTGAATTGGCTTTAGCAGAGGACAACTTTCCAGAGAGAGAGAGAGAGACATCTGTGAACTATTAGCCAAAGTTGGAGGCAACTGGGGAATGAGGACCCCTTCAGGGAAAGGGTAGAATGTCAACAGCATCTACCTTAGGCCACCCTTGTACCACTAGACCTACTTGCTTTTTGTGTTACATATATTCCATCTGGTTATAGCTTCTCCAGGATCCTGCTTGGTCACCATTTCTAGTCATATCTACAAGAGGAGATTAGTGGGCTAAACTATAGCACCAAATGTTGCAGTTATTTCCAAGACTTAAATTGATACTTCTTTCTCCACCACTCATGCTACCCGGTGGCCATAAAAACTAAAAATATAAGTAATCTCTATCTCAACAGATTGAATCAGCTTGTTTGCTTCTGAGGTATGCTAAAATAGAAAGTTTTTTCTTTTAGTTAAAATCAGACAAACAACACATCACAGCTACACGTGCAGGGATAGATAGAAATTTTGCGTTTTTAACAAGTGAAAATTCGAGAGCCTACCATATAATGTCATTTAATGTATCAGGCATTATATTAGCAATAAGTGATTATATTATATTTGCCATGATTCCATACTTTATGGCCACTCCTGTGGCAGGCCAGGTCTCCCTAACAGCTGAACAGGCAGGCCTCCATGACAACTGTTTTAGCACTCACTGAGTGATTAAGTTAAATATTAAAAGCTGATAGAGCCAGTGCCCTTGTACAAAGGCTGGGATGTAACAAAAGCCCACCAAGAGTTTTGCCTCAGCCTTTCCTGGGCCTTGAAGCATAACAAGATAGCAAAGGATTTCTTTGTTTTTTTGGTTTTTTTTTGAGACGGAGTCTCGCTCTGTCGCCCAGGCTGGAGTGCAGTGGCCGGATCTCAGCTCACTGCAAGCTCCGCCTCCTGGGTTCACGCCATTCTCCTGCCTCAGCCTCCCGAGTAGCTGGGACCACAGGCGCCCGCCACCTCGCCCGGCTAGTTTTTTGTATTTTTTTTTAGTAGAGACGGGGTTTCACCATGTTAGCCAGGATGGTCTCGATCTCCTGACCTCGTGATCCGCCCGTCTCGGCCTCCCAAAGTGCTGGGATTACAGGCTTGAGCCACCGCGCCCGGCCAATAGCAAAGGATTTCTTAACAGAACCCTTTTAGGATTAAACAAGTTTTTTGGGGGGTCTGAAGGAACCCCCCAGACCTCCACAAACAAGTTTTATTAGTGTCTAAAGAAAACTCCCCAAACCTCCACAATTTAGTGGGAGACAAGGATAGACTAATCATCCCTGGTTCCTGGACCCATCTAGATAAAGTAAACTTACCGAAGTTCCAGAGGAAGGTCTTCAGGACTCAGATCTTAGATATAGATTAGAAGGAGTTAATCACTTATGTCCTTTGATGAATGCATACTTACTCATAGACATATAGTTTAGAAGGTATATACGCTGGAAAGCTTTGTAATTCTGAATTGGTCTGGCGATATTTTCCCAGCCTTTTCCCTATACCCAGTTACGGAAATAAACTCTTCTTTCCCAGTGCGTCTGCATCTCATTACTGGGCCATGAGAATAAGCACCCCAACTCTCTGTTCAGTCCGGGAACACTCCAGTAGAAGTCCTTTCCTGTTCAACTAGGAATTCAGCTAGTATAGGGGACTTGGTTGGTGGGTTTATTAGACACTCACCCACTAAGGGTTCTAAGTTCCTGATTACCATGCCCTTACCAGGATGTGACTGCTGTACCTGTCCATTTACATTTACAACTCAGCATGGGAATATTCAGAGACACTCCAGTTGATTATTTGAATTCCAAATATATTCCTTCCTGGCCCTCCCTTACTACCTCATGGTGATCAGTGCCAATAACCCCTGCCAGAATAGTGATTCCTTTTGTTGCCCACTGGTCCACTGGCACTCACAAGTGACCCATGCTCTGTCTCCTGGTGGAAGAGTTCCCCTTTCAGAAACAAGGACTACTAGACTTACTGAGCCTAAAACGCTGAAATAAGAAGTAAAATTGTGAGTAACGGTGTTAGTGCCATTACTACTTTCATTCCTTATTCTCAGAACCAACAAATTCTACTTCTTGAGACACAATACCATATAATGATCACTGGTTTAAGATATATGCCATGTATTGAAGGATATAGTATACAAATCCCACAATGTGTCATTCTAATTGGCATTTTATTTGTACTTTTAGAAAGCTCTTCCATCACTCTATGACATTTGGTAAGTTCTGGATAGGTGTGGTAAGTAGTAGAACTGGTATGTAGAAGAACCAATATGTGGTAATACCATAATCCTATGGTCAGAATGCACTACCATGAGTGTTTACTAAAAAGTGAATTGAAGGCTGGGCGCGGTGGCTCAAGTCTGTAATCCCAGCACTTTGGGAGGCCGAGACAGGCGGATCATGAGGTCAGGAGATCGAGACCATCCTGGCTAACACGGTGAAACCCCGTCTCCACTAAAAAATACAAAAAACTAGCCAGGCAAGGTGGTGGGCACCTGTAGTCCCAGCTACTCGGGAGGCTGAGGCAGGAGAATGGCGTAAACCCGGGAGGCGGAGCTTGCAGTGAGCTGAGATCCGGCACTGTACTCCAGCCTGGGCGACAGAGCGAGACTCCGTCTCAAAAAAAACCAAAAAAAACAAAAAAAGTGAATTGAAATGTTTTGCTAGATGCCAACTTAGATTATAAAGTAATATACCTGGAATATAAGTCAATTCTATTCAATGTGAATTAATGTCTTTTCCAGAATTTAAGATTATAATGTAATTAACCCACACCAAGTATCTAGTAGGTCTCCTTGAAGAATTGTAGTATATTATGGACTTAGCATTGGTCTCCATTGTTGGTAGGTCAGGCATTCAGCAGCAGAAATAGCTAGATAAGCTTAAGTCAGAAGAAAAGGTGCAAGTGAAGAAATCTCATGTTGGCATAGCTGCTATCTCAAATACAGTGTATACATCATTCATAAGCCTATGAATGAGCTGAGGTGGCTGAGGTCAGAGAAGAACTGGCATTTACTCACAAAATCACCCTATCCATTCATTTTATTATTGCCTCTTTGGAGTGAATATCCTGTAATTGGCATTTATATGTGATTTTAAAATATCCTCATACTTTTTTCCCCAGCTCCCACAAGTACATTACACATGCCTTTCCCAGATCTTCCTGTATTGATCTGCCAATCTTGCTCATTCCAGGACTCTGGTCAACCTGATAAGACATTTTCAATCCTCATAAGTATAGGTAAATCTTTACTTTGTTTACTTTTCTCTGCACACAAAAAGGATGACCAGAAGCACTGCTCAAAACTCTATCCATGGGAGGATGTCACCTCTCTTACTTCTTTCATGTGTACTCCAAAAAGGTGCTGGAGTATGGTAGTTGAATAATGCTACAATTTTCAAGTTGCTCCTACATGACAGGTCAACCAATTGGTGCACTAAGCTTGAGCTTTTTTTTTTTTCTTTTTTTTTTGCCTCCATCAACTAGTCATAAGAAACCCCATTAAGAGCATGGATGAGTCGTACCAAAGAAACAGGTATCAGTTCAAGAGAGGTAAGTGCCATGAAAGACTTTGTCACCATTTATTCAGCTAACCTATGCCCTCAGACATTTTTGGACCTAGTCACAGATGTACCACTTCCATTTTACTATGAGATTATGCTGGATCTGCCTGCCTTAGTGGATCTAAGAGTAATTTGCTCATGATTCAATCTTCTGGTCACACAGTTATTTGATGTTCAAATGGCTAGACAGGTTATTTTTACTAAAACCCAATATAACGGTGAGAGATACTACTCTGTTGTACTTTGTCTAGAGCAAAGGATCTGCATTAGAACTTTCCTATTAGGGCTCAAAATGGTAACTTTCTCTACTGTAGATATGTGTTCTGTCACGGGCTCTTTCAGGTCATATGTCCAAAGAAGCCAGCTGCTTAATCACATCTTGGACCTGCTGAGAGCTTTTTCTTGCCCTAGGACCTATTCAAAGTTAGCTTTATCAGAATTCCTGGTTTTAGAATATGATCCTCCCCAAAACCAAAAAAGGACATTAATCATTGTACATTTTTTCCTTTATGTTAGAAGATCCAAATTGCAATAGCTTGTCTGTTAATTGGGGGTTGTCTGAGACTGCCCCATACCTCTGATTTCCTAAAACCTTTATCAATTTAGTCCTGGTCTAACCCCAGAACTTTTTATGTTCTACTGTTCTACTTTTCCTCTTGAACTTCATTTTGAACTGTTCAGTGCTACCTAATCCTTCAGATTTCAGTAAAATCAGCATTTATTTAAGCAACCAACTTTTGACTAATCTTCCCCCTATTACAGAAGAAAGAGGTCGTAGAAATGAAAAATGAGCGCCGTACAGGATCTCAGAAAAGCATGCACTTTTCTTTACAGCACTTGTTACACTTGCAAACTTATATTTCTCTTTGTGGATAATGTTTCTTTGACCTACTATATTATATTTTTATTTTAAGCTTTTTTTTCTTAATTGTTCAAATATACTTCAGATAATGGTTGGAGAGGAGGTATTATACAAACTTTGGGGAGAGGAAGAGTAAATAATTTTTGTTATACTAGGGTTTTTATAATTTCATATTACAATAAATATCTTTTGTCCTAACAAAGGCTCTTGACTCTAGATAGTTTGACCCTGGGCCAGTATGTTTAATGACAACAGAATTATTATTTTTTAAAAAAGTAATGCGAAAATTATGATTAAAGTTTTAAAAATCCAGATCTGTTATAGATAAACTATAGTAAAATGAAAAGGAAATTAAATTGCCTCAGGCAAAATTCTGGCAAAGTACCTGACAGTTAAGCTCTTGATAACTGAGAGAATGGAAATTGGATTTCCTTTAAGCATTACCCAGGAGGAAGGGGTGCAGGAACAAAGCTGTCTGTAGGGGTTATGTTGCCATCATGCGGTCATAAGGAAGGAAACATTTTAAATAAAAACAGACATCTAGTATAGAAAACTATATGGCATCAGTTTCAAAGATGCCATTTAAATGAAATATAAAACCTCATTTTTTAAATTAAGAAAACACTTCTCTGAAAATGTTATTAATTCATTTTATCCAAAACTTGGCGCTCTGTTCTGGGACTTTTAGTATGGCCCTTTAACTTCTTGTTTCCTTGTCAGGAGGCAAAAATAACATTTTAAAAAAACAATTAAAATTATGATGCATGACAACTTTAATAAAGGGCAAATATTAGTATAGCAAATAAAAGAGGAAGATAGAAATCATATTAAAAGCGAAAAATTAAAGTCTACCTCAGGCAATTTCCCCATAAAGCAAATGCAGCTTAAGCTTAGGGGCTCTTGGATTCCTGTTCTTAATTTTGTATTGGCAATTTTGATTCTTTTTCTTAAGAATGGTGTATTATTTGTTTTCACGCTGCACCCAAGTCACCTCTTGAATGCATTGCTGCTTAGAAATTTCTTCCACCAGAAACCCTAAATCATCTCTCTCAAGTTCAAAGTTCCACAAATCTCTAGGGCAGGGGCAAAATACCACCAGTCTCCTTGCTAAAGTATAACAAGAGTCACCTTCACTCCAGTTCCCAGCAAGTTCCTCATCTCTATCTGAGACCACCTCAGCTTGGATTTCATTGTCCATATCATTATCAGCATTTTGGTCAAAGCCATTCAACAAATCTCTAAGGAGTTCCAAACTTTCCCACATTTTTCTGTCTTCTTCTGAGCCCTCCAAACTGTTCCAACCTTGGCCTGTTATCCAGTTCCAAAGTTGCTTCCATATTTCGGGTATCTCTTCAGCAGCACCCCACTCTACTGGTATCAATTTACTGTATCAGTCCATTTTCACACTGCTGATAAAGACATAACTGAGACTGGTAAATTTAGAAAAGAAAGAAGTTTAATGGCCTTACAGTTCCACATGGATGGGGAAGACTCACAATCGCGGACAACGGAGGAGCAAGTCATGTCTTACATAGATGGCAGCAGGCAAAGAAAGAGCTTGTGTAGGGAAACTCCCATTTATAAAACCATCAGATCTCATGAGACTTATTTACTATCATGAGAACAGCACGGGAAAGACCCACCCGCATGATTCAACTACCTCCCACCAGGTTCTTCCCATGACACGTCTGAATTGTGGGAGCTACAATTCAAGATGAGATTTGGGTGATGACACAGTCAAACCACAGCAGATGGCCTCCCAAACTCTAATAGGCTTTATTTTTTAAAAAAACTAAATGTGACCTGTTTCTTTATTACTGTTATCCTGTTTAAATGATAAATTGGACACATACGAGACCCTGCTTCAGATGTTGGGATCAGAGAAAAACACAGTTCTTCAATTCAAGAAATCCATAGTTAACTGGGCTTTACAGTGCTTGACATTTAGATATTATAATTAACCTTTTTAAAAAGCTATATTACTCTTCAGAAACTCAGAACTCAGATGAAAATAAAAGGGGTTTCATAGAATATTGTGTGGAAAGGATTAGGAAATGTGATCGTTTGTAAACTTTGCCATAACCTCTATAACCTCCTTTACAAAATTCCCTATAAGGGTAGTGAAAAAAACTTGCTACATTTTGCAAAAATAAGAAATGACAGCCTGAGTCACAAAGTTCATGCAGAAGTAGACTGACTAACTTTTTTTTTTTTTTACCAGGCCAGAGAAGCCATATAGAAAGATAATTTAGCTGTATGTGAAATTTTAAGTCCTTAGAAATTTCAAATTCATGTAACAAGTTAAAGAAAAATATTCTGCCCTTTTAAAATTATGGCTTATCCAACAAACCTCCTAATG
Organism: Macaca thibetana thibetana; assembly: GCF_024542745.1. Classification (NCBI taxonomy): domain Eukaryota; kingdom Metazoa; phylum Chordata; class Mammalia; order Primates; family Cercopithecidae; genus Macaca; species Macaca thibetana. Next base: position 74,657,107 of record NC_065582.1, read on the forward strand.
TTGAAATCATAAATACCCAAGCTTCTTCCATTTGATGGCCTTCTATAAGCTCCTAGCATTTTAATAGTTGAGTATATTTTTCTGTCCCCATATGCTTTCCTATGGGAAGGTTAATGCTTGCTCAAACTTCTGAAGATGTAGGCCATGGAATTTATTAATTAATTCATGTTGCAAATCTCTGCTCTCAGATCTCAATTCTCGGCTTCTCTTACTATGTTTCTTCTTGTGACTTCTGAACTCTTCCATAGCAATTTATTCCCTAAGATGAATGCATTTACTTTCTCTTTTATGTAAGCATCATACTCTCATGTGAAATTATTTTACTAACCATTTGGGGCAAAAGGACAGGGGATATAAAAAAATACAGAACAGAAACATCTTAATAATATATGTCAGCATTCTTAAAATCCCTCGCATGGCCCCAGAGTCATTAATTTCTGTTTTGTTTTGTTTTGTTTTGTTTTGAGATGGAGTCTTGCTCTGTCGCCCAGACTGGAGTACAGTGACATGATCTTGGCTTACTGAGGCCTCTGCCTCCCAGGTTCAAGTGATTCTCCTGCCTCAGCCTCTTGAGTAGCTGGGATTACAGGTGTACACCATGATGCCCAGCTAATTTTTCTATTATTAGTAGAGACGGGCTTTCATTATGTTGCCCAGGCTGATCTCAAACTCCTGACCTCAGGTAATCCACTTGCCTTGGCCTCCCAAAATGTTAGGTTGACAGGTGTTAACCACCACATCTGGCCCCAGTACAGTTAATTTCTCGCTGCCCCTCTTTCCCCTATTAGACCAATCTGCTGCTGCATTGATGGGGGTGTATTTTCCCTATCTTGACATTTTTCCAAATTCTTCTTTATCCAGAGTCCTTGCTGTCCCCCCATACAAATTTTTTTATTCATCAGCTATTTGATAGTTATCAAAATTCCTTTTTATGTAATAAAAATTTAATTATTTTAGTTCAAATTCTTCCTCTGAATTATACCCAAAGACTCGGCCTTCCCTTTGCCTTAACCTCATCAGAAAATCCTTGAAACATCTTCAAAGACTCCCAGGGTATTGTGGAGTCCAGTTTGAAAACCAAAGATTGAAAGATTTTCTGCATTGTGACATAAATAAAACATGTTTATTTTTATACATTGCAACCAACACCGTTCATTCCTTTAAGGCAATTCCCATATTATCTCTATTATTATCTTAATTCCTAGTAAATCCATGAGTAGCTATTAAATCATATTGCAATTTTACTTAAACATTATTTGAGTTAAACTGAATCTGCTCATAATACTCAGGATTAGTAATCAGTAAGTTATGGTTGACTTAATCTGTTTTTTTTATTGGAGTGATAGTTACACAAGTGTACAATTTTTTAATGTTCATCAGACGGGAAAATTAAAATGCGAATATTTTATTTTCTCTCAATATTATTTTACTTCAATAAAGTTCATTTAAAAACAAAATAATTAAAATATGAGAAATGGATAAGACATTAGTAAACAGGTTGCAGAATTAAAAACTACAAAAAATATTTCTAAGAATTAAAACATAATATTATTTAATGTAAGAAATCATTTGCAAAACAAACCCCCAAAAGTATGGTAGTTCGAACAATAGACATTTATAACATAACAATACAATGCCAGGTCAGTTGACGGATGGCACTTGATATGTGATGGAGGTGTCATGTGTCCATACCATTATTTAGAGAAATGCTTAGGGATGCATTGTTTCTTCAGCATTCTGTTTCCAAAGTTGCCCTGGGAAGTGCCATACATGGGAGAGTCTTCTAGGCCACACCTGTAATGCTGTTTACAAGACACACTTAAAAGAAATGCACAGAGAGGAAAGTCAAAAGTCACAGAAGAGTGTGTGTGTGTGTGTGTGTGTGTTTGGAATGATTTTGAAACAAAACAATGATCATATAGCTATTTTAACATCATACAATAAAGAAAAGCAAAAGCCAGACAAGCAAAACAAACACCAAAACAAAACAAAAGAAAAACTAGTAAAACACAAAAAATATCTATAAGAAAAACAAATTAGGGACCTTAAGTATACTAATGGGTGCTACACATATTAGTTAGAAATTGTGTTTGATGAGGAGGAAACCAACAAGAAAGTGGCTCAAACATATAAGATGCCTAATTCTTCTCAATGGAAACCTCAGAAGAGGTAAGAAGTGCGGAGATGACGCAGCATCATAAAGCCATCTGGGCTCCAGGCTCCTACTATTTTCTATTCAGTCATCCTTATTTTGGTCACTTACTGGTTCCTGGATAGCTGCTCTACCCCGGTCTTATGTCCCCATTCTGGGCATAAGAAGACAAAGAAGAAAAGGTACATCTGAAAATAATCTGCCCCCTTTTTTTTTTTTTTTGAAATATCTCAGGTGACTCACCAAACATCTGCTTTTAAAACATTAGCCAGAAAAGTGTCACACAGACACTACTATCTTCAAAGTGTTGCTGGGAATTAAAGATCTTGTGGAGCATTTTTCTGACCCATCTAAAATTCAGGGTTATTCAGTTTTATATTTCTTGTTTAGCTAATTTCTACAAATTGTTTTTCTGGGAAATTGCCATGTTAGTCAGTTTTCAAACTTAGTGGCATAAAAATTCATATTATTTTACTGCTTTTCAAATGTCTGTTGTGGTAGAATCATTTCTCTTTCTTCATTCCTAATTTTGGTTATTTGTGTCTTCTCTTTTTTTTTTCCTTTGGATGATCTTGCAGTAGTTTACCTATTTTAATTGTCTTTTTAAATAATTGATGCTAGAAATAAATATATTCTTCACACTTGGCAATTCAACATAAGAAAAATATTAAAAATTAAAGGCACATTTGCTGCCTCCCTTCCCCAACTTCAACTTATTGTTAACTTAGTACTAATTATAATTTTAATGATGATATGTTACAGTGGGTAGCTAGTCAGTCGTGCACAGGGCAGGAGAGGGCTCCCGTTTCCACCAGGAATCTCAGGCAAACATCAGGTGATGGTCAGGCAGTTGTTACACTGTTTCTCTAAATTAATAATTGGTCACAGCCAACACCAGGGAAAGGCAGTCTCCCAATCAATAGAAACACCTGAAACTGGCCGGGCGCAGTGGCTCAAGCCTGTAATCCCAGCACTTTGGGAGGCCGAGACGGGCGGATCACGAGGTCAGGAGATCGAGACCATCCTGGCGAACACCGTGAAACCCCGTCTCTACTAAAAAATACAAAAAAAAACTAGCTGGGCGAGGTGGCGGGTGCCTGTAGTCCCAGCTACTCGGGAGGCTGAGGCAGGAGAATGGCGTAAACCTGGGAGGCGGAGCTTGCAGTGAGCTGAGATCCGGCCACTGCACTCCAGCCCGGGCTACAGAGCCAGACTCCGTCTCAAAAAAAAAAAAAAAAAAAAAAAAAAAAAAAAAAAAAAAAAAAAAAAAAAAAAAAAAAAGAAACACCTGAAACTGGTGATCAGCAGCTTCCCAATAAGATCTTAGGAGTCGAGAGTGGGCTAACGCATGCTCACTAAGAGGCAAAATGGCTGATGACCTTTCTCTAGGAACACTGTACTAGTAAGGGAAAAACTCAAATGAGCACGTATACAACTCTAGTAAACACACCGCGCATGCGGTTTCTCCCAAGCACTTGCAGGCTGCTGCCCCCCAAGGGAACGATCAGGAGAGAAGGGGTGCAAGACCCTGGAAATATGCTAACATATAAAATCCTAAGTCCGAGTTCAAACGGTGCACCATGCACATGATCTCTCATGTCACCCGCTTGGCCCTCTTCCAAGTGTACTTTATTTCCTTTCATTCCTGTTCTAAAGCTTTTTAATTAACTTACTCCTTTTCTCAAGCTTGCCTGGGTCTCTCCTGCCTTATGCCCTTCAGTCAAATTCTTTCTTATGAGGAAGCAGGAATTGAGCTTGCTGTAGATACATATGGATTTGCTACTGCTAACATGCATACTATTGGTAACTGCTAATACATTAGTGCTTAATATTCACTGTGAAATTTTAAGTAAAAGGTAAGTATATCATTCATAAAGATTTTTAAAAGTGAGGCTCAATAGCTATTGTGAAAAATATGTAAATTTTTAGCACTCTATATAAGCTATTCTCCTCCAACTGCTTATTTTTTCCTTATTGTTAATGTGTATACACACACACACACACACACACACATATATATATATATATATATATTTTTTTTTTTTTTTTTTGAGATGGAGTCTTGCTCTGTTGCCCAGGCTGGAGTGCAGTGGTGCGATCTGAGCTCACTACAAGCTCCACCTCCCGGGTTCATGCCATTGTCCTGCCTCAGCCTCCCGAATAGCTGGGACTACAGGCACCCACCACCTCGCCTGGCTAATTTTTTGTATTTTTAGTAGAGACGGGGTTTCACCGTGTTAGCCAGGGTGGTCTCGATCTCCTGACCTCGTGATCTGCCCTCCTCGGCCTCCCAAAGTGCTGGGATTATATAGGAGCTGGACTGTTAAAGCAATCAGAGGATGAAAGTTAAAGAATCATAAAGCAAGGCCTTGGGTTTGTTACTGTAGTAGGAACATTGGGAGAAAAATGACAACATGCATTGGTTTTGAGCTGTAAAGCTATTAACTACAACCGATGTTATGTCTGGATGTTCCTTTACCTTAAAAAACATTAATGAATTGAATCCTAAAGTCCATTTCCAAATGCATTTCAAATACATGTTATTTACTTTCAGTGGCTGGAGTTGTAACACAAATTCATTCAATTTTGCTGAGTTTCATAATAAAGTATGTTATCTGTTCCATAAACCTTAGAAAATAGATCTGATTACCCAAGAGCAGCATTAACTAGATAAAAATGTGTGTGTGTGTGTGTGTGTGTGAGAGAGAGAGAGAGAGAGAGAGAGATTTGTGAAGTGTGTCGTAATACATTGCCCTGTTTTTCTGCCTCTTCTGATTTCAGAAATCGTGGTTTATAATAAAAAGCTGAGATACAAGGAGAGAGGATGGATGGATGGATGGATAGTTAGATTGAAAGAAAGAAAGAGAGAGAGAAAGAGAGAAAGAAGGAGAGAAGGAGAGACGGAGAGAGAGAGAGAGAGAGAAAGAGAGAGAGAAAGGAAGAAAGGAAGAAAGACACATCAAGTCTTGTAGAATGCAGAAACTACAAAATGATATTCAGATATAGAAAGAAAATTATATTTATAGCAGCTGCATTCATAATGGCCCCAAAACAGCTGTATTCATAATGACCCCAAGCTGAAAATAACTCCAAATCCATAATACAAGTGCATAATACAAAGTGACACATTTCTCTAGGCAGAAAATGTTGTTAAAGTTCTATGCTGCTCTCTACCAAGTCCATGGCCAAAACCAACCAACCAACCAAACAAAACCATGCAGAAACCTTCCCCCCTTGTTTTAGTGCTCAGAGCATCTAAGAAGGAGTATAGTGAAAAGCACTGGGTTATCCACGGAGGCATCCAATTTTGTTTTTCCATTTCATTCTTCCACAAATGAGGCTTTAGGTCTTATCTTAAGAATGGAGTGATGCCTCCCGTGGCAACACTCTACAGTACTTAAAAAAAACTACCACTTGAATTGAACATAATAGGTTTAACACCTCAGACTCTCTGGGTGTGTGAGTTAGTGGGAAAGAATCTTTGCTTTTCTAAGTAAGAGTTATCTCTTGTTGGCCTATAGAAATCTTATAGATAATAGAAAGTGTCAACAGAAATGTCACTTAAAGCCAGAGCTCTTAAGATGTGAACCATTCTGTAAATGGTTTCAGACACTTGGTTATGACCTGTTATGCATCGGTGCTATCGACAAATGCCCTCTCTTTATAAAAGTGTTCTAACCAACCCATTTTCTTCCTGTAGGTACTCCCTATTTTACATTCAATTTGTAATGCCATTCTCAGATGATCTACATTAAACTGAGCCAGATAATAACTGCTCACCTGGAACAAATGCTACTATAAGTTTTCCTTTAATGGTTCTCTCTGATTTCCTTAGAGTAGCAAGCTCAAAAGTTTCTATGAAATTCTTAAAGAGAATCCAATGATAAAATAGGCTTGAAAAATGATCTGTTAGCTAGCTCTCTCTTTAATATAACATACTAAAATATCTGAGTAGTACAAGAAGTGGAGCAAGATATGGTTAAATACATTATTCCAAACTTATTTAACTAAAGATTCTCCCCTTCACTGAACATCCCAAATTAAAGATATTAACATCATATAGTACTGATTTTTTTGTAACCATGCTATGAAAAATAATTTTATACTGCTGTGAAAATTTGTTTTATACATACATTGAAAAGGCTCTAACTTGGTTTTAGAAATTACTTTTGATTTTTTTATCTACTTTGATACTATACTGTGATAAAGGGTTAATGGAAATTAAAAACACACTGCATGATGGTTCTGTTCATTGTGTACATTCATTGAAGATGTAAAAACAAGGATCAGGACAAAACTCTGTAGAGTAACATGTGAATGGTGCCATTTGGAATTGAGAAACATGGCACCCACATAATGACAAAATTAAAAAGCAGAAAGTAGCTGAAACACCACAATTGATCTATCATTTACCAGAATGGCTCAGTTCTTTGTCTAGTATGTTCTTTCTGCATGCAGTATGAGTGTTGTAAAGTAAGTATGCAAGAGGAATAATTGTTATAGTTTAATTTGTAATATGTTGAGAAAAAATGCTTAAGATTGGATTACTTGGAGTTAATGGTGGGAATGCAAAATAGTACAGCCACTCTGAGAAAGAGTTTGATAGTTTCTTAAAAATTTAAAAAAAAAAAAAATCATTAGATTTAGCAATCTCACTCCTATGTATTAACCCTGGAGAAAGAAAACTGTATTTACACAAAATACATACGTTTATATCAACTGTACTCATAATGGCCCCAAACTAAAAATAACCCCTAAATTCTTCAACTGATGAATGAATAAACCACTATTACATCCATACAGTGGACTACAATTCATCAGAAAAAAATAGTTATTGATACATGCAATAATTTGGATGGCTTTTGAATGCATTATGCTACATGAAAGTAACCCACGTCAGTATGTTATGATAATTGTGAGAAATTAGAATTGGGGGATAGATTTGATGAAAATTAAATAGTGTAAAGAAATTCTAGGAGAAGAGGAATCTGTTATCCTGGTCTCAATTTTTTTTTTTTTTTTTTTTTTTAAGACAATATCACTCTGTTGCCCAGGCTGGAATGCAGTGGTACAATCTCAGCTCACTGCAGCCTCTGTTTCCGGGGTTTAAGTGATTCTTATGTCTCAGCCTCTTCAGTAGCTGAGGCTACAAATGGGAGCCACCAGGCCTGGCTAATTTTTTGTACTTTTAGTAGAGATGGGTTTTCACCATATTGTCCAGGCTGGCCTCGAATTCCTGTGCCCAGGCAATCTGCCTGCCTCGGCCTCCCAAAATGCTAGGATTACAGGCATGATTAAAGCCCTCGTGCTCTTAAAGAAGAATTACCCAAACTAATTAGCCAGCCCACCAAACAGACAAAACACAATAACAAAAAACACCAACATTTAATTGAGATGTTGAAAATAAAGGATGAAATAAAAATAATCTTGGCAAATACAAACCAAAACAAAGCAGGGGAGTGTATTGTGTCAGGCAAAATAGACATGAAAGAGATGGCATTATTATGGAAAAGGTAAAAGTTTAATTCACCAGAAAGATTTAATGATTTCATGTAATATAAAACCAATAGAATAATTTTGATATCTAGAGAGCATATTCAACAGAACTAAGCAGAACAATTGACAAAATCACATTATTTTAGGAAATGTCACATACTTCTCACAATTATTAACATTTCAAAAAGAAAGTTTAGAAAAAAATAGAAGAGATGTATATGCACAATTTAAAAAGCTAACTTAATCAACTTGGACCCATCGGTTGGAGATGGCCCATATGATCTAAATGCGCATACAGAACACATACAAATGAACCAGGTGAAAGTGGGTCTCAAATTTTAAATAATAAATTTTCAGACCATGCTTCTGATCACAACACACTGAAGTTAGAATTAAATTACAAAATAATGAATAAATTTAATCCAATGTAGTTTAAATTTAGCAAAACTCTTTCATTCTAAATAGCCCAAAGTAAAAAATATTATATATATATATAATGTGTATATGTAGATAATGTAATAGGAATTTTAAAATGTTAGAACATGATAACGGAAATGCTAAACAGAAAAACCTGTGAGATATAGGTTAAGTGCCATTTTTCAGAGAAATTTTGAACCCTTAAATTATCTTTTAAAAATATATTTTTTGATATTTAGAAAGATCTTTATTTTAATTCTAGTGATTATCTTTAGCTATAATCCTATATTTTTGTAATAACTTTATTCCAGTTCTCTTCCTTTGTACAATACCTATTTTTCTTTATAATAGGCAATAATATAAGTATCTACTACTTTCTCCACTTCCACCTAATTTTAGCCCATTGTATTATTTTTCTTTATATTTTTCTATTGTTAAATATGTTTATGCTCATGCTAAATGATACTTCAGCTATAAATACTCACCTCTGTCTTCAACTTATTACATATGAAGCAATTATTATGCTTATTTTATTTTCTGCCTTATCTCTCATTCTTCTCTTGGCTTCAATTTTTGTATCATTCCTATATTATTTCTAGAATCTGGATAAATATATTCAGTGATCACTACCATTCCTTTGTAAAAATTTCCCAAGTTATCCATTGTTTTGAAAAATCTTCTCTTCTCCCCACTGCCAGCAAACCACTGCCCCCAAAACTGGAGAGACGTGGATACAGCCAGTCACAGTTTAATAGAGCAAAAGCCCATGTGCAGCAACCTCTGGTGGAACCAGTTCCAAAGGCTCATGTCTAAGAAAAATAGAATACAACAAAAAGAACGGCTTGTCTCAGGGAAGCAGTCTTTAGGGAAACTAACAGACAACAGGGAAGACATAAACAACCAAAGGAAATTTTAGTTTCTGAAACGTACAACTTCAGGAAAGAATAAAAACAGCTTAACTCCTAGCCATATAAACACAAAGCCTCCCACTAAAGGCCTTTTTTTTTTAACCTCAGTTCCTTTTATCTAGTGCATCATGTCTGTCTGTCAACAAGAAATTACAAAGTGAACTAAAAGAGGAAGAAAATAGTTTGATGAGACAGAACAAGCATCAGAAGCAAACTCAGATGTTGGAATTATGAGATTGAGAATTTAAAACAACCACAATATGCTAAGTGCTCTACTAGAAAAAGTTGGTGACATGCAAGGACCGATGGGTAATGTAAGCAGAGAGATGGAAGCTCTAAAAATCAAAAGGCAATGGCAGAAATGAAAAACACTAACACAAATGAATAATTCTCATCAACAATTCTCATCAATTCTCTCAATTCTCATCAACTCATCAATCATCTTTAAGTGATGTCAACAGAAATCTCTAAAACTAAAAGGCAAAGAGAAAATATAAATAAATAAAACAGAATATCTATGAACTGTGGGAGAATTACAAAAGGTGTGATATATGTGTAATGAGAATACAAGAAGAGAAAAAGCAAGAGAATGAATGTTTGAAGCAGTAATGACTGAGAATATTCCAAAGTTAATGATAGACACCAAAACACAGATCCAAGAAGCTCAAAGAACACCAAACAGGACAAATACTAAAAAAATCTATACCTAAGAATATCACATGCAAACTGCAGAAAATGCAAGACAAGGACAACACTCTTAAAGAAACCAGAGGAAAACAAAACCCAAACCGAATAAAACATTACTGATTGGGGAGCAAGGATAAAAATGATCTCAGGCCGGGCGCGGTGGCTCAAGCCTGTAATCCCAGCACTTTGGGAGGCCGAGACGGGCGGATCACGAGGTCAGGAGATCGAGACCATCCTGGCTAACACGGTGAAACCCCGTCTCTACTAAAAAATACAAAAATCTAGCCGGGCGAGGTGGCGGTCGCCTGTAGTCCCAGCTACTCGGGAGGCTGAGGCAGGAGAATGGCGTAAACCCGGGAGGCGGAGCTTGCAGTGAGCTGAGATCCGGCCACTGCACTCCAGCCTGGGTAACAGAGCAAGACTCTGTCTCAAAAAAAAAAAAAAAAAAAAAGATCTCAAACCTACTTTTAGAAATCATGTAATCAAAAAGAGAGTGGAATGATGTCTTTCAAGTGTTGAAAGAGCTTGCCCTCCAGTTTGCTCAGAACAGGCTCCTGTGAATAATATTCCCTGAGCTCTTTTCTGTTCAAAACTGTGTACAGTGTTTATATGTAACAGATAAGTTGGCTGAATATAACACCCTTGACTCATAATTTTTTTCTCTTAAATAGAGAAAATAGCCTGTAAGTATTACTCTTCAGTCTTTTTTTTTTTTTTTTTTTTTTTTTGAGACTGAGTCTCACTCTGTAGCTCAGGCTGGAGTGCAGTGGTGCAATCTCAGCTCCCTGCAACCTGTTCTTCCTGGATTCAAGCACTCCTCAGTCTTTTTATATTGATAGTTGATTGGGAGCAGTTTAATGCTTACCTGATTTATTGTCTTTTGTATGTGATTTATTCTTTTCACTTGGTTATTCAACGATTCTTTCCTTAACTCTAAAGTCCAATTTTACTGGACTGTATTTCAGTGTTACGAATTTTAGTATTCCCAGGGACATGGTGTGCCTTTTCACCTTACAGATAGAAACTTTCTTTTATTTCTGGAAAATTTCTGGATTATACGTTTAAATATTTTTTCAGTTTTAATTATTTGATATTCTCCATTATTTTGTGTTTTCTTCTTCCTTATATTATGTCATCATCACTGACCATCTTTTACCAGACTTACTGTTTTCTGATTTGATGAATTTCTTCATAGCTATGATTATTTCATTAAAGAATTGACAAATTTAGGTTGCAAAGCTATGTTTCAATCTTGAACTGCTTTGTAATTACCTTTTTAAAAACTCGGCTGTTAGAATATGCTTCATGTTTTATTTTTCCTAAAAGTATCTTTGTTGGTAGAATTTTAAGAAAATATACATAGGAAAGTGTTAAGCTTGGTCACAATACAAGTAACTAATTTTATTATTTGTTCCTGGAATGCTGATGTAATTTATAGCACTGCTAAGCTGATACCTGTGGAAATGTGAGCTTTAACCACCAAGACGACACCTTACTTTTCTGTAATGCAGAAAAATAAGTGTCCTTAAACATCTTAGCACTATATATCATACTAAAAATAAATTAAATTTATGATCTGCTCTTTCACAGGCACCTTAAGGAAGAAAGTCTTCTTTCATCCTCAGGCTGGAATCTGTAGACAAGTAAATTGAGATTCTAATCAGATTATGTTATATGTTGGTATATGTGTATTTTTTCAAGAAGTGGATTCATGATTTTCTTTATGTTCACAGAGGAATCCAAGAATGACAATGGCAATAAAAAGATGTGGTCCATTTGCATTGAGGAAGGAGGACTAAAATAAGATCTAAGGAAATTTACAGCTTGTGCACTTTACTAGCCATGTGGTTAGGTCACTTGCTACCTCTGCGAAATCAATGATTTCTAAGGCCTTTTGTAGTCTGAAAATTCTATAATTCTAAAGCCAGAAGCCTTTCTTGAATGCTGTCTCCTCCAACAAATTTTGAACAGCAATTCATAGCTATTCCTTTCTTATACTTATTACATGGTGCAATAATCCAATTTTGCTAAAGTCAGAATTGTGGCCATCTGAGTGTAAAGCTATAAAATACTCTTTGTCTTAGACCTAAAGGACACTGAAGATCGAGAGTGCACAGATTCCAACCCTTGATGCGCCTGTGTTTTATGATATTTAGATTGAGCTTTCAAGGCCAGAGTTAAAAGAGGAACACTGAATTTAGAAGGAAAGCTGCTGTAGACAGCATTATAAAATCCACACTTAAAATGATTGGTCATTCTTCTCTGGTTTTTTTTTGTGTGTGTTCAGGTTAGAAGTGAAGGTAGTGAGAAATTACTCAAAGAAGATTTCTAGGAGCCATGCAGCTTTTAATACCACCATTTATTAAAGAAAAAAACCATTTGGTGTAAGAGAGCTGAACCCATAAAAGGCATAGTATTCTAAAGACGACAATATAACATAAATTGAAGAAATGAAAAAGAAGACTTGGCTGAGTGTGCTGGCTCATGCCTGTAATCCCAGCACGTTGGGAGCCTAAGGTGGGAGGATTGCTTGAGCCCAGGAGTTCGAGACCAGCCTAGGCGACATAGCGAGACCCTGTCTCTAATTAAAAAATGAGAGAGAGAAAAAGAAAGACTACTCTACAGAGTTATGAGGGTCAAATTGAATTCCTTCCAATCCCACCAATAGATCACTTTCTTTAGCACATGAGAATTAAAATAAATTAGACTTGAAGACCCTTTTTCTTTTACAAATAAGAATTTTCTGTTTAATATATTGTGATTGCTTATAAGATTTTGAAAGACAAAAAAGTTTTCAGGAGTAAAGTAGATAAATAAATTAGTAAATAAATAATAAGTTTTAAATTTTAACTGTACAATAAAATAAAGTTAAAAAGACCCTAGGACGCTTTTCTTTTAATGTACATGGGACCTGCGGATAGAAAAGTTTGACTTAGTCGGGGAAAGCCAGAATACTACTTTCATTTTCCAGTATGATAAAAATAACAGTATTCTTAAAAGATGCCCTCTTAACCTTCAAATAACTTCCTCTACAGATGAACAGATAATATAAAGTATACTGACTTGTTAAATGCATTTGGCTAGAGGGCTAATTGCTGTTACGCTATGCTCGATTGCTTTTACCAGTTGAATCATATGCTTACTAAGAGCTAGTCATACTTGTCCCAAGACCTATTACTTTATTGTAATTGCCACTGTAATTATGTAACTTAATTAAATGTTGCATAAACAAATGAATGCGTATATAAAGAAAGAGAGTTGTTTCTATGAATGCTTTGGAAATGTTTGGTAATAGCGAGTTGCTAAAAATATTGCTGCTCATTTAAGATGAATAAGGCAATCCTAAAAGATTGGAAAATTTATAAAATCTATAAATTTCTGAATTAGACCCTTTCTTGCTTCACTTTTGAGAAAATAAAAATAAAACTGGATGCATTTAGCATGAGACTGACACAGACCTCACACTCATAGAAAATGCCTTCTCCCTAAATTGACTAAATGTACATTATATGTTTTAATAAAAATAAAATGTTTAAGAGGCCAGGTGTAGCAGCTTACATCTGCAATCCCAGTGCCAAGGGAGGCTGAGGTGGGAGAATTATTTGGAGCCAGGAGGTTGAGATAGACCTGGACAACATAGTGAGACCCCATTTCTGAAATAAATAAATAAATAGCCTAGCATGGTGCTCCACATCTGTAGTTTCAGCTACTCAGGAAGCTGAGGTGGAAGGTTTGCTAAAGCCCAAGAGTTCAAGGCTGCAGTTAACCATGATTGGGCCACCACACTCCAGGTTGGGTAACAGAGAAAGACCCCAACTCAAAAATAAAAAAGTTAAATATTTAAGAGATGTATACATTCTTACTGATAGGGACAGCGGGCAGAGAAATTCTGGTCAGAAAGGGCCAGGTCCCTGGCAAAAACCCCACCATCTTGCCATAAAGCCTGAAACTGTGGTCCTAAGTGGGAACTTGTATCTGTTTTCCTGCTTGAATGTTGTCTTTTCCTAAACCAACCATGCCCTGCTCCACCCCATCCTGTGCCTATAATGACCCCAGACTCAATCAAAAGAGAGGAGAAGCAGCTGGACACTGGGAACTACAGCTGGACATGAGAAAAAAGTGGCTTGACTTCAGAGGGAAAGATTTACTGTGTAACTTCAGAGAATTCAGCCAGGGATGGCTGAACTTCAGGGGAAGATTACCTACCTCCTACCCCATCCCCTTTTCAGCTCCCCTTCCTACTGAGAGCCACTTACACCAGCAATAAAATCCCCCACATTTACCATCCTTCAACTTATTCACATGACCTCATTTTTTCTAAATGCTGGACAAGAACTCAGGAGCCACGAGTGTAGATACAAAAGCCTGTCACACTGGCCATTTGCCCTCGTAGTGAAGGGCAGCCACCCCGTGTGAGGAGGCAAAGGGCTCACTGAACTGTTAACACTTAAGCCATCCGTGGACAGCAGAACTAAAAGAGCACTGTAATATGCCCTCTGGTGTTTCGGGGCTTGCAGGCACCCCCTACCTGGACGCTGCTGTGGGGCCCGCAGGGAGTTTTCTCCTGCTGGTGCCAAAGTGGTCAGCAGGTCCAGAACACATGCATTCCACTTCCTGCTTTGTTCACTCACGTGTTCCCTCCTGCAAGGAATTGAGAGCAGTGAGCTGAGCAAATAAGGAACCCTTGTTGCAAGTCCTCCAAAGGGGTCAGGGAAATATCCTACCTCATTTCTACTGTGTTACTTCAAATAACAATTTCAAATAACCAGTCAAATATTTTATCCTAAGTGTCAGATAAGATGGCTTCTACTCTGCAAGCCAGAGAGAACTGTTAAGTAGGAATTTCTTGGCATTAAATAGGATAAATAAAAGGAAATTTTAGGTTTAAAAACATTACAAAAGGTAACTCTTACAATATGACATTATTGCTAAGGGATGTGGTGCAGTTTGTATTAATATAGCCTTAGAATATATAGCAAGCAGAGACTTGGAAATCAGAATGTATGAAAGTTTAGAACTTTTATTTCTAGTAATAATTTTGCAACACTCAGAGTATACAGAAGAATGGAGATTGGGGAGTGTCTTACTTTATGCATGTGACTGTTACCTTCTCTAGTGGAAAGGGGGTAGAATGACTGCTGTTTGTGCCTGCCCAGGGCCCTTTTCCCAGCTGTTTATCACTCAGTGCTGAAATTGATGTCAGCTTCCCTCTTCTCGAAGGAATTAATCTCAGCCAAGTGGAAGCCATATAGTTCTGCAAGCTATCTTCAGTCTTGCTGCGGGTCATAGACAATTATTAGCTGACAGTACAGTAGGAAAAGTCAGGCTGCGAGTATTGGCATGAATGAAAAGAGAATGCCTTGGAGTAGGTATTTTGGCTGTTGGATCAAGGTGGGAACCAGACAGTGCAAAATCTTTCATTATAAGGAGTTAACCTTTTGGACAAAGCTTCAGGAATTGATTCTAAAATGCTGTGGAGATGGCTTTTGAATGAAATAGCCTGTAGGAAATAAAGGAGAGATACCAGACTTCTGTAGGAAAGCTGTAGAAGAAGAAATCTAAAGGCTCAAGGAAGGGTCTGTTTGAATGAGTCTGCAAGACAAAGATGGAAAATATATTATCTGTTCATGTTCTTCAAAGGAACTTGTAAAAGGCTTCAACTTTGAATGTGTTCATTACTCAGACAAATGAATTGGCAGAGGGTGGAAGCCTTAGGGCTCAAATCATTAGCTATGAAGCCACAAAAACACAGAAGAAATCTTTAGGAATCTAGGTTAACAAATAAAAACAAAGAAACAAACAAACAAAATTGAGCCTATATTTTAGTAGTCACCATGGAAGATTGAAGTAGATAGGATGATTCAGCCAATTAATGCCAGCCAGTTTCTGTGTGGGGCCACAGTACTGCTTACAAGGGTTCATAAATAGGGAGATATGGAGTCAGGGACAGATGCCATGCATAGGCCCAACAACATGAGTTCTGTCTTACCAGGGTTGATTCTTGTACTACTACTGCTGAATGTCCAATACACCAGAAACAGAGAGCAACACTGATGCCCCCAAATTGTATCATACATAAGGAGACCAACCAGTTAGTTGTTTGCAAGTTGAGTATATCAGATCTATTCTACTCCGGAAAGTTTATGCTGACCAGGTGTGAAACATATTCTGCATATGAATTTGCCTCCTTGCTCAGTTTCTTATCCAGCACCAGTGTCTAAGTGTTCCCAATATCTAACCTACAAAGAAGAGATTCTATAAAACAATGTTGTGAACCATAGGAACACCTTAAAACAAGGTGACCCATGAGATGTACTGGTTCTACCATAAACCACACCATCTAGAGGTTGCCAACTTCTTGAAAACACAGTGGAGGCACCAGCCTGCAGATAACAAGCCTTGATAATGGTACTTCAACCTTCAGAATGCAGATGAAATTAATTAAGATAATGTTATACTGGAGTAGGGTGGGTCCTTATTCAAATATTACTAATCTAAGAAGAGCGATACACAGGGAGAAGACCTGCATGTGAAGACAGAGGCAGAAATTGTAGTAAAACATCTACATGTAGCAAAGAATCTACACTACCTTACAATGAATTTGCCACATTTTAAAAAATAGCCATTTTATCTCCCCAATGCTATGTATTGATCTTGGGAAAATATAGGTCCAAAATTTCTGTGTAATAAGTTACCACAAATTTACCAGCTTCAAACAACATAGTTTTTGTGGTCAAAACTCTGAGCATAGCATAGCTTTTCTCTGCTTAAAGCCTCACAACACTTTGATTGAGATATTGGCTGGGTTACATCTTCATCTGGAAGTTTGACTGGGGAAGAATCTGTTTCAAAGCTTTCTGCATTATGGTATAGGGATGCCATAACAATACCACAAGCTGGGTAGCTTGAAACAACAGAAATGTATTTTTTGTTTGTTTGTTTGTTTGTTTTAATTTTTATTATTTTTTTATTTTTATTTTTTATTTATTATTTTTTAATGATTTATCATTTATTTTAGGGGAAAGAAATTAGGTAAAGTAAAACAATATATGAATGCCTAAATTGTTAAACATAAATCTTATGTTTTTTTAAAAATTATTATTATTATACTTTAAGTTCTAGGGTATATGTGCACAACGTGCAGGTTTGTTACATATGTATACTTGTGCCATGTTGGTGTGCTGCACCCATCAACTCATCAGCACCCATCAACTCGTCATTTACATCAGGTATAACTCCCAATGCCATCCCTCCCTCCTCCCCCCTCCCCATAATAGGCCCTGGTGTGTGATGTTCCCCTTCCAGATGCCAAGTGATCTCATTGTTCTATTCCCACCTATGAGTGAGAACATGCGGTGTTTGGTTTTCTGTTCTTGCGATAGTTTGCTGAGAATGATGGTTTCCAGCTGTATCCATGTCCCTATAAAGGACACGAACTCATCCTTTTTTATGGCTGCATAGTATTCCATGGTGTATATGTGCCACATTTTCTTAATCCAATCTGTCACTGATGGACATTTGGGTTGATTCCAAGTCTTTGCTATTGTGAATAGTGCCGCAATAAACATACGTGTGCATGTGTCTTTATAGCTGCATGATTTATAATTCTTTGGGTATATACCCAGTAATGGGATGGCTGGGTCATATGGTATTTCTAGTTCTAGATCCTTGAGGAATCGCCATACTGTTTTCCATAATGGTTGAACTAGTTTACAATCCCACCAACAGTGTAAAAGTGTTCCTATTTCTCCACATCCTCTCCAGCACCTGTTGTTTCCTGACTTTTTAATGATTGCCATTCTAACTGGTGTGAGATGGTATCTCATTGTGGTTTTGATTTGCATTTCTCTGATGGCCAGTGATGATGAGCATTTTTTCATGTGTCTGTTGGCTGTATGAATGTCTTCTTTTGAGAAATGTGTGTTCATATCCTTTGCCCACTTTTTGATGGGGTTGTCTTTTTCTTGTAAATTTGTTTGAGTTCTTTATAGGTTCTGAATATTAGCCCTTTGTCAGATGAGTAGATTGCAAAAATTTTCTCCCATTCTGTAGGTTGCCTGTTCACTCTGATGGTAGTTTCTTTTGCTGTGCAGAAACTCTTTAGTTTAATTAGATCCCATTTGTCAATTTTGGCTTTTGTTGCCGTTGCTTTTGGTGTTTTAGACATGAAGTCTTTGCCCATGCCTATGTCCTGAATGGTATTACCTAGGTTTTCGTCTAGGGTTTTCATGGTATTAGGTCTAACATTTAAGTCTCGAATCCATCGTGAATTAATTTTCGTATAAGGAGTAAGGAAAGGATCCAGTTTCAGCTTTCTACTTATGGCTAGTCAATTTTCCCAGCACCATTTATTAAATAGGGAATCGTTTCCCCATTTCCTGTTTTTCTCAGGTTTGTCAAAGATCAGATGGCTGTAGATGTGTGTATTATTTCTGAGAACTCTGTTCTGTTCCATTGGTCTATATCTCTGTTTTGGTACCAGTACCATGCTGTTTTGGTTACTGTAGCCTTGTAGTATAGTTTGAAGTCAGGTAGCATGATGCCTCCAGCTTTGTTCTTTCAACTTAGGATTGTTTTGGCAATGTGGGCTCTTTTTTGGTTCCATATGAACTTTAAGGCAGTTTTTTCCAATTCTGTGAAGAAGAATAATTGGTAGCTTGATGGGGATGGCATTGAATTATAGCATTGAATGGTATTATAGCATTAATTAATGGTATTAAGCATTATAGCATTTAATCTATAAATTACCTTGGGCAGTATGGCCATTTTCACAATATTGATTCTTCCTGTCCATGAGCATGGTATGTTCTTCCATTTGTTTGTGTCCTCTTTTATTTCACTGAGCAGTGGTTTGTAGTTCTCCTTGAAGAGGTCCTTTACATCCTTTGTAAGTTGGATTCCTAGGTATTTTATTCTCTTTGAAGCAATTGTGAATGGAAGTTCATTCCTGATTTGGCTCTCTGTTTGTCTGTTACTGTTGTATAAGAATGCTTGTGATTTTTGCACATTGATTTTGTATCCTGAGACTTTGCTGCAGTTGCTTATCAGCTTAAGGAGATTTTGCACAAGGAGGAGCTGATACCATTTCTTCTGAAACTACTCCAATCAATAGTAAAAGAGAGAATTCTCCCTAACTCATTTTATGAGGCCAACATCATTCTGATACCAAAGTCTGGCAGAGACACAACAAAAAAAGAGAATTTTAGACCAATATCCCTGATGAACATTGATGCAAAAATCCTCAATAAAATACTGGTAAACTGAATCCAGCAGCACATCAAAAAGCTTATCCACCATGATCAAGTGAGCTTCATCCCTGGGACGCAAGGCTGGTTCAACATATGCAAATCAATAAACGTAATCCAGCATATAAACAGAACCAAAGACAAAAAACACATGATTATCTCGACAGATGCAGAGAAGGCCTTTGATAAAATTCAACAGCCCTTCATGCTAAAAACTCTCAATAAATTCGGTATTGATGGAATGTATCTCAAAATAATAAGAACTATTTATGACAAACCCACAGCCAATATGGGTAAAAACTGGAAGGGCAAAAACTGAATGGGCAAAAACTGGCAAGCATTCCCTTTGAAAACTGACACAAGACAGGGATGCCCTCTCTCACCACTCCTATACAACATAGTGTTGGAAGTTCTCACTAGGGCAATCAGGCAAGAGAAAGAAATAAAGTGTATTCAGTTAGGAAAAGAAGAAGTCAAATTGTCCCTTTTCGCAGATGACACGATTGTATATTTAGAAAACCCCATCATCTCAGCCCAGAAATGTATTGTTTAATAAGCTCTTAAAACCGTAAGTCTAAAATGAAGATATCAGCAGAGCTATATTTCCTCATAGCAGAAAATCTTTCTTGATCTCTTCTAATGTCTGATGGTTGTTGACAATTTTGGCATTTCTTGGCTTATAGATGCATTACTTCAATTTCTGCCTCTGTTATCACATGTCTGTCTTTTCCCTTTGTGTCTCTCTTTTTACAAGGACATTAGTCACATTGGATTCAGAGCCCACTCTATTCTGGTAGGTAATTATCTTAACTAATTACATCTGCAATGACCTATTTCCAAATAACATCACAGTCTGAGGTACAGGGAGTTAAGACTTCAAATATATTTTCCGAGGGACACAATTCAACTCATAACACTCACTCAAGTGGTTGTCAGGATTTATTTCCTTATGGTTGTAAGACTCAGGCTCCAGTTTCTTGCTGGCTATCAGTTGGAGGCTGCCTTTAGCTTTTAGAAGTCTTCCAGAATTCCTAGAGGCTGCTCACACTTTCTTGCTATTTGGGCATTTCCAAAAGTGGCTGTTTACTGCATCAAGACATCAAGAATATCTCCTTAATGTAATCATGGAAATGACATCTGTACTGGGTTTAATATCACTCCTCCAAATTCATGTCCAGCTAGAACCTCAGAATATGAATTTATTTGGAAATAGGTGCTGTGCAGATGCAATTAATTAAGATAAGACCATAATGGATAAGGGAAGGGAGTCCTAAATCCAATTACTTGTGTCCTTATAAGAAGACCATGTGAATTTACAGAGACACAGAGAAAAGGCAGCTGTGTTAATGACGAGGAAGAGAATGAGGATTGATGTAGCTACAAGACAAGAAATGGGAAAGATTAACAGCAACTACCAGAAGCTGAAAGAGGCAAACAGAGATTCTCTTCTGTAGGTTTCAGAGGGAGCATGGCCCTGCTAACATCCTGACTTCAGACTTCTAGCCTTCATAATTGTGAAACAATAAATTTCTGTTGTTCTAAGCCACGCAGTTTGTGATAATTTGTTGCATAAGCCCTAGGAAATAAAAACAAATTTCATCACTTTGCTATATTTTATTGGTTAGGAGCAAGTCACAGGTCCCATTTATACCCAAGGAGAGGAGATTACACAAAGACATGTAATAGGCAGGGATCAGAGGGGACCACTTTAAAGACTATTCTTCATACAAGAGGCAAAAGCAACAATAGTTCCATCAACCACAGGTCTCTGTAATCCATTTGGAGAACTTGGGCTTCACTCTCATATTTTTAGATTCAGTGGGTCCAGAGGCCCCAATTCTCAGAGGAGGGATGCTTCTACCCGGGGACATAATAAGAGTCTTACTGAACTTAATGCTTTTGCTTCTGCCTGATCACTTTGGACTTCTCATGCCAGTAGAAAAGTAAGCCAAAAAAGATTCTCATACTGGCATGACATTAGACCTAGTCATCAGCAGGAGATAGAGCTACTACCAAATAATGACAATAAATAGAAATACTTTAAGTATTAAAATGATCTATTAGGATGTCTTGATATGTCCAGGACAAACTGTAAATAGGTCAGTTCAGCAACCACAGCCTTATAAGAATGTGAAAACCAGGGCCTCATGGTGAATTATAAAGGTCTGGGTTCACCCAACAAAAAGTTGCATAGATCAGCAAAAGTACTAGCCAAAGCAGAAGGGAATCCAGAATGTGTCATGGAAGAGGGAGATGTTGAATATCGGATATGCTCTCAGGACCAACTAAAATATAAAAAACTATAGTAAAACCTACTAACTCGCCTCTTAAAGATTTCCCTAAGAACTGTGACGATCAGAATCCTGGAGAAGCTGTGTCTAGATGGACTGAACTCAATGAGAGAAGCATGTAGATGAAGAGTGGACTATAGTGGATGCAACTGGTGCTCTACCTAGTTACCTAGTACCAGTTAGTATACACATCCTCTGGGTGATGTGAGGTTTGGGGGATAGTAATTAACAGGTGCCCCTTTCTCCAGAGCATTGCCCTTGGTTAAATAGGAGTCACCTTCACCAGTTGTATATGTCCTTTTTAACTCTCTACTCTCTCAAAATATGATTATGAGATTATAATCTCAAGAGTTGTTTCAGAGCTTCCCTATCGAATCTGACTATAGCTAGTCTGCCACTGAGACCATTTTATTTCTTGACTTTTTTTTTTAACTTGAATTTGCGTTCCTAACTCCCTCTCTCGAGACCAACTTCTTAGCAAATTATTTGAATGAGAATTCTCATCTGAGGCTTTGCACATTAGGAACTTCTGTAAGACATAAGCCCCTAGTTTTTATTCTCTTAGGGTGCCCTGAGTAGCCTTTCCATTTGTACTGTTGGATCTTTATTGGTTCTTTCATTTTGAAATATATAACACACCGATCCCTCCTTCTCTGGATTTCTAGATTGCTTCCTCCATCAAGAATGAACAAAAACATGACCTTGAAGAATCAGCTGCTGTAGACATCTGTTTAAAAAAGCCCAAATTACTGATCTCTTAGTGGACAATCCTCTGAAACTTACCTGTATGAATGAGAGGTTTTGCCTTATTTGACAGTAATTCTCATCTTGCATAGCACATATCCTCTCGTGGAGACTGAACTCTTTCACAGCTCAGGAGCCAGGGCACCATTGAAGTTAAAGTTGTTCAAATTCAGTTTACTGGGCTCCTCGGGAGAATGGATTGGTACAAACTGTAAGCTGTTGTGAGCTGTAAATGGCCTGCCTTTGTTTTCTCGCATTTAGATATGGTATGTCTTAGCATTTCTGGAACCCATTTGGAGTGTGGCTAAATTATTGTTACAACATGCTTGTGATAGTAGTAAGCAAATAGTTAACAAGAAGCTGATACTGGTGCTGGATATGTATTGGATCTACTTCAATAATATTTTCAAGGCCACATCCACACAAAAGTATTCAGCATTCATTCAGCCACCCTCAAAACCTTCTCTGGAAATGCTAGGCTAACCACAATCAATTCTTAAACTTTTATCTTTGTATTCAAGCCACAGAAAGCCACAGAGGCTAAACCATAGTATGTCTTTCAGGAAATATTGGTGAGACAGACTGATAATCACCAAAAAATTTCAAGTGTCTTGGTATGTCCACACAAATTGATAATGATCTTCCTTTATCTGAATGAGCACCTTTGAACAATTCATATGGAAGGAAACTTGAGGGTAGGGCGCAGGTAGCATGAGCTCACAGAGATATGAGATGTGACACTAAACTCAATAATCAGCAAGATCCACCTGTCACCAGGTGAGGGCTGTGAGCCCTTTTGAAGATTGCTCTAAGCATTCCTTATATTTCCCAACACAAATGAGTTATGATCTAGGAATGTGCACTGAGAGATTACATGAGTGTGCACATATTATTAAGAAGAGCTGGGCAGTCTTTGCCTGGAATCTAGACTGAGTCCTTCCTCTTGGTGGGTTTCTGGAGTCCCATTGATTTGTCTGCACTCACTCACTAGAACACAAACTTGGTGCTAGTCACCTCTCCTGTCAATCTATTTGGTCTCAAACATTTTCTGTCTTCTCAGCTTCTCTTCCACTCAAGTGGAATTAATTGCATTTGGTGAGAACATTAAGAAGACATTTTGTCCCTGATTTTGATTTACAGATCCTGGCAGCTAATACTTCTTCACAAACACTGCTATGAACTACACTGGTTTTCCTGATAAATTTCCATATTCCCTTCTGCATTGAGCACGCTTTTGTTAAACTCCATTACTTAAATGAAAATCTTAAAGCCCACTACCAGAATGGACGATGAAGAACTTGGCACAGGCATCTTCAGCACATTCCAGTCTTTCGAAGACGTGCTCTAAAACCAGTAAACAATCATGCACTAAAATTGAAACACTCAACTTTCAACTCACACACTTTATTAAGGGAAATGTCCTGGAAACCCTTTAGGACCTATGTTTTCTTTCTCAATTTTTATAATTCAATAATTTGCCTAATATAGTTTTCATGGTTTAAAATTATCATCCCCAGGGTTCTGCCTCTCCTCAGAAACATAAAAATACTTTAGCTTTTAGTGTCTGGGATAACAAACAACGCAGGAGTTCGAATGGATTTACAGACAGGATATTTCAAGTGATCTGCTTTGTGTCAGAAAGGGTAGCCTTCTAACCTCATTTGCTTAGACACACTCAGGAATATCAGTTTTGTTTTTCCCAGAAGTAATTTTTCTTTCTTTAAGAATGTTTTAACAATCCTTGCCAAACAACTTGAACTTCCAAAACACCCTGCACAGGTGACATCTCATGTGGGGGCTTTGGAAGGAAACCAACAAAGTAAACTTCCAGTATAACATAATTCTGATACTCTCATTAAAGTATTTATCTCAAATGTTGTTCTCACAAAATAGGTCTAGCTGTGAAATCATTACTATGTATACTGTGCAATTCTTTACTTGACAGCATTTTCTAACTAAATTATAATTTGTGCTACGTACATTTTTTTTCTCATTGGCACCATTCTGTTAACCGTTTAGATGGTATGGTGAAGTATTATTTCTTTTAGAATAATGAATATTTTGATTAGATATAGATGAAAACTATATTCAAACGTTTTGTATAGTAGCATCCACTTTTCTGTCCCATATTATTCTATTAATATCATTTTTGCCCCTATTGAGGAAAAGAGAAATAAAAGTTCATAATCATACGATCAAGTTAGCCAGGGAAACTGAAATAACAGATTGTTACTTTGCTTTTGTGCCTACAAAGGGGTAGAAATATGGTAGTGGTATTTTTATTATTATGTCATTAAAGTCTATCTAAAATGTATATGGTTTCCATTTTAAATGCTTGGAGCACCTCCACGGCCACCCACTAACAATCAGTAGTCACTTCCACTACAGATTGTCTTCTACAGCGCCTCGTCCTTTTAATCACTTTCCTTCTTCCCGATAGGTTTTATACTTGATTTGGGTGTTAATTAGTCATTTAGTCATTTCTATCTTTCTTTTGTTGGATAGTGGTCAAAGTGTGTGTGTGTGTGTGTGTGTGTGTGTGTGTGTTGGGGGAAGCTGGGATGACAGTGAGGGAGATAATTACATAGTGTGGTGGAGCAGGGCAGACAGAGAAAGCCTCAAGGGGATCTGTCTTAAGGGTCTATATGTAAAAGACATTCAGATATTCAGACCTTTTACACTGGCAAGATTAAATCCTGCATGAACATTTAGTATATAGATTTCTGCCAAAACAACTTTCCCACACTGTGCTGCAATATGAAAAGCCATTATTTTTACCCTAGCCTTGTTTTGATGTTAGTGTTTTGTATAACATTGACTATTGCCTGTTGCAATGATGGAAGTGCATCCTTGATCTCCATTCAAGAGCAGCTCTTCATGGGTAAGTCTGTCACAAACAGTGATGACATACTTTTGCTTATTCAATCTGTTTCTTGTCTTTGGTTTCCAAGAGATTGATTACCTTGAGAATGCTAGGACAGATTTGTTGTTCATAGAAAAGACTATAAATTATGAATAAGTATAAGTATATTTTAGTATTATATTCTAATATATATCAAAAATTTTCAGATACATTTATTTAATAGAATGGTAATTCTATGCTCCTTAGCAATTCATTATTAATTTATTTTTATTTTACAACATCCTGATCAAAACAATGTGTTAAGTTAGGGAGTTCTCTAGAATTGTCTTAAGAGAATAGGAGAGGTATATTTTAAAACCAGGAAGGAATCAAGAATCACAATGAGCATTTGGCACTGCCAAGGAAAGAGATGGAGAATGGAGTGACATGATGAGTGCCCTTGGCAACCCCTAGGATCAAGGGCACAAACATCCCTTGAGTGGGGATTGCAGCAAATGAGAGAAGAAAATTTACCCAAGGAGAAGTGAATGAAAATTATGAAAATAGCTCTTCTTTTGCAACTCTGCTTAAGGCTTTTTTTCTGCAGGGTGAATTATAGTGCCTAAATTAAAAAAATGAACATCGTATTTATGTTTAATTTATTTTTTCTTATCTTGCCTACCATGGTAAATGTTAGTGGCCTATATTAGAAAATAAGTTACTTGAGACTAGAGAGTTGATCTATTTTGATCTTTGCTATTTTCTCTGCACCTATAATAGAGCTTTACACTTAGATATTTTTCAGTAAATGTGAGTACAATTTGCATAATATCATATTATCTATAAATACATTTAACTGGCAGGGCAAAAACTTTAATACTTAGCAAAAGCCTACAAAAGACCAAAAGAAAGTAAGAATGGTGACTTCATTAGACCAGGATGCCCTGGATGCATTAGGGGTATTAGGATGTATTAGGGATGTCAGATCTCTATGAGGATCTGAACTGCAGATCTGATGAAGGTATCAGCATTGATCCATATGTTAAATAATAGAAAACACTAACTTATTCCTCATTGTAGGAAAAATTAAATACGAATAGAAGTTCTAACGTTTTCCATACCCTAGTCAATGTTTTTGTATTCAACTTACCATTGTTCTAACATGCACATATATTTTTCTTAGCATGTTTATATCAGTGCATATTTTATTATTTTATTTTAGATTAACTTTTAAAAAGCAAGTAGTTCTTACTAAGATTTCTATAGATTTGAAATTCTATAGATTTTCAAAATGTAAATATCAGAAAATAACTTTATTTATTTATTTATTTGAGATGGGGTCTGTATATGTTGCCTGGGCTGATCTCAAAATCTTGGGCTGAAAACATCCTACTACCTCAATCAGCCTCCAAAGTACCTGGAATTACAGGTGCAAACCACCACACCCAACTCCACAGAAAATAACTTTAGAAATGTGCATAGAAATTAATCTTGTGAGGCTTCATGCAGATTTGATTCTGTGTTTACAATAGGAAACTTCTTATATTATGGCTGAAGAAATTATAAACTTAATCCTAGGGGTTGGTCAAGAAACTGAACTGTACAACATTTGAAAATAATGGTCTAAAATATATTTTATTTTCAGTAAAGAAAATTCTTTAAGAAAGTAAAATATTTAAACTGGCATGTATAAGGAAAATGGATGTGCTACAATCAGGAGTAGGTTGAGGCAGACATCTGGTCCAACATGACTCAGTGAGTTTGGAGTGCAGGCGCACAACACCACTTATTGGGTAACCATTCCTGTGAGCTAGTGCTTGTCTCTGAGCCACTATAATCTGCAAGGAGTATAACTACCCTGCCACCTCCACCATGTAGGAGGAGGGAAAGAGAGTAAAGCTGCTGACACTGTGAGTGCATGCATGCATAAGAGAACCAGCCGCCTTGCAGGCAGACAGAGAGAGAGCTGGCCATCTTGCAGGTGGACAAAGAAAGTCGGCCACCGTGCAGGTGGACAAAGAGAGAGAGCTGACTGCCTTGCAGGCAGACAGTGGGGAGCAAAGAAATGGCGTGTGTGTCAGGGAGTGTAGCTGCAGGCATGGGGGTGGCAGGAGTCACGGAGCCAGCTGCTGAGAGGGGCTGCAGCCAGAGCGGGCAGCCAAGACAGACTGATGGAGAGAGAGAGCATAATAAAGCCATATTTCACCTGCCTACAGGCCCCATGTGTTCTTTTAGCTACCCGCTCACCACCTGGCCACCTACTCCCCTCAGACCTCAGCTTGGGCCAGACCCTGACCCTTGGCATGACAGTACGTAATTTATTTTGCCTTTTTTTTTTTTTTGGTGTTTTCTACTGCTCCAATTGGTAAGGATTTGTAGAGCTTTGTAATAAGCCCATGTAAGTTGGCTTATGATTATTATATAAATGTACATTTAAAATCAGGTCTATTATTTAAGGCATTATAATTTAGAGCAAATTTCTTAACCTTTCTAAGCCCTGATTTCCTATTGTGTAAAACAATACAAAAAAAAATAAGTTATTAACACCAACTATGAACTGAGATAACACAAATAAATTATCTAGTGCAGTGCCTAACTCTGACTCCCTTGTCTTCTTGTTGATTCTAAAGGTCTGTTAGCCTTATGACCTAGTCCTTGTCCTTTCCCTGATTTGCTCTGTGTGAAAAGATGCTGACTCCTGCAGGTTGTGTTTCTCAGGCTCCTGTAGCAGCTGGCTTTCAGCTGGGGCTGGTCAATGGCAGGAGGCACTAGTAGAAGATTGGAAGGTGGAAAGAAGTATCTCAGCTTGTGTATCTGGCAGCTGCTAGCTCACCCAGTGGTTTCGGTGCCCATGGATAGGTTTTTGTGTTTCCAGCTTCTGCTGTGTGACTCCAGCTCCCGGATTCTGGTAAAATTCACTTCCTATGATCTCAAGGGTCCCTCTGACCAGAGCGTGGATGAAGCTAGTTCTAGTTCTATAATTCTTCCTGCAGCTGATACTCACAGTTGCCTTGCCAACTTCCACTCAGCATCTCTGTTCTTCCATCATCTACAGAACAAAATTCTTATGTTGAGGTCCCTGTATCTTAAAATCTCCAATGCTTTGTGTTTCTGAGTTAGACCTAGTATTAGTTTTCTGCTGCTGTGTACCAAATTACTCAAAATTAACAGCTTAAAAGTACAGCCATTTATTATCTCACAGTTCTGTAGGTCAAAATTCCATGAGGACTCAACTGGGTTCCCTGCTTAGGGTCTCACAAGCAACGATTGCGGTGCCAGCTAGGGCCGGAATCTTGACACTCTGGAAAAGAATCTACTGAATTTATTGAGGTTGAAGGCAGAATTCCGTTATTTGTAGCTATAGGTGTTTTCTTGCTGGCTCTCAGCTGAGGGCTGCTCTCAGTCCCTAAAGGTGGTGTGCTTCCCTCACCACATGGACTTTTTAACAATGGAGAGTATTCCTCACATGGAATCCTTCTCACGCTTTGAAAATCTCTGATGGCCTCTTCTGTCCACAGCTGGAGGAAATTATCCTCCTTCAAAGAGCTTATGTGTTTAAGTCAAACCCACTTGGATAATCTCCACTGACTAGTAACATCGATTACATCTGCAAAATCCCTTTTGCCTCCTAAGGTAATATAATCATGGGAGTAATGCTGGGGAAGAAGGTCATTGTAGATAGAATTCTGTCTTCCACAGGCCTTAAGTGATCCAACACTTCTGGCGCTAGCCAGGTTTGTGTCCTTGAGCTAATCATTTAACCATCAAAGACCTTAGATTCTTCATTTGTAAAACATTTATAAATAAGAGAGCTAGGCATACTGATTGCTAATGTTCTAGTTCTAGTTCTATCATTCTACAATTTTGTCATCTGAGACCTACATTACTTGGGCTAACAGGAAGAATGGTGAGGGGTTTTGCTATCTTCTCTTGTGCCCATCCCCTTTCACTGGGGAGTATTTGGATTTCATTTGAAAAATAGAAAATTGAGTTTTGCCAGAAACATTTCTTAAGTATAGTCACAATGAAAATACTTATATTTCATTGTATTAAACGTCAATATTCAGGAGTGAGTTGCTACTTTTAGTGGTGCCAGTTGTGTCGGAAGTTTTGACACGGGTCAGTAAGCCCCACGTCAGTGTTCAGAGTGACGCTCTGGTATGAGGTGAGCAGGATGGAGAATATAGAAAGGCTAATCCCAGAGGGTTAGAGGAGAACTCAACCTAGTAAGAGTCTCAGATGATATAACAGCCCTGGCATCTCAGATGTGTTACATAACATCTCTGAACTTCACTTATATCCTCTGTAGAATGAAGAAATTCACTCGGGGACTTTTAGGGTTCTTCGGGTTTTAAAAATAGATAATCCTTCTCTATAATACAGCCTTGGCTGTAATAAAAACACAGTAACCATATGTACAATGAAATTGTAAGTTTGTTAAATTCTCAGGCAGAATGAACACTGAATACTTTAAACACTCATATAGAAAATTATTTTCATTAAAATATTTCAGTGTATAGTTTTTGGATGTTACAATTCATGACTGTAAACCACTCCCTTCCACCTCCATAGATCTATTCCTTCTGGATTAATATACATATATAGTACGCCCTTATAAAGGTGAAAAAAAAAAAGAAAAATATATACTAGCACACCAACATCTGGCAGTCACATAGTGCCCTCTTCTGGCTAAAGATCAAACCACAACTTTTCCCTGTGCTATGACATTATCTGTACATTTGCATGTTATTTTACGTCTTTTCTACACATTTACTTTGTGCTATCTGTTTCAATAATTCTTAATGTTTAATTGTTATCAGTTTTAATAATCAATGTGTCTTATCGATGCTGTACGCGTTCACCTGCTTAGCAACTTAGTTTAATAAACACAGGTAATCTACAAGTTTTTTCTTTTTTTTTTTTCTGCAAAAGTTTAGACTATGATCTAGTTGGGATATTTTTACTGACAAAATTAACCAGATTGCCACATTCACATTGAACTTTTAAAAATACAGTGATAAACATGTTCTAAAACAACACAGTGTATTTATAATTAATATTTCAGTTTCTGCCTCTACATATGTATGGGAGTTTACTAAATTATTTCCATTCCCCTCTAACTAGGATAAACCACACTGTGATATTATTTTCCCATTCTTGTTATTATAGTTTTTACCCAACTGTTTCCATGCTAAATTATATATTTGATCATAAAGGGATTTAGAAATGAAATATAAAGCCAAGAATAATAGTGAGTCTATTTGATTTTAACCAAATAACTGTGATTTGAGGAAGTAATTTAATGATTTTGCCTAATGTCTCCATTTACAACAGTGATTATCAACCCTTAGGGCCACATGAAGATCACCTGGGGATGTAGTGGGAAGAGTACATTTTCTCCAGTAGCAACACATGTGACATTCTCCAGACACATTGAGACCCTTTGATGGCCTTATACTTAGTGACTACACAATCTATCACCTAAATCAGGACACTTTTGAGTGTGAAAGAGTCATTATTAAATAATAATTATTACTAAGAATTACTTATGCCATGGTACTGGCCTAAATTGGGGCTACTGTAGGCAAAGCAGAAGTCGAATCAACATAATTATATTACAAAATGTATTCAGTAGAGTATGGAAAACTGAACAAATTCTGTTTTTACTTCTATTTTCAATGGCATTTCTCATCTTCTATTTACAATTTTCTGTTGTATGGCAAATAGAAATCATGTTAAACCTTTACTCATCTTAGAGCCAGATGACCTAGTTTCAAATCATGACAAATGACTTAGCTTTTTTGTGCTTCAGTTCCCTCAACTGTAAGATGGGAATATTATTAGTAATTAGCTTATAGGAGCGTTTCAAGTACTAGAGAGTTAATAATGACTGAGTAAATATGTCGGTTATGTTTAAAATAGTATCTGGAGCCTAGTAAACTCTAGTATTAATAATGAAATTATTAGTTTTTGAGAGTGAATACTAATCTGTTTGAGGTTTTATAAAGAAACGATAATTTCAGAGGTTATATTTATTTCAGGAAAGCAACATGTAGTAGGCAGCTTCTCACACGGCTCCGACTTCCTCCTTGTGCTCAAACTGCAGTATGTTCTTTCTCCCCTTGAGTGCAGCCTAGACCTAGTGACTCATTTCGAATGAACAGAACAAACGGCGAAAGTGATGAGATGTCACCTCTGTGATGAGCTACAAAAAGACTGACTTCTATGTTGCTCTTCCTCCCTTATTTTTCTTTCTCTCTTGTATCCTTGCTCTGAGAGAAGCAAAATGCCATGTTGTGGACAGTTGTATGGAGAGGCCCACGTGGTAAGTAACTGATGATGTCTCTGGCCAAAAGTCAGCGAAGACCTGAGGCCTAGCAATAACCCTTTCCATTAGCAAATGGTAATTTAAAAATATTCAAAGAGTCAAAATGTATATAGTGGGAAAATGAGATTTCTTCAGTTTCCATACACACACACACACACACACACACACACACACACACACACACACACAATCTAGTCTATCTCTTCCCATAATGAAAATCATTAGAATTTCCAAATTAAAAAGTTTAAATTGTACTAGGAAACAAAAAGACATTTAATTATAAATCCAGTCTTGATAGAAATTCTAGTATGGAAATTAAACTGCCTTTGGGACTGAATGCATTTTAAGAATATAATCCTAACGGTTCATGTCAGTTTTACCACTTGGTAGCGCTACAGTGCCAGATAACCCTTAAAACCTGTTCTGTTTTTATGGACGCAAATTTTTTTTTTTTTTGAGAAATGTAGATAAAATGCATAATTTTAATCATTATTTGGAAGTGTTTTCTCCACCCTTACCAAGCAATTTCTGTAACATGTCAAACAGAAACCTTTATATGTAAAGGTTTCTTGGGCTGTTAATGGAAGACAATTTGCTTATTTTTATTTTTCATATAGATGATTTGAGGAGGATATTCTTTGGAAAATACTTACATATTTGTAAGTAAATATGTTAGTAATTACTTATATGTTAGAAAAATATAATATATTAAAATTTGAAGAATAGTTGTCAGGTCTTCTAGATATTTATGTGTGATATTATGAGAAGGAAAAGTGAACATTCCTGTAGAACAAGGTCAATGACAGAATTCCTGAGTCAAGCAGTGGTAGAGAAAGACTGATTTTTGCAAGGATGAAAGGACAGACAAAAGGTGGAAATGTTGGTCACAGGCAAACATAAATTCATTCTCTAATCCTTACAAACTATTAGAATGATTATATTTGGTAAACTCAGGTCTCCAATCCTTTATCTCAAAATTTGGGGGTCAACATGCATTAGAATTAAGAAATGTTGAGATTTTAAAAGAAGAATACTGCCTTCAGCAGTATTTATATCATATATAGCAGTACATAACATTCTCAGCAATGTTTGAGCTAGCACTCCTTCTTGTTGTTGAAGGTTAGATTCCACAAGAATCAGACTCTGAAACAGAGGTTCAGAGAAGATGTTTATTAGAATGTACTCTTAGCTTCAGGTAAATTTATGGGAAGATGTTGATTTGATACAGTCCTTTTGCATTTTCCTGAACTGGGGTGAGGAAGATGAGCCTTCATACCCCACTGTGATGAGTCACTGGATACAGGCTGCTGCTGAATAAAAGAAGGCTTGTCCTGGCATCCTTCCCAGCAGCTGAGGGACTAAATCTTTCATTCCTGCTGTGTGACCCAGACCACTATCTTTGAGGTTTCTGAGCTTCAGGTCATCAAGCCCTTCTCAGGAAAAGGTTACCAAATTTGTCCATTGACCACCCAAAACTTAGCAAGAGGATACTAGGAGATGTACAAATGATTAGCAGAGCATGAAACATATTCCTCCTCGTGCTTTTGTGTCACTTTTCTTCTGGTGAAAAGAGTCGATTCCTACCAATATGCTAACTCCACTTCTTGCCTTCTATTCACTTGCAAGAAGAGCATAAAGTATCTAAGAGGCAACCATTAACTTATAGTTCAGCAGGGCTTTTCTTGTGTGTCCTGGTCAAAATGTTCTCTTGGAATAAGACAACTTAGAGTTGCAAGGAAAAGAGGCATAGAATCACTAAGTGAGTCATTAAGAGTGATAATAAAGGGGATTAATCCTGCTTCTACACTTTGGCTCCAAGACTCATGCATAATACTTATTGGGGACACAGAATCACAAATAAAGGCCTTTGAAACAAGTGGACACTCTGTCCTGGAGGAATAGTATGAACATCTCCTCTGAACTGCCACTTCAGCTTTGCCTTCAACAGACCACTCCATTGTGTTGTCTGACCAGCAGCTTCCGAAGGGCACAGTACGTAATGTGACCAGTGGATCATGTGTATTATACACCTCCCTTGCTATAAAGTGGGTTCTTCAGTCTGACATAATATTACATGGAATTTTGTGGCAATGGACCTTATATTTTACAGGTCCTAGCTGTTGCCTCTTGCATAGTCTCCATCTCTGCCATCATTGACACTTCTTTCATGAGTTCCTTGTGCCAACACGAAGTGACTGATGTTAGAAGCTGGCTCATGTCAACTGGCCAGTCAGTTTTGTTTACCTTGATGGTCAGTGCCTCTTCCATGGCAGAAGGTCCCTAGTGTACTTTAACATGCAATATGAAGCCACATATCTCCACAGTGAGTGACCTAATGCCTCCACCTCACACCTCCTTGTTGAACCTGATCTTTCAACATTTCTCTTTCAGGCCTCTGATCAGCCAAGCCACTTACCATTGCTTATGATTTCGGATCTGTACTAAGTTTGAGCTTAGATATGGCAGCGAGGTGACTCTAATAAAACACTGGGGCAAAGACAGAAGCAGATTGGATACCAGAATCTCATGTTACAGCAGATAACTGTAACCAGTCAACTGTGACCCTGGAGCAACAGAATGAATGAATTGCTCCAGGATGGAATGAATAACACAATCTTAGAAGGAAATTAGAGGAAAGACTGAGAAAATGCTCTTTACTTAGTGACCACTAGCTGACATCACAAATAATGGTTGAATAATGAAACAGAACAAAACATAGGTTTCATTATTTCAAAATGCTTATCAAAGAGGTGGTAGGAAAAAAGCATTCCGAAGAACTCTTCGGTGTTCAGATATATAGGTTATTGTCACATTAAACTTAATTTATTTCAAATCCCACAAAACGAACTTTGAGAAAAGCAAATGTTCAGCATGCAAACACTTCTACTTCTAGAACTTGTACATGTTTCTCAGTTTCAAACTTTGGGCTCATCTGTGACTCTTACATCCCTTTAAATCCTACATTGAACCAATTACTATAATTTTTCCCTTCAAAGGCAGCTGACATTCATACATTGTGCTTTGCTTTCTTCTCTGGCTTCTGATTACAAATCCTTGTTTTATTTTTTGATTATTGGAATAATTTTCTAACTGAGCACTCCCTGTTTAAACAACCTGCCTACCACTGCTGGATAAGTTTTCCTTAAAATCTATTTTCAGTATCTCATTATTTGTTTAAAAATATAAACAATAGAAAGAAAAGATGCGTGTTAAGTATCCTTAAGCAAATTAAAAAAGAAAACCCTAACTGAGAAAGTATATTTGCAATATATTGAATGGATTGGTGTTTAAACTAGGTAGCATGTGAGGGATGCTTGCAGTTCAGTAAGCAAGTGACTCTAAAGAAAAATGGAAGAAAATATTAAGTGTACAGTACAAAATCATTTTGAAATAAAATTAGTGTACATAAATACGATACAGAAACCCCCAAATGCTAATGGTGGTTTTTTCAAGGAGATGGAATAATGATTGATCTTTCTTTTCTAATGTAAAAATCTTTTAAAATATGGAATATTTTAGATAAAATGAGAACCCATTGCAAAGAAGCTAAAAACCTTGAAATAAGATTAGACGAATGGCTAACTAGAATAACCAGTGTAGTGTAGAGAAGTCTTTAAATGACCTGATGGTGCTGAAAACCATGGCATGAGAACTAAGTGGTGAATGCACAAACTTCAGTAGCCAAATTGATCGACTGGAATAAAGGGTATCGGTAACTGAAGATCAAATGAATGAAATGAAGTGAGAAGAGAAGCTTAGAGAAAAAAGAGTAAAAAGAAACAAACAGAGCCTCCAAGAAACATGGGACTATGTGAAAAGACCAAATCTACGTCTGACTGGTGTACCTGAAAGTGACAGGGAGAATGGAACCAAGTTGGAAAACACTCTGAAGGATATTATCCAGGAGAACTTCCCCAACCTAGCAAGGCAGGCCAACATTCAAATTCAGGAGATACAGATAATGCCACAAAGATACTCCTCGAGAAGAGCAACCCCAAGACACATAATTGTCAGATTCACCAAAGTTGAAATGAGGGAAAAATGTTAAGGGCAGCCAGAGAGAAAGGTCGGGTTACCCACAAAGGGAAGTCCATCAAACTAACAGCAGATCTCTCGGCAGAAACTCTACAAGCCAGAAGAGAGTGGGGGCCAATATTCAGCATTCTTAAAGAAAAGAATTTTAAACCCAGAATTTCATATCCAGTCAAACTAAGCTTCATAAATGAAGAAGAAATAAAATCCTTTTCATACAAGCAAATGTTGAGAGATTTTGTCATCACCAGGCCTGCCCTACAAGTGCTCCTGAAGGAAGCACTAAACATGGAAAGGAACAACCAGTACCAACCACTGCAAAAACATGCCAAATTGTAAAGACAATCAATGCTAAGAAGAAACTGCATCAACTAACGAGCAAAATAATCAGCTAACATCATAATGACAGGATCAAATTCACACATGACAATACTAACCTTAAATGTAAAAGGGTTAAATGCACCAATTAAAAGACACAGACTGGCAAAGTGGATAAAGAGTCGAAACTCATCAGTGTGCTGTTTTCAGGAGACCCATCTCACGTGCAGAGACACACATAGGCTCAAAATAAAGAGATGGAGGAAGACCTACCAAGCAAATGGAAAACAAAAAAAGGCAGGGGTTGCAATCCTAGTCTCTGATAAAACAGACTTTAAACCAACAAAGATCAAAAGAGATAAAGAAGGCCATTATGTAATGGTAAAGGGATCAACAAGAAGAGCTAACTATCCTAAATATATATGCACCCAATGCAGGAGCACCCAGATTCATAAAGCAAGTCCTTAGAGGCCTACAAAGAGACTTAGACTCCCACACAAAAATAATGTGAGACTTTAACACCCCACTGTCAACATTAGACAGATCAACGAGACAGAAAGTTAGCAAGGATATCCAGGAATTGAACTCAGCTCTGCACCAAGCAGACCTAATAGACATCTACAGAACTCTCCACCCCAAATCAACAGAATATACATTCTTCTCAGCACCATATTGCACTTATTCCAAAACTGACCACATAGTTGGAAGTAAAGCACTCCTCAGCAAATGTAAAAGAAGAGAAATTATAACAAACTGTCTCTCAGACCACAGTGCAATCAAACTAGAATTCAGGATTAAGAAACTCACTCAAAACCAACCAACTACATGGAAACTGACCAACCTGCTCCTGAATGACTACTGGGTAAATAACGAAATGAAGGCAGAAATAAAGATGTTCTGTGAAACCAATGAGAACAAAGACATCACATACCAGAATCTCTGGAACACATTTAAAGCAGTGTGTAGAGGGAAATTTATAGCACTAAATGCCCACAAGAGAAAGCAGGAAAGCTCTAAAATTGACACCCTAACATCACAATTAGAAGAACTAGAGAAGCAAGAGCAAACACATTCAAAAGCTAGCAGAAGGCAAGAAATAACTAAGATCAGAGCAGAACTAAAGGAGATACAGACACAAAAACCCTCCAAAAAATCAATGAATCCAGGAGCTGGCTTTTTGAAAAGATCAACAAAATTGATAGACCGCTAGCAAGACTAATAAAGAAGAAAAGAGAGAAGAATCAAATAGACGCAATAAAAAATGATAAAGGGGATATCACCACCGATCCCACAGAAATACAAACTACCATCAGAGAATACTATAAACACCTCTACACAAATAAACTAGAAAATCTAGAAGAAATGGATAAATTCCTGGACACGTACACCCTCCCAAGACTAAACCAGGAAGAAGCTGAATCCGTGAATAGATGAATAACAGGCTCTGAAATTGAGGCAATAATTAATAGCCCACCAACCAAAAAAAGTCCAGGACCAGACCGATTCACAGCTGAATTCTACCAGAGGTACAAGGAGGAGCTGGTACCATTCCTTCTGAAACTATTCCAATCAATAGAAAAAGAGAGAATTCTCCCTAACTCATTTTATGAGGCCAACATCATCCTGATACCAAAGCCTGGCAGAGACCCAACAAAAAAAGAGAATTTTAGACCAATATCCGTGATGAACATTGATGCAAAAATCCTCAATAAAATACTGGCAAACCGAATCCAGCAGCACATCAAAAAGCTTATCCATCATGATCAAGTGGGCTTCATCCCTAGGATGCAAGGCTGGTTCAACATATACAAATAAATAAATGTAATCCATCATATAAACAGAACCAAAGACAAAAATAACATGATTATCTCAATAGATGCAGAAAAGACCTTTGACAAAATTCAACAGCCCTTCATGTTAAAAACTCTCAATAAATTGGGTATTGATGGGACATATATCAAAATAATAAGAGCTACTTATGACAAACCCACAGCCAATATCATACTGAATGGGCAAAAACTAGAAGCATTCCCTTTGAAAACTGGCACGAGACAGGGATGCCCTCTCCCACACCTCCTATCAATATAGCATTGGAAGTTCTGGCTAGGGCAATCAGGCAGGAGAAAAAAATAAAGAGTATTCAATTAGAAAAAGGGGAAGTCAAATTGTCCCTGTTTGCAGATGACGTGATTATATATTTAGAAAATCCCATCGTCTCAGCCCAAAATCTTAAGCTGATAAGCAACTTCAGCAAAGTCTCAGGATACAAAATCAATGTGCAAAAATCACAAGCATTCTTATACACCAATAACAGAGAGCCAAATCATGAGTGAACTCCCATTCACAAAAATAAATGTTATATCTATTTTAAAGAGAGTATCTGAGGATTGCAGACTGCATAAATCTCTAACATGGTAGTCTATGTACTGTCGGGTGCTCCATTTCTCCATTTCCCTTCCCTCCCTCACAAAACCCACATACTCTGGAGGCTCTAGCAGGGAAGACAGTTATTTCTGTACCGTGGCTGCACAACTCTTCAGTGTTTGGATTCATGGCCTTTTTCAACATGCAGCTTCAGGGAAGACACACACAATGTCAACCAGGCAGACCAAATGCCACCTCAATCCAGACAGTAACAGGGTGACAGATTTCAGAGTTAGAGTCCCTTCATATTCAAATGAAGTAGTTATATTTAAGGATATTAAAATATATTAAAAGATTCATGTTTATGAACAAAAGCATAAAACATGTGTGTTATATATAAAAGTATACTTAAGGGAAAAATGAAGCACCATGTTTTAAGTTGCAGTTAGCTTAGATTATCTGAGATAACAATTGACTTAGAGACATCTTCAGAGAGTGGTAGAAAAATTGCTTTCCTTCTCACTACCACCCCCCATCTTGCAGAAACAATGAGAAAAAATAGGGTAAAGAATTCTTAAGAACTTGAGAGCATCATACCAAAAAAGTAAACAATGTATTTCTTAAAGGAATCCAATTTATCAACATTTTCAGAGTGAAATCACAGAATTTGAAAAAAGATGTCACTTTTTTAGTGCATACCATATGCTAGGTACCTTCTTATACATTAATTTCCTTGAAGTTACATATCCATTCCATAGAATATATATAGAAAAGAGTTTAGTCTAGCTAGTTTAGCAGAAATAATAAAGGAAATTAAATATCTCCTAGAATCTCTGAAGAAGCAGACTTAGATGCTGCACTGACAGAAATAGTACAGGAAGGAAAAACTCCAAACTAAGATTTACCCATAAAAATTATTCTGAGAAGTTACAAAGCATAAAAGAAAGCATTAAAAATGGTATTATAAGAAATTGCAAGTACATTAGAAAACATATTCAATATCTGCTTTCAACTTTTAAATGTTAGCTTCAACCAAGTTAAGGTTCATTGTACGTAGTCAAAAGAAATATGTGTCCTTCACATGTACTGACATTAATTTTAGTTCTAACAATGTTTAAACAAATTCAACAAATTACAAGACACTCAGAAAAATGATCAGTTAAGTTATCAATTAACAGGGTAGAATAGGTTATTCACTCACAATTACTTGTTTTCTCTTTATCTTTGCCATGGTTTCTCATAGACAGGAAAAAAACTCTCTGTCCCATTGATGTTGGTGTTGGGCTTAGCCATGTCATTTGATTTGTCCAGTGGAGTGTGAGTGAATGTAGCATACACCTGTTCAAACAGAAGCTGTAATTGACTTGTTTGGGTTGGCTCTGTCCCATCTGAACAGTTGTCCTCTGCCGTAAGAATATCATGTCTCAGATAATGACTCCCTCAGAAAAATTCCAGAAGTGAGAGAACTCATGGAGCTGGGTTAAATCCAGTGGGGGGTGTAGCCCTCAAGTTGTATTCACAATAAAAAGTGTGTATTGACAGAGCCATGGAAATTTTGGGTTTGTTTGTTGTCATGGTAAAAGTCAATTAATATACAGGGAAACACAATAGTTTAAAATGTGGTCAAATTTAGAAGTTACTGAATTAGGAAGCAGTGGCAATGGAAAATTCCTAAGATTAAATGTTCCCTTTTGAATTAATTTTCCTTTCATATACCATATTATTTCTCTTGACAAAAAAAATTATTATTTCTCCTGACAAAAAAAATACCTTATTGCAAAAGAAGAGGGGCCTATTCTACAGGGACCTTGTTGTAGTAAAATAGAGTGTGTGGATATATATATCCACATATCCATGTATATATCGATCGATCTATCTATCTATCTATCTATCTATCTATCTATCTATCTATCTATCTATCTATCTATCTAGAGAATAGATTTATCTATCTATCTACCTATCTATATATCACTTTTTATATAATATATGAACATCTTCAGAGAATTTCCTGGCTCTGTGTTATAGTAGTTCTTGTTAATCATAATCAGTTTTTAATATAAGAAAAATTGAATGTAGAATTCAGAAGTGATTAAAATTAGTATGAATTACTTCAAAACAATGCTAAAATTTCTGTGAACTAAAGTTAAGATTGCTGGGCATGTTCAAATAAGGCAAAGTTGTTTTCTGTTTGTTTGTTGTTTTTGTTCTCAGATAAGAAGGGTGTAGTTACCTTATATCTAAATCGTTACAAAGTCTTACTTATTGCTGATCCTCTCTCAGTTTGTTTAATTTTGACTAACCAAACCAAATTGTTGTTGTTCAGTAAAGACACATTAGCCTAAAAATCTGTCAATACTAGGATCAAGTGAGTGATTGACTGAGATCGACTGAATTGGTGAGAAAGAAAAATAAAACCCTAAAACTATAATACAGATTTATTTATTCCTGTCATGAACATGACTTCACAATTGCAAGTGCTGGGTTATAAACAAGTTTAAAATTTATTTAAAAAGCAAAGCAGTAAATGGTCTAGTTGAGGAGATAGTGGATGTATGTTCATAGGAAAATACAAAAACAAACAGACTAATGTTTTGTGAATGTATACACTCAGGATAAATTTTCCAGTGAAAACATTGTATACAGATCCAAAAAGTGCTTTACCTCAAAAAAGTGTGGAACAATAAGAAAATAATGTGCTCCGGACAAAGCCATTAGATTCAACAGGCAGCTCTGTTAATGATGAAGACTACTTTAGAAAATACATATAGAAAGCTTAAATAAAATAGTTCAAGAAATGTGAAAAAGCATATTTTTACAGGAGTAAAGTAATTACATAATAATATGTGATTATAAATTTGTTAACCTATTTGATGAAGTGAATATTAAAAGTCGATATTGTTAAAGTTAATTAAAATGGAGACCATGCCTGAAAAAAATCCCTGAGCTGACAAATCCAATTAGACCTCATAAATTACCTTAACCTTGCTCGATTTGCAAACATAAGTGAAATAACTGAGCTGTTTCTTGTAAATTCCTATATTAACAAAAAACAGAACTTAATCTCAATCAATCAGAAATAGCCAATTAACATATTATAATTAGCAACTTTCTAAGCAAAGAAACCAAGTAAGGCAACTGTACAACTGTAATCAATGAAATGTGTCTTTTTCTTTTACCTCAATGATAGTATTGTAAAAGCTTCCCTGGTGCATTTCCTTGGTGGGGTTCTCAGATGACTTCTGGTTCAGAACTGCCCAGTTCATGAAGCATCGTTGGTTGCAATACATTTTTAAAAATTGTAATGTGCTTCAGTTTACCTTTTAAATAGTATTTACAATTATATATACACAATTAGATGTTAATATGGTAAAGTTAGTGAAAAAACTTCCTTCTGGACCTTTTCCTTGGGAAAATCAAAGATGGCTTTATGTTTTAGGTTAATTCAGTAGATTACATGGTACCTAACTCCATTCTGAACCATATTCCTTTAATAGTTACCAACTTCTATTAATTAATCCCTTACCTATTTTCCACCAAAGATTAGTTCACTCACTTAAAAATTAACAAGTCTAGAACATAATTTACAAGAGAAGATGTCTCCTAACTTCAGAAGCCTAAAGTTTGATAAAAGAATTCTTCTTTAATGATTTTAACATGCATGATTATTTTCCTTTTGATTAATAAAGAAAAAGCTAGAATTTAAGAGCCAAAGGGTAAGCTGTCACATCAGGCTCTGACCAATCCTATGCTAATTAGGAAATTGCAGAGCCAATTAAGCAAGCAATGATTAGACTGCTGTCATTCATCAAAGGAAGCAGCTAAATTGGTTCTTTTGACTATCACATTTTAAACTGAACCTTCATTAAAACCACAAAGGGACATTTCTCTGAAAACAATTTAAAAAAAAGATTTAAAATCTAGATAATCTCTTTGGGGGATATTTTCTCAAAGAAAGTTTTAAAGTTCTGAATGTACAGCTTGCCTTTCACTAATAGGTAAAGACCCACAAATAAAAAGTACTTTCCCATTGACCAATGAGTAGATTAATATGAACCCATGTGGGTTATTCCTTCTGGAATAATGCCTAATAGGGCTGTCAAAGTTACACTGGTGTCTTAATCCATTTTATGCTGCTATAACAGAACACTTGAAGCTGGGTAATTTATAAAGAATAGAGGCCTGGCGCAATGGCTTACACCTGTAATCCCAGCACTTTGGGAGGCCAAGGTGGGTGAATCACGAGGTCAAGAGTTCAAGACTAGCCAGGCCAAGATGGTGAAACCTCGTCTCTACTAAAAATACAAAAATTATCCAGGCATGGTGATGGATGCCTGTAATCCCAGCTACTCGGGAGGCTAAGGCATAGAATTGCTTGAACCCGGGAGGCGGAGGCTGCAATGAGCGGAGATTGCGCCACTGCACTCCAGCCTGGGTGACACAGCGAGACTCCCATCTCGAAAAAAAAAAAAAAAAATAGAAATTTATAATTTATAGTTCTAAAGGCTGAAAAGTCCAAGGTCAAGGGGACTTCATCTGGCTAGGGCCTTCATCATCTCATGGTACAATGCAGAAGAGCAAGAAGGCATGGGGGTGGGTGTGTGTGTGTGTGTGTGTGTGTGTGTGTGTATGTGTATGTGAGAGAGATAGAGAGGGAGAGAGAGAAAAGAATGGTGCTGAACTCATATTATTAAAAATCAGGAACCCACTCCTGACATAACAAACCCACTCCCTTAATAATTGCATTAATCTATTCATGAGGGCAGAGTCCTCAATACATAATCACCTCGTAGAAGTCCCACATCTCACTCAACATTGCTGCATTGGGGATTAAGTTTCCAACACATGAACTTTGTAGGACACATTCAAACCTCAGACCCATGACCTCTCCAGTAAAACATAATCAGGTATAAAATAATCCAGATTCCCTTGGGACCTACCTGCAAAAATTTAACTTTGTACACTTCAGATAAGTTTAGTCCAGTGTTTTATTTTAAAGGATGAATTCTTTGAAGCACTTTTTTGGTCTACAATTTTAATCCAAAAACTTCTCTAAAAGTTGAGCATGTTGGCAAGTTTGTTTGGCTCCCACTCTCATCTCCCATTTTTTCTCTTGAGCAGCTAATTAAAATCCCAGAAAAGTTATCCCCCAGCCAATCCGTTGTTTCTTCACGTCTATGGAAGATTTGACATACATGCCATACTAGGGTGCTCTAGAGCTTTGCTCTTTGAAATGTGGTCTATGATCAAGAGTTGCTGACTAGAAATGCAGACTCTTAAGCCACATCTCTGACATTCCGTATCAGAATCTCTATTTTTATCTTAATAAAAATAGGATGGATTTATTTCTGGGTCCTCTGTTCTGTTCTGTTGGTCTCTGTTTTTATACCAATACCATACAATTTTGGTTACTATGGCTTTGTAGTAATGATAATAATATTTTAATAATAATGTTTTAAGGTAATATTAATACATAATATAATAAAGTAATATTAACAATAATTATTTTTTTAATAATATTTTGAAGTCAGTAGTGTGCTGCCTCCAGCTTTGTTCTTTTTTTTTTGTTCAAGTTTGCTTTGGCTATTTCAGGTCTTTGTGATTCCACACACATTTTAGATTTCCTTTACAATTTCTGTGAAAATTATCATTGATATTTTAATGGGGATTGCACCAAATCTATAGATTACTTTTGATAATATGAACATTTTAACAATATTAACTATTCCAATCCATGAACATGAAATTTATCCTTCAGTTTATTCGTGTTCTTTTCAATTTATTTCATCAACGTTTTATAATTTTCATTGTGGAGCTCTTTCACCTTTTTGGTTAAATTTATTCCTAGCCATTTCTCATTTTTGTAGACATTGTTAGTTGCATTGCATTGATTTCTTTTTCAGATAACCTGCTGTTGGCATATAGAAACACTACTGATTTGTGCATTTATAACAAAATGATTTTCAACATAGGTGCAAAGAACACACGTTGGGG
The DNA here is from genome assembly GCF_024542745.1 of Macaca thibetana thibetana. Taxonomy (NCBI): domain Eukaryota; kingdom Metazoa; phylum Chordata; class Mammalia; order Primates; family Cercopithecidae; genus Macaca; species Macaca thibetana. Next base: position 74,700,922 of record NC_065582.1, read on the forward strand.
AAAGGATGGTCTTCTCAATAAATGATGCTGAGAAAACTGGATATCCATATCTAGAAGAACAAAAGTAGACATCTATCTCTCACCACAAAAATCAACTCAAAATTGATTAAGGACTTAAATATAAGACCCAAAACTATAAAGCTACCCAAAGAAAACATAGAGAAAACACTTCATGACATTGCTTTGAATCAAAGTGTTAATAAGACCTCAAAATCATAGGGACACAAATGCAAAAATAGACAAATGGGATTCTATCAAAATACAACCCTTCTACACAGCAAAGGAAACAATCAACAGAGTGAAGAGGCAACATGCAGAATGGGAGAAAATATTTGCAAAGTATGCACCTGACAAGGGTTAATATCCAGAATACATAAGGAACTCAAGCAACTCAGTAGTGAAAAACCAAATAATCTGATTTAAAAATGAGCAAGAGATCCAAATAAACATTTCTCAAAAGAAGTCATACAAGTGGTCAACAGATATATGAAAATTCTCAACATCTTTGATTATCAGAGAAATGCAAATCAGAACCACAATGAGCTATCACTTCATCCCAACTAGAATGACTATTATGAAAAAAGGTAAGAAAATAAAAAATGCTAGTGAGAGTGTGGAGAAAGGAGAACTCTTACACACTGTTGATGAAGGTATAAAGTAGTACAGCCATTATGGACAACAGTATAAAGTTTCCTCAAAAAATTTAAAATGGAACTACCATATGATCCAACAATTTTACTACTGGGTATACAGCCAAAGGAAATGGAATTAGCGTGACAAAGAGATATCTGCATTTTCATGTTTATTGCACCACTATTCACAATCCCAAGATATGAAATCAACCTAAGTGTTTATTAACAGATGAATGCATTAAATAAATATGGTACACAATGGGATACTATTCAGCCGTAAAAAGAACAAAATCCTGTCATTTGTAAAAACATGAGGGGACCTAGAGGACATTACGTTAAGTGAAATAAGGCAAACATGGAAGGAAAAAATACTGCATGATCTCATTCATATGTGGATGTAAAACACTTGATGTCATAGAAGTAAAGAGTAGAATAGCGGTTACCAGAGACTGGGGAGAGTGCAGGGTGAGGACATGAAAATAAATTAGTTAATGGGAACAATATTACAGTTAGAGAGAAGAAATAAGTTCTGGTGTTCTATTGCACAGTAGAGTGATGATAATAAAAAAGTAATGTATTGTGTACTTTTAAATAGTTAAAAGAGATGACTTTGAGTTTTCTCACAACAAAGAAATGACAAGAGGCTGAGGTGATGGATATGCTTACTACCCTGATACAGTGTATACATATGTGTATATATATACACATATACATATATAAACATCACAGTGTACCCCATAAATAGAATGATTATTACATACCAATTAAAAACAAAATAATACTTACTTGAGGAAACAGAAATATCCCATTGGTTTTTCACTTTAACATTTGAGAAATAGTCTTCTTGATTTTGTTTTGTTGTTAATTTTTAATGCAGCGGTTCTAGCCCTACTTGCACATTACAGTTACCTCAGGAAAATTCTGAAATTTCCAGTCCTGATGCCTAGGCCGTACACCTGATTACATCAGAATTATTGCAGGTGAGTCCAGGCATCACCGTATTTTTAAAGTTCCCAAGTGATTCCAGTGTGCCACAAAGTATGAATCAGAATCACTTGATGAGCTTGTGAAAACACAGATTTGGGCCCCCAGTGTCCAGTTTCTAATGTAGTAGGTAATGATTGGGGTATAATATGTTATATTTTTAAGAACTTTCAAATTGCCGCTGCTCTAATGACCATGCTTTGAGAACCACCAATTTAGAGGGTGTGATTTGAGGGTGAAAATTTTTAAAAATAATTGTCCAGGAAAAAAATGTTACTCTATTTCCAGCTAATCCCTTGATATTACCTTATAAAAATTAATGAATTTACTATTTATGTCTTTACTCTGAAATCTGTCTTTACTGTGCTTCAGAAATCCAGTCACAGTAAAGATAAAGGTATGGAAATACCATAGATTTTTCAGCACCCTGAACAGTTCCATTTTAAAAAGTCACTTTCTATAGATAACAACACCTGAACACTGCTTAAGAACTCTTGCCAATGTGTTCCTCCTGCTAAGTTTTTATCTCACTGAATGACACCCCCATTTACCCAAGCTATCTAATCTCTCATGTCCCACAGTTACCTATGATTTTTTTTCCCTTATGTCCAGTATTTCAACAAGTTGTACTGATCATTTCTCTGAAACCCTCTTAATCATATTTCTTCTTCTCCTTATTAACCGAGCAATCAGCTCAGTCTGTCTCCTTTTATATTATCCTCTTTCTCCCTACCCCGTCCTTATCTAGTCAGGCATTGACTGAATTGCTGACACAAACTGCTGATCACGCACAAATCTTGTTCTCATACTTAAAAAATGTCAGTATTGTTTCATGACCCATAAAATAAAGTCCAAAAGTAATGTGACATTCAGAATAATTCCACAATCTGACCCCTAAGTCTACCTTTTCAGTCTATTGCCCACAAATGTTCATAAACCTGCTGAATTTTCAAACCACTAAATTTCTCATTGTTCCATGAACATGGTACTTTCATTCCTTTGCATATATGTATATATATATACAAGAATATATACACATGTTATACATACATATATAGATAAAGAAAACCCTTTATTGTTACTCTTCTTTCAAAATTCAACTCATCTTCAAGACTCAGATGTCACATCCTTTTCAATGCAAAGTCTTCCTCAATACTCTCCAGTAGAATTAACAATGAAATCCCTTTCTTGTGTTTTGTTATTTTGAGAAAGGGTCTTGCTCCATCATCCAGGCTGGAGTGCAGTGGCACGATCATGGCTCATTGCAGCCTCGACCTCACCCAAGTGATTCTCTCACCTCAGCCTCCCAAGTACCTGGGACCACAGGCACGCACCACCACACCCGACTAATTTTTTATTTTTGTAGATATGGGGTCTCCCTACGTAGCCCAGGCTGGCCTTAAACTGCTGGGCTCAAGCAATCCTCTGGCATAGGCCCCCCAAATTGCTGGGATTACAGGCATGAGCCACTGCACCATGCCCCAGTTTACTGTTTAACATTATCCTACTGTTAGTTTTACATCAATATGTCTCGCCTCACTCATCATAGTATCCTCCATAGCATTTAGCAGTATCTGGCTTTCAACGAAACTGTTGAATAGGTTGTTATGTGTGATAGAATCATCATCAAATCTTAATTCTCTATCGCTCAAGAGTTTTACTACACCCCTTTTCAAACATGTATGCCAGAAAGCAGAATCAGGAAAACTTATCTGTGTGATGTAGGTGGGAATTTTTTTTTTTCCACTAGAGTTCATATGGATTAAGAAATTCTGATAATATCACTACAGGTTACCTCAGCATTTTTATAAGATAATAAATTCCAAGCCCTCAATTGGGATTCTGAAGCCATATTTTTGTACTTCTATTACGAGAAAAGAGTTGTGTAAGAAAATAATAAAAAACGTTTTCTCATTAGGCAACAGCCATATTCTTATAAGTATTTAAAATAATAAAAACAATAATCTGGCTTTAATCAATTTCAAATACTGCAAAATACATTTTCACATCAACATTGAAATTAAGAGAGAATTTTTTTTTTTCTTGTTGAGCAAATGAGGACAAAGAGAAGCTAAATACAGTTGACCCTTGAATAATGTGGAGATTAGGAACACTGACTCCTTGGGCAATTGAAAATTGAATGTCAGCATAAGCCAGAGTAAGGAAAAAGACAACACCTTAGTTCAGAAGTTACTTAGCTGATATTGTAATATAATCACATAAATTAAGTTGTTTCAGAAACAATAAAATATCCAGATATTAAATGAGAGACAAGAATATAATTTAAAGTACCTTTTCACAAATATTTAAAAATATATAAGCAGCTTCATAGTTTATTATGTCTTTCCCTGATTTAATAAGAAATATTAAATATAATAATGAAATTTCTACTTGATGATACAGGGTCATTATATCAATTGTGAACTATAATATGGAAAAATCTCTTCTCCTCTTAACCCCATCCTTCATTGAACATTTGTACTAACCCCATCCTTCATTTAACATTTGTTTTTTTACCAAATTGTACCAGACATCTATGTTGTTCTAATTATTCCTATGTGTTTTTCTCATATGACGTCTTACTTTTTATTGTTGTCTGACCATTTGTTTATTTCTTGTCGCATAGCTCTTTGCCATTCTCTATAGATCTGAGAGTTTCAGTTGATCACAGTCAACCAAGCTTTAGAGCTATCAGAACAGATGTGTAATACAGAGACGTGGTTTGTGTGTTCACTTGAGAAACTAGTGGCAGGAGCAACCCAGTAAAATAATGGGGTCCATCCCAAGACAGCAAAGGAAGAATCACAAAGAAAATCTGATTTGGGGCACGAAAAGCCAGCCTAGATTTTTCTGAATGTCTTGGTCTTTGGGAAATCAATGTGACCTTATAAGTTATTTGCACCCGAGAGTCTCCTTATTTGGAGAGGGAAAGCAAGATTTGGAGCCTGAGACCAACCTCGAGGTTAGGCATGAAAGATGGAAATGGGACACCTTCTCTAGGAAGGATGGATGAGGATTGTATTTCAGATGAAGACAGGCTAGCAACTCGAATCAGTCCATGCAGGATTTTTCAGAAGTTTTTCCTCTTTTTCTTGAACATTAGCATTTAGTCTTCAGTTTCCTGATCATCTTTCACACTACTATTTCAGCTTGAAATTTCTGTAATTATCACGAAGACGTCACTGACTCCATAATCCTTTGTTTTTGGGTGGTGGCATAGGAAATTATGGCAGAGAGATGTGAGACTTTTCCTCTATGACAATTGCAACACAATAATGAAACAACAGTGGCATTGGGATTCTGGGGGTAATCACAGAGTGAGTGGCAGCCCCAGGCAGCACCGAGAGCTGTAGAGAGAAGAGTCAGTGCAGAGAAGTACCTGCCACTTGGTTTAACTGAGCAAAATAAAAAATACTTTTCTTTTTTTTTTTTTTTTAACCTAACTGTACCACAGAAAGATAAGCCTTAGTAGGAGAGGTGATAAGTTATAATCCAAATACAATAAATAGATGTTATCTACTATTTTATTAATTATATTTATAGTGATTTTCTGAGTTGTTCATATCATTTCAGGAGTCCAAGTTTGCCATAAAGCTCTTGATTTTTTAGTGGTAACTTTAAGAACAAATATAGTCACCTAGTTTTTCCAAAGCGACGTAAAAGACAAAGATTTGTGGTTCCCTGAAAAGTGTCTCCTGCCTGAGATTCACAGTTATTAACCATACACACATGTACATACACACAAGGCCTTCAGAGTGAGAGAATGTGCAGCTGTAAACTATTTTCCTATTTTTATAATATTCACATTTAGATACTTTGCTGGTCTAAGTTATCCATATCTATTAAAGATATACAGCATATTGGGCTGCGCACGGTGGCTCACGCCTGTAATCCCAGCACTTTGGGAGGCTGAGGCAGGTGGATCACGAGGCCAGGAGATCGAGACCATCCTGACTAACACGGTGAAACCCCGTCTCTACTAAAAATACAAAAAATTAGCCGAGTGCTGTGGTGGGCGCCCGTAGTCCCAGCTACTCGGGAGGCTGAGGCAGGAGAATGGCGTGAACCCGGGAGGCGGAGCTTGCAGTGAGCTGAGATTGCGCCACTGCACTCCAGCATCTCAACAACAACAACAACAACAACAACAAAGATATACTGCATGTTCTTTCCAAGAAAATTGTAGTAATAAATATTTAAATGTCTATAGTGGGCCATCATACATTATTAAGGGCACATCTCTCTGGGAGCTTTTAAAATCTATTAGGGAAGAACAGCTAGGGTACTGTAAGTCATTAACTAGAATAAATTGAAGGACAATTTTGAAGTTGCAACACAAGTGTTAGTTCTCTCCTGGGAATCAGAAAATGGGGTAAGAGTTTGAAATTAATCCACTCCCGAGTTTTGGCATTTCTGAGTATGTGTCATTCTGAACTCAATCTCCAAATAGAACATTGCTGTGTCTGTGTCTGTAGTTCTGCTGTCTAAATACAGTAGCCACTATCCGTATGTGGCCATCTAACATACAATATAAAGACTCTAGGTAATACAATTGTACTTTATATGGGACTCATGCTAAACGAGTAGGTTTTAGCTGCTCTTGCTACACACACAAAAAAAAGGTTACTATGAGGTGAAGGGCATGTTAATTTGCTTCACTACAGTAACTTTTACTATCTATATGTATTCTGTAACATCATGTTATAGAGTACACACAATACACACAATAAAAACTATTTTAGAAACATAAATTTAAATTTATTGCAAATTTATTTCTCAATCAAGTTAGCCACAATTCAAGTGCTGAGTAGTTACACATGGCTAGTGACTAAAATATTGGACAGTGTAGACATAAAACATTTTCATCATCTCAGAAAGTTTCATTGAATTGTGTTGATGAATAGTATGATTTTCCAGCTGGGTGCGGTGGCTCACACCTGTAATCTCAGCACTTTGGGAGGCCAAGGCGGGTGGATCACTTGAGGTCAGGAGTTTGAGAACAGCCTGGCCAACAAGGTGAAACCTCCTCTCTACTAAAAATACAAAAGTTAACCAAAAGTGGTGGGGCACACCTGTAGTCCAAGATACTTGGGAAACTGAGGCAGGAGAATCTCTTGAACCCGGGAGGCAAAGGTTGCTGTGAGCTGGGATCACACCACTACACTCCAGCCTGGCAAAAGAGGGAGACTCCATTAAAAAGCAAAAAAACAAAACAAAACAAAAAGTTGATTTTCCTTTTCTCTTCTTTTTCCTCTATATTGCTAAGGTACACAGTGAAATGTAAGTCATTATTGTAACATTTGGTAATGGCATATCCCAATATTTAGCTAGTATAGATAGGGGAGGAATCAATTTCATTTCCTTTTCTATTAAGGTTCTTAGTTCAGACATGTTTCTGAAAACAAAAGTCAGATTAACAAAAGAAAAATAAACATAAGCTTATTAACATGTGCTGTTCTATCACACAGGAGAGGCCTCAGTTCAAAAGTATTTCTCTCTCAAAGCAATGGCTCAGGGACCTTGCTTCAATTTAATAGCATTTTAACAAAGAGCCATAAATCCTATGTAGTGACAAGAAAAGAGAGAGAGAAGTTTCAGTCTTTTAAATGGTGGGAAAATGTGGGGAGATAGTAAAATCAATTCCCAGGTTCCTCTGGTATCTGCTGGTGCTTTCTCTGGGCTGATAAGTAAGTGCTGTCTCCAGTAAGCGAGGGCTGATGTCCTGTCATCAGGCAGAGAGAGCTGAGGCAGAGTCTTGCTCTTCGTTTTCAGTCTCTTTAACATAACAATCTTCAAATTTTTTCCTTTACTAACGAGAATGGAAGATAATTTAGTGACGTGCTGCATGCTTTTTGTTTTCATCATGTTTCTCTGACTTAAAAGACAATGCATTCAATCTTAACTCAGTCCCCATGTGTACCTAAGTCATGACCATACCTGTGAGAAAAGGAAATCCAATTGTTTATTCTCTCCATGTGCTGGGATATTATTTCTTGGTGTTACAGACTTTTAGAGAATAACTTACAATTTAGGAACTAACACATAATTAAACGAAAGTGTATACCTCTCCACTGCCAGGGGACAGGAGAGCACAGAGACCTACATTTGCTCACAGAAGCCTCAAAATAGTTTCATAAATTAGAGATCCTTGCACTAAGTTCAGGCTTGCTTGGTGAATTGCCAATGGATATTAAATTTAAATACCTCCCAGCCTCTCATCATGTGGCCATCAGGACAAACATAAGATCTCTGTTATTATTTCTTTTCTCTTTCCCAGGTAATTATACTTTAAAAATGTAATCAAGATTAGGAATTGCCTTCATTTGGGCAGAAATGTGACTTAGTTAAATAGAAAATCTTACTTAGGACAATTATTTAAGACACGCTCTGGGTGTCTGAAGACAATAAATCTGCTAACTGATCTGAGGCAACATTATTAATATAATGGACACTGGACATAAAAGGTTCTAGTTTGAGTGCCAACCTATTCCAACCACAGGGGAGTTGAGATGTTTTTGAAGTCTCACAGTAAGCAAAATACCACCAACACTTTGCAGAATTCTAGAGAGTGGTTGAAAAAGATAAACATACTAGAGGTTTAGCTATGGATTAGTTGCGACCTGGACCTTGTGTACAACTAATCAGCAATTAGAAATTTAAGATTTCTGACAAGATTTGGAAACAGTGCCATGTGAAAGTCACTAAGTGGAATTATAGACATGTATCACAGGCAGTGGCCAAGCTATTGAATTTTATGGTAACCATGCATTCTTGATTTCCTGACTCAGTCCTTGCTGCTGTATATGAATCTGCAATGGTCAGATCATGTTTCCTTAAAAAGTTTTGGAAGTTTAATTAACCAAAATACCATAACTTTCATGTCTTAAATAGAGAACATAGGACTATCATTGACAAATGACTTTAAATACTGTGCATTTAATATTTAATATATGGTTTATAAGGCTTGTATGGATGAGTTACTTGTATGTCGTAAAGAACATATAGGGAACACATCCCTGCAACTCACAATTACTGCTGCTGCTGATAGGTAATGGCGGAGGAAAAAAGGAGATAACTTAAGGAAGCTACCTCAGGTAAATTTGTGGCAGAAACTCTCTCTTTTTTTTTTTTTTTTTTTTTTTTTTTTGAGACGGAGTCTCGCTCTGTCGCCCAGGCTGGAGTGCAGTGGCCGGATCTCAGCTCACTGCAAGCTCCGCCTCCCGGGTTCACACCATTCTCCTGCCTCAGCCTCCCAAGTAGCTGGGACTACAGGCGCTCACCACCTCGCCCGGCTATTTTTTTGTATTTTTTTAGTAGAGACGGGGTTTCACCGTGTTAGCCAGGATGGTCTCGATCTCCTGACCTCGTGATCCACCCGTCTCGGCCTCCCAAAGTGCTGGGATTACAGGCTTGAGCCACCGCGCCCGGCCAGAAACTCTCTCTTTTAGACTGCTTAACATGTTCATATCACTTCATGACAATACTTGAGATGTTGCTAAGTAAAGCCTCATTGGGAAAAAAATAAAAATAGGAAATCTTAGAAGAAAAAAGGGCCAGTACAATAAGCTAGTAAAAAATTACTTCAACTAGATAGTTCTATACAAAGATCTTGACCATATCTTACTGTGGCAGCAATGAAATTTTTGAATATAAAGGGTGAGAAGTTAGTTGGAAAACTATTTTTCAGCAGGAGCATTTTATTTTTTCTGTGGTTCAGAATAGGTAGATTCAAGGGTATCACTTAGAAGAAACTCACCAGGAGTTGCTGTAGGAATGATTTGTGTGTATGAAATCTGTTATTTAGCAGGCTTGGAGGCACTTTAAGTAAACTAAGGGAATCAAAGGATAGCAGGGAACAAATTGTCTTGTTCTATAAATGTCCCACATTTAAGCACCTTAATCACTTAGCCATAAAAAAAAGCACGACTTATTTATTGGGAGAAGAGCTGGTCAATTTCCAGGATTCCCCTTATACCATAATTTAAACATGTAAAAGTTATAAATTAGAAAAACAACTATTAAGTTGAATATCCTTCTCTGGACAAAAGTATCTTCATGATTACAAAATTAAACATATGTATACAATTATTATTTTTGCAACATCAAACATTGGCACGAAAGTCAAAGACAACTAAATTGCCCACCTTTTGATATTCTATTGATGGATCAGCAGTATTTGGAAGAGTAATAAATGGAACACTCACAATTTATAAGTCATTTCATATTTACCCTATCAAATTTTTTTTCTTGTCTTACATACAGGAAGTCACTATTCTGTAATAATCAAGATTTTTGAGGTAACTTGTTGCCCCTGTGTTAGGCAGGACTCGAAGATTGCCTCCTAAGATTCTTAGCCCTTACTGTACCTCACACCCCTTGTTAATCGACACAATCCAGCACTAGTTTAGGCATTGTTGTAAAGAAATTTTACAAATGTACTAATATTCAAAATCAGTTGATCTTAAAGTAAGAAAATTATTTTAAGGGGATGACTTAATGACATCATCAGTTTAAGAAGCACAGGAGTTTCTCTGGCTGGTTGAAGAGGAAGTCAGTGACTCAAAGCATGAAAAGAATTCATGGCACCATTGCTGGCTTCAAGAGGGATGAGACCATATGAAAGGAATTCAGGCTATCTCTGGAGCTGAGCACAACCCCCAGGTCACATCCAGCAAAGAAACAGGGACCTCAGTCCTATAAACACCACCAACAGAATGAACTAGGAAGCAGATTTTCCCCCAGAGCATCCAGATGAGAACGCAGTCCGCTCAACATCTTGATATCAGCTTTGTGATATCCCAGGCATATTGTGCTGAACTTCTAGTCAGGTGTTCCACATTTTCGCAACTGCAAACAAATTTTGAACCACTTGTTGCAAATTAAAACAAGTGGTTCAAAATTTATTTGCAATTGCAAAAATGTGGAACCAACTCCAATGTCCATCAATCAATGAGTTGATAAAGAAACTGTGGTATGTATACATGGTGGGTTACTATTCAGCCATAAAAAGGAATGAATTAATGGCTTTCACAGCAACCTGGACAGAACTGGAGAGGATTACTCTAAGTGAAGTAACTAAGGATTGCAAAACCAAACATCGTATGTTCTCACTCATAAGCAGGAGCTAAGCTATGAGGATACAAAGGCATAAGAATGACACAGTGGACTTTGGGGACTCAAGGGGAAAGAGTGGAAAGGGGATGAGGGATAAAAGACTATAAAGTGGGTTCAGTGTATAGTGCTTGGATGATGGGTGCACCAAAATCTCACAAATCACTACTAAATAACTTACTCATGTAACCAAGTACCATCCGTTCCCCCAAAATCTATGGAAATAAAAAATTACTAAAATTATTTGTTTATAAGACTTTTAAACAAAGAAAATTATTTTACCAGCTGTTTTACATTCTTAATTTTTAAAAGAATTTTTGTGACATATTTCAGCAGAAAAATTATATAATATGTGAAGTATTTCCTTATATGTATATCCATTTACTATATCTGTATTTTTGTTTGAAAAGCATTTGCTTACTTAACTTTTGTTACAATTCAACTTCATTTTGAAGAGTAAGATTAAGTTTGGTTATTTTATTAAAAATACCTTCTTGGAGTATACCACTGGCAGCCAGTGGTCATCACAGAAAAAGTAAGCAAATTGAAACAATTTTTTTTTGTAAAATAAATTTTTTAATTTGTCTTTAAGAATTTTGCCATGAAATGACTAGTAAGCAAAGATTTTTCTGATCTACATTTTATTGTGAAATATAGTATTTTACTCTTTAAGTAAATGAATCCATGAGTCCCTTTACTTGGGCACATATAAAGTGTAATGTGTTCAAAATGATAGAAGCAAATACACACAAAAAAGGACACACAATAAGGGAATATAAATTTTTTTTTCAAGAAATGATGCTGGGTTTACTAAGCAGTCTTATAGAAAAAACAAAGCTTGACTATACAAAATAAAAATCTCAGGTAGATATACATGTGAAATGAAAACCAGAAGGCTTTTTGATAATGTCAAGAGAGAATATCTTCGCCATCATGAGGGTAGACAAAAATTTGTTAAACAGAGCATGGAAAACACTCACTAATCATAAAATAAGAAGTTGTTAACTAATATTAAGAACACCTTTTATCAAAACATACCAGCAAGAAAATGAAAAAGGCAAGCCATTGAGTAGAAGAAGATATTTGTAATACATATATCTGGAAAAAAAATGACAAAGGACTTATATCCAGAATATGTAAAGAATGATTACAAATCAATAAGAAAATAGATAATCCATTTATAAATGAGCAAAAGATTTTAAAAATGTTTCACAGAAAAGGATTTCCAAATGGCCAATAAATATGTGAAAAGATAATCAACCTCATTGGAAAATGCAAATTGAAACCACCAGTACATATTATAGCATATTCGCCAGAATGACTAAAACAGAATAATAATAATAAATTTTGGCAAGTATATGAATCAACTGGAATGCTCATGAACTGCTGGTAGGAATGTAAATTGGAATAATCATTTTGGAAAACAGAACACATGTGTTCCCCAGAACCTAATAATCCCACCCAAAATACATACTCAGCAGAAATACATACATATGTTCATCAAAGACATGTATAAAAAATGTTGAGAATAGCATTATTTCTAAAACCTCCAAATTGGAAACAGTATAAATTTCCAGTAGTGACATATTTCCACCATTTAATAATATATTGTCATTAAAATGAACAAAATACTTACACTGACTTGAAAGAAGTCTCACAAACATAATGTTGAGCAAAAGGAATTAGATACGAATGAGTTTGGACTTTATGCTTCTATTTACATATACCAAGTTTAAAAACAGGCAAAACTAAGCTATGGTGACAGAAGTCGGAAGAGTGTTTACCTTTGTTGGGAGAAGAGAGACCCAGCCGTGGCAAGGTACATGAGGAGGTTGCAGAGCTGCTGGTGAGATTCCTTTTATTGTTCTGAGTGTGTTCACTTTGTACTAATCACCAAGCTCTATGCTTATTACTTGTGCCGAGTTTATTTTAATAAAAATAATTTATTTTTAAATTTATTTTTTAAAAGAATACCACTGGTAGCTCCCACTGTTCCCTCAATACCTCAAACACAATACATGGCAGAAAACCATCTGGACCAAATGAGGATTTCAGGTTCAACTGGGTATTAAATATCAAGTGGGCTTAATTCCTTTCTATCTTATATTAAATATATATGTAAATAAAATGTATAAAGATTTCCTCTTTTACTCCAGTGTATTGCATTTATATTGCATTACATACTTGCTGGGAAGTGCATACCACATTTTGGAGACCACTGGTGTATATAAGGAACCTGTAGAATTAAGTGTGCATACCACACTGGCCACTGTGGCTGATCTTCTCACAGAATTTATTCTTCGATTCACGTTATTGCAAATGCTCCTCTCTTATCCCTCTCCCTCAGGGGTAATATATTGGATGCAGATGTCTCCAGTTATTGACTCAGTCAATCACACTTACTGAACAGTTTTATAATGTGAACATCTAAACTATTCTTTAGGTTGTTTATTATGTGTTGTTTCTTATTATAAATAAAGAACTTCTATTAAATATTTGCATTTAATTAAATATGTCTTTCTCCTCTACTCTAATTTTTTTGAATAATTGGTGATCTGCTCTGATGACTTGGAACTTAGGGTAATAACACAAGTACTGTGGTTCAGCTTTCATTATGAATTTTTAAGGTTTTTATGACTGGCCTGGGACTCAAACTCTCAATTGAAACTTCGCTTATAAGGATGACTATGCTCCAAGTTTCTAACTGACCTACAGATAAACCTTTTGGAAGAAAATCAATTTGTAAATCAAGAATTTCTTTTATAATTAAATTGTGGAAACTTTAAATAACAATAAATTATCACAGAAATAGCATTCAGAAGTTAAGATAAAGTAATTAGGTCTTCAATCTGGGGTGATGTGACGGACAAAAAGTCAGAAATGGTAGACTAAAACTGACAATTTTTCAAAATCCAAAGGTAATATAAGGTCAATACTGAATTGTAAGTAAATCTTCATTATTATAGTTGGAGGGTAGTTTTAGTGTCTGAAATACCAAAATGAATGAAAAGCATCCATTTAAAAGTAGCAGCTGGAGATTCAAGCTAGGCAGATAGCATTCTTCCTTCTGAATGTTTATTTTGTATAATTTCATAAAATTCTTTCACATTGAAAATCTTGCCAACTTCTTTACTGAAAATAATTTAATGCAGTAGTTTAAAGCAGAGGCTTTGAAATAATACCTTTATTCAAATCTCAATTCCACTACTTGCCGGTGGTTAACTTTTGACAAATTATTTAGCCTCTCTGGGTTTTTGTCTCTCTACCTTTAAAATGGAAGTAAAGGTGTACTCTTCCAGTAGTCATTACCAGGACCAAATGAGAGCATCCATTTAAAGCACTTGGCCAAGTACCTGGTATATATTGAGTTTTCCATAAGTATTGTTCTCTGTAGTGTGAGTTTAATGCTGTCATTTACTTTTGTTTGTGACAAGGAACACTGAAAGGTTAACTTTGGATCATATGTTCTATTTAATGATATTTGAGTTGTTATATTCAACTGTAGAGACATAAGAACACTCCATACAAACACAATGAAAATCATAATTTCCTTCAGAAAATTGGAAGAAGTGAATGCTTTATTCAAGAAATAGAACTTGCTATAAAACCATCTTACCTCTCAGTTTTTTCCTCCATGAAGAAGACATAGTTGACAAAAATGCATTCCATTCCAGGGAAATCAACATTATCATTCTTTTCCAAAAAGGTATTATACATAGTTATGAAGCAATAGCTCAGTGGGGAAGCATTGCTGTTGCTTCTTTTGTTTTTGTCACTCTTCTGTAAAGCATGCGGAGTATACCCCTCAAAATCAGCACTATTAATAAAAAAGGAAGAGGAAAAGGAAAACACTTGTGCTTGAGCCCAGCTTGTGGGTGGGAGCTGGGGACAACAGAGGAGAAGACCAAGATTGGACATATGGGTTTGTTCTGTAAATTAAAAAAAAAAAAAAAAAAAAAAAAAAAAAAAAAAGCTAACAATTGATAGAGAACAAGTTCAGGTTTTCATACGGAGCCAAGAGTGATGGGTTTAGCTTCAACAACACTGATTGTTTCCCAGAACTGGAGGGTTTACCTCATCTTAATATCCCTATACACATTTATTTCTCCCAGATCACTCAATTTTCTCTGCCAGACATTAATTCATTTCTCCACCTTTGTTCAAGACTCCCGGTCACTGAAATCACCCCAATACAACGCTGGGCTTCTATTCTTTTCTCTATGCTCCTTTTGCTTTCACTTTAATCAGTACGAGAGTTCTTGCTCCCCTCTTACTCATTACAAAACAAAATAACTCCATGGGTTGTTCGTTTTGAGTTTCAAAATTAAAAGATTTAGAGGCTACCAAGTTAAGGTAAACAATAGAAAAGAGTGGAAAAGAGAAGATGGGTGTTCACGTGGGATGACAGAATACGATACGTTCAGAGTGATTTTTTATCCTTATACAAGCCATGTGTGGTTTCAAAAGGTAGCCTTTTCAAGTGTAAGTTTTTTTTTCTTTTTACTGCATGCTGTTATTGAAGCAGAGACATTTGTTTCCAATATGCTTTTTAAGTACACCAATGCAAGAAGAATCATGTCTCATGATCAGATTAACACACCATCAGTCCCTTCTTGAAATAATTCACAGCCACTTCAAATGACTGGATCAGCTACTGAAGGATTGGAAAGTTTTTTGAGTTCACCGTTATATTAACAGTGAAAGGTTTATTGTGGGCAGCGATAGAGGTAGGAGACGCCTGTTTTTCCTTCTGCTCCCCACGTACCCTCCTTTTTGTTTTCCACTATCAAATTGTCACTTGGAAACGATAAGCATTTCCCTCAATTTGAAGCCAGCTCTTCAAATCCAGCCATCCTGGAAATATTTAACAGTGCATCACACTACTATATGCAACAATCTTCAGATTATAATACATTGTGGGAATGCTTCCAAATATTTACATATGAAAATGATTCTCTATCTATCCTGGTGCAACTACAAATACTATTTTCATCTAGAGTGATTTTAATGATGCTACTCAGTTAAGGCAGAGATCAAGACGGCACACTCAGAGTATATTATGAGTTAGCAAAAATGTCTCATTTTTTTGGGAGGTGAAGCAAGATCACCAAATATCTTTAATTGATCATCCTTCCTACAGGAACACCAACATGAACAACTATCCACACACACAAAAAAGCACCTTTATAAGATGCAAAAATCAGGTGAGCACTTACAATACAATGTTTCAACCTCTTATCACCAAAAGAGGCCCTGAAGAGGATAAAAAAGACAGTCTTGATTTACAGATGCCATGCCTCCATCCCCCAGCATTGCCAAATGACATGGAGAAAAAAATCTGTATGCTTGGAAAAGGGAGAGCACAGAGACTACAGGACTTTATATTGAAATTCAGTGCTTCCTGTCACAGTGGAAAGCAACAGTGGGCAGAACTCAGCCAGTGCCTATGACCGAAGCATTTAGACCATCCATAGCCAGAAGAAAATTATGCATCTCAGTTGTTGGAACCTGAGATCTGGCAAGCCCTGCCACCATGGGCTAAAGGGCTCTGGAGTTCTAAGTAAACTTAAAAGAAGTTTAAGGAACAAGGAATGCAAACCCTGGGCAAGTCCTGTTGTGCTAGACTCAGAGCCTGTGGACTTGGGGAGCATGTGACCAAGTGAGGCACCAGCCTGGGTGGCCAAGGGAATCCTTGTGCCATCCCTACCCCAACCCCAAGCAGAGTAGCTCACAGCTCTGGGAGAGATTCCTTCCCTCCACTTGAGGAGAGAAGAGGGAAGAGTAAAGAGGACTTTGTCTTGCAGCTTGGCCAACAGCTTAGCCACAGTATGATCAAGCAGAAGGCAGACTCCTAAGGCCCCATTCCAGGCCCTCATTCCTGGACAATACTTCTAGACACACCCTTATCCAGGAGGGAACCTACTGACTTGAAGGGAATAAACCAGTCCTGGCAGAATTTATCACCTGCTGACTAAAGAGCCCTTGGGCCCTGAATAATTAGCAGTGGTACCCAGGCAGTACTCACTTTGGGCCTTGGGTGAGAATCAGAGACATTCTGGCTTCAGGTGTAACCCATCAGATTCCCAGCTAGGAGGAGGGATTCTTTCTGCTTGAGAAAAGAAGAGGGAAGACTAAAAGGGACTTTGTCTTCCAGCCCAGGTACCAGCTCAGCCACAGTTGGGTAGAGCACCAAGTGGGCTCTTGGGATCCTGGGTCCCAGGCCTTGGGTTTTTGACAGCATTGCTGAACCTGCTCTGGATCAGAGGGAAACCCACTACCCTGAAGGAAGAGTGGCAGGCCTGGTAGCATTCACCACAGGCTGACTAAAGAGCCCTTGGGCCTTGAATGAACATTGCGGTAGCCAGGTAGTACTCCTCATAGGACTGTGTTGGTGGTGGACACAGGGAGATACTCCTTTGCTTGGGAAAAAATGAGGGAAGAGTGAGAAGGACTTAGTCTTGTGATTTGGATGCCAGCTCAGCCACAGTAGATGGGGCACCATATAGATTTCTAAGGTTTCTGATTCATGGCCTTAGCTCCCGGATGGCATCTCTGGGCCTGCTCGGAGCCTGAGGGAACTTGTCACCCTGAAGAGAAGGATGCAATCCTTGCTAGCTTCCCCCTTGCTGTCTGTAGAGCTCTAGGGCCTTGAGGAAACATAGGCAGTAGCCAAGCAGTGCTTAGTGCAGGCCTTGGGTAAGACTAAGTTCTGTGCTGGCTTCAGGTCTGTCCCAGCACAGTCCCAGTGGTGTTTGCCACAAGGGTGCTTGTGTCTGTCTGGTAATTGGATAAATCTTCTGGAGCGTATTTAAGATCACAAAGGTGGTACCTCTACAAGTCTGCAACAGCCACAGTGTTACTGGTCTTGGGGTGTCCCTTAAAGATAAGGCTGCAGTGATCTAAAAGTTAGATCACAACACTCAAGTCCCTTTAAACAGCCAGAAAGCCTTCCTAAGAAGGACCAGTACAAATAAGCCCAGACTACAAAACTATAAGAAACACCCAATTCTTCAATGCCCAGACACTGAAAACCAAGCATCAAGACCATCCAGGAAAACATGACCTTGCCAAATGAAATAAGAAACCAGGGACCTATCCTTTCAGACAGAGAATTCAAAATAGCTGTTTTTGTTTTTTGTTTTTGTTTTTTGAGACAGAGTTTCACACTTGTTGCCCAGGCTGGAGTGCAATGGCGTGATCCCGGCTCACTGCAACCTCCGCCTCCCGGGTTCAAGCGATTCTCCTGCCTCAGCCTCCCAAGTAGCTGGGATTACAGGCGCCTGCCACTACACCCAGATAATTTTGTATTTTTAGTAGCGATGGGGTTTCACCATGATGGTCAGGCTGGTCTTGAACTCCTAACCTCAGGTTATTTGCCCACCTCTGCCTCCCAAAGTGCTGGGATTATAGGCATGAGCTACTGTGCCCAGCCTAAAATAGCTGTGTTGAGGAAACTTAGAGAAATTCAAGATAACATAGAGAAGAAATTCAGAATCCTATCAGATATATTTAACCAATAAATTTTAAAAATTAGTAATAAGCAGAAATTCTGGAGTTGAAAAATGCAATTGACATACTGAAGAATGCATCAGAATCTCTTAATTAGAGATTTGGTAAAACAATCATTAGGTTTGAATACAGGCTATTTAAAAATACACAGCAGAGACAAAAGGAAAAAAAAAGAATAAAGAATAATGTAGCATGCATGCATACAAGATTTAGAAAATAACCCCAAAAAGCCAAACCTGAAAGTTATTGGAGGAGGCTGAGGGAGAGTCTAGGGTATAAAGTTTATACAAAAAGATAATAACACAGAACTCCCAAAACCTAGAGGAAGATATCAATATTTAAGTACAAGAAGGTTATAGAACACCAAGAAGATTTAATACACACAAGACTACCTCAAGACATTTAATAATTAAACTCCTAAAGGTTAAGGATAAAGAAAGTATCCTAAAAGCAGCAATCAAAAAGGCATAAATAACATACAGTGGAGCTTTAATACATCTGGCTGCAGACTTCTTAGTGGAAACCTTACTTTCCAGGAGAGAGTAGAATGCCCCATTTAAAGTGCTGAAGGAAAAAAATGTCTTTATCCTAGAAGAGTACATTTGGAGAAAATATTCTTCAAACATGAATGAGAAAAAATGTCTTTCTCAGACAAACAAAAGCTGTGGGATTTCATCAATGCAAGACCTGCCCTACAAAAAGTGCTGAAGCAAGTACCTCAGTCTGAAGGAAAATAACATTAATGAGCAGCACAGCATCATCTGAAGGTACAAAACTCACTGGTAATAGTAAGTACACCAAAACCTATAGAATATTATAACACTGTAATTGTGATATGTAAACTACTCGTATCTTGAATAGAAAGACTAACAGATAAACCCATCAAAAATAATAGCTATAACAACTTTTCAAGACATAAAAAGTACAATACAACAAATAGAAACAACCAAAAGTTAAAAAGTGGGGGTGGGGAGAGGAATTAAAGTGTAGTTTTCACTAGTTTTCTCTTTGTTTGTCAATTGATGCAATCAGTGTTGTCATCGGTTTTAAATAATAGGTTATAAGATATGATTTGAAAACCTTATGGTAACCTCAAATCAAAAAACACACAAGAGAAACAAAAAAATGAAAAGCAAGAAATAAAAACTTACAACCAGAAAAGATCACCTTCACAAAAAAGAAGACAGGAAGGGAGAAAAGAAGGAAGAGAAGACCACAAAACAACCTTCCAAAAATAGCAAAATGGCAGGAATAAATCCTTACTTATCATTAATATCATTGAATATAAATAGACTAAACTCTTCAATCAAAAGACATAGGGTGACTGAATGAATTGAAAATAAAATAAAAACAAGACCCAACAATCTGTTTCCAACAAGAAACACTTCATTTATAAAGACACAGACAGACAAAAAATTTAAAAAATGGAAAAAGATATTCCATGAATTGAGTGAATAAATTGAAAAAAAATAAAATCAAGACCCAACAATCTGTTTCCAACAAGAAACACATTTCATGTATAAAGACACAGATAGACAAAAAAAAAATTAAAAAATGGAAAAAGATATTCCATGTCAATGGAAACCAAAAAAGAGCAGGAGTAGCTATACTTATATCTGACAAAACAGATTTCAAGAAAAAAGCTACAAAAAAAGACAAATTTCATTATGTAATAATAAAGACGGCAACTCAGCAGGAGTATATAACAATTGTAAATGTATATTCACCTAACACTGGAGTATCCAGATAGATAAAGCAAATATTATTAGAGCTAAAGAGAGAGATAGGCCCCAACAACATAACAGCATCCCACTTATAATACAACACCCCACTTTCAGCAATGGACAGATCTTCCAGGCAGAGAATCAACAAAGAAACATCAAACTTAATCCGCACTTTAGATCAAATGGACCTAATAAGTAATTGCATCCAAAGGCTGCAGAATACACAATCTTGTCGTCATAACACATAGATCATTATCAAGGATAGAGCATATGTTAGGCCACAAAACAAGTCTTAGGAAATTTAAAAAACTGAAATTATATTAAGTACCTCCTCTGACCACAATGGAGTAAGACCATAAATCAATAACGAGGAATTTTGGAAACTATAAAAACACATAGAAATTAAACAATTAATATGGTTTGGCTGTGTCTCCATTCAAATCTCAACTTGAATTTGTATTTTCCAGAATTTCCATGTGTTGTGGGAGGGACTGAGGGGGAGGTAATTGAATCATAGGAGCCAGTCTTTTCCGTGCTATTCTCATGGTAGCGAATAAGTCTCATGAGATCTCATAAGTTTGTCAGGGGTTTCTGCTTTTGCTTCCTTCCACATTTTTCTCTCGCCACTGCCATGTAAGAAGTGCCCTTCGCCTCCCACCATGATTCTGAAGGCTCCCCAGCCAAGTGGAACTGTAAGTCCAATTAAGCCTCTTTTTCTTCCCAGTCTCAGTTATGTCTTTATCAGCAGCATGAAAACAAACTAATACAGTAAATTGGTACCAGTAGATTGGGTCGTTGCTGAAAAGATACCCCCAAATGTGGAAATGACTTTAGAACTGGGTAACAGGCAAAGGTTGGAACAGTTTGGATGGCTTAAAAGAGGAAAATGTGGGAAAACTTGGAACTTCCTAGAGACTTGTCGAATGGCTTTGCCCAAAATGCTGATAGCACTATACACAATAAGGTCCAGGCTGACATGATCTCAGATGGAGATGAGGACCTTGTTGGGAACTGGAGCAAAAGTGACTCTTGTTATATTTCAGCAAAGAGACTGGAGGCATTTTGCCCCTGCCCTAGAGATTTGTGAAACTTTGACCTTGAGAAAGATTATTTAGGGTATCTGGAGAAATAAATTTCTAAGCAGCAAAGCATTCAAGAGGTAATTTGGATGCTGTGAAAGGCATTCTGTTTTATATGAAAAGTAGAGCATAAACGTTTGGAAAATTTGCCCCCTGACTATGTGATAGAAAAGAAAAACCCATTTGCTGGGGAGAAATTCAAGCTGGCTGCAGAAATTTCCATAAGTAGCAAGGTGCCTAATGTTAATCCCAAAGACCATGGGGAAAATGTCTCCAGGCCATGTCAGAGACCTTCATGGTAGCCCTTCCCATCACAGACCCAGAACCCAGGAGGAAAAAGTGGTATTGTGGACCAGGCCCAAGGTCTGCGTAGCCTAGTGACTTGGTGCCCTGTGTCCCAGCTGCTCCAGTCATGGCTGTAAGGGGCCAACATAGAGCTTGGGCTGTGGCTTCAGAAGGTGGAAGCCCAAACCTTGGAAGCTTCTATGTAGTGTTAAGCCTGCGGTGCACAGAAGTCAAGAATTGAGGTTTGGAAACCTCTGCCTAGATTTCAGAAGATGTATGGAAATGCCTAGATGCCCAGGCAAAAGTTTGCTGTAGGGGTGGGGCCCTCATGGAGAACCTCTGCTAGGGAACTGCAGAAGGGAAATGTGGGGTTGGATCCCCCATGCAGAGTCACTACTGGGGCACTGCCTAGTGGAGCTTTCAGAAGAGGACTACGGTCCTCCAGACCCCAGAATGATAGATCCACTGACAGCTTGCACCATGTGTCTGGAAAAGCCACAGACACTCAACACCAGCCTGTGAAAGCAGCTAGGAGGGAGGCTGTACCCTGCAAAGGCACAGGGGCAGAGCTGCCCAACACCATGGGAACCCACCTGTTGCATCAGCATGGCCTGGATATGAGACCTGAAGTCAAAGAAGATCATTTTGGAGCTTTAAAATTTGACTGCCCCGCTGGATTTTGGACTTGCATGGGCCCTGTAACCCCTTTGTTTTGGCCAATTTCTCCCATTTTCAATGGCTGTATTTACCCAATTCCTGTACTCTCATTGTATCTAAGAAGTAACTAACTTGCTTTTGATTTTACAAGCTCACAGGTGGAAGCGACTTGCCTTGTCTCAGATGAGACTTTGGACTGTGGGCTTTTGGGTTAATGCTGAAATGAGTTAAGACTTTGGGGGACTGTTGGAAGGCATGATTGGTTTTGAAATGTGAGGACATGATATTTGGAGCAGCCAGGGGTGGAATGATATGGTTTGGCATTCAAATCTCATCTTGAATTGTATCGCCTAGAATTGCCATGTATTGTGGGAGGGACCCAGGGAGAGGTAATTGAATCACATGGATGGGTCTTTCCCACGGTATTGTTGTGACAGTGAGTAAGTCTGAAGAGATCTGATGGGTTTATCTCGAGTTTCTGCTTTTGCTTCTTCCTCATTTTTCTCTTGCCACCACCATGTGAGAAGTGCCTTTCACCTCCAACCGTGATTCTGAGGCCTCCCCAGCCATGTGGAACTGTAAGTCCAATTAAGGCTCTTTTCTTCCCAATCTCAGGTATACCTTTATCAGCAGTGTGAAAATGAACTAATGCAACAATATACTCCTGAATGATCAGTGGGTTAATAAAGAAATTTAAAGAAAATTTAAAAATATTGAAACAAATGATAATGGAAACCCAACATACGAAAACCTATGTGATACAGCAAAAGCAGTAGTAAGAGAAAAGTTCATAGCTCTAATCTTACATATGAAAAGAAGAAAAACAAATACACAACCTAATGATGCATCTTAAAGAACTAGAAAAGCCAGAGCACACAAAACCCCAAATTGGTAGAAGAAAAGAAATAATTAAGATCAGAGCAGAAATAAATTAATTTAAAATTAAGAAAACAATACAAAAGATCAACAAAATGAAAAGTTGGTTTTTTGAAAAGTTAAACAAACCTGGCAAACCTTTATCCAGACTAACGGCTAAAAAAAAGAAAGATCCAAGTATTTAAAAGTTGAGATGACAAAGAAACATTACAACCATTACCACAGAAATGCAAAAGATTATTAGAGTCTACTATGGGCAGCTATATTCCAATAAATTGGTTAATCTAAAAAAAATGGATGCATTTCTTGACAAATATAATTTACCAAAATAGAACATAAAGAAATCCAAAACCTGAACAGACCAATAACAATGAGATCAAAGCCATAGTAAAAATTCTCCCAGCATAGAAAAGCCCAAGACCCGATGGCTTCACTCCTGAAATTTGCCAAACATTTGAAGAAGAACTAATACCAATCTTACTCAAACTCTTCTGAGAAGTAGAGGAGGAAGAGATATTTCCAAACTCTATAATACCAGTATAACTCTGATACCAAAACCAGGCACACCAAAAAAAAAAAAAAAGAAAGAAAGAAAACTACAAGCCAATATTTCTGAGGAACATTGATGCAAAATCTGCAACAAAATACTAGCAAACTAGATTCAACAATAAACTAAAAAGACTATTTATTATAACCAAATGAGATTTATAGCTGGGTTACAAGGATGGTTTAATATATGCAAGTCAATCAGTGTGATATACGAATAAAGGACTAAAACCGTATGATCATTTCAATTGATTCTGAAAAAAAAATCTGATAAAATTCAATATTCATTCATGATCAAAAACATCAAAATCTGGGTATAGAAGGAACCTACCTCAACATAACATAACAAAAGCCATATATGACATCCAAGCATTTATCCCTTTGTGTTAAGATCTGGAACCCAACAAAAATTTTCGCTTTCTCCACATGTTATTTTTCTTGGGTTCCAGATCTTAGAAGAAAGGCTTTCAGTTGGTCCCCATTTAGTATGATACTAGCTGTGAATCTGTCATATATGGCTTTTGTTATGTTATGTTGAGGTAGGTTCCTTCTATACCCAGATTTTGATGTTTTTTATCATAAATGAGTATTGAATTTTATCAGATCAAACTCAAGGTAAAGTAATAAAATAATTATAAGAAACCATACATATTCCTGTTTTCAACTGAAATTGTACCCAACTCTGCTTAGACTAGCTCCTGATAAAGATGTGATGGGAAGGGTACAGGTATTTATTTCCTCATAACTGTAACTTTTGAAGATTTATCCAAGAGCATTTTTTGTAGGTCACAAGAATTTGCTAATTATATTCATCCACTAGGTAAAGATATGTCTATTCCTTCCTTCCTGGTAATTAATGGAACATTTATAGACTATAAAACAAAGTGATTTTACTAGGTTATTCGACATAATTTTAGATTTATGTTCATCTGATTCAATAGATGCTTATGTTCCAATAGTATATGGTGATATTTATGTAAAGGGAGCCCTAAAATGGATCATTATGTATACCATGTCGGGATTTGCTTCTCTGAGCAGAGGGTGAGTCACATGTTATGTCCATAAATACAGATTTGTTTCCAGTTAGTGTTATCCTGCTTTCTAAGACTTTCTGAAAGTAAATTATAGGCAGCTCTAAAAGGAACATATGTATTTATACAAGTGTGAGTGAGAATCACACTTACAGACAATTACTTACATTAGTTTCTGTAGTTAAACCAGTATTGGCAATTGCACTGGACTATTTAACATATCTATATCAAGAAAAAGAGATGGTTCATTTCCCTCTGTATTGATTTTAGTTGTTGCTACAGGATCAAGGCTTGCTCATAACTTAACAGGCAATTTATGGCATTTATTTTACATGTTAAGGTATTATTAACCCCCATTTTTTCTGTGAGCCACTGCACCAGTACTTACTTATACTTTTTTAAAAAGTACGTATTTGCTTACATAAATATAATCTCTCTGAAAGCTGTGTAACTGGGGATGGTGGTTGTCTCCTTGGAGAGTCATTGGGAGGCAATTAACCCCCATTTTTAATCTATTTTTCTAACCCTATCTCCAAACATAATCCTTCATTAAAAAAAAAAAAATCATGTTTCCATGTTCTTGGCCCTTTCTGTTGTAATTGATTATTTGTCAGAAGGCCCAGCAACTTGATACTTCTTTCTTAAATTCCTCTTCCTTTTCAGTAGCAAAGTCATCTCAGATATCCTCATAATTATTTTACCATATTTATTTTAAGGAAAAAAATTGGTATCCCTTTTCTACAAATATTGCTCAATATTACCTTAAACAGGCTTTCATGGTTGTTCTAACACTAGTTTCTTTCAAGTTGGAAAGAAAAATATTTTCCTTTAATTGCCGTCAGTTGGATTTTGTAGAGCTGACTATGTGATGTTCTGGAAATTTTCAGGTAAAATCCTATGCGTGTGCTAAAACAGGGGAACAATTTCTGACACGTTGGTTTAATTTGGTTTATGCTCTATTAACTTACAAAGCAGCATATTCATTTAAGCAAGCTCTTTTTAAGAAAACAAGAAGTTAGAAAAGCTGGTGAACTAATGATTTCAAGGCAAGGTATAGGATTTTTCATTTTTATTTTTAAGCAGAAATCTTTAACCTCCATAATTTTGGGAGGCTAATTTTCACATTTTTGTAATACAGATTTCTCTTACAAGCCATGGAGCTCTTTCTGTAAATACAAATTAAGGGTTAATTTTGGGGGGGCTGGTGTTTTGAAGATGTCTTGAAGTTAAGAGAGTTCTTTGAACACTTACATATTTAATTTCATTGTACATTTTAATTGCATTATAGTGTTTCTGAATTCTTTACTGTGCTTTTACTTTTAACTTCTCAAGTAAACTATAATCAATTGACAATGTGTTCTACTCTATTGCTATTTAGTTTCTACATTATTGCTATTTAGTTTCTACATTATACTTCGCTGTCTAATTTACATTTTCTCTTGGAAGTTAAATAGGCATGTCAAACCTAGTAAGCCCAAATTCTAACTGTTTGATCTCCAATTCTACCCCTAAAGGCCAATCCTCTTTTTCTATCTTAGTGAAAGGCTACTTCATCTTTCCAGTTTTTGGGCAAAAAGTTTCAGACTCATCCTTAATCTTCTTTGCCATTTATATGGCAGCATTAAATATGCTGATTTAACCTATCATCATATTTTATCAGCTCACCCTTGGAAACCTATTCAATATTTTATCACTTCTCTCTACGTCCACTGCTACAACTACATACCATGAACAAATTACCGCCTTCTCTCACCGAGACTGTTGCAATAGCCTACTCATGGGTCTTTTAACTTTCATCTTTGAGTAAATATTGTTTATTCTGAGCCCGCAGCTAGAGTAATCCTTCTAAGAAGCAGCAGATCCCATCACTCTTCTGTGCAAAACCATCCAATGCTTACTGTCTCTTCAATGGGAAAAGCCAAGTTCCCTGCAGAGACTTACACATTCCCTCTTAATTGGCTCTTCCCTCCTCACTGCTCCAAATTCGTTTTCTACACTGTCCCCTTACTCAGCTCCAACTACACTGGTCTCTTGTCACTCCAACAGGTCAAGTATGCTCTTGTCTCAAGACCTTGAACTTCCTCTTCCTCTCTGTCCATCATGCTGTACCCAAATATCCACTGGTTTACGACCTCACTTCCTTTGGGTCTCTTCTCAAATGCCATAATATCAAAGAGAACTTCCCAGATCATTCTATATGAAATAGCACCCCTCCACCACCACAAATCTCGAAGCCTTATCCTGCTTTATTATTCCTTGGATTGTACTTATTATTTGATATGTTATATACTTCTTAAAATTTTTTTTGAGATATTTGCCTCCAGTAGACTGTAAACTTCATGAAACAAAGAATTTATTTAGTTCACTTTGCACCCTAGAGACTTGCACATTTAGATTTATGACAAATATTAATTGAAAGGATGTGTAAATGAATTGCACAGTATTCCATACAAGTTAATGCCACCTGGGCATTAGAACACATGTTGAAATAGCCAGGCAAAAAAATAAAAGGATGTGAACAATTATTAATCACAATCTTATTTGTCTTTAAAACAACCACATTTTCACAGAGTGTTTTAATGAAGCTTGGGTACATATGGAATCATCATGGTCAAATAGTTCTTATTACAATTTCTAAAACAAAAAACCAGTGTTCATCATTATTCTGCTAAAAGCTGTCTTTATGTTCCCAGCAGTGTCACCATCAACTTTTACTTATCGTTTGCCTGATGTGATTCAGTCTTAGTTTGTCAGTATTATTACTCTAGTAGCTTTCACTTTATCTCTAGAGAAGTAGTAAAAATTAGAAGGTTATAAGAGAAAGAAAATGTATGCCACAATATGGTCAATCATCAGAATTCTTACCAAATACTATGCTTTTATTGGTACAGAGCTGACTCTGAAATATTCCTTGGGTGCTGTTTTACCTGCCAGCATGTCATTCCTGATGTTGCTTTTAATTTTAATAATAAATTACTTTATTCATTTCTTATTAATATCCAGATGGTAGGATAGCAGTTAAGAAACTGTTGGAACATTGGATTATAGATCAACTGGATGAGTGTATTTAGGGCCCCACAATATAATGAACCCGTCAAAGAAACTTCTGCTTTATTTTTGACAGTGAAATCAATGTTTTACTATTTGTTTTTATATCTTTCTTGGTTTCAGTTACGACTATATCCTAGTTCATAGTCACCTCACAATTAATCCTTTAATCTCTTTGCCTCCTGACCACTCAAATATTTCATCTTATGATAATAATGTAAAAGTCAGAGTTTTACATGAAGATTCACAAAACACTATTAGTTTTCCTGTTTTTTCTTCCCCATGCTCCAGATTGTACACATTGGGCAAAGTGGTTTCTGCAGTTAACACTGTGCCCACAAAGGCCTTGTCTCCACTCAAGCTAAAAAAAAAAAAAAAAAAAAAAAAAAAAAAAAAAAAAAAAAAAAGTAAGGTAAGTGTTAAAGAGAAGTTCATCATACTAAAGGTAAAATATTAAGCCTAAAAATCTGTTACAACAGCTGTACAAGTTTTTTACAATGTAGCAACTAATAGGCCTGTTTATCTTTCTCTTCCCTTATGCTTCCAAATCCCTCTTCAACATTTATATTTAAATATCATATCCAATAATTGTTTATATTAAATATAATAATTTTAAAGCATTGTAAACTACATGTTTCTGTAAAAAAAATATTAAAAATGCATACGTGACAGAATGTGTCATCGCAAGAAAAAAAAAATCCATTGCTTAGAGTAAGACTTTTCTTACTTGGGTAAGCAAATATAAAATGTCTACTTTTTATGCTATAAAGATTTCAAAAACATTAGGATAGTCCTAATTCCCAAATACAAAAGACTACTTCATGTACTGTATTTGTTACCTACATGATTCTAAAATAACATTAACATTTGACATGTGAAAGAGTAGGGTGTTTCTTTAGGCGTACTTTCACCCAAGACACATAAATTGGGTCTATAATTATTAATTTACAAATGGGATTTTTATACTTTGTTCTTACCAATATTTATTGTATAATCTGTTCTAAACCCAGAAATAAATATATTTATTATACATTTGAGAGTCTAAAGTTGCTTGAGGCAGTGATAGAAATTTTCAAATTACTGAGTGTTTTTTAATATTGTCAGGCTAGAATATTTTCCTACCCTCAAGTTCCTTTCAGATCATTAAATACTAGCAACCTTTCTTCCTCTGGCTCAGTTATGCAGCAGTTTATCAAAGGATTGATAACTTCTTTTTAAAAATGGTCTTTTGAGATCAGCCTATGCCAAAGAAAAATATTTTACTAAACCTTCTGTGCCTTTGTAAATGGTTGAGGGGCCACTAGAGAACCTATACCTGTAAGTCAGGATGTTTGATTCTGATCAACCAACCATTCTGTATGAATTTTAAAAGTCAGGACCTTGACTCACAGGTCAATTCATTACTTTCCACATACTCTGTACGTGAAGAATGATTTATTTCCATAACAAATTATGTTCTGAGACCTAAGTAGAAATTGAAATTGAATAAGAATATGTGGCTAGTTACCAACTCAGATTTAATTACAACAATAACCCAAACACTTTATATACATCGACTAATTTGTAGTTAATTTATTGAGGAGCATCAACATTAATATGTAAATATACAACGGTTTTATTTTTTCCAAAGACTGCACTAATTGTGTATTCCTTCTACTGTTGACAGGTTTATCACTGAAAAACTTGGGGAACACATCTATCTGGAAGTCCTACCCCATGACTGAAACTAAAATAATTGTGTAAAACTCCTACCCCATGACTGAAACTAAAATAATTGTGTAAAACTCCTACCCCATGGCTGAAGCTCATGGAGCTTTTTATTATCACTTTTTATTATTAAAACACTATTTATTATTAAAACAATCACTATTGGTTTTTTTGTTTTTTGTTTTTGTTTTTGTTTTTGTTTTTGTTTTTTTTGAGACGGAGTCTCGCTCTGTCGCCCAGGCTGGAGTGCAGTGGCCGGATCTCAGCTCACTGCAAGCTCCGCCTCCCGGGTTCACGCCATTCTCCTGCCTCAGCCTCCCGAGTAGCTGGGACTACAGGCGCCCGCCACCTCGCCCGGCTAGTTTTTTGTATGTTTTTTAGTAGAGACGGAGTTTCACCATGTTAGCCAGGATGGTCTCGATCTCCTGACCTTGTGATCCGCCCGTCTCGGCCTCCCAAAGTGCTGGGATTACAGACTTGAGCCACAGCGCCCGGCTTCACTATTGTTTTCCTACCCCCCAGCCTCTAGGAAGTTAAACTCTAGTGACGTGGAGGTTTGAAAATATCTATGTGGTGGGGGTAGGGGATGAAAGGGTGAATGTTCTGGTTTCCAAATCACTGCCTTACATTTTCCCTAGTGTGTGTCTTTCTAGAAAAGTGGGAGTTGAGTGGAGGGGTATGGGAGACAGGCTTCTTAGAAGATGGCCCATGACAAAACTTGTCCTCTCTTTGATTGGTGCAGACTCCTCAACCTACCTACTTTCTATGGACTTGGTATTGACTTATAGGGCTCTGTAGTGAAAGGCTCACTCCCACACAGCTCACCTGCACATTGGTGCTCCCTTGTGAAATAAAACCACACACGTCAGTCCATCTGGTGGCCTTATACTGCATTCCTCTGAAAAATGTACATCTGTGACCCACACTCCTATGGTCCCCTGTAAAACCATAGCTCTGCCTATTATCCAGCCTTTTGGTGAGGTCCCAGACCAGACGCTGCAGGAACAAACGTTGAGAGGGCACTGTTTTATCTCTTCCTTCTCTCAGCCTGAAAATCATAACAAAACCTCCATCTCTAATTTTCTTTACCAAAGCTTTGGTAGCACAGAAAGCAGGAAGTCTAATGGCTAAATAGACATCCAACCAAGAAACAAATTTAGTTCCTTCATTTAACAGGCACTCCATACTTATAAGGCATTCTCCTTGGGCTTCCTACATTGGTTTTCAGAAGAAAAGCATGCCACCTACCAAAACGGGAGACGGGCAGATGGAATGTGCTGTGTGTGTGTGTGTTTTCCTTTTTCATAATATTTTCTACAATGTTTGTCTCTTAATCTTCATCAATGCAGTGTGGTGGTGGCAATAGTACCAGAAAGGGTTGATCTTACAAGCAGAGATTCTATGAACTTATGACTTAAATTTTTTCACTATGGGTTTTACTCATTATTTTTAATATATTCTATTACTCCAGTTGGATTTTCACATGTTTAACATTCAAAAGTCAGTATATTTTAAAGTTCTAGTTAAATTGGACCTGGATTTCCATCTGTACTCTACCATGTATTAGCTGTATTAATCTTGGGCAAGCTTACTAATGATCATGAGCTTCAATATTTGCAGCTGCAAGGTGTAAATAATAACTTTTCATAGATTTTCAAAGGAACTAGACAATGCATATCTTAAACAAATAACTTAGCATGATGTATGGCAAATAAGAGACATTTAGTAAAGTCATTTTCACAATTTAGAGGTTAAGAAACTGACTTCCGAGATTACTACATTTTCTAAAGATGTTTGAAAGTAGCAGAGACAGTATTTGAAATCAAATCTGATTTATGCTAAAACCTATACATTTTCTACTGCTACATGCCACCACTACATTTGCTACTTCAAAAAATGGATCAATTGACTTATTTTCCTTAATTGTACCAAAGCAATTTAAGAAATTTAAGAAAATTATTAAAGAAATTTAATAATTTAAATTTAAATTTAAAGAAATTTAAAAATTTAAATTTAAATTTAAATTTAAAGAAATTTAAAAATTTAAATTTAAATTTAAATTTAAAGAAATTTAAAAATTTAAATTTAAATTTAAATTTAAAGAAATTTAAAAATTTAAATTTAAATTTAAATTTAAAGAAATTTAAAAATTTAAATTTAAATTTAAATTTAAAGAAATTTAAAAATTTAAATTTAAATTTAAAATTTAAAGAAATTTATTTAAATTTAAATTTAAATTTAAAGAAATTTAAAAAAAATTTATTTCTAAAGAAGGATTTAGGATTTATTTTGTAAGAAAATTATTTCTAAGAAGGATTTAGGATATTGTTCACATATATAGTGCTGTAACCCAAATTAGTCTTGAGAAAAATATGGCAAGGGAAAAACATGGATAAACATAAAAAGGTACATTTCTGGGAAACCAAAAATATTCCTGTGTTCAGCTCTGAAAGGTAGCAGTATATTTGGAAGTACCTCTAGTAGAGTCATCACCTGGAATCATCAGGCCAATCTTAACTTTCAAGGGTGGTCTATGAATCCTTGAAACTGTGCAATATTTTGTATGTGAGTGTCTATATGTACTTGTCTTGGGCAATCAAACTACTTTCTTTTAGAAAACTAAAAATCAAACAAATTAAAGAAGCAAAGCAAAAACTCCACAAAATTCCTTTTTGATCCACAGCATTATGTGCAAATTCTATGAGAAAATCCCCTATGAAATCTCAGTATTCTTTGTAAACTAGTTCAACCACTGTGGAAAACAGTATGACGATTCCTCAAGGATCTAGAACTAGAAATACCATATGACCCAGCCATCCCATTACTGGGTATATACCCAAAGGATTATAAATCATGCTGCTATAAAGACATATGCACATGTGTGTTTATTGCGGCACTATTCACAATAGCAAAGACTTGGAATCAACCCAAATGTCCATCAGTGACAGACTGGGTTAAGAAAATGTGGCACATATACACCATGGAATACTATGCAGTCATAAAAAGGGATGAGTTTGTGTCCTTTGTAGGGACATAGATGCAGCTGGAAGCCATCATTCTCAACAAACTATCACAAGAATAGAAAACCAAACACTGCATGTTCTCACTCATAGGTGGGAATTGAACAATGAGATCACTTGGACTCGGGAAGAGGAACATCACACACCGGGGCCTATTATGGGGAGGGGGGAAGGGGGAGGGATTGCATTGGGAGTTATACCTGATGTAAATGACGAGTTGATGGGTGCTGATGAGTTGATGGGTGCAGCACACCAACATGGCACAAGTATACATATGTAACAAACCTGCAAGTTGTGCACAGGTACCCTAGAACTTAAAGTATAATAATAAAAAAAAAAAAAAGAAAAAAAAAAAGAAATCTCAGTATTCTTATCCTAATACAGGTATTTTGTGGCATTGATTGAAGTTAAGAACTATTAAAAATACTTAAAGAGCAATGCCTTTATATTATAAATGAAAAGCAGATCTTTGTAGTTAAAAAGTCATACGAACTTGGTCTTGCATCTTTTACAAAGAAGAGGTAGCTCCTGGAAGGTCAATAAAACTTCAACTTGAAGCTATTATTAACTTCAATTACATATATCTTGAGAATTTGTAGAAATTCTTGTAATGACAGGAGCTGGCATCATCCCTAAAACCTAGATTTATGCACACTAACTTGATCATTATCTGTCATTACAAATTTAAGGGCCCAAATCCAAGGTTCAGGACCAAACACTTTGCCAAAAGTAGCATGTGCCACAAGCCTAACTGCACAGAAAATAAGAATAAAAAGTCTGAATAACTATTTATAATTATTTCCATGTTGGATTTCTAAAAAGAATTCTTTGAAAAATTTGATATTTTTGTCTTATAAAGCTAATCTTTTTATGCCTTAACACGTGAGGCCATTTTGAATAATGAAATCTTTAAAGTGTGTGTTTCTATAAAAGAGTCTAATGATTACAGACGATCATTCTGCTTATCTTATATTATTTAATTTCAAACTCATTTTCAGATACCAAGTCATTTATCAAAGGCATCAAATTTTATTTTTCATTTAGAATACAACATAGTATTTGTTATCATAAGAAAAAAATCCTTCAATAGGGAGTGTTTAACCTATCTCTTAATCCTATAACGATATTCTTTTCTAGATAACCTAGGCTAAATAAAGACTTTTTTAAGCTAACAATTTCAGAAATAAATTTAGTTCCCAGAATTACCTGAACTGCGTTAAAACTGCTCTTAAATTCAGAGTGCTTCACTTGATTACTTTTTTCTTTTTACTTTATCAGCTGTAAAGTATGACTTAAATTCACTTTATTTTTAGAGAGTAATCAGCTATGTTAGTCATCTCTACGGAAAAATACATTGAAAGCTATAATCTGCTGACATTTTAAATCTTCAAAAAAAGTAATAGAATCGTACATTTTATCAATGGGAGACGTATAACTCAATACTAATATTGTAAAGGTGAGAAGAAGTTAAAATTTCATTGAAATCAATGTGCTGCCTAAATTATTGCCTACTATGAGAGTGGTAGAATATTTCTGATATATCACTGTAAAAAATGATACAAATCTTTTTTAAAATTTTATTTTATTTTATTTATTTATTTTTTTGAGACAGTGTTTCTCTCCATCACCCAGACAGGAGTGCAGTGGCGCAGTCTCCGCCTCCCAGTTTCAAGCAATTCTTGTGCCTCAGCCTCCCATGTAGCTGGGAGCACAGGCGTGAGCCACAATGACTGGCTAATATCTGTATAAACAATCTTTAATAGTTAAATTATATGCTATTGGTTACGGGAACAGCTCCCATGTAACCTAATAACACAATTCACTCTGACTGGCAATTACCACCCATTCAGCAGTATCACTCTGATGCCTTATTGTTGGAAATCATGAAATTATATGATACTCGAAGTTGGCCTTTTACCATTTAATCCTACTCCCTTACATAAGCAATCAGAAAGCTGAAAATAACATGTGCAGTGGATTAGCATTAGATCTGATATCTATCTGTCCTCCTGATAATCATTAGTCATATGGCTTTTAGAATGTTACTTAATCTCATTGAGTCTCTGTTTCCAAATTTGGAGTAATAATGCTTTTTTTTTTTTTTTTTTTTTTTAACCAAACCTGAGAAGTATTATAAGAATCAAAGGAGGTGACATGTATGGAAGTGCCTTATCATTGATTGTATTATTGTTCTCTGAAATACGGAACACTCTATGTCCTTGCACAGCATGTGGTTTGCCTAGACATTCACCAGGAAGGGAATTCGATTGGGACACATGCTCTGATATACTCTGGGGGACATGAGAAGACAACACTGTGGTTTGTAAATGTTCCATCAGCCATGTTCTGGTCATTCTCAGCAGCGATGGGCACCACCCTAGAATGGTTCAGGAGGAAAATTTCTGACAAGACAAGAGATAGCCAATCTTTATCTTGCTTTAGGATTTAGCCAACGGGGGCTTAATAATTATCTTATCCTTTTGTCTCTCCAGAATCCGGAAAGCCTGGGAGATACTTTTCCAAGAATTTATTTTCTTTTCAGATTCTACCACTGAAAGGTACCATACAATATTTGAAAGGTGAAATAGAATCAAAGCCATTTTGCTATGGCAGCAGTAAGTCAATGTACAGGCAAAAGACAGACCTGATGTGTATCCAGTGTCTTCACATGTTTTGTGAATCACTTGCTTTAGTACTGCAAGCAGCTGACATGTCTGCAGTGGTGTTCTGAAACTCCTATAGTTTCCTTTTCCATTGCCTGCCACTTCCAGATTTCCTGGAATTTAGTGATGCCTTTTCTGACCTTTGTTTTCCTAGTCTTTCTAATGCTTTTGTATGTATGTAATCTATTGTGTTAAATGTCTTCCTATCTTCTTTGCAAAACCCAGATTGATACAGTATCTCACTTTACTTAGATATTTCTGACAATTTCTTTATCAATTATCTAATTGCTACACAAAACACCAAAAACTTGGTGGCTTGAAACAGCAACAATGAAATTAAACATCAATTTAAAAGCTATATAGAGAATTTCCAAATATTTTGAAATGAAAGAAGACACTTCAAAGTAATCCATGAGTCAAAGAGAAATTGGAATAGAAATTAGAAAGTAATTTACATGAATATGAAAACACAATATATAATAATTTGTAGGATGCAGATAAAGCACTTCCTAAAGAGAAATTTGTAGAACTAAATGCTTATATTAGAAAACAAGGAAGATGTGAAATCAATGACTTCTGCTTTCATCTTAAAAATAACAGAAAATGAAGATCAAAATAAATTCAAAGTAAGCATGAGAGCAAATAATAAATAGGGCAAATCGATAAAATAGAGCAAAAGAAAACAATAGAGAAAATCAATGAGACAAAAGGCTGGTCCTTTGAGAGCGTCAATGAAGTTGATAAATGTCCAGCCAGAAAAGCCAGAAATAAAGTAAAAATCAATATCAGGAATGTCAGAGGGGACATAACTATATATCTTATAGATGTTTAAATAGTAATAAGGAAACATTATAAACAACTTACTGACAATAAATTTGACTACTTAGATGAAATTCACTGATAGAGATAAACTATCAAAGCTTATCAGGATTAAATAGTTAAGCTAAATGATCCCATATTTAGATATTGAATTTGTATTTAAAAACTTTATCCCAAAGGAAACTAAAAGTCTGGATGGCTTCATTTATTAATTATACGAAATATTTAAGGAAGAAATAATACCAACTCTATACCAATTGTTCCAGAAAATTTATGAAGGGAGAATACTTCATGGCTCATTCCATGAGCTCAGCATTTTTCTGATATCGAAAACAGACATTACAATGAAAGAAAGTCATGGACCCACACATCTCACAAAAACAGATGTTAAAGGTCTTAATATTTTACAAAATCTATCATAATGATTTATAAAAAGGATAAAACATGATGATTGGGGGGACTTATCACAGGAATACAGATTTTATTTACTATTTAACAATTATAATTCATTTACTGTGTTCATAAACCTCAATCCCCCTCATAATACAATCATCTCATCTGAGACAGAAAACACATTTGACAGAGCTCTTTTTCCACAAACAAGAAATACAAGAAACTTTCTCAACCTTAATGAGGAAAGACTGAAATCTTTACCAGGAACAAAACGAAAATGTCTATTACTATTTCTATTCAACATTGTACTAGAGATATTATTTGGGGCCATAAGGCAATAAAAATACATAAAAGCATCCATACTGGAAATGACCAAGTGAAGCTATGTTTATAGATAATCTGATTGTTTATGTAGAAAATACTAATGAATCTATAAAAATAGTAGTGAGATTAACAAGGCTGCATGATACAAGGTTAACATATTTAAAAATATTTCTCTATATAATAAGTAATCTGAAATTAAAATTTTAAATACTATTTAAAATAGCATCAAATTATGAAATCATTAATGATAAACTTGTCAAAAAATATGCAAGACCTGTAAGTTGAAAAACCATAAAACATTACTGAGAGAGAGAGAGAGATGCCTTAGTCAGTTCAGGCTACTATAACAAATAACCTAGACTAGGCAGCTGTTTGTTACAGTTCTGGAGGCTGTGAAGTCCAAGATCAAGATGCTAGTTGATTTTGTTCCTGGTTTTCTGACTCTTGACCCTTTGTGATTTGCAGACAGCCACATTCTTGCTATATTCTCACATTGGGAAGAGAAAGGGGGCTCTGGTCTATTCCTTTTCTTATAAGGTCATTAATCCATCATGATGGCTCTGCCTTCATGGCCTCTTCTAAACCTAATGACCTCTTGAAGGCCTGATACTACTTCCAGATACCATTATACTGAGGATTAGGACTTCAATATATGAATTTTGAAGTAAAACAAATATTCAGGTCATTGCAAAAGTTTAAAACAAAACAAGGACATAAATTCTTGTTCAGGATTGGAAAGCTCAGTATTATTAAGATACCAATTCTCCCCTTGAATCTATAGGTTAAATGTGATCTCCAGCCACCTTCTAAAAATATGAACTCCCTTTATTTTTATAGAAATCAACATTCTGATTAAAATGTCTTACAGAAATAAATATAATGTATAAAATCCATAAGGACCTTAAAAAATAAATTGGAAGGCTTAAAACCTAATTTTGAGATTTATCATAAGGTAACTAATAAAGACAGTGCACTATTGGCACAAAGATGGTAAAATAAATCAATTGATCAATAAATAGACTCACATATGTATGGCTAATTGATTTTTGAGAAAGGTGACAAGGCAATTAAATGGCGAAAAGATAACCTTTCTCAAAAATCGTGCTAGGACAATTGGTTAGCGAAATGTAAAAATAGGAACCTTGATTAACTGATTCATATCTTATTACAACTAATACAAGTGTATTCAAAATGAGTGAACAACCTAAACATAAAAAGTTTTTTTTAAATAAAATTTTTAGAAGCAAACAAAGGAAATATACTTGTGACCTTAGGCTATTTTTTAAAAAGATTCAACTGTAAGAGCACAATCTATAAAAGAAAAGAAATGATAGATTGAACTTTACACAAACGAAGAACTCTTTGAATGACATTGTTAAAAAATGAAAAAGACAATTACATGGTGGAAGAAAATATTCACAAATGGTATAAAGAATCTTCAAAACTCAATGACAAGGAAATTAACAACCCAGGTTAAATAATTATATTATTAGTCATTATGGTAGTGCTAATTAAAGCCATAGTGAGACACTACTACACACATATTAGAATATGGAAAATTAAAAAAACTGACTCTCAGTAGTTGGCAAGGATATAGGACCACTGGAATTCTTATACATGATTGGTGCGAATGTAAAATGGCACAGCCTCTCTTAAAAACAGTTTGGCAGTTCTTAAAATGTTCAAGTCAAACATATATCTAGCTCATAACCCAGACATTTTACTCTCAGGTATTTATTTAAGAGAAATGAAACATATGTCTATACAAAAGTTGTACATGAATGTTCAGAACAGCTTTAATTGTAATAGTCAAAAAGTGTAAACAATACAAGCGTCCATTAACAGGTAAATGCATAAATAAATTGTGTTATATCCATATTATGGAATGCTAGTCAGTAATACAAAGAAGTAATCTACTGATATACCCAATATGGACAAGTTTAAAAATGATTATGCTAAGTGAAAAAAAGTCCTTAATGATCAGTGATGATGAGCTTTTTTTTTCATATGTTTGTTGGCTGCATAAATGTCTTCTTTTGAGAAGTGTCTGTTCATATTCAAGTCAGGAAACAACAGATGCTGGATGTGGAGAAATAGGAAAGCTTTTACACTGTTAGTGGGAGTGTAAATTAGTTCAACCATTATGGAAGACAGTGTGGCGATTCCTCAAGGATCCAGAACCAGAAATACCATTTGACCCAGCAATTCCATTACTGGGTATATACCCAAAGGATTACAAATTATTCTGCTGTAAAGACACATGCACAATGTTTATTGCAGCACTATTCACAATAGCAAAGACTTGGAACCAACCCAAATGTCCATTAATGATAGACTGGATAAAGAAAATGTGACACATATACACCATAGAATACTATGAAGCCATAAAAAAGAATGACTTCATGTCCTTTGCAGGGATATGGATGAAGCTGGAAACCATCATTCTCAGCAAACTAACACAAGAACAGAAAACCAAACTCTGCATGTTCTTACTCATAAGTGGGAGTTGAACAATGAGAACACATGGGCACATAGAGGGGAGCATCACACACCAGGGCCTGTTGGTAGGTGTGGGGGTAGGGGAGGGATAGCATTAGGAGAAATACCTAATGTAGATGACTGGTTGACGGGTGCAGCAAACCACCATGGCACATGCATACCTATGTAACGAACCTGCACATTCTGTACATATATCCCAGAACTTAAAGTGAAATTTAAAAAAAGTCAGGCCAAACACATACTGTATGATTTTACTTATATAAAACTTTAAAAAATGTTAAATGTGTCTATAGTTGCAGAAAACAAATCATTGGTTTACCCAGGATAGGGTATGATGCGGTGAGGGGTAGGAAGAAAAGATTACAAAGGGGCATAAGGAAACTTTTATGGGTGATGGATATGCTTATTATCTTAATTGTGGTAATGATTTCATGACTGTGTCCTCATGTTAAAATACAAATTATACCTTTGACGTGGGAGAAATGTATCTTATGTCCATTATATCTCAATAAAGCTATAAAACAAACACACAAATAAAACTCAACATCAAGAATATTTGTTCCTGTGATCAAGACTGGGCTCAGGTACACTGCTTATCTCTGCTTCCTCCTGGTGTCAACTGGGTTCACTCTTGAGGTGGCAATCAGCTGGTGTCTTGACAGGGCTGGAAGGTCCAAGATGGCCTCACTCACATGTCCAGTGCCTTAACTGGGATGGCTAGAATAAATGGGGGTTGGCTGGACTTCTCTTTCTCCTCATAGTCTTCCAACTCCAAGAATTCTATCTTATCCTCAAAAGGATTGCCCAGGCTCCCTGATGCAGAATCTCAGACAGCATGAGGGTAAAAATAAGAGCTGAAAGTCCTTTCAAGATTTAAGCCTATAATTTATACAATGTTACTTCTGTCCAAGGAAGTATTCTATTGGCCCGCACAAGTCATAAGGTCAACCCAGAATCAGTTTGGGAAGGGACTATAAGGGTATGATTTATTTGGGACTATTGGAAACAATCTATTACAATGTCTATAACTTTCGACCTAGTGATTTTTGCACTCATACTTCTGTATCATTAATGTCACAGAAGTATATTACCATATGTAATAAACACAATTCAAAATTCAACAGTAATTCAGTGATTGATATTTGTGGTTGGCAATTCCTATTTCTTTACTGTCTATACTCTGCCAAGTTCCTGCCTTATGAATGTTTTTTCCTCTTTAGAATGGCAGAAGGGAGGTGGTTCTTCAATTTTATTTCTATATTTAGGGCTATACAATATTTGCTGAAAGTTTTTTCCTATTCTTCAAAAACACGTAGCTCATATATACTTTCCCAGCTTTCATGAGTAAAAGCAACTTTCGTTATTTTTCCCTTGTCATGGTTATTTTCTTTTCTCCATTGCCATACCCTTTTTTACTGCAAAGAAAATATTTCACTATTTGTAGATAATTTATCTTAAGTCTCTTAACTTAAAGGCCTCTCTATTGTACATTTCTTTTTTGTAGCCATATTAACTTTAGTAAAAACATTAAATTGCAGTATTTGAATTATATAAACTAACTCAAAAGATTTGAAGCATTTAAAGAGCCTGTATTGATTTACTTTCTATGAAAAATTGCTGGCCGGGCGCGGTGGCTCAAGCCTGTAATCCCAGCACTTTGGGAGGCCGAGATGGGCGGATCACGAGGTCAGGAGATCGAGACCATCCTGGCTAACACGGTGAAACCCCGTCTCTACTAAAAAATACAAAAAAAAAAAAAAAAAAACTAGCCGGGCGAGGTGGCTGGCGCCTGTAGTCCCAGCTACTCGGGAGGCTGAGGCAGGAGAATAGCGTAAACCCGGGAGGCGGAGCTTGCAGTGAGCTGAGATCCGGCCACTGCACTCCAGTCTGGGCGACAGAGCGAGACTCCGTCTCAAAAAAAAAAAAAAAAAAAAAAAAAAAAAAAGGAAAAATTGCTGAGTCAAGCACTTTATATTGCACACAATATCTGATAAAATTATGGTAGCCACAATAGACATGATAAAAACAATGGCACCAGGCTAGAAGAAAGGCAGACACAAGATAAATAGATGTATAACAATATACAGTCAATGCTATGGAATTTGCAATTTCTTACAGCCAATACCTATGCAATGCCAGATTCTAGAAAGCACCAACATCTATTGAACTAGTTTTCTGTCTAACACAGTTAAAACAAATCATTACAGTCTGCCAAAACGTGAACAAGCATGACTCTTGGTTCTCTCTCAAACGATCAGTCCTGAAAGGATTATAAAAGCAAGAAAGAAACATGGACTCTAAGAATTAACAACGGTGTGGGAAGCCACAGAGGAGATTTACGACTACCCTAAATTGGTTTGTGTTTGGATGGTGAGTGCCTGAAAATTGCCACTGAATATTTTGATGAGAAAATGAATTAAGATAAATCTTTTTAACTTTCTGCTTTTGATTCTCTCTTTGTTTTTTAATCTTAGGATGACTATTTCCTGCTCTTTATTACTAGAAATTGGCAGCAACATCTCAGACTGGATAATGGCACTGGTGGAATAATTACCAGGAAGAAAAAAAATCCCCACTAAAGTGATGAAAACATGTGCAGATTGTCCAGTCTTCTGCTTTTGTACCACTTGCCCTTCCAGATGTCAGGGTTGGGATTTATTTCTCCCTATGGGTTTAAAAATAAAACTGATCAGAAAATTTGCCTGATACTGATGAAAAATAAGATGTAGTAATTTAGGCTTTCACACTAGACTCAGAAATAGAATCCATTAATATGTTTTTTCCTACGGATCCATTTAAAAACATCTAAATAGGATGAAAATGAAAGAATGGAGAGAAATATGCCAGGAAAACATAAACGTGAAAGAAAGCCAGGGAAGCAGTACCAATATCTGATGAAAATAGATTTTCATGTAAAAAGATATCATAACAATATATTTCTTATAAAAGATACAATAGGGCAGAATAATATATCTATCATAATCATATGCCTGTCTAACAATATAGATTCCAAATATATCAAGGAAACAACAAACTAAACAGCAGGAAGAGATAAATCACCAATTATAGTTGTTTATTTCTAGACTACTTTGCTCTGAGACATATAGAACAAGTAGACCAGAAATACAGATATTGAAGATATGAAGAATACAATGAAAAACCTTGAGCTATTATGTCTATCTATATCTACCTCCCTACCTAATCTCCTTGACATTAAATATACATTCTTTTCCAGAATACATAAAATGTTTTTAAAACTAGGCCATACATGAGATCATAAAGGAAGCATAAATAATTTCTTAAGTATCAGTATTTCATAGGCTTTTTTCTCCCACCAAAACAAAGTGAAATTTGAACAAATAAAAAATAACAGCGAAGAAAAATTCATATATTCTGAAAGTGAAATTACATATTTCTAAACACTATTTGGCAAAACTGGAAAATTATAAAGGAAATGTATAGATATTTGTAAGTTGATAATGAAAAATAATAGACACATAATTGGATAGACATAGAGTAGATACATAATTGACTTCCAAAAATTATATAAAGTCAGGATTT
Organism: Macaca thibetana thibetana; assembly: GCF_024542745.1. Classification (NCBI taxonomy): domain Eukaryota; kingdom Metazoa; phylum Chordata; class Mammalia; order Primates; family Cercopithecidae; genus Macaca; species Macaca thibetana. Next base: position 74,743,387 of record NC_065582.1, read on the forward strand.
GTGGGAAACAGATAAAGCTAAACAAGGAAAAATTTTGATAGCTTTAAACACATATCAGAAGTGAGAAAAGATTAATGAGCTCAATATTAGACTCAAGATGTTGGAGATAGAAGAAGAAAGTGAACTCAAAGAAAGAAGAAGGTGGAAAATAAAAGATAAGAGGGCAGAAAAGGTGAAATAGTCAGTAGAAAGTATTAATAATTTCAAATTACAGTTTAAAAAAGATTAATAAGATGGCTGGAAAATCTGATTAAGATAGAAAAAAGAGAAAGAGGTAAAAGGAAAAAAATGCAAGTAAACAAAATACAGAATGAAAATAGAAAATCACTGAGACAGCAAAGATTAAAAAGAATAGCAAAAGACTATGAAAATTACTATTCAACAACAAGTCTGAAAACTGGATAACATGAATTAATTCCTCCAAAAATAACCAAAAATTGGATCAAGAAAAACATGGAACTCAAATAGACAATTAGTATTAAACAATTGCAATGTTAATCAAAATACTCCCCTTTTAAAAATATTTTAGAGAAAATTTTCATGTTGTTGTGTGGAGAATTTGCACGCTCTTGGATGAGATGTACTAATATTATAAAATATCAATCATCCACAAATTAATTTATATATTCAGTGTTTTCTCAGTCCCAGTAGATTTGCTTAAGGAAATCAATAAACTGTTCTCTACATTTACATATCACAAGAAAATCCTCACAGTGGGTGACAGGGGATATGTAAGACGGTGTCCTTTGCAGCATTATTTGTGGCGGTGCAGTGTTGTGGGCATTCTCTGAGTGGTTGATCACTCAGAGAGTGGAAGGTAAAATGGGAGGAATCCACACTGGGGAGTATAATGCCACAGGTAGAATCAATGGAGAGCACATAGAAACATGAATGACTTTAAAGACATAATACTGAGAAGAAAATAAGAGACAAAGACAATAAGAGATAAAATGAAATAGGCAAGACAACATCATTTTAATAACTTCAAAATATAAACACAAAACAATAACAAAAACTTACAGCAACACAATAAAACAAAAGTGAACACATTACATTGATTGGAATGGTTGCTTATTGCAATATTGGAGAGGTGTGAAACTGGAAGTGGGGTATGGAATTCGAAATAAGTGCATCAGTAAATGAAGCAAGAACACAGCCTTGCGTAGACCCAATGATAATGATGCTGTGGCATGAACTGAGAAGTTTAATTCACCCAGTCCTCTGAGCCCGAGATTCAAAAGAGATTAAGGCAAACAGCCAAGAAGAACACATGGAAAGCACACATTTAGAAACCAGTAACCGTAGGTTACTGAAAGTCTGCATAAAAGTATTGAAAAGTAATTGCATGTTTTTCTTCTTTTTCTGTTTAATCTCCAGCCTCTCCTTTTCCTTGTTCTTTCACCTGAACTTATACTTGTTAAATTTCTGAAATTGTGAATAATAATGATAACAAAATATGCAATAACTCCTCCTTGACTTTATGCCATCCCTAGGTCTAGTCTTTTCTCAGCAAAAATTCTTAGTAACACAGTCTATGCCCAATGCACTGGTTCCCTACTTTTTAGTTCCTCAACACTCATTGTAAGTGGATCCTTGATCCACTGGCATATACATGGCATTATTTAGATATTTTAACATAATTATATATGTAATTGATAATATATTTTGCTTATTCAATTTAGCGTATTTTAACATAGGAATATCCCATTTATTACTCTTGCTGTATTAGATAAGAAGTTTCTTGAGGTCATCCCATGTATTATTCATCTTTGCATCTCACACATCTTAGTACAGTGCCTTGCAATACTAAGTGTCTAAAATATTAATAGTAAATGAATAAACAGAGCTTTGATTTTAAATAAGTGAAAAGGTCCAGTGACAGACAAAATTGAGAAGTTGGCATATTTTACTTTGCAGTCTCAATCGACCTTTTCTTTGCTTTGTGTCATAGTTACACAGTCCAGGCCTATATTCTGGTCCCAACACTTATGGTCTAAATATATTGAGAAAGATATTTAGCCTCTCCAACTTTCATTTCCTCATCTGTAAAATAGCAAACAATTATTATCTATCAACTAGAGCTCTTATGAGAAATCAATAAAATAAGCCTTAGATCATTGCCTGGCCCACTATATGCAAGAACTCAAACATGATTGAAAGTACTTTTTATTACATAGCAATTCTTTTATTCCTTTTCCCATCTTCTTTTTTCTTGCTCTCTACTTCCTGTCAAAATTGGAGATTATCAGATCTCAGTTATTTAAGTTGTAAGACAAGATTGTCAGTCAACAGTCCTGGCTTCTGTGGAATATCAGTCCTGGAGTCTAGAGGATGGTCTGACAGGCCAAACTAGGCATAAAAGAAATAAACCCAGGAAATACCTATGCTATTGAGATAAACAATAATTTGGTTTTGCAGAGTTAGGGGAGTGAGCATTTGGACTGAAGATGCTGTCAGTAGAACACAAGAGACATTTTCTCAGGCAGTAGGGCACAGCATTGATAGAATTTGAAGTTGAAAGCACACTGAAATTTAGATAATTTTAGAAATGTAGTGGCTTACACTGGAAACTTTGAGATTGATTTCAAATCACATGAGGTTTCGAGATTCACAAGGGTAGGAGATTGGGGATTAACAGAGAATTCAGTCTAGAGAGAGACAAGGACTTATGCATTGTCACGGACACAACTGGTTTCCAACTAAATATATATTCCTTCTTCTCCTTTGCTGAACAACATATAATATGGGAATGTATCTTTCTGCATGCAGTTAATGTTCTTCAGGTGAAGCTGACACACCGCTAGTTCCAGGAAGAGGCTTGATTGGGCAAAGGGTGGTCCTGACCATTTTTATATTGATTGGTGCCAGTGAAGCAACACACAGAATTTTGTGGCCTACCTTAAGAATCTGACCCAGTAATAGACTTAAGACTCCATTTGTGCTAATAAGAGACAAGTGGAGGCATGCTGGGGATTTGGGGAAAGAGGTTCTCTCATTCTCATTTGCTTTGTTGCCAGAAACAGTCCCAGTTTCCAGTTCAGGAAGATGTGGTATAAGATGTGAATCCTGGAAGTACTATGCCATTTTTCCCTTTACTGGGAAGTCAACTATAGTAGAGAATGCTATACTGTTACCAAAACTGATTTCCTGTTTTGCTTGGCATTGTAAGATATTTTCTATGCATTTTGTACTTAGGGATAGCACATATCCATACAACTAAATTCTATTTTTGTCACTTCTGGGCAAAGTGATAAGAATGTATGCCTCCCCTATGCTCTCTTTTGCTGTACACTAGTTGAATGAAGAGAACTCTGAGCAATTATAAGAGAGTGTAACTACATGTTGGGAAGAGCCCGTGTTCCTAAATGATGACATAGAAGGCCGTTACCACCAGAAATATTCACATTGGATGATGATGTGATTGAGAAGTTAATTTTTGTCGTATAAATGCTGTAATAATTCAAGATGTACCCATTGCTAGCAGTTAACTAAACCAGAATTAATCTCACACGGGGAAGATAGGATAGAGATAGAAAAGCAACCATGCTACATTTTCTTTATCCAGTCTATCATTGAGGGGCATTTGGGTTGGTTCCAAGTCTCTTCTATTGTGAATAGTGCTACAATAAACATACATGTGGAATGATAGGCTGGATAAAGAAAATGTGGCACATATACACCATGGAATACTATGCAGCCATAAAAAGAATGAGTTCATGTCCTTTGCAGGGACATGGATGAAGCTGGAAACCATCATTCTCGGAAAACTAACACAAGAACAGAAAACAAACACCACATGTTCTCCCTGATAAGTGGGAGTTGAACAACAAGAACACATGGACACAGGGAGTGGAACATCACACACCAGGGCCTGTCGGGAGGTGGGGGAATGGGGGATAGCATTAGGAGAAATACTTAATATAGATGACAGGTTGATGGGTGCAGCAAACCACCATGACACATGTATACTTATGTAACAGACCTGCACGTTCTGCATATGCATATGTATCCCAGAACTTACAGTATATTAAAAAATAAAAAGAAAAGAAAAAGGAAAGAAAAGAAAAAGCAACCATGTCCCCAGTGATACTGCTGAGCTGTTGAACCAAACAATCTCTGAAACTCAACCCAAATCTTCCAGTGGGGAGAAATAAATCTCTATTACTGTTTAAATGTGTGAGTTGGATTTTCTGTTTTTAGCTGAAAGGTAATTTCATGAAGAATAAGACAAAAACCAATCCATGGACACAAGTTACAAGGTTAAACTAAGTCATGAAGAACAAGGCAAAGATATATATTGCACAGAACTAGGTTGCAAGATGAGCTGGGTCCTAGCAACAAAGCAATAAAGACAATTTGATGTTAAACTGTCAAACAATGAATCCATGGATATTCGTATTTTGTATGCGCCTTAATCAAAATCATCAGACAGTAGGGTTATAGCTGTACCTGTAGGTGGAGTGGAGTTCAAGTGGTCCCAAGTGTAGTGGGGCCTAGACTATATAAGCAGGAAGCCAACTTCCTATTAGGCTAGGAAAATAAATTAGGGACTGGCTGGACTGCAGCAGATAGAAATTTTTTCCAAGTAGCTGAAATGGATAAAATGTCCTTTTAATGCATGTTCTGCACTAACATAAAACCAAACCTATAAGTCCATGCCAGTCCAAACCTCTTTACATCTTCTCCTTACTAGTCATATGTGATTTCCTGTTCAATAATTGTGAATATTTCACATTTTCTCTGGTAAGCCACCCATATTTTCCAATACATTTTATTTTTTCATTACTACAGAACTGTATTTTAAATATTTAATCTCTTCTATTACACACTGGAATGCATGTCCCCACTTCCTCTGTTATCTTGGCCTCTACTAATGTTACTTATGAGAAAATATGTCATTGAAATAAATTCTTTTCATTGGTAAAAATTTAATGGTAATGTTATAGCAAGAGCTTTCATTCATAATGAGTACACCTTAATTATTTCAAGAAATTTCCAAAGATAACGTTTTTTTGCATATTTGGGGAGAATGAGTTAACAGTAATGAATCAGTAAACAACATAATCTATTTGACATAAATAGACCATACTCTAATTTCTATTCTAAAACCTAATAGAAATGGTTTACTATCTTTATTTCTACTCTTAAGTCTGTTGTTTTACCTGCAAATTATAATGAATTTTAAGGTTCTTAAAAAATAAAGAGTTTGTGCTATCTGTGATTCTGGTCGCTCAGTATATATCTACAACTGCAGCTGCAGTGATCAAGACGGTAGCATTCAGAAGTGCTCCTAAGAAGGGACTAGAAAGTATTCAAATTAAAACTTTTTCACAGTTAATCATGAATTATATTTGACTTCAAATGAGGAGATGACAAAAATTACTTTCAAATGAGGAAAATATTTGAAGTTTAATAAGATAAAATTTAATATACAGTCATCTGAATTTGTTGGATATGAGGGTAGAAGTAGAAATAAAGTTCATACAACTACCCAGACCACTTCTAACTTAATCAAAAAAATGTATTCTGAGTATTTGCCAGTAAATAGTACTGTTTTTGGACCTCTAGTAAACTAGTAGACATTAGCTGTGATCTCTCCCTTGAGACTTCTTAAACTCAGTGATTTTATTAAGGATTTCATTCTCCTGTTGAAGAGAGAACCCTTTACAATTGAGTGAAAAATTACATCAAATGTAACAAAAAGTATTGTTTTAGACAAAGTGAAGATTCTCTGGTAAGGTGAAGGTCTCATTTTTCTTATAAAAGTATTTATTTTTCTCCACCTGCAGACTGGACACTGTGACTCCAGCAGGTTACCACAAATCAGATAGTCATTCTATCTGATACTCATGCAAAGAGATTAATTATAATCAGAAGAAAAATGTAACACATTGAAATGATTACATGACAGTAAATAGACTGTTCCAAATCCTACTACTGAATAAGTAATTGCCTAAGGAATCCTTTATATTACTTTTGTAAATAATGGCAAAAAATATTGTATTCATATAAATTTTCTTTGGATTGAAGGTCTAAAATCCTAGATGGGTATATAAATAATTTTTCAATGAAAAACCAACATATTGTAGTGTACTTTAATAGATTTGAGCTAATCTGAAAGTGACTTTGTTAAAGATATTAAAGTAGAGAGATTGCTACATTTAAAGGAAATGTTAAAACGTAGTCTTAAGTAACAAAGAACTGCCTACTACTCTGCTTAACCAAACACGGGGAAATAATATTTCTAGCTAAAGGTTTGAGAAACAGAAAAAAATCTAGAATACTTTTCAAATATTAGCCTGATAAGTAAAATTTTGACAGAGGGAAAAAAACTGATGCTTAAGTTAAATAAAACCTTCACCTACATTGATTCATGACCTTGTCCTCAACTAATACAAAGTACAGAAAGCATTATAAATCATATTGTACTGGATGAAATTGATTTCACTATCACAGCTTTCCATTTTTTCCATACACAGAAGGAAGATTTAGGGATTTAAACATAAACTACAAAAATTAAAGTATCTCTATGATTTTGGAATATTAGTATATCACACGGCTAAAGTCACGGTTCCTCAATGAGATGGCATATTTTACATTTTGCACAAGCCTTTGGTTATATTCATTATTTTCCCAAGACAACGCTGTGAACGCTATATGGTCTAAGGAGTAGAAAAGTGTGACTTTAAGAATAGTTGTACAAAATTGGAGGCATTTACTTTTCTGAAGGAAAGGGTCCCTGAAAATTTAGTTACGTTGAAATTATTATAGCTCTTTTACCACTCTGATGCAAACATTTGCTTTCTCATACCTTGAGATGAAGAAATTGCAAACTTCAATGTTTTTCTGAGAAACAAATAGTAATCATTCTATACCTGTTTTAATTGTATGTCATCCTTTGAAGGAAAGATACACAGAGCTGGTTTGGCACCCACAGTGAGGCCATGGTGTTCTTCTGTTGAATGTAAACAATATATAAACAATCCCAGAGATCACCAGCATCAGATAAGGCCACTCTGACCCCAGTAAAGTGAGACAAAAACAAAACCAGATCCTAATCATGTTTGAACACAGATACAGACTGGGTCAATGTAAACACAAAAAATTACCAAAACCTCCCTCTCCCAGCTAAGATTAATGACTGCTTTTTTAAAATTTAAAACAATTATAGCTTTATCCTCACTCTTTTGGCTTCAGAGAAAAATTTGTTAAGATATTCATTCATGGAATGACTCCTTCCTGACAGTACCCAATGTGGAGATAAACCCTTTTTTTTAAACTCTTTCTTCATAGATCTCTCCCAGATCATCTACCACAAGCCCTAATCTTACAATAAATTATTTTAAGATCATTCTTACTGAGTGTCTTCGTCTATTTGTGACACTTTAACAAAATACTTAAGACTGAGTCACTTTTAAATAATGTAAATTTCTCGTAGTTCTGGGGGTCAGAAAGTCCAAGATCAAAGAACTAGTAGATTTGGTGTCTTGTGAGGATTACCCTGCTTCATAAATGGCACTTCTTGCTGCATCCTTACGTGGCAGGGATGGTAGAAGGGCAAAAGGGACCTCGTTAGTTCCTTTGAGCCCTTTTATAAGGGCATTAATTCATTCATGAGGTGAAGCCCTCATGACTTAATCACTTCCCAAAAGGTGCTACCTCTTAATACTGTTACATTGGAGATTAAGTTTCAACATGAATTTCAAAAGGGACGCAAACATAGCACTAAGATGCCCAACAGTTCCCATGGTATAGTCTCCCTTGCTGCAGCAAACATCAGTACACCCAGGTTTTACTGCAGGTGTGTTCATGGTGGTTGTTTGACTCATGGACATAAGCTTTATGCTATTACTCTCAGTTTGACATAGATGCTATTAATATATTTGACATAAATAGACCATACTCTAATTTCTATTCTAAAACCTAATAGAAATAACTTATTCTCTTTATTTCTACTCTTAAGTCTATGGCATATTTCACTTTACAGGTTGATAAAATCTTTCATTATATATAAATTAGTTATCTTTGAATGACTAACAAATAGCCTTCGCTCTGAATATTAGAAAATAAAATCAATATTTTGAAAAGTTGGCTTAATTAACAAGTATGGCATCGTTGCAAGATAAGGAAAAATAGTAAGTGACCCGTCACTGTGTCATCTTAAAATATGCATATACTAAAGTGCAAGAACTGCTTTCAGATATTTTTCATATTCAGCTGGGGGCAGAGTCCGTTGATCAATGAATGCAACTATTCACGTTGTGTTTTAAGTCTTCAAAAAAGGCTTGATTAATGTAAGGCAAGTTAAAAACATAGAAATCAAGTGGTGGTTTGATACCATTTGATGGTATTGTTACTGGTGGAAAGAATTCGAGTTATGGGTGGTGAATCCATACGGGTCTGCAGCAACCTCAGTTCTTGCCTTCTCAGAATAAAGAATTCGACTGAGGAGCATAAGGCAGAAAAAGAGACCAACGCAAGTTTTAGAGCAGGAGTGGAAGTTTATTTAAAAGGGCTTTAGAAGAGGAAAGAAAGGAAAGTAGCTTGGAAGAGACTCAAGCGGGCACCTGAAGGTCAAGTGCGGTGTTTAAACTTGATCCCAGGACTTTATTCGCTGGCCCCTTTTCCATGAATTTTCACTTAGGGTGGGCTGTTCACATGCGCAGTGCCTTCCTTACCCTTGGGAGGTGAGCACGCGCAGTGTGTTTCAGAAGTTGTACACATGCCCATCTGAGTCTTTCTTCCCTTTTCCAGCGGTGTGTTCCCAGAAGGTCATGCTCTGCAGTTTTTGTCTCTTAATGCACATGCCTGGGAAGTTACTTCTCCCTGGTGTCTGCATTCACTTAACACTTTAGGGCAACAGGTGTGGACCATCAGGAAATGGCCTCTCCCTGGTGCTGGCTGCCAATTTAACACTTTTAGAGAGGAAATGTGATAACTGCCAAACTATCACCTGACATTTCTAGTGGGTGGGGGAGAGTCCTCTCCTTCCCTGCTCATGCCTGTCTAACTACCTGTAACAGTATTAACTCCAAACAATATAGAGTGCCTAAATCATGCTTTGCCAAATCACTCACGGCATACCAGCTGGTTTCCAAATGATTATACACAAAGAACACAAGCAAAAGGGAGATTAAATAACCCTTTGATTCATATCTGAACAGGTATCTGCAGATTGTGGGTAAAGGTTTGATACACAGAGTCTACACAGGTTCTAAGTTTAAAGCTTGCAAGAGATCCTGCTTTGCTCTTAAATATTAATATTGAGACGAGACAAGCCTGTCCATATGTGTCTCAGTGGCAAAAAAAAAAAAAAAGAAAGAAATAAAAAGATGAATGGTGTGGACAGAGAGAGAGAGAGAAAGTCTTGAGAATATTACTCAGCTCCAAGAGAGAGGGAGAGAAAATACTTGAGAGACTGTGTGAAACCCAGAAATCTCCATGTGAGAGACAGATCCTGTGTCCATTTCCTGATACAGCTGCAGTGTATCAGAGACAATTAAGACACAGTACCCCACTTCATGGTAAAATATACCACAAATGATCAAATTAATGCTTTATATTCTACTCCATCATGTTAATATCTCCTTTTCCTTTAGAGGAGCAAGCAATTTGGAGACCAGATTATCTATGTTCCCAAACCTCAGCTCTACCTCTTATGTTCAAATACTAGCTGGGTGTGTTTGGACAAATTATTTAGGCTTTCTATGCTCTTTCATCATGCATAAGCTTAGAATAATAAAATTACCCATTTCATGGGGCTTTTCTGAGGATTTTGTGAGGATTGGTTTTTGGAATATGAGATCCTGAAGTGTATCAAGATAATTCTGTTCTTTTCATCTTACGTCTAGTTGTCAATGCATACAACTGCTTATTTTGTACCTTCCTGGGTAAAGAGAGCCAGACACTTTAGTCTATACCAAAAAAAAAAAAGCATCAGAACAGACACTAATTAGACTGTCTCCAAGGTTCCAGCATATGCTAGATTAAAATATCACTCCCTAATTTATTACGAATTTCAAAGTATGCCTATCCACATTTTTCAGTCATGTTCATTAGGAGAGGTTTTTCAATTAGTACTATATGGTGGCTTAGCTCAACAATAATGTCAGTTAAGAAAAATGCCTCCAATTTGTAACTCTCCTTCTTACTAAGGCTTTACAGAAAAATTAAATTTAAAATTAATTCCTTTTGCAGATTTTAATAAAAAGAAATTAAAATTTAAAAGCACTCCACTTCCAAATTTTCTCATTCTCTGCAAATAGATTTAACTGGGGGCTTGGTAGAATTTTAGTATTTTTCTCAGTCAACCTAACTAGAATCAATAGCCAGCACTGTAACATTTTCAGCGTTGGATTAATTCAATCCCAAGTCTTAAGTACTCTCATTTTTCAGTATCTGAAATGGTTAACACAGACTAGGCTGGGCATGGTGGCTCATGCCTGTAATCCCAGAACTTTGGGAGGCCAAAGCAGGAGAATCACATGAGGTCAGGAGTTCGAGACCTGGCTGGCCAACATGATGAAACCCCGTCTCTACTAAATATACAAAAATTAGCCAGGCATGGTGGCATGCACCTGTAATCCCAGCTACTTGAAAGGCTGAGGCAGGAGAATCCCTCGAACCACAAGACTATTACAAAACTAGTCCTCTACCTAAGAAATTCATAAGAAAAATGCAAGTTCTTATAAAAAAATGTTTCCAAACAAGATGATGGTATCAGACAGGACTTCAACACTGACTAGCTTATAGCAGAATATGTACTGTACTGTCCTGTGTAGCAGAGCAACTTACAATGCTTGTGGATCTAGGGGCCCAAATGATGTAATCAAGCCTCTTTCTCTCTCTCCTTTTGCTTTTGCTTGGGTTCTGCGTTCTTCTGTGCAGACTTCATTCACAGATAAGCCTTTCAAAATAGTGTTTCCCAACAACTTGAAGTTTACATAATTCTCCAGAGTGGCATTTTCAGCAGAAAGATATATGCGCTGCCTGAGTTCAAAATGAAATAAAATAAAATCCTAGGATTTAGCCTTATTGGACTGACGTATCCCAATATCACATGCATATCAGAGATCAGATCAGATATATGATGTTTTCCGGGAAAATGGAAGGACAGAGAAAGGATAAAAGGAAAATCTTGTTTTAACATTGTCCAGAGTATAATCTGTGCATACCAGTTGTCCAGAGTTCGTAATTTAAACAGTTTTGTGGGGAAAATTCTGTTGAACAATTAATTTTACTGTCACATGCTTGTCACTGCGCTCTGTAGAAATCAAGGGTTTTTTGTTTGTTTGTTTGTTTGTTTTCTTGTTTGTTTAGTCCTCTGCTTTCACTGTGAAACCTTCATAATCCTTGCCTCCAGTATCCCAGTAGGAATCCATATAACTTCTGTCGTGGACTTTTCTCGCAAATCTCATGGTAGCTAATGCTATTGTGCTGCTGCCGTCGGCATTTCTCAAACCCATACATTAGAGGCTAAATTTGAAGCAATAAATTTCGTCTTATATTAGTCCTTGAACATAACCTATCATTTTTAAAAGAGACTTTTTCTGAAGACATTATTAAGACATTATTTTCTTAAGACATTCTCTCCTTATTTCTGACTGTAGCCTGACCTGACTTTCAACAAAGAATCAAATCATTTTCTTAGACTCAACTAAGGAAATAGAGGAAAGGAAAAAGAGAAAAAGAAAAAGAAACCCACATATAAACATTGAAAATAAAATAAAAAGCTATAGACTCTGGGATTTCCAATTTTATGCCACACACCCATTCCAGTAACTAACAATACAGATGCCAAAAGTCTTTTTACACTTAATCTCTGTTTGAGATTTCTCTGGCTCTGGCAGGCTTGTGTAAGAAAAAATGTTAAATAAAAAAAAATTAATTTTTGTTGTTGTTGTTGTTGTGAGCATAACCAGTTGCTTAGCAAGAACAATTCCTTCTCCTTGTCTCCAGAGCCCCTGAAGAAGAAAAAGAAAATAAATATTTATCTCTGGCCAAGATGTCATCCCTGTTTACTCACTTTAAGGTTCCAAATAAGTCTGCTCAATAGCTGGATCATTTTTCCAAACAACAAATACCAGCTGTCATATTTCCACAAATCTTTGATGTCCTGATGCAGTAATCTACTTCCAAATGCTGGCCCCCATGTAGCTCCATACTTGAGATTGAGAAAGTAGGAACTGAGATTGGCTTGGATGGTGTTTTGATAGTATTAGAATGTGCAAATCGTGGTGTTTTGTGCAAGTAGCAAGTGATTCTGCATGATTGTAGCTTAGAGGGTGGCCAGTGTTGGGATGCTGAGTCTAAAAAAGTATGCTGAACCTGTACTTTTGTTACTTATGCCAGGCTGCATTTATTTTACTTATGCCACTTATGTTACCTGTGCCTGCATTTATGTTACTTCTCTAGATTTTACTCTGTAGGCATTGAGGATCTTTATGTAATGAAAGATGTGACATATTTTTATTAAATTCAGTATTAAAAGCATATATCTCAACTTTTATTCAACATTTATGTCCCCTATTGGACATTGCTTTCAGTTTAAAAGACTGTGTGAGCAATAGAAATGCATGAGTTCAGAATTATCTTTTGGTATTTGATGTCTAATCCAACTGGGAAGGGGAAATTACTCTCATTAGAGCCACCTTGTTATCTTATGAAAGTATCTCAAAACCTTATTGGCAATATTTTTAGACAAGTCTCGAGGATCTTACTCAAATCTAAGAGTTAATCTCTAAGAAAGTATTACCAACTTCTGCTGATTTTCAAGCAATTAAACAGTGTAATTTGAGCCACTGAACTTAAATTGGATGCCAACAATATAGAACTACAGTGTCTTTTTAAAATGATCCTGCATACATGGGTTTCATTAGATCACCTTGTAAATGCATCACTAAGAGTGTTAGTATTGATGCTTCTTTGGTGACAAGGAACAGGAATCCATTCAAATAAAGAGGAAATGTTTTGAAGGGATATGAGGGAAAAGCACAATTGAGCCTCGTTGAAGTCATAATTTGTGAAGCCACCAGGGCAGCTACTTTTTCATCTCTCTAGAGTCAAATTATTTCTCCCTCTATTTTCTTGGTAAGTCTCCTACTTCTTGCTACAAAAAGAACTGTCATTCCTGATAAAAATCTGCATGACTTGTGAATCTACATTCTTTGAAAGCCAAATTTCAAATTCTTACGGAAGTTCAGATTGGTCACTGATCATTCATTGCGTTGTTATAGTTGGAGTATGGTCACATGCTACTTGTGAAGCTAACTGGACTCAGCTGTACATCAGGCATTGCTGGTGGTGAGAACTTCCTAGTGAAGGGAAGCAATGTATGGGATAACCTCTTATTGTGCTTGATCATTTCTTTTTAAAAAGCATTTAAAAAATTGTTTTGTAGAGATAAAGAGTCTCACTTTGTTGCCCAGGCAGGTCTTGAACTCCTTGCCTCAAGGAATTCTTCCACCTTGGCCTCCCAAAGTGCTGGAATTACAAGTGTGAGCCACTGTGCCTGGCCTATATATATATATATTTTTAAACAAATGATAACCAAATGAATAGGTCACGATGACAATTGTAGAATTGACCTAACCTAGTGCCAGAATTTATACTACAATTAAAGATTAATAAACACAGCCTTGAATATTGGTCTCATCTTTTCTCCTTTATTTCAAAAGTCAAGTACGTTAGATAAAATCAAGAGGATGACAGTCATTTATAATAATGTTATTAACACTTAAAGCTCTAAATAATTTTGCCCTGAAATTATATCAAATTTTATTTTAGTATTTAGAGTAATTATTTTATCAAACAATTGTAATCTGAAGTTTAGAGAAATGTTATGAGATAAATTTATAAAGAAAAGTGGTAACAGCTAAGAGCAAAACCAGACTTATCACTATGGTAACTAGATTTTTACACATTCATTAATAGTGTTTCCAGAGTAAAGAACAAACAGAAAGTAGTAGACAAGAGATATATACATTTGAAACAAGATATGTAACTCTAATGTTTTATATGCTACAACACCACTAAAAGAACCATATTCACAAAAATGTTATTTTTCCTCTCTTTTCTGTCCTTTGAGGCATGTCCAATTAAATAGTGAGATATGACAGTGTATGACTGGAATATGCTGTTATAACAGCAAAATGACAAGATTCTGCATGCTTGATTGCCTATTACGTCTTATTTCCCTCAAATGCAAGAATGCGAAAAAACTTTGCATGAGAGACTCTTAACAGAATTAACTTGCTTTTTAAAATAATATCATTCCTTAGAATTAAGAACAAACACATTGAAAACTTATTATGTTTCAGATAATATGACAAATGCTTTGCTTAAAAGATCATAATCGGCCGGGCGCGGTGGCTCAAGCCTGTAATCCCAGCACTTTGGGGGGCCGAGACGGGCGGATCACGAGTTCAGGAGATCGAGACCATCCTGGCTAACACGGTGAAACCCCGTCTCTACCTAAATACAAAAAAAATTAGCCGGGCAAGGTGGCAGGCGCCTGTAGTCCCAGCTACTCGGGAGGCTGAGGCAGGAGAATGGCGTGAACCCGGGAGGCGGGGCTTGCAGTGAGCTGAGATCCGGCCACTGCACTCCAGCCTAGGCAACAGAGCTAGACTCTGTCTCAAAAAAAAAAAAAAAAAAAAAGATCATAATTTACTTTAATAACATTTTAAAATGGGAATCCATTGTAAAATGGGAAACAAAAATGTTTCCCATTTTACATATGAAGAAACAGGATTACAAAATTTTAGTGGCAGAACACTGGGGAGCCTGGAGAAGAACAGAAATGAAATGAAAAATCCTAACGGTGACCTGAAGGAAGTTTTTCAAAAGGCAGCTGTTGCATGGAGAGAACAAGTTTTTGGCTAGGGTGACAATTTATAAATAAATGGTCTTGTTAAGCCAGGTATTGGCATTAGCAGAGATTTACCACACTTAGTCTTGAGGAACAAGCTACAGGAAATGTTAAAGCAAAGTTTTCAGCTCAAATTCCTAAATATTGAGATATACTTCAAATGGAAACGTTTTGGTAAAAGTGTTTATTTGGCACACAAATTATTCACACTCAAAGACAATCCCACAGAATCTCCTACTTGTACCATCTTTGGAAAATCACTAACACTCTTTAGTTTTTGATCCATTTATCTGAAGATTGTTTCTATGAGACCTGCAAGTCCTAATGTTCTGTAATTTGATGGAGACTTTTTTGGTTTATGTCAGCTCTGTCCTTCTCCTCTCCCAGCTATTTAGTTTCCTTATAAAGAATTCTGTTCATACGTCTGTTTATTAAATCAAGCATTGGCTTTATACCAGTCTTGAAGGAATTCACTTTTTTTCATATTTAAATAATTGAGATGGTGAGTGCAACTCTTATGAAACTAAATCTCATAAAAGTGTTTACATTTTCTCTGTTTCAAAAAGTAAATATGCCAATCTGGGTTTTTTTTTTTTTCTTTAACAACTAGTAGCATGGAAACCTGGAATAACTATGTCGTCTGTACAATATTCTTTCCCAAGAAAATGAAGGTCACTTTGAACAAACAAATGATAGTCTCTGCCAGGTGGGAGTCTTCGGATTCATTAAAAGCAGAGTGAATTTGCAGCATGTTGAACTCAAAGGAATTGGCAAACAACTACAACTAAAGCGAAATCCATGGAATTTAGAATTAACAGTTTTTAAAAAATACTTCATCAAATAATAATTTAAGAAAATAGAAATATAGCTAACTCTTCCTAATCGTAATGAAGGTATAGTGGATACTAAGTAGCAGGCAGTTGGATTTGATTTTAGAAGAAATTTTCATGTGCATTCTGTTATCTCCATTTACTATAAAACCACTGTACTGTGAATTTGTCATGAAATGATTTTATGAGATAATCAGTAAAATATATGCCAGAAAAGCCTTGATATGTCTTAAAAGGCCAGACTGAAAGTACAAAATATTCTTGGAAGTGGTGTTCTCTTGTTCTCAAATGTAGTTGAAAACTAATTTAATAAAATAGGAAAATCTAATTAAATCAGAAATGCTGTTTTGTCTTGCTGATATTGTATATCCATGATCTCAATTAAGCAAAGATTTAGACAGTCAAGAGTTACAAAAGATATTTCAAATATTTAATTTGAGATCATACTATCTTTAAGACCAACATCATACAGACATGCTTAGGGGAAAAATACATTTCCTTTCTGCAGTTTCCAGATACAATCAGTGAACATTTATCAGGGTCCAAATAAATGAATTAAATTTTTGTTTTTAAAGTATTTAGAAAAGTCATTACATATTACCTTATGCTGTTTGGTAGATGCATTTTCCTGAATCAAGAAAAGTATTTGGTTTATAGCAAATTACAAAATTTACTAAAGTCCCTCTTATTTTCCAAAGAAAACTTGTTAACATTCTATAGAACTAACTCTTAGGATCAAACTTTTAAAAATGCTGGGTAAGTTATAGTTACAAGGTTACTATATCTTCTTCTACATGGCACGAAAAGCGCACTAATAATTTATATCCATTTCCTTCCGTACTCTCCTAATGCCCTATGCTATTAATAGCAACAAAGCCCTGGAATTATCCCTTTCTATACATTATAGATACAAAAAGCTCATTGTGGGGTCACTCTTTATTTCTCTGTTCTTAATATGTGCATTAGTTTGCTACAGCTACCATAACAAAATACCTCAGACTGGATGGCTCAAACAGTAGAAATTTATTTTCTCACAGCTCTATAGGCTAGAATTCCAATATTGAGGTATCGGCAAGTAATTTCTTTCAAGGGCTCTCTCCTGGACTTGCAGGTGGCTGGCCATCTTGTCACCAACTTTTTCTCTGTGTGTGAATAGAGAAATTCAGTCCCATGATAGCTCTCTCTGCTTCCAAATTTCCCCTTTTGATAAGGACAGCAATCAGATCGAATTAGGGTGCACTTACGTGACCTCATTTAACCCTTAATTACCTATTTAAAAGCCTTATCTCTAAATATAGTCACATTCTGAGGTACTGGGGTAAGAACATCAAATTATGAATCTGTGATGTGTGCCCTCCTCCACCTCCACCTCCTGGTTGCTTTTAGATTTTCTCCTTATCAGTAATTTTCAGAAATTTGCATGATGGGTTTTGGTGTGGTTTTCTTTGTATTTATCCTGTTTGGACTTTATTGTGTTTCTTTGATCTATGAACTAACAATTTTTTTAAATTCAGAAAATATTTTGCCATTTTTTTTTCAAATATATTTTAGGTCCTCTCTTTAGGGAATCAGATTACACATATGCTAGGGGAAAAATTTTTTGTAAACTGTCTGAGTCTTTTAATCATTTTTCTAGTGGGTTTTTTTTAGCCTTTTTAGCACCAATTTTTAAAAGTTGTCTATTTATTAACAATATTAATCCTTTTATAATACTTTTTGCATGTATTTCCTCCCAGTTTATCATTTATCTTTTGAGTTTGTTTTTGCTGCTGACTTGTTTTTTGGTATGTAGACATTTTTTAAGGTAGTTGAACTTGTATTTCTTTTTTGTTTCTGATTTTGAACAATAGTTAGAAAGATGTTCCCATCTTGAGAATATAAAGGAATTTACATGTTTCCTTCTAGTGCGTCTATGATTTTCTTTTTTGCACTTAGTTTTTGTATTTATTTTATTTTCTTATTTTAAAATTTATTTTATATTCAGCGGGCTTATGTACAGGTTTGTTACCTGGGTATATTGCATGATGCTGGGGTTAGGGATAAAACTGATATTGTCACCAAAGTAATAAGCATAGTACCCAATAGTTAGTTTTTCAAACCACACTCCACCTACTTCTTCACTCTAGTAATCTATAGTGTGCATCATTGCCATCTTTATGTCCATGAGTAGAAAATGTTTAGCTGTCTGAATATTTCACTTATAAGTGGTTTTCTGTTCACATGTTAATTTGTTCAGGATAATGGCCTCCAGGTGCATCCTTGAAGCTGCAAAGGTATGATTTTAATTTTTTTTAATGGCTGCATACTATTTCATGCTGCATATGTACCATGTGTTCTTTTTCCCTCCCTCCCTCCCTCCCTCCCCTCCCTCCCTCCCTCCCTCCCTCCCTCCCTTTCTTTCTTTCTTTCTTTCTTTCTTTCTTTCTTTCTTTCTTTCTTTCTTTCTTTCTTTCTTTCTTTCTTTCTTTCTTTCTTTCTTTCTTCTTTTCCTTTCTTTTCTTTTCTTTTCTTTTCTTTTCTTTTCTTTTTTTTGAGACAGAGTCTCCCTCTGTCGCCCAGGCTGGAGTGGAGTGGTGCGATCTCGGTTTACTGCTCACTGCAAGGTCCGCCTCCCAGGTTCACGCCATTCTCCTGCCTCAGCCTCCCGAGTAGCTGGGACTACAGGCGCCCGCCACCACGCCCGGCTGTTTGTATTTTTAGTAGAGTCGGGGTTTCACCTTGTTGGCCAGGATGGTCTCGATCTCCTGACCCCGCGATCCACCCACTTCAGCCTCCCAAAGTGCTGGGATTACAGGCGTGAGCCACTGCGCCGGTCCTGTACCACATGTTCTTTATCCAGTCCACCACTGCTGGGCACCTATCTTGATTGCATTCCATGTCTTTGCTATTATAAATAGTGTTGCAATGAACACGTTACTGTATGTGTCTTTTTGGTGGAATGATTTACTTTTATTTGAGTATATAGCCAACAGCAGGATTGCTGGGTGGAATGGTAGTTCTGTTCCAAGTTCTTTGAGAAATCTTCAAACCGCTTTCCATGGTGACTGAACTAATGTACATTCCCACCAACAGTTATAAGTACTGCTTTTCTCTGTAGCCTTATCAGCATCTGTTGTTTTTTGACTTTTTGGTAATAGCCATTCTGACAGGTGTGAGATGACATCTCATGGTAGTTTTGCTTTGCATTTTTCTTATGATTAGTGATGTGGAGCCTTTTTTCATATGCTTGTTGGCTGCTTGTGTGATTTCTTTTGAGAAGTGCCTGTTCATTTTTTTTGCCTACTTTTAAATGAAGTTACTTGTTTTTTTGCTTATTGAATTGTTTAAGTCTCTTATAGATTTTGAATATTAGACCTTTTCTGGCTATGTAGTTTGTAAATATACTCTCCCATTCTGTAGGTTGACTGTTTAAAACATAAAATACTTGGAATACATCTAACCAAGGAGGTAAAAGATATCTACAAGGAGAGCTACAAAACACTGCTAAAATAAATCGTAGGTGACATAAATAAAAGGAGAAATATTTCAAGCTCAGGGATCAGAATAATCAATATTGTTGAAATGACCATACCGCCCAAAGCAATCTACAGATTCAATGTAATTCTTATTAAACTACCAATGTCATTTTTCACCAAACTAGAAAAACACTATTCTAAAATTCATATGAAACCAAAATAGACCCCGATTACCAAAGCAATCCTAGGGAAAAAGAACAAAGCTGGAGATATCACTTTACCGGACTTTAAACTATAAGGCTACAGTAACCAAAACTGCACGATACTGCTACAAAAACCGACACATCAACCAGTGGAACAGAATAGAGAACCCAGAAATAAAGCCACACACCTACAACCATCTCATCCTCAACAAAGTCAACAAAAATAAGTGACGGGAGAAGAACTCTCTGTTCAATAAATGGTGTTGGGACAGCTGGTCAGACATATACAGAAGAATAAAACTATTTATCATCATATATACAAATTAACTCAGGATGTAGTAAAGATTTAAATGTAAGACCTCAAACCATAAGAATCCTAGAAGAAAACCTAGGAAACATCATTCTTTCTGGACACCAGTCTTGGGAAAGAATTTATGACTAAGTCTTCAAAAGCAATTGCAACAAAAACAAAAAATGACAAGTGGGACCTAATTAAACTAAAGAGCTTCTGCACAGAAAAGAAACAATCAACAGAGTAAACAGACAACCTACAGCATAATTGATTTTTTATTTTGAGTTTACTATTTGGATTTTGTGAAGTATGCTTTCAATTGTATGTGTTTTTTTCTACTGATTATCATTTGACCCAACATCTTTTATTAAAATTCCATCTTTTTGCCATGTTTAATATATACTGAATTTTTATATGAACATGGTCTATTTCTGATTTTACTATTCCCTTTCATTAGCCGTCTGTTTATTAACTTACCAGCAACAGAGTGTTTTAAGTATGGGGGCTTTGTAGTATTTTAAATAATGGTTAAACTAGTCATCTGCAATTGGTCTTCTGTTTTATGATTTTATCTTTTTTATTTCATAAGAACTTTAGAATCAACTTTTCTAACTCCGGGGTAAGAAATAGTTCTATTTTTGTTGACATCATGTGAAATTTATAAATTATCTAAAGGAGATAATTATGCATGGTGCTTTTGTAATGTTGCATCACAACTGATACCTTCCAATTTAGTGAGGCTTACTTTTCTGTATTTCACGAGTGTTTTAAAGTTTTCCTCATGTAGGCTTTGTGTGTTTGTTATGTTTATTCATAAATATTTTATCTTTTATGTTGTAGCAATTACAAAAGTGTTTTTTTATAACATCATCTCTTTATTGTTCATGTACTTGTAGACCATTGATTTTGTGTGTTAACTTTTTTCCTGCTACTTTAATTAATTCATTTATTATTTCAGTTCACTATCAGTTTCATTGGAAGGTATTGAGAGGCATAGCTTGATGGAGTTTTTTGGGAGCTGGAACACACAAGAAGCAAAGTAATATTGCTTGAAGACATTAGAATGAACATCAGTTCTCCTCCTGAATCCAGTACTAGATGGCAATCTAGAATCATGAAAGCTGAACTAGATGGACATTATCTGTGAGAGGAGAGTGGTCTGAGTTATAAGTTATACAGTTAGCATGCCTCTCCTTTTGGAGATTTTAGGTATTCTTTGTCTACAAGGAGAGGAACTTCGAGATGTGTCTATATTTTCTTGCCCTTGTTAAGCTTTGTGGAGATAGAAAACTTGCAACTTGAAGGTTCCCCTTGGGCCTCTGAAGGTTCGTTAAAAATTACTGACATGAATCGGATTAGTAGGAGAAAAGTGTACAAATTTATTTAATGTGTATACATGGGAAAATCACTGAGTGATTTCCTATCCCATAGCATGGTTCAGGAGAAGAGAAATTCTGTTGAGTGGATTACTAGGAAAGATAAATGGATCAGGAAACAGAAATTAACTTGTACATTATCTTGTGAAAGGTTTTCTTCAGGTGTGGTTACACTTTTGGTATTACAGGAAGAGGAAGAAAAACATTTTTTTTGTTTTGTTTTGTTGGGTCTGATCTTAGGTAGATAAAGGCTTTGGGAGAATCAGAGGGAAGGGGAAGGCCAGAGACAGCTTGAAGCTTCTTCAGTTCATCATGTCAAAATGCCACATTTTGGGGTATCAGTTTCTGTATTAGTCTGTTGTGCAGTGCTATAAAGGAATACCTGAGGCTGAGTAATTTATAAAGAAAAAAAGTTATATTTGGCTCATGGTTCTGCAGGCTATACAAGTATTGCACGAGTTTCTGCTTGGCTACTGTTGAGGCCTGACAAATCTTTTACTCTTGGCAGAAGGCAAAGGCAGAGCAGGTGTGCTCGCAGGCATGTCACGTGGTGAGGGAGGGAACAAGAGAGTGGGGGAGGTGCCAGCCTCCTGCTCTTGAGTGAACTAACAGAGCAATAACTCACTCATTATCCTGGGTAGGGCACAAAGTCATTCATGAGGCATCTGCCCCTATGACCCAAACACCTCTTACCAAATTCCACCTCTAACATATTGGAAATTACATTTCAACATGAGATTTGAAGGGGACAAATATCCATACTATATTAGTTTCTGTGCCCCAATAAGATCCATGAGTCTTGCAGTAACTACTGAATTATTGTACTCATTTCTATCTCCAACAGATGAGGGAAGTTGAAATAGAGTCTCCTCCTACAAGTGCAAATGTTCCTGAAAAGGGTAAAGGTAATATATGTAAAGCTGCTCTGATGAGCAATCAGTCAACAACAGTCAGCCAGGAAAATGGACTGCTTCTAGGATGATGCCTTACCACCACTGCCTTTCAGTATAAGGTCCGGCCTAGAGTAGAGGGGGAAACAGATATGGAGAAAGTGATCTAAGTCCAGCGCAATTGTGCTGTTCCAGGTATCTCTCCACCCTCTGACCCCTGGGTCACTAACCAACAGCCGAGAGATGATCCTTTGTGGAGGATGGCTAACCTCACAGCATGTACAGGATTAGGTAAGCAGTACAGCCCATCTGCCAGTGAGTGGTATTGTCATTTTGTCTAGTGTAAATAGTATTTGTTTCTGCTGTTTATTGTCCCCTTTTCCTGCAGGCAGTAAGGAATATAGAATATCCTTTCGGAACCATGCAACATGTTGTCTTACCAATATAGATTCAGTGACGATTGTGCAGTTAACTCTTGCTGAAAAAGATAAAACAGCAAAGGAAAAATTGTAAGATGGCTGCCAATGCCAAGACTCCCACAGTACTTTTGTCTTATTTTCCATTATCAGTTTCGAATGTTTTTCTCTACCAAACAGTCAAAAAGGGATGGTAGAGAGGCAGGAAGTGAGAAGAAAGGGATGAAAAATAAAGACCAGACCAAGGTCTGAACCTGGAATTGATACACTATTCACTCCTCTGTCACTCAGTTTCATTCATTAAAAAGTTAATTATGAATTAAGTAAGTGAATTAAGGAATGAATGAGGAGCTCAAAGCTGAGGTTATAGATATAAGAGATGCTATGTAATTAATAAGACATTGTCAAATAACAAATAATACACTAATAGAACATTTTTATATTCTTTGCAATGGATTCATTCTTGTTTTTCCCAGAAACAGAACAATCCATAGTGCTAAACTTCTTTGAACCAATGTGAAACTCTCAAGATGATTATATCGAAATACCTCATTTATATTGTAAAACTGTAACTCAAAATTACTAACCCTTATTTTCCAATACACACACTTTTCATAGTGAATAACAACCCAAGAATTTCAGAAACATGGTTTTCCATGATTTGGAATCACGAAGTTCCTGCAAATCTGTGTGTAGTTTTGATATATATTCATGTCTATTTACATATGCAGCCTAAATCAGGTATTTCCTAATTACGTCGTTTGCTATACTTAGCTTGGTTTTATGCTTGTTACATGAACATATTTTAGAATTAATACTTTATAAAACTCCAAAATATGGTTCTAACTAATGATTTGGTTATGTGGGATTTTGTACAAATTTCATTATATTTTCTGCTGAATTCCTACTAAAAAGCATCATCTTAAGAATGAAACAACATTCTAACACAATATGCTACAAGGCAATTTTTTTCTAGTGATAAGTAGTATGCCATCCCAAGAGAATGTTTAGCACAATGTTGTGGAGAGAGCTTCCTGTAAGTCAGTCAGAACACAGAGCTAGCCATTCTGACTCCCACTGCAAGCCTTCAACTGAACTATAATCTTCCTTGCATTGTAAGTCCTCCTTACATTGCACACAATACCAGGGGCAATATCAGAAGCTTTAGGGTCTCTATTTGTATTCAGTTTTCCAGCTTTTTTTTCCTTTCTGAATTCAGACATCACTGTACAGACTTCCGCTGCCAATTCATGATCTAACTTTGCTCTGGAATTTTATGTTTTGGCTTCGTTTCATTGAAACAAATGTAAGCATAAATAGTTATGAAAAACCATAATTTACATGCATTATTTTTGTAGTGCTCTTTGGACCAGGAAAGAAGTTACTGGAACTCCAAAAAAAATATTTAATTTTATGAAAGTGTAAAGCGATACCTGGCAGAAATTTGGCCCTGATTTTTTTTACACCAAGTTTATTGAGATATAATTTGTATATCATAAAATTTTCCTATCTGATATGGTTTGGCTATGTTCCCACCCAAATCTCATCTTGAATTGTAGCTGCCTTAATTCCCACTTGCTGTGGGAGGGACCTGGTGGGAGGTAATTGAATCATTGGGGTGGTTTCACCCATACTGTTCTCATGGTAGTGAATAAGTCTCATGAGATCTGATGGTTTCATAAGGGGGAACCCCTTTCACTTGGTTCTCATTCTGTCTTGTCTGCTGCTGTGTAAGACTTGCCTTTCGCCTTCCACCATGATTGTGAGACCTCCCAAGCCACAGAGAACTGTGAGCCCATTAAACATCTTTTTCTTTATAAATTACATAGTCTTGGGTATGTCTTTATCAGCAGCATGAAAATGAACTAATACACTATCCTATGCGTACAATTCAATAATTTCTAAAGTACAATTCATAGAGTTGTGCAATAATATAGAAGCTTTTTTTTCTGATACAGTTCCACATTCTCCTTCCTATGTTGTGCTACGGTTGTCATGTATACTACATGTTTATACATTATAAGGGCAATGATACAGTTTGATAACATTTATTTTTATATGGTTGTCTTTTAAATTAGTTAAAAGATATATATATATGTACACATACATGTAAATATATATGTACTATTTTATATTACCTTTACCATAAACACTATTTTTTCAGACTTATGTGAGTTACTACTTAGTATAATTTTGTTCAGCCTTAAGGACTTCCTTTGGGATTTATCATAAAGCAGGTCTGCTAAGAATGTTTTTATTTCACTTTCATTTATGAAGGATAGTTTTGCTGAATATAGAATCTATGATTGGCATTTCTTTATTTTAATAATTTAAATATGCCATTCTCCTGACTTCTGACCTCCATTGGGTCTGAAGTACTCTGAATTTTATTGTAGATAGCCTGTATATTTTAAGTCATATTTCTCTTGGATGTGTATGTGGTTTTTTTTGTTTGTTTGTTTGTTTGTTTTAGCATTTTTTGTTTTGGGATTTCAACAGTTCGACCACAATATATTTGGGTACATGTCTCTGAGTGTGTTCTACTTGGAGTTTTTGAGATTCTTAGATGTGTAGTTAAATGTTTTCAATCAAGTTTGGGAAGTTTTTGGCTATGAGTCCTATATATATATTTGTTCTTTTATCACCTCCCCTTCTGGAACTTCTATGATATACATATGTATGGGTTCACTCAGTGATGTCCCACAGGTCTTTAAGGCTGTGTTCATTTTTCTTCACTCTCTACTCCTCCTTCTTTGGTTCTTCAAATTGGACAATTTCGACCGATCTATTATCATGCACAGATTCTCTCTTCTACGAATTTAAAGTAGCTTGGAGCCTCTCTGATATGTTTTATTTCTGTTCCTGTGCTTTTGAAGCTCAGAAAATTTTTTTTGAAAAAATAATTTCTATCTCTTTTTTCAGTCTTTATTTGATGAGTAAGTTGTTCTTTGATGAGTAAGTAATCATACTTATCTTTAATTCTTTAAACATAATTCCATTTAGTTTTTGAACACACTTGTGACCACTGCTTTGACATTTTTGTGTGCTAAATACAGCATTGTGGCTCTTTTCAATACAATTTATATTGGCTGATTTTTTTTTTTCTGTGTACAGGTCACCCTTCTCCATTTCAAGTATTATAATTTTTGTTGAAATTGTACATTTTAGATAATATGGCAAGTCTTTGTTGTTACAGAATTGTAAGATGATCTTCAGAATTCCTACTTTCTATTGTACATGTCCTGAATAATCTCCTTGAGTGTGAACAGAACCTATGAACATGATGGATGTCACTACCATGATTGGTTTATATTATATAGTAAAGGTAAATAGATTTTTCCAAATGAAATAAAGGTTTCTACCCAATTGACTTAGAGTTAATCAGCACTGAGATTATCTTAGGTGAATGTGACCTATTGGGAAGCCCTTTAAAAACATTCAGAAAATTAGAGACTTGAAGTAGCAAATCTCTCTCTCTCTTTCTCTGTCTTTCTCTCTCTCTCTCTCTCTCTCTTTCTCTCTCTCGTTCATCCTAAGAAAGGAAGCCACCGTGAGTTCTATGGTTGTAAGAAAAGAAATATGTTCTGCTAACAGTCATATAAGTTCTGAAGACCTAAGCCTTAGATTTGACCTCAGCCCTCGCTGACCACTTAACTATAGCCCTGCGAAACCCTAAGCAAAGGAATCAGTTAAGCTGTGCCCAGACTTCTGACTCATGGAAATTGAGATGATAAATTTATGTTGCTTTAAGTCACTAAGCTGTAGTAATTACAGCAAAGAAAACTAACACTTTCTTCCCCTAAAGAATTGTCTCTGATTTTGTGTGTGTGTGTGTGTGTGTGTGTGTGTGTGTGTGTGTGTGTTGGGGGGTATTTTTATTTAGTATTTTCTATATTAAATAGTCGTGTGTGTGTGTGTGTGTGTGTGAGAGAGAGAGAGAGAGAGAGAGAGACTGAGTTTCGCTCTGTCACCCAGGCTAGAGAGCAATGGCACGATCTTGGCTCACTGCATCCTCCGCCTCCCGGGTTCAACGATTCTCTTTCCTCAGTCTCCTGAGTAGCTGGGACTACAGGCGTGTGCCACCATGCCTAGCTAGTTTTTGTGTTTTTAGTAGAGATGGGGTTTCGCCCTGTTGGCCAGGCTGCTCTTGAACTCCTGACCTCAGGTGATCCGCCCCCCCTCGGCCACCCAAAGTGCTGGGATTACAGGAGTGAGCCACCGTGCCCAGCCAATTGTGTAGTCCTTCTTACACACAATGTGCAGTTGCTGATGTTACGGCTCTGATTTATTAACTTTTCATTACTAGTTTAATTTTTAAGCCTGGATTTTTAAGGATTGCACCTTGGTCAACATATCTTAGTGGTCACTTAATGATTTGTTAGAGGTCATACATAAACAACTTGAACTCATAAGCCTTCTACACTTAACCAGTGGATCTTTGTGTGGATTGGGGAACACACTCAAAGTAAAGGCAGTTTGCAAGTCCTCCCTCACTTTTACTTTCTGTCAGATCTCTCCATCACACCTCTCCAAACTAAATGTCAATGAGGATGTGGTGGACTTAGGATTCTCACATATTGCTGCTGAGAACATAAAATGATTCACCTATTTTGAAAATAGTTTGGCAACGTCTTAAAAAGTTAGACATACATTTACTATTTGATCCAGGCATTCTATTCCTAGATATTTAGATAAGAGAAAGAAAAGCATATATATCTACAAAGACTTATGCATGAATGTTCAAGCAGCTTTATTTGTAATACTTTAAAACTGGAAACAACCCAAATATCCATCAACTGGTGGAAGGACATAATTCTACTCAGCATTTAAAAAGAGAGTGAACATGTCACAACATGGTAATAATTATGCTGGATGAAAGAATATAGTAAAACAGAAAGTATACTTTATATTGTCATTTATGTAAAGCTCTAGGAAATTCAACCTAATATATGGTGATAGAAAACAGATTAGTGGTTACCTGGTTACTGGGAGAGATCTAAGTGGGGAGTGGCAGAAGGAAGAGATTACAAAGGAACATGAGGAAACTTTTTGGGGTGATAGATATGCTTAGCATCTTGATTGCATTGAGAGTTTCACACATATATACCAGGCTTAAAACAAAGATAAAGTGAGTGAAACTCACTTTTGAGACTCTGGCACAAAATTTTAGTGGATAAAGGTGGGGGAGGAAAACATTCAGTAATCAAGATAAATAATATTTTAATGCAATATTATAAATCTAAATTATTTTTAGAAATGTAATGAACAAAATATTACAGATTTAAATGAAGACAAGATCTGATTCTATACTTGCAGAGTGTATTTACTCAACTTACCCTACTCCAAACTCTGGTTCTAATGAAACTCTCTTTATAAAAATAAGTAGATGGCTCACAAGTGATGGTATGTCAACTTCATTTTTTAAAAAATATTAAAATGATTTTAAAAACACATCATTTATCTTGATTAACTGGTTTTGGTGCCCCCCCCCAAAGGGGCATAGTAATAAAATTACACCTGACTAAGAATGAACTCTCTGCTTTGAGTAAAATGATGCACAGAAAAGCAGATTTCAAAGAGAACAAGTTACATTGAATGGTTAAAATGTCTATTTTGAAATCTATATTTAGATATTCTAAACTAGCTGCAAATAACAAGATAGATACTTTAAAAACATTTGTTGCTATATTTTAAAACATGATGCTAAATTTTTCCCATGAATTAAGGTATACCATTCTGTCCTTTCTCACTTTATTAAAAATTACTTAAGCTGACTAAAATTTGCGTGCTTAATGTGAAATTTTATTTATCATTTTGGAAGTATTTAGGGACGGCAACTAATCTGTTCAAATGTCACATTGTAGGACAACAACAAGTATTTAAGAATATGACTACAAGATTTTAAAATCATTTAAGCTGTGGCCAGGCACAGTGGCTCACGTCTGTAATCCTAGCACTTTGGGAGGCTGAGGAAGGCAGATCGCTTGAGGTCAGGAGTTCGAGATCAGCCTGGCCAACATGGTATAACCCCATCTGTACCAAAAATAAAAGAAAAGTACAAAAATTAGCCACACTTGGTGGCACATGCTGTAGTCCCAGATATTTGGAAGTCTGAGGTGAGAGGATCACTTGAACTCAGAAGGTTGAGGCTGCAGGTAGCCATGATAGCAATAGTGCACTCCAGCCTGGGCAACAGAGCGAGACCCTGTCTCAAAAAAATAATAATACAAATAAAATCATTTAAGCTGAAATAGCTGAAAGGAAGAATGGAAATGAAGATATCCACATTTTTTAAAATAGCAGTAAAGTTCTGTGACCAACTGAATATAATAGGAAGAAGAAAAGTTTGGTGGTTTTGAGGACACACTTGGGAACTAGACACATTTGGGTTAGAACCTCAAAGCTCACAGCTTGATCTGCCTCTCTCTAGCTGTGTGACTTGGAGTAAGTGACTTAACCTCTCTGAGCCTAATTCCTTTATCTAAAATATAGGGTTGTTAATAGGACTTATAAGTTTGTAATGTTACTTCAATGTCATTATGAACATAAAGTGTTTAGCTTAGGGCCTGACGCAAAGAAACTACTCAATGGAAAGTAGCTGTTATTATTACTAAAATATTAGATAACAGAAAAAGAAAGCAAGAAAGGCAAACAGCCTTGTGATGAGGAAATCCAGTGATGTATTATACTCAGGAACAATAGCATTTGCAAGGGAGAATAATATGATGAAAGTGTAAACAATGACTTTAGGAGAAGCCATGATGCCCATGTCATAGTATAATGGTAACAAACACAGGCAGAGGACAGTACTCTTGAGCAAATTGACCTTTGCTCCGTGTGCCTCAAGCCCAGGAAGGTTTTGGGAAGCATGAAAACATCTTGACATGTGAGTTTTAAGTAGGAAGTACCTAGGCTATCTTACTTTGAAAAGTGTAAGACAGATATGGTTCCAAATGCAAACTTTCTTGCACATACCCAGTCCTTCCATCAGCAGCATGGTCATAGTGGTTTTGATGTCTGTGAGTTTTGTTTGTATGGACAATGACAAGAAGTCCCGTGTGGCATGTTTTGATCTCTGGGGTCTTACAAAATCCAAAATATCACCGACTGTTTATGTAATGCTGTATTTATCATGGTTTCTCATGAACTTAATTATAAAATCTGTTGTTTTTCTGTTAGCTTTAAAATGAATGAAACCCTTGGAAGGAGGAAGAATAAAGGAAACATTAATAGGTTGGGTGTCAGCGTGCATGATAATAGCACAATGTCATGCTGATCTTTTTAATTACACAGTAGAAACTCAGCTTGTCACATTCGCAGTGCTTAATTCATGGCTGTGGATATATACTTCACAGTGAGGATGAAATCAGGCCAATCAGCCAGTATTTACAGGTCTGCAAGGATTCCTGATTTTCATATAAAGACCTAAGTTTTGGTATATGAAAAAATTAGAACATCCAAAACTCCCAATGAAAGCATTCTGTGCATACATTCACAGTTGAATTAAGGTGGTTGGATTATTTCTGTTTATGGTTAACAAATATTTAAGGAAATGGCAATTTTATATTGTTAACCTTTCCCAAAGAATTTTGCAATAGTTAACTAATGGCTTTTTCGTTTGACTGATTACCTCTAGGGCCAAGGCAATGGAAATATACTACTCAGATTAACACTCTTCTAACATAAGATACCACATAAAAATGAGAATTCCAGAACTGTAGCACATTACCCAAAAGTCCAAGATGATAAAGAATAAGAAGTGCAAATATTCCAAAGTCTGTTCTTCTGTTTATATGTCACTTCTTTCTGACACATACACATTATTGTACAATATTTTTGTAAATGGATTTTATGTTTAACAAAAATTTAAAACTGCTTAATAAGTTAAATAATGATTATGAGCATTATTACAAATCATCTCAAAGATCTAATTTTCATGTCAAATACGCAGATATTTTATACACGTTTACGAACAGCAACTTCTCATAGGTGTGGTTTTGTTAAACCCTTTTGCTACTTTTTTAATTCATTGGCTAAAGCAATATAAACTCAACATGTTTAAAGCAAGCCCTATTATTCTCACACAATCTCACACGAATAGAGTTCTATGAGATCAGAATAAGCAGCTTCTATTTATTTTTTATAAAATTCTTTCTTGACGGAGTCTCCCTTTGTCACCCAGGCTGTAGTGCAGTGGCACAATCTCAGCTCATTGCAACCTCCACCTCCCAGGTTCAAGCAATTCTCATGCCTCAGCCTCCTTAGCTGGAACTACAGGTGCATGCCACCATGGCTGACTAAGTTCTCTGTATCTGTGGTAGAGACAGGGTTTCACCATGGCTGGCTAAGTTCTCTGTATCTGTGGTAGAGACAGGGTTTCACCATGGCTGGCTAAGTTCTCTGTATCTGTGGTAGAGACAGGGTTTCACCATGGCTGGCTAAGTTCTCTGTATCTGTGGTAGAGACAGGGTTTCACCATGTTGGCTAGGCTGGTCTCAAATTACTCCCAAAGTGCTGTGATTACAGGTGCAAGACACGGGGCCCGGCCTATTTATTTTTTAAATGGAACAGTGGTTTATCTGTTGCCTGAATTTTGATCAGAATAAAAATATGCTGTGTATTAAAGAGAATAATTTATAACAGGAAGATCATGTAAGTTAGAAATCAGGATCATTAAAATGAAGGTTCAGTGACCAAGACAAATCATAAGGCTTTTCTGTTTCTATGGCTACTTCTCCTATTATTATGTATGTTTCCATAATAGAAACAATTAAGAAATATAAAATAAATATTAAAGGCAACTAGAAATAGAAGGTAGAGTGAGTGAAGATGATGCTGTCTTTATCTCAACACCCTAGAAATGAAGGTGGTGGCAATAGGTTTTGGGATTAGAATGTATGTATTCATAAACCTAGAGGAAATCATCTAATTCTCCTTTATGGACTGTGCATATGGGTCCTATCCTATCAGTCTGGATCATATCTGTTGTTCTGCCACTATCTTACCAATCTGTTTCCAAGAAATAAATCACATCACCGTCAATATACTCAGAAAAATTATTTTTAAAATTATACTTTTAAGTGTGTTTCTATTTGTAAAGCAATGGTAACAATTTAAATTAAGATTATAAGATAAATATTTAAAAATAGGGATTGCCTGGGAAGTAACATCAGCAAGGTGATGGGATAGGAAACCTCATGTTTCTCTCTCCACCACAGAAAGTTCAACTAACAGCCATACACAGACAGGAATGCTTTGGTGAAAACCCCAAGACTTGGAAAGAAGCCTGAGACATCCACATGGATCATAGAACTGAATAAAAATCACATTAGAAGAGTAAGAGAAATGGTTTCACTTCGACTTTGCTGTCCCTCCCACTCCCTCACAAGGAAATTCTCCAGTGCCCATTGTTTAGATTAGGGGGAAAAGAAAACTGGAAACACACATCCAACTCCCCTAGCATTCCGAGGGGCCTCTCAGGAATCCCACTTCAATCTCACCTTACAGGAAACACAGAGGGTAACAGCCTGGCTAAACTACCTGTGGTCAGATAAAAACAAAGAAGGAGGCACTGCTCACAGTGACAGTATGCACATCTTGGTGGTAGCTCCACGTTACTGCTAGCAGAGGTGTCAAATTAGAAATACGTTGACACAGCCCACGCACAGGGACAAGCTGGTCACTTCCAGAAATATGGTGAAAAGTTCAATCCAGCTTGAATTTCTAGACTAGTAACTTCCATGCCTAGCCTCAGACCATATCCCAAGTTCTGGCCCAGAGAAGGAGATGCCTGCCACAGAGTATTTCACAAAAGCACCGAGTATAAACTTGTGCCATCCAGGGATTTAAATGCTGGCTTGGCTCGACATTGAAGTCCACCTCAAGACCCCATGGCCTGAAACCGTACTTTTCAGTAAAGCACAGGGGCTAGACTTGTGCCACCTGGGCCTTCAAACAGCAGCTCAGCTCACTTTCAAATATCACTCAAAAACTCTACCCAGGCAAAAAGGCAAACCTCAATCATGCCTTTATACTGAGCATAGCAGTTGTTGTCAATTATACCAAGTAGCAATTCTGCTTAACCTCGGGATCTAACCTGCTTCCCTGCTCAGATTTAAGAACTCAAAAGGCAGTACCACTGCATTAAGAAGTATGTCATGCACTCGGCACTATTAGAGGCAATTTCAGTGTCTAACCAGTAGCTCTAATTGCAGAATGTAGCCAATGGTCTCATGAGACAGCAAAGCTCAGCTAGCAGCCACATCTGACCTCAGAGCAAAGGTCAGATGGCCTTTATCAGGTGGCCCATCTAGAATTACATGCTAGAATTAATAGTGAAGGTATAATAGCCTTGCCAAAAATGTCTGTAAGGACTAAAACAGGTGGCTGTCTCGTCAAATATACATATACCAACGTAAAAACATAAAGATTATAAAGAATCATGGAAATAAACCTTCAACAACGGCCTCTAGAGAAATGAAGATTTATAAATGAAGACAAAAAATTAATAACAGTTCTCTTAGGGAAGTTCAATGAATTTAAAAGTTATAAAAATATATGGAAATATAAATAAAATTTGGAAATCAGTCACAAATAAAATGAAACATTTGAAAAGAATTGAAACAGTAAAAAATAGAAATCCTAGAGATGAACACAATGACTGAACTAAAAAATGTAATAGAAAGATTCAACAAAAGTTTTGAGCAAACAGAAGGAAAAATCATTGAGCTCAAGACTGAAATTTGACAGAGACATTTGAAATTATTCAGTCAGAGGAGCGAAAAGAAAACAGAATGAAAAAAGAAAACAGAAAGCCTATGGATTTATGGCATACCATCCAGAGACTTAACGCTCACTTAATAGAATTACCTGAAGGAGAAGAGGGAGAGAAAAAGAGCCAGAAAGTATATTTTTAAAAATAATAGCTAAAAGCTTCTCAAATCTGGGGGAAAATGCCCTCATTCAGATAGAAGAAGTATAGATATCTCCAATAAATTCAATAAAAGGAAGAGTTTATCAAGGCATAGTTATCAAACTATCAAAAATGAGAGACAAAGAATAAATTCTGAAAGCAGCAAAAGATAAGGAACATATCACATAAAGGGAGTCCCAAGTTATCAGTAGATTTCTCAGAAGAAATACTGCAGACCAGAAGAAACTGGGAAAATAATTCAAATTACTAAAGGAAAAATACACCTGTAAACTAAGAATAGTTTACCTGGCAAAGCTTCCCTTCAGAAGAGAGGGAGAATAGAAACTTTATCAGACAAACAAAAGCTAAGGGAGCTCATCACCACTTGGTTTGCCTTGAAAGAATTACTAAATATAGCTCTCAAAGCTGAAAAACAAAGACAAAAAAAAAATTTCACTAATTAATAACATAAAGTGTACAAAAACACAAAAGTCATTGATACAAGTAACACATAGTCATAGTCAGAATACTCTAGGTCTGTAATGGTGGTATGTACAATTTTAATTCTAGTATCCTGGTTAAAGGATGAAACTGCTAAAAACTATGGCAAAATACATTATCATAAAAAAATGATAAAATTATGTAATATTGACATCAAAAATCAAATTAAGGGAAAATAAAAAGAGTTGTTAGATATGATCAAAGTTAAGTGGTGTTTAGCTTGAAATAGCCTAAGTCTGAGATAATTTGTGTAAGCCTCATGATAGCACATCTATAGATGTGCAAAGTAAAAATAGAAAGGATTCAAAGCATACCTACAAAAACCATCAAACCATCAAACCAAAAATCTATCAAAGCACAAAGGAAGGCAGCACAAAAGAAAAAAAAAAAACTACATTCCAAACAATCAGAAAACAAATTATGAAATGGTAGTAGTAAATCTTTACCTAAAATTAATAGTTTGAATGTTAAATGGATTAAATTATCCAATTAAAAGGCATAGAGTGGCTGAATGGATTTTATTTAAAAGACTCTACTATAAGTTGCCTACAAGAGACTTACCTCACCTTTAAAGATGAACATAGACTGAAAGTGAAAGAATGAAAAAGGATATTTCATGTAAATGGAAATCAACAGAGAGCAGGGGTAGATGTATTTATATCAGACAAAATAGATGTTAAGCCAAAAACTATAAAACAAGACAAAGACAGTTATTATGTAAGGATAAAGCGGTCAGTTCATTAAAAGGATATAACAATTCTAATAAATTTGCACCCAACATTGGAGTACTTAAGTACTTAAAGCAAATATTAACAGACCTGAAGGGGGAGATAGACTATAATACAATAATAGTAGTGGACTGCAATATTCTACTTTCAACACTGAACAGATCATTCAGATAGAAAATTAAAAAGGAAACTTTGGATTTGAATATACTTTAGATCAAATGGGCCTGGAAGACATACACAAAAAATTCCATCCAATAGAAAAAATTACACATTTTTCTCAAGGGCACATGGAACTTTCTCTAGGATAGACCAGTCTTATCAAATTAAAGAGGATTAAAATCATATCAAATTTTTTATCATAATATGAGCTAGAAATCAGTAACAGGAGAAATCTTGCATAACTTACAAATACATGGAAATTAAAGAATATGTTACTGAATAACTAATGGGTCAAAAAGAAGTCAAATGGGAAATAAAAAATATATTGAGACAAATAAAATGGAAAAAAAGCAACATAACAAAATATACAAGATAAAGGAAAAGCAGACCTAAAAGGAAAATTTATAGCAATAAATGCCTATATCAAAAAAGAAAAAAACTCAAGTAAACAATGGAAAAAATAAACCCATGATTTGACTTTTAAAAAAGTAAACAAAACCAACACTTAGCTAGACTAAGAGAAAAGAGAGAAACAAATTAATAAAATGAGAAATGAGAAAAAGATATAACAACTGATATCACAGAAATATAAAAACTGAGATTAATATGAACAATTATAAGCCAACGAATTGAATAACCTGGAAGAAATAGTTGAATACATGCATATATAGAGCCTACCAACACTGAATCAAGGAGAAATAAAACGTCTGAACAGAACTTTAACAAGCAAAGTTGAGTCAGTAATAAAAAACACTTCCATTTAATAAAAGCCCGCATCTGATGGCTTCGTAGGTGAATTCTTTCAAATATTTAAAGAACTAGGCAGGGTGTAGGGGCTCATACCTGTAATTCCAACACTTTGAGAGGCTGAGGCAGGCGGATCACTTGAGGTTAGGAGTTCGAGACCAGCCTGGCCAACATGATAAAATCCCATCTCTACTAAAAATACAAAAATTTGCTGGGCATGGCGACAGGTGCCTGTAATCCCAGCTATTTGGGAGGCTGAGGCAGGAGAATTGCTTGAACCCAGGAGGTGGAGGTTGCACTGAGCTGAGATCGTGTCACTGCACTTCAGCCTGGATGACACAGGGAGACTCTGTTTCAAACACCAACAAACTAACAAGCCAAAAAACTAATACCAATCCTTCTCAAACTATTCGAAAAACTTGAAATAGAGGAAATACTTCTGAGTTCTTTTTATGAGACCAGAATTAGCTTAATACTAAAACCAGAGAAAGACTCAAGAAAAAGAAATTACAGGCCAATATTTCTGATAAATATAGATGCAAAAATCTTTAACAACATATCAGCAAAGTGAATTCAACAGTTCATTAACAGGACAATTCACCAAGATCAATGAGAATTTATCCCAGTGATGCAAATATGGTGTAACATGTGCAATCTATAATTCTGATATCCTACACTAGCAGAATGAAGGATAAAAATCTTATGATCATCTCATTAGAAGCAGAAAAACATTGGACATATTCAGCATTCTTTCATGATAGAAACCCTCGAGGAAATATGTGCAGGAATATATTTAGCCACAGAAGTGAAAAATTTACACACTAACCTCCTTAAAACATTGATGGAAGAAATGTAAGACACAAATAAAGGAAAAGATATTTCATGTTTATGAATTGGAATATTTAACATTGTTTCAATGTGCATACTAACCAAAGTATTCTACAGACTCAATGCAATCCCCATCAAAACTCCAATGTTAGATGGGTGCAGTGGCTCATGTCTGTAATACCAGTATTTTGTGAGGCCATGGTGGTAGGATTTCTTGATCCCAGAAGATTGAGACCAGCTTGGGCAACATGGCAAAATACAATTTCTACAAAAAGAAAAAAAGAAAAGAAAATTAGCTGGGCATGGAGACACATGCCTGTAGTCCCAGCTACTCCAGAGGCTTATGCAGGAGGTTCCTTTGAGCCCAGGACACTGAGGCTGTGATGAGTCATGTTCACACCACTGCACTCCAGACTGGAAAACAGAGGGAGACTCTTTCTCAAAAAAAAAAAAAAAAAAAAAAAAAAAAAAAAAAAAAAAAATCCAATGGTCATTTTTCACCAAAATAGGAATAAACAATTCAAAAATTCATATGGAACCATAAAAATCAACAAATAAAGCAATCTCGATCAAAAAGAACAAAGCTGGAGACATCACACTACCTGACTTCAAGCTATACTGCATAGCTATAGTAACTAAAATTGCATGGTACTGCCATCAAAACTGATATATTGATCAATGGAAAAGAATAGAGAGCCCAGAAATAAACCCACACTTCTATGATCAAGAGATTCTTAACAAAGTACCAATACTACACAATGGGAAAAGAACAGTATTTTCAATAAAGGATGTTGAGAAAACTAGATATACACATACAGAAAAAAATGGAACTGGATGCTTCTACATCATAACAAAAATTAACTCAAAAGGGATGAATGTTTAAACATAAACCCTCAAGCTGTAATAATACCAGCAGAATACATAAGGGAAAACTACACAACGTTGGTCTGTGCAATAATGTTTTTAAAAAATTTGACTCCAAAAACCTCAGGTAACAAAAGCAAAAATGGACAAATGGGATTACATCAAATTAAAAAGGCTCTGTACAATAAAGAAAACAATTAAGAATAAAAATACAACCTACAGATTGAGAGAACATATGTGTTAACCATACATCTGCTAAAGCACTAATATCCCAAATATATAAGAGATTTATACGTTAATAGCAGAAAAAAACTAATTAAAAATGAGCAAAGAACCTGAATAGATATTTCTTAAAAGAAGACATATAAATTCTCAAAAGATATATGAAAAAAATGCTCCATATCACTCATCATTAGAGAAGTACAACTTAAAACTACAACGGGATCACATAACACTTGTCAGAATGGCTAGTATCAAAAAGATAAACAATAGCAAGTGTTTGCAAGAATATGAAGGAAAAGGAACTCTTGCACACTTTTGGTATAAATATAAATTAGTACTGCTGTATTAGTTCATTATCATACTGCTATAAAGAACTTCCAGAGACTGGGCAATTTATTAATATAAAGAAAACAGGTTTAATTGGCTCACAGTTCTGCATGGCTAGGGAGGCCTCAGGAAACTTACAATCATGGTGAAAGGAAAAGCAGGCACTTCTTACATGGCAGCAAATGAGAGAGAGGAAGCGGAGGGGCAAGAGCCCCTTATAAAAAACTTCAGATCTCATGAGAACGCACTCACTGTCACAAGAACAGCATGGGGAAAACCACCCTAAAGATCTAGTCGCCTCCCACCAGGTCTCTCCCTCAACCCCTAGAAATTACAACTTGAACTGAGATTTGGGTGGAGACACAATGCCAAATCATATCAGCAGCCATTATAGAAAAGCATATGGAGGCTGATATGGTTTGACTCTATGTCGCCACCCAAATCTCATTTTGAATTGTACTCCTATAATTCCCATGTGTTGTGGAAGGGACCCAGAAGGAGATAATTTGAATGATGGAGGCAGTTCCCCCCATACTGTTCTCATGGTAGTGAATAAGTCTCACAAGATCTGAGGATTTTGTCAGGGCTTTCCATTTTTGCATCTGTCTCATTTTCTCTTGCCACCACCATGTAGGAAGTGCCTTTGGTCTCCCACCATGATTCTGAGGCCTCCCCAGCCTTGTGAAACTGTAAGTCCAAGTAAACCTCTTTTTCTTCCCAGTATCAGATATGTCTTTATCAGCAGCATGAAAATGGACTAATACTGCGGTCTTCAAAAAAGCAGAAATGCAATTACAATATGATTGAGCAATCCTATTTGTGGTTTTATATCTTAAGACTTGAAATCTGTATGTCAAAGAGATATCTGCACTCCCATGTTCATTGCAATATTATTCACAACAGTTAAGATAGGAAAACAATTCTTCATATCTGTCAACAAATGAATGGATAAAGAAAACATGATACTTTGAGTATCTCTTATCTGAAATGCTTAGGACCAGAAGTGCTTCCAAGTTTGAATTTTTTTTTTTTTTTTGATTTTGGAATACTTGCATATACATAATGAGATACATTGGGGAGGGGATACAAGTCTAAACATAAAATTCACTTATATTACATATAAACATTGTATACATAGCCTAAAAGTAATTTTACACAATATTTTAAATAATTTTATATATAAAACAACATTTGTGTCCATTAAACCATCAGAAAGCAAAAGCGTTCCTATCTCAGCCATCCATGCGAACAATCTGTGGTTATTCACATCACCATCATTGCTGACTCTGAATTTCCATGCTACTGATAAGCACTCGTTTTTCTCACACTTATTTGCACATAAATACTTAACAGTAAAAAAAACTGACATACCATTAATACAGTGAAAAAATAATGTGTTCAGGGTAGCTAAGCAACACAGTTGCATCACCAGAATACGTGTATTAGCTGTTAAATAACAGCAACTGCAAGCGACAGCAGGATTTTAGTCTCCACCTATAATACTGTATTTTTATTAACAGGATACTATATAACGTATTTTTTAGGTGAGAAAAAACATCAGAAGCAGTTGAGGGATGAGGAGGCAGATCATCTAGGGATGAGGAGGCATTCAGCCAGAAGGCATTTAAAAATGTTTTCTCCAAAGTCATCTGCCTTATTAACAGTGGTATTTGTTGTCAAAGTCTCTCTTTGAGTTTATAAACTAATATCATTTCTTGTTCTGTTATGAATGCATACTGCCCTAGTCCTTCAATAAGCTCATTATATATTTGACCATGTAATTAACCTACAGGCACTTCTGCAGTAGTTATCATTGTTAAATGTCATCTTCATTATCACTATTACCGCAATTACTTTGACTCAGAATCATTTTGGCTATTTCACCATCAGTCAATGAATGAATAAGTGGAGCCTAATTCTCCTTTCTTTTTCTTTCTTTCTTTCTTTCTTTCTTTTTTTTTTTTTAATTATACTTTAAGTTCTAGGGTACATGTGCACAACATGCAGGTTTGATATATAGGCATACATGTGCCATGTTGGTTTGCTGCACCCATCAACTCATCATTTACATTAGGTATTTCTCCTAATGCTATTCTCCTTCCAGCCCCCCACCCAGCGGCAGGCCTTGGTGTGTGATTTTCCCCGCTCTGTGTCCCAGTGATCTCATTGTTCAATTCCCACCTGTGAGTGAGAACATGCGGTGTTTGGTTTTCTGTCCTTGTGATAGTTTGCTCAGAATGATGGTTTCCAGCTTCATCCGTATCCCTGCAAAGGACACAAACTCATCCTCTTTTACAGCTGCATAGTATTCCATGGTGTATAAGTGCCACATTTTCTTAATCCAGTCTATCATTGATGGACATTTGCATTGGTTCCAAGTCTTTGTTATTGTGAATAGTGCCACAATAAACATACGGGTGCATGTGTCTTTGTAGCAGCATGATTTATAATCCTTTGGGTATATACCTAATAATGGGATTGCTGGGTCAAATGGTATTTCTAGTTCCACATCCTTGAGGAATTGCCACATTGTCTGCTACAATGGTTGAACCAGTTTACACTCCAACCAACAGTGTAAAAGCGTTCCTGTTTCTCCACATCCTCTCCAGCATCTGTTGTTTCCTGACTTTTTAATGATTGCCATTCTAACTGATGTGAGATGGTATCTCATTGTGGTTTTGATTTGCATTTCTCTGATGAACAGTGATGATGAGCATTTTTTCATATGTCTGTTGTCTCTATAGATGTCTTCTTTTGAGAAGTGTCTACTCATATCATTTGCCCACTTTTTGATGGGGTTGTTTTTTCTTGTAAGTTTGTTTGAGTTCTTTGTAGATTCTGGATATTAGTGCTTTATCAGATGGGTAGATTGCAAAAATTTTCTCCCATTCTGAAGGTTGCCTGTTCACTCTGAAGATAGTTTCTTTTGCCGTGCAGAAGCTCTTTAGTTTAATTAGATCCCATTTGTCAATTTTGGCTTTTGTTGCCATTGCTTTTGGTGTTTTAGTCATGAAGTCCATGCCCATGCCTATGTCCTGAATGGTGTTGTCTAGGTTTTCTTCTAGGGTTTTTATAGTTTTAGTCCTAACATTTAAGTCTTTAATCCATCTTGAATTAATTTTTATATAGGGTGTAAGGAAGGGATTCAGTTTCAGCTTTCTACATATGGTTAGCCAGTTTTCCCAGCACCATTTATTAAATAGGGAATCCTTTCCCCATTTCTTGTTTTTGTCAAGTGTGTCAAAGATCAGATGGCTGTAGATGTGTGGCATTATTTCTGAGGCCTCTGTTCTGTTCTGTTGGTCTACATATCTATTTTGGTACCAGTACCATGCCATTTTGGTGACTGTAGCTTTGTAATATAGTATGAAGTCCAGTAGCGTGATGCCTCCAGCTTTGTTCTTTTTGCTTAGGATTGTCTTGGCAATGCAGGCTCTTTTGTGGTTCCATATGAACTTTAAAGTAGTTTTTTTCCAATTCTGTGAAGAAAGTCATTGGTAGCTTGATGGGGATGGCATTGAATCTATAAATTACTTTGGCAGTATGGCCATTTTTACAATATCGATTTTTCCTATCCATGAGCATGGAATATTCCTCCATTTGTTTGCATCGTCTTTTATTTTATTGAGCAGCAGTTTGCAGTTCTTCTTGAAGAGATCCTTCACATCCCTTGTAAGTTGGATTTCTAGGTATATTATTATCTTTGTAGCAATTGTGAATGGGTTTTCACTCATGATTTGGCTCTCTATTTGTCTGTTAATGTTGTATAGGAATGCTTGTGATTTTTGCACATTGATTTTGATCCTGAAATTTTGCTGAAGTTGCTTATCAGCTTAAGGAGATTTTGGGCTGAGACGATGGTGTTTTCTAAATATACAGTCACGTCATCTGCAAACAGGGACAATTTGACCTCCTCATTTCCTAACTGAATATCCTTTATTTCTTTCTCTTACATGATTGCCCTGGCAACTCTATATTGAATAGGAGTGGTGAGAGAGGACATCCTTGTCTTGTGCCGGTTTTCAAAGGGAATGCTTCCAGTTTTTGCCCATTCAGTATGATATTGGCTGTGGGTTTGTCATAAATAGCTCTTATTATTTTGAGGTACGTTCCATCAATACCGAATTTATTGAGTGTTTTTAGCATGAAGGGCTGTTGAATTTTGTCAAAAGCCTTTTCTGCATCTATTGAGATAATCATGTGGTTCTTGTCTTTGGTTCTGTTTATATGCTGGATTATGTTGATTGATTTGCGAATGTTGAACCAGCCTTGCATCCCAGGGATGAAGCCCACTTGATCATGGTGGATAAGCTTTTTGATGTGCTGCTGAATCCGGTTTGCCAGTATTTTATTGAGGATTTTTGCATCGATGTTCATCAGGGATATTGGTCTAAAATTCTCTTTTTTTGTTGTGTCTCTGCCAGGCTTTGGTATCAGGATGATGTTGGCCTCATAAAATGAGTTAGGGAGGATTCCCTCTTTTTCTATTGATTGGAATTGTTTCAGAAGGATTGGTACCAGCTCCTGTTTGTACTTGTGGTAGAATTCGACTGTGAATCCGTCTGGTCCTCGACTCTTTTGTTGGTAGACTATTAATTACTGCCTCAATTTCAGAGCCTGTTATTGGTCTATTCAGAGATTCAACTTCTTCCTGGTTTATTCTCTTTTTTTGTTGTGTCTCTGCCAGGCTTTGGTATCAGGACGATGTTGGCCTCATAAAATGAGTTAGGGAGGATTCCCTCTTTTTCTATTGATTGGAATTGTTTCAGAAGGATTGGTACCAGTTCCTGTTTGTACTTGTGGTAGAATTCGACTGTGAATCCGTCTGGTCCTCGACTCTTTTGTTGGTAGACTATTAATTACTGCCTCAATTTCAGAGCCTGTTATTGGTCTATTCAGAGATTCAACTTCTTCCTGGTTTAGTCTTGGGAGGTTGTATGTGTCCAGGAATGTATCCATTTCTTCTAGATTTTCTAGTTTATTTGCATAGAGGTGTTTATAGTATTCTCTGATGATAGTTTGTATTTCTGTGGGATTGGTGGTGATATCCTCTATCATTTTTTATTGCATCTATTTGATTTTTCTCTCTTTTCTTCTTTTAGTCTTGCTAGC
Source organism: Macaca thibetana thibetana (assembly GCF_024542745.1). Lineage (NCBI taxonomy): Eukaryota > Metazoa > Chordata > Mammalia > Primates > Cercopithecidae > Macaca > Macaca thibetana. The sequence continues at coordinate 74,786,118 of NC_065582.1, forward strand.
AGTCTATCAGTTTTGCTGATCTTTTCAAAAACCAGCTCCTGGATTCATTGATTTTTTTGAAGGGTTTTTTTGTGTCTCTATCTCTTTCAGTTCTCTCTGATCTTATTTGTTTCTTTCCTTTTGCTAGCTTTCAAATATGTTTGCTCTTGCTTCTCTAGTTCTTTTAATTGTGATGTTAGAGTGTTGATCTTAGGTCTTTACTTCTTTCTCTTGTGGGCATTTAGTGCTATAAGTTTCCCTCTACACATTGCTTTAAATGTGTCCCAGAGATTCTGGTACTTTGTGTCTTTGTTCTCATTGGTTTCAAAGAACATCTTTATTTCTGCCTTCATTTCATTATTTATCCAGTAGTCACCCAGGAGCAAGTTGTTCAGTGTCCATGTAGTTGTGCAGTTTTGAGTGAGTTTCTTAATCCTGAGTTCTAATTTGATGGCATTGTGGTCTGAGAGAGTTTGTTGTGATTTCTGTTCTTTTACATTTGCTGAGGAGTGCTTTACTTCCAATTATGTGGTCAATTTTAGAGTAAGTGTGATGTGGTACTGAGAAGAATGTATATTCTGTTGATTTGTGGTGGAGAGTTCTGTAGGTGTCTATTAGGTCTGCTTGTTGCAGAGCTGGGTTCAGGTCCTGGATATCCTTGTTAACTTTTTGTCTTGTTGATCTGTCTAATATTGACAGTGGGGTGTTAAAGTCTCCCATTATTATTGTGTGAGAGCCTAAGTCTCTTTGTAGGTCTCTAAGGACTTGCTTTATGAAACCAGGTGCTCCTGTATTGGGTGCATATATATTTAGGATAGTTAGCTCTTCTTGTTGAATTGATCCCTTTACCATTATATAATGTCCTTCTTTGTCTCTTTTGATCTTTGATGGTTTAGAGTCTGTTTTATCAGAGACTAGGATTGCAACCCCTGCTTTTTTTTTTTTTTTCCATTTGCTTGGTAGATCTTCCTCTATCCCTTTATTTTGAGCCTATGTGTGTCTCTGCACGTGAGATGGGTCCTGAATACAGCACACTGATGGGTCTTGACTCTTTACCCACTTTGCCAGTCTGTGTCATTTAATTGGGGCATTTAACCCATTTACATTTAAGATTAATATTGTTATGTGTGAATTTGATCTTGTCATTATGATGTTCGTTAGTTATTTTGCTCGTTAATTGAGGCAGTTTCTTCATAGCATCAATGGCCTTTACAATTTGACCTGTTTTTGCAGTGACTGGTACCAGTTGTTTCTTTCCATGTTTAGTGCTTCCTTAAGGAGCTCTTATAAGACAGGGCTGGTGGTGACGAAATCTTTCAGCATTTGCTTGTCTGTAAAGGAGTTTATTTCTCCTTCAATTATGAAGCTTACTTTGGCTGGATATGAAATTCTGGGTTGAAAATTCTTTTTTTCAAGAACGTTGAATATTGGCCCCCACTCTCTTCTGGCTTCTAGGGTTTCTGTAGGGAGATCTGCTGTTAGTCTAATGGGCTTTCCTTTGTGGGTAACTAGACCTTTCTCTCTGGCTACCGTTAACCCTTTTTCCTTCATTTCAACATTGGTGAATCTGACAATTATGTGTCTTGGGGTTGCTCTTCACAAGGAGTATCTTTGTGGTGTTCTCTGTATTTCCTCAATTTGAATGTTGGCTTGCCTTGCTAAGTTGGGGAAGTTCTCCTTAATAATACCCTGAAGAGGGTTTTCCAACTTGGTTCCATTCTCCCTATCACTTTCAGGTACACCAATCAAATGTAGATTTGGTCTTTTTCCATAGTCCCATATTTCTTGGAGGCTTTGTTCCTTTATGTCTAGTCTTTTTTCTCTAACTTTGTCTTCTCACTTTATTTCATTAATTTGATCTTCAATCACTGATACCCTTTCTTCCACTTGATCAACTTGGCTATTGAAGCTTGTGCATGCATCACGAAGTTCTTGTGCCATGGTTTTCAGCTCCATCAGTTCATTTAAGGTCTTCTCTATGCTGTTTATTCTAGTTAGCCATTTGTCTAATGTTTTTTCAAGGTTTTTAGCTTCCTTGTGATGGTTTCGAATATACTCCTTTAGCTCGGAGTAGTTTGTTATTATTGACGATCTGAAGCCTACTTCTGTCAACTCATCAAAGTCATTCTCCATCCAGCTTTGTTCCATTGCTGGTGAGGAGCTGCTATTCTTTGGAGGAGAAGAGGCATTCTGATTTTTAGAATTTTCAGTTTTTCTCCTGTGGTTTCTCCCCATCTTTGTGGTTTTATCTACCTTTGGTCTTTGAGGTTGTTGACCTACAGATGGGCTTTTGGTGTAAATTACCTTTTTGTTGATGTTGATGCTATTCCTTTCTGCTTGTTAGTTTTCCTTCTAACAGGTCCCTCAGCTGCCAGTCTGTTGGAATTTGCTGGAGTTCCACTCCAGACCCTGTTTGCCTCACCAGTGGAGGCTGCAGGACATCAAATATTGCTGCCTGATCCTTCCTCTGGAAGCTTCGTCCCAGAGGGGCAGCCACCTATATGAGGTGTTGGCCCCTACTTGGAGGTGTCTCCCAGTTAGGGTACACAGGAGTTAGGGACCCACTTGAGGAGGCAGTCTGTCCATTCTCAGAGCTCAAACACCATGCTGGGAGAACCACTGCTCTCTTCAGAGCTGTCAGACAGGGATGTTTAAGTCTGCAGAAGTTATCTGCTGCCTTTTGTTCAGCTAGGTCCTGCCCACAGAGATGGAGTCTAGAGGCAGTAGGCCTTGTTGAGCTGCAGTGAGCTCTGCCCAGTTTGAGCTTTCTGGCTGCATTGTTTATCTACTCAAGCCTCAGCAATGGTGGACACCCCTCCCCCCGCCAGTCTGCAGCCTCACAGATTGATCTAAAATTGCTGTACTAGCAATGAGCAAGGCTTCGTAGGCATGGGACCTGAGGAGCCAGGCACAAGAGAGAACTAGCTTGTCTGCTGGATGTTAAGACGTTGGGAAAAGCACAGTATTTGGATGGGGAGTGTCCCATTTTTCCAGGTAGTCTGTCATGGCTTCCCTTGGCTAGGAAAGGGAAATCCCCCAACCCCTTGGGCTTTCCAGGTATGGCAATGCCCCAGCCGGCTTCAGCTCGCCCGCCTTGGGCTGCACCCACTGTCCAATCAGTCCCAATAAGATGAACCAGGTACCTAAGTTGGAAATGCAGAAATCACCCGTCTTCTGCATCAATCACGCTGGGTGCTGCAGACCAGAGCTGTTCCTATTTGGCTATCTTGGAACGCCCCCCGAGCTTAATTTTCAATGTTACAAACTTCAGTATCACTTATTTCAGCTTACTGAAGGACTCTGAATGTACATTTTTTCATAGATAAGGTCAGACATCATTTATTTCTCACTTAACATATGGAATCCTTCAAAGTCACCACCTTGTTCATCATCATCGCTGAACACAATCACAGGCCAGAGGTTGTTCCAGGCATGCACAACTGTGTCACTGTGTTCAAAGTGTTGGCAACAATATGTATGGAATCCTTTCATATTTCCCATTTGTTGATCTGAGGGTACCCTCTTTTATGGCTGAATAATTGGAGTCAAATTTGGGGAAAGTACATGCCACAAACATTACTTTTTATGAGTAGTTCAGCTGGAGGATGAGCAGAACAGTTGTCAAAGAATAACAAAATCTTGTAGTCATCATTCAGTCCTGTTTTCTTGCAATACGCATGAACTGCTGATACAAAATGTCTCTGAAAACAATAATGAAAGATGTCCCTGGTGATTCAAGCCTTTTTGTTAGCATCATAATTGACTGGTCAGACATTTGCTCCTTGGAAACAACAAGCATGCAAGCTTGTGCCTATCACAGGTTTACTTATGCATGCCTGCTGCATTAGCACAGCCTGGCATAGTTATTCTGTCTTTGGCATCCTTAATTCTTGTAGGGGCTGTCTCATCAGCAGTAGTCAGTGTCTTTTGGGGCAATAACACGAAAACAGTGATGTTTCATTAGCACTATAGACTTGTCTTGGCATCAGATTTCCACCAGCAATAACCTTGACAAACTTGTCAATGAATATTACCACTGCTTTGTGGTCGGCGGCTGCTTTATCACCACAAATCTCTAAACAAGTAATGCTATTTTTTTTTTTTAATTCTGCAGCTAGACTCTTGAGTATTCACGGCTCCCTTTAACTTTCCATTTATCATGATAGATCTCTGCTTGTTTGTTTCACGATCGGCATACTATTAAATGGGATGTGTTCACTACAATGGTGATAGATCTAATTCTTCAATACATGATCCAGATCTTAATCTTAAAATAAGATCTTCCTTTTTAGCTTTACAAAGTGCCTTTCTATTTTTTATTAACTTCTGTTCATCTTTTTCATCATAGAACTTTAACAGTTTATCCTTATGTTTCTTCAGGTATATATGATGACCATAGTCTTCTGTAAGATATTTCACACTTAAAACAACTATCAAGTTTCAACAGCAGCTTGACTTTTTGTGTTTTATCTTTTTCTTACCACTGTTACCCATAGGAGTTTCTGCAGGTCTTTTAAACATTTTCAACAATATCTTTACACCACAGATCATAGAATAAACAACCACCAAAAAATCACAATGAGTAACGCACGTAGATCTTGGCCCTATGTCAGGTATCACGGTGGTGAACCCGTTGTTGGTATGCTGAGGCTGCACACATGCCATTTTAGTACCCTTTGTGGGTGTGCTTGCATGGGTGAATCTGTGCATATGTGGAAAAGATATTTCACACCTGAAGGGGGCCGGGAGAATCTTTTCACTTGGGGATGCTGAATAAACTGTGTTTTGTGTGCCCGCAATTTGACTGTGATTTGTCACATAAAGTCAGTTGTGGAATTTTCCACTTGTGACATTATGTCACTGGCCAAAAGTTTTGAATTTCGCAACATTTCAGATTTCACATTTTCAGAGTATGGATTATCAACGTGTATATATGCATAATAGAGTACTATGCAGTCTTAAAAAAAGAAAGAACATTCTGTCATTAAGAACAATATGGATGAACCTGGAGGACATTATGCTTAATGAAATAAGTCAGGCACAAAAAGACAAAGATTGCATGTTGTCACGTATATTTGGAATCCAAAACAATTGAGCTCTTAGAAGCAGCGAGTAGAATAGTGGTTACCAAAGGTTTCGGGTATGTGGGAATGTGGAGATGTTGGTCAAAAGGTACTAAGCTGCAGTTGGTCATGAGGAATAAATAAATATTCAAGGTTAAAAATGTGAAATGAATTAATGTTGCATATCAAATAATATTCCTTTTATATGCCTTGTATTGGAAGTCTTTGATGTCTTTGTTTTCATCCACTTTTGCAAATGAAATTCACTCAACTACTCTGTAAAGCATGAAGCTATTATTGACTTCTGTGAATTGAAGCTCAGTGAAATTAATAGCTGAAAGATTTTCTCAGAACAACTTTCATATCTTGCCTAAATTTTATGTCTTCCTGTCTGACTTGTATTTTCATCTTATCTTCATTGTTCAGAAACTGATTCTTCAGAAATGACCCAAAAAACCACTTTTACTAAAATTACTTTCATCTTCCTCAAGCAATTTTGAAGCACTTTAACCACAATCTCTAAAAAAGTCATTTTTTATAAGTAAAAAAAATAGACACAGCTTAAATACTTAATTATTGAATCTGAATTGATTGGGTTGTGGGAAAAAAGTTTTTTAGATTAAGTTATTTAAGCGACTTCTGAGGAAGGTGTACATGAGACAGATTTGTTATCTATAAATAAAATTATTATAACTTGAACTCGAGAAATATGGAAATCAAGTATGTGCAGTACTTTGAATCCCTATGTGTTTATCCAACAGATACCTTCTATATTCACAATAATTATTAGCTGCATATGAGATAAAATGATAAATCAGACATGGTCTCTGTTTAATAAAATGTAGAAAATTTTGAAGAAAATATAAATTTTTTAAAATTTCTAAATAATTTGTCCTCATGAACAATGTGCTATCCATTCTTTGATACAACTGGTTATAAGAAGACAGGAAGAAACAGTTGGATTTATAAACTCAAAGGGTGTTTATATGTAAGGTAGTAAATTAATGCTAATCTTGTGCTAATTAAAAATAATAAGACTTGACAAAATTTGCCATTTCTACCAAAAATAGTTTAAATATAAAGAAGAGAGAAAAAGAGCAAACAATTACTGAATGTTAATTATTATGTTATCTCATTTAATCATTTTGTATATTACAAAACTAAATTTTAAAAAGTCAAGTAATTGTTCACAGTGACAATAATAGTAATCAGCGGAGCAGGAATTGAAATTAATATGCTGGAATGATAAAATTGAACCAGAATATAATTCTCAAATATCCAACCTTGTCAAACCGGGCTATTTGTATATTAATTTTCTGTATCCTCTTCACTGTGACAGCCAATAATATAGTACATTATAGGTGAGTAGAAGGATGAAGAACCTTAAGATAACTTTGGGAAATTTCCGAGCACTGTCAAGGCATGATAAACACCTGCCATCCAAATGTCATTACAGGATTTTACTATAGAGTTGGTCACTTAAGGGACAGTACAAGTATGGAAAATAGACAGATATTTTTGACATCTAGGGATATCAACATTCAGCTAGATTATTAACTTTGATTTATAATTTTCCTAGAGTATATTTTAATAAAGAAAATAGAGGCTATTACTGAGTAGGGAGACATGATGCCTTTTAGCTTCAGTAAATTTGATAGTTTTTATTACATCTAATTTATTGTCCAGCTATTCACTCTTCCTGAGAATAGAAGAAGATGACTTTGGCTAAATAAATTAGTCTTTATGGTCAGCAAAATAATGGCCCCCTAAAGATCTCCATAATAACCTAAACTCATGAGAAATATGGATGTCAAGTATGTGCAGGGTTTTGAAGGCCTATGTGTTCATCCAATACATATCTACCATATGAACAATAATTATTAGATGTATAGGATATAAACTCCGTATGACTTCTAAGTAGAGAGATACAGCATCAGAAGGGTTTGATTCACTGTTTCTAACTTTGAAGCTAGAGGAAGGAGGCCAGGAGACAAGAAAGGGAAGTAGCTCTAGAAGCTAGAAATGACAGGAAACGAATTATCTCCTACAGTGCACAGAAATAAATCAGCCCTGCCCACACCTTGGTTTAAGCCAAGTAAGATGCATATTATACTTCAGACCTACATAACAGTAAATAATAAATTTGTATTGTTTTAAATTACTAAGTTTGTGATAATTTCCTAAAGCATCAAAAGAAATATAAATAACAGCAAATATAAGAAATAGACTGATAAATAAATAATAGATCAATAAATGGATAAATATGCTAAGCATAAGCAAAAGAAGCAAAAGTAATATTGACTGTATTTCTTGCACACTGCAATGGTGAATCTACAACAAATATAAAATATAACCTTTAAGCAATGGTTTACCTTACAAAAGGGAATAAGGCTTCCTTACTTCAAGCAACTAGAACATAATGCATGTTATTGTGCATCCAAGTGCTAAGTTGTGTGATTCCAAGCAAATATATTTCAGAGAAAGATGTATTTGAAAATCAACACGAGACCATGACTTGAGAAAGGAAATCTGAGTGTTACATGGAAAATACGAGAAATATACTATTGACAGAATTGACCATGGAGAATTATGAAAGTTAGCATTAAAGAATTTTGAATTCTCATTTCTTTACAATTCTCTCAGATTACAGATGAAGAAAAAGTTTTTTTCTTAAAGTGGACAACTTGCTTTCATTGATAGTCAGGCCCTGAAGATTTAGGATGGAATCTGACACCTCATATGAACTCAGAGGACATGGTCCCAGGATCAACTAGAGATATATATTGGGGTCATTGGAAAAAGGAAGGTATTTCATGCTTAGTCTGAATATTGCCAGGGCTTATATTCAGCCAATATTTACCAGTGGATACAATATAGCACTATATTTAACTATGTCAAGGATTCAAGTTGATAAAAAGTAGTTCCTTAATCCCCCTAGAGCCTCACTACTTCCTTGGTCACCTGGCTTCTACCTAGGGCCCTGAACTATCTCTAATCCAGCAGCAACTATAGGACTATCATATGGCACTGTGGTTATACTGGTTGTTATAAATTTTAAATAATATATTGGATGAAGGTTAGGTGATATACTAAATGATTTTTCAAGGTATGTTTGAATCCTACATTCATGTGATACTTAGAACAAACAGAGTATATATACTTAGTTAAAGAACATATTGACTTATGTTTCTAGGTAAAATTTATTTGGGATCAAGTAAAGAAGTAGCTACATTACATTTACTTCTCAATAAAAGCCTATTGATTACCAGTATGGCAAAGCTCCTGACACAATTACTTTATAAATTGCTTAGCAATGACCTCGCAACAGTAGCAGGAGTTGGCAGATGCATGCCATTGAATTTTCTCAGGCCAAATAGTACAACTTCTTGGCATACTTTGAAAAAATTCTAAAAATGGCATTTTCCATGTACAAAGCAATGAAAATGGAATGCCTTTTCTGTTATCACCATATATGGAAGGAATTCAGTTTCTTACAGACGTATACATTTTGTTGTGGTAGCTAGACACAACACCAACATGTGGTAAAGAAAGAAGCAGACATTTAAAATTATCTTACACAAGAGAATTTCAAAGACTTTTCCATCAGCAGTCATGCTGTGAGAATGTGTGACTATACTTCAGTCATGACCATACAACAACAATTAAATAGGGGACTTGCACCATATCCAGGTACAGCTGCTGTTCTCATCTATGCTTTTATCTATGAGGTCATGGTTGACTTACTGAACTAGCCAAAACTTAACATTTTCTGTGGAAAGTGGACAGACTGCCAGAAATTTATTTTATGATTCTCTCTGTCTCCCAGACCTATGCAAAATTTATCCATTCCATAGTATACCCAGTCTTCATCCAGATTTTCTACTTTACCTGAAATATTTGATCAGTATGTACAATGAACTGGTAGAATATTTCTGGAACTTATCATGTAGACTTTGCTCAGTTCTGAGAAACATTTGTCAAAACATCAAGAGGGAATGACCCAGAATTTTATTATTTGATCATACTCTGCCATTAATGATATATAAATTACACTGTTGCTGAATTAAGATTTAGAATTTTCCTTATTACTTCTTATTAATGTACTTTTGGGCTAGGCAATATATTAAATTTTAAATAGGAATTAAAAATGTGTGTCTCTATATTTATATGTATAATTTTGCATTTTAATTCTAGCACCTATTGTAGTTTGACTTGCATTATAGTTAGTTGTATAAATGTATGTTTTCCTTATGAGACTGAGCTCCTTATGGATTAAAGGGCATAGTTTATGCACTTTTATTTACCAACAATATAGGATTTTTCTTGGAAGAAAATAGTAATCAGTTAAGAAATCTTTTTTTCAATTGAGTTGAGCTGAACTGAATTGCTTTTTCAAAACTTTATGATACAAATTATTTTGGGGCAACCTTCTACTTTGCTGGCTTTCTGTATTGCTTAAGCAGAGCAATGTGGTTGAGTTTAACATTTTTGAAATGATTTTTTTAGTGAATTCTAGGTAAAGCAAAATGTATTTTTAGAGATATTGTTGTTGCTTTTCCTCTTTTGTTACCATGATGTTATTCATAACCTCAAATAGAAAAATATGTTTATAGCTAAATAAATGACACTTTTTTTTCCGGCCCTCTAGAAAATGTCTAAACACAGAATAATATTCAAGGACATGGGTTGAGCCTAGTGTTTGTTGCTAATTATTGTTTGACTTTAGGCTAACTTCTGGAGACTTAAATTGCACTGAATTTTTAAAATGGTAAAACTGTTCTAGATAATGTCTAGTGTCTCTTGAAGCCCAAAGATCTTTTATTTTCTCACATGTCATTTTGCGTAAGATATAGTCCAGTAAAACATAGCGAAAACATGTTAGACAAGCCCTTCAATACCATCCCCAATTCCATCTCCCATTCAATTCCTCCCAATTACATCCCCAAAGAAATCTATATTTAAGCCTCATTATTTTCCTTTATACTTTTCCACACGGTAGGTGTAGGCAGGTATTGAGACCCCTCTTCCTCAGGGAGATAAAAGAAAGCACAGAGAAAGCAAGAGATTTGAACATGTGTATCTATCATTTAATGAATGGTAGAAATAGGAATAGGTCAGATCTTTTTAGTCCATGTCCTTTATTTGACAAGTGACAAGTGACTTTTCACAAATATGGCCTTATTTCCTTCTTATTGCTCTACCTGAAAAGGTCTCTCCAATGTCATCTGACACAATTTTACCCCTCTTTCACAATACTTTCCTTTCTATGTTCCCTTATCCCCTTTAGGGTTCTTTTTATGTTTTTTCTTTAAAAAAATTTTCTTACTTTCTTTTTACATTACAAATTAGCACAGGAGAAATACTAGAAGCAATACTAGTTATGATCTCTTTTTAGTAGTAATCAGGACAATAAAAGTTAAAGTAAGTACACATTTGATACCATATTTAACATCATGCTGTAACGTTCACATTTTAATGGACCTTAAACTCTGCAGATATACATAAATACTTTCTTTTCCCTCTATTGATCGTAAAATACTACTTGGAATGATTTAATCAGGGTTGAGTTGAGACTTTTTAAAGTAATTGAATACTAATTACTAATCTGCTCTCAAATATAACTTTTGAAGTAAGAATTTGCTGAGTGCTTAAATCAGTTGCACTCAAGTTTGAGCAGTGGCCACTTCTAATGGAAAAAGAACCATATTATTGAAATAACAGAAACTTGTAAAAGGAAAAGAAAGAAACAGGATTCAGAAGATGAATAATCAATCGACTTAACACTAAACACCTTTGTTCTTTTGAATTCATAGGAATTGTTTCCTTTTGGATCTCTATAATTTAAGAGTTCTCAAATTTTAAAATAATCAGAATTACCTGAAGGGTTTAAATACATACTGCTGGGTCCCGTTCCCAGAGTTTCTGATTCAATCGGTTTAGAGTGAGGACCGAGAATTTGAATTTCTAATAGGTTCCCCGGTGTTGCTGATGTGGCTGGTTAGGAGACCACACTCTTGAGAACCCATTGATGTGGGTTATATAATGACCTCTATCTTAAGGGAAAATACTTCTAAAGCCAGCTTCTGTTCTGCCTACAAACTATGTTATTCATCAACAGTATTTAATTGTTCTTAATGCAAGAATAAATGTTTTCTTTAAATTCTGGTTTGGTAAAGTAAGAAATGCAGACTGGCTGAAAAAAAAAGTGTATAAAATAGAGGGAATTTGACATCATTATGCCATTAAAATAAACATCTAAAAATCAATATACGAAAATCAGTAGCATTTGTGTACACCAAAACATTCAAGCTGAGAGCCAAATTAGGAATGCAATATCATTTGCAATAGCCACAAAAAGAATAAAATATCTAGAAAGCTAATGAAGGAGGTGAAAGAGATCTACAAAGAGAACTACAAAGCACTGCTGAAAGAAATGAGGGATGACAAAAATAAGTGGAAAAACATTTTATGCTCACAGATTGAAAGAATCAAGATAGTTAAAATGGCAATATTGTCCAAAACCATTTATAGATTCAGTGGTATTCCTATCGAATTACCAACATCATTTTTCACAGAACTAGGAAAAACTATTCTTAAATTTATAGGGAACCAAAAAGAGCCCAAATCCCCAAAGCAATCCTACAGAAAAAGAACAAAGCCAGTAGCATCACATCACCCAACTTCAAACTATACTATAAGACTATAGTAACCAAAACAGTATGGTACTGATACAAAAACAGATGCATAGACTAATGAAACAGAATAAAGAATCCAGAAATAAAGCCACACACCTACAACCATCTGATCTTAGACAAGTCCAATAAAAATGAACAATGGGGAAAAGACTTCCTATTTAATAAATGATGCTGGAATAACTGCCTATCCATATGCAGAAGAATGAACCTGGACCATGATCTATCACCATACGCAAATATTAACTCAATATGAATTAGTCTTTAAATATAATACTACAAAGTATAAAAATTCCAGGTGAAAAGCTAGGAAATATCATTCTCAATATCAGCCTTGACAAAGTATTTATGGCTAAGTCCTTAAAAGCACTTGCAACAAAAACACTGACAAGTGGGATCTAATTAAACTAAAGAGCTTCTGTTCAGAGCACAAGCTATCAACAGAGCAAACAGACAATCTATAGAACTGGAGAAAATATTAGCAAACTATGCATCTGACAAAGTTCTAATATCCAGAATATATAACACATTTAAACAAATCAATAAGCCAGAATAAAATAACCCCATTAAAAATTGGACAAGGACATGAAGGGCAGGAGATGTGTCTACATCTCAAAAGAAATTATGCAAGTGGCCAAGAAACATAGGAAGAAATACTCATCATCACTATTCATCAGAGAAATGCAAATCAAAACCACAATGAAATACCATATCACACCAGTCAGAATGACTTTTGTTAAAAAATAAAAAAATAACAGATGTTGGAAAGGCTGTGGAGAAAAGGGAGCATTTAGACACTGTTTGTAGAAATGTAAATCAGTTCAGCCACTGTAGAGAGCAGTTTAGAGATTTCTCAATAAACTAAGAGTTGAACTATAATTTGACCCAGCGATCCTATTACTGAATATACCAAAAGGAAAATAAACTGTTCTAAAAAAAAGATACATGCATCTATATGTTCATCACAGTACTATTTACAATAGCAAAGACATGGAATCAACTCAGGTGTCCATCAATGGTGGACTGGATAAAGAACATGTGGAACATATACACCATGAAATACCATGCAGCCATAAAAACAATGAAACCATGTTTGTTCAGCAACATGGATACAGCTAGAAGCCATTACCTTAAGTGAACAAATGCAGAAACCAAATACCATACATCCTCACTTATAAGTGGGAGCTAATCGCTGGGGACCCATGGACATAAAGATGGGAATAATAGACATTGGGGAATACAAGAGAGAGGAGGCAAGGAGGGAGGAAAGGATTGAAAAACTGCCTATTGGGCACTATGCTTACTATCTGGGTGATTCATGTTTATTCCAAACCTCAACTTCAAGCAATATACCTTTGTAACAAATCTGCACATGTACCTCCTGATTCTTATTTCAGAAAAAGAGTAAGATAAAGTTGAAAAAATTTATAAAATAAGTATCTTAGATATATTAGCCTAGTATCCAGAGAAAAATTTAAATACTCCTTTCACAAACCTGAAATCATCCAGACTCCATTGAAGACCAGTAGAGCATGATAAAAATTATTACATAGGCATATGGACACACATATTGTAATACTTACCATACTATAACATGACCATATATACTCTGGAAAGTGTCTCAAGAGTATGTAACGTGAAAATCATACATAGTGCTATAGCAATGACGTCATGCAGGTTGCTGAAATGTTAGAACGTGTATTCATTTAATTCAGGGTAATTGGAATGATTTGTTATACTAATAACAAGAAAATGTTTACTCATATAATTATCTTATGACTTCATTTACATCATCAGAATTCCCTGAAGTATTTAGTTGAAATTTTTAATATCTGGGGCTCTTATTGTATGGAGTAGATAAGCTTGGTGTAGTCAAAGCTAATTAACAATGAAAGTTCACATACTATTTGATATAATGCCTTCCAAATTAGGACTTTAGAATATGCTCTTATTCAAAATGGCCAAGTATATTCAAACTTATTAAATTTTTATTCTCAGGAGTCCAAAAAGTGACATAATTATACGGTCATTTCAAAGGTAACAGGAAAAGAGTGCTAGAGACAAAATAGTTCTTGTTTAGATGAGAGGAATACTGCTGTGTTAAATTCTCTCTCTCACTCTCTCTCCCCCTCCGTTTCTTTGTCCCTGTCTGTGTTTGTCTGTTTCTCTCTCTCTTTCAACAATGCGTTTTCATTGTTGATTAAAATAAGAGACTACGCTTTAGTCATTTTAACATTATGTCTCTAAGTTTAATACTAAGCAGTACCTTTTTATTGACTTTAAAACAATGTTTTTCTTTATAAATTACTAACAGAATCTTTCCCTTCCATGTCTAACGATTATGGCAAGCTAGACTTCTGGTTTTAGTTTTGACAGCATAGAGGCTGTCACTATTGTCATTACAATAAGAGAAAATTGGACAAAGTTAAAAGAAATGTCTTTTCTCAGACCCTTCAGAGAGCTGAAGTTGCAAGGCAAACTATCATCCTGAAATTTGGGAAAACAGATGCACCAGAGACCAATATCTGCTTATCTGGAGCAGAAACTGTTAAAGTGCTAAAAACAAAGAAACACTTAAATGGTAATTTTTGATTAATTGTGTGAGAGTAGACTATCTTAAGACTGAGAAACATAGTCTTAGAAGTGGCCCACACTTTAATAGGCTTTACCTCTAGGAGCTCTACCAGATTCTGATGGTGAAGACCTGAGAAAAGTCCCCTATGGCTCTGTAAAGTGGAGAGAAAAATGAATCATTGTGAAATACACTCAGAGCATTCTCCTTAACAAAGGCACACGCTTCAGAAGAAAAGGCTGTGCCGGAAACTTACCCCAGCATGGAGAAGGAAATTTCTCTTGTTCCAGCCCACGCTAACCCTTCCATTTCACCAAAGAGGGGAAATACATAGTTAACAAGGACAAGGGCTTCAGGGACATGAATTGGGAGCACTGCAGTTTGGGAAAGGAATGGGAGTCTAAGGAAAATTTATCTATACCACCAGAGAAACACTTGTGAAGGTCACACCCCAGGGATACAAACCCACTAAAAGATATAATTGCAAGATTATATAATGCTCCTACTCTCCCACACCTTACCACCACACAAATACAATTCCAGTATAACAGTAGATTACATCTAACAGGGCTACAACACAGACTCCCTCTGACTAGAAGCAATCAGAGAAACTAAAGATAAAAGGAGACAAATACAAGGGCACTAGAAGAACATGAAGCATCTGGCAACTATAACTATAGCATGTGCTAAACACAGTTCAATTCCTAGCCAGATTACCATAAATCCTCACACGAAGGCCCTATTTACTTTAATTTATGTTACCTGATACATGTTTGGCTTTCACCAAAAAATTATAAGGAAGGTCAAAAGGCAATACAAAATGCCATCTGATGAAACAAAGAATCATCATAATTAGACTCATGGCTGAGATAGATATTAAAATTATCAGACCGGGCATTTCAAATAATAGTAAATATTATGGTAAGGACTCTAATTTTCAAGAGCAGATAGGTAAAATAAGTTGAGATATGGAAATCCTAAGAAAGAATCAAAAGGAAATGCTAGAAGTAAAAAACATAGTAAAATAAATGAATACTTTCTTTGATGGACTCTTCAGTGTACTCAACACAGCCAGGGAAATAAAGAGTGAGCTTGAAGATAAATCAGTTGAAACTTTCCAAACTAAAACAAACTGAAAAAGAATTTTAAAAGAACAGACAATCCAACAACTGTGAGATAATATCAAAAGTTAAAATATACATATAATTGGAATATCAGAAGGAGAAAAAGAAAAAATGGAGCAGAAGAAATATTTGAAGAAACAGTAGTTGAGAACCTTCCAAAATTGACAGCAAACAAAAAATTACAGAGTTTGGAAGCTCCAATAAGCATAAATATTAAAAAAAAATCCACAAAACCACAGATACATATACTTAGACATGTCATATTCAAGCTGTAGAAAACCAAAGACCAAAAACAAAACAAAACAAAACAAAAAAAACCAAACACATCTTTAGAGAAGCCTAAGACAAAATAAAGCACTTGATTTTTGGAGGAACAGGGATAAGAAAAATAGTACACTGCTCAGAAAAAAACATGCAAGGAAGAAGAGAGTATGACAAAATCTTTAGTATAGAAAGATAAGAACCACCAACTTATAAGTCTACATTCAGTGAAATTATCCCTCAAAAGTTAAGGAGAAGTACAAATCTTGTCAGATAAATGGAGGGAACTTTTTCCTAAAAGAAATGTTCAACGTTTTTTAAACTTTCAATTTGGGCCCATCATATAAGGAACTTGAATGTTGTTACTTTATCCTAACAAGTAAAAAGCTGAACAAGCTCAAAATTCATCAACTTGTCCTAGAGCTGTCAGAGAATTCAGGTGTCAGGGCAAATCACTGACCCCAAAATTGGATTGACAGGTGCATGCAAGGAGTCATGGCTTATTGAAGCAGAAACTTCCACAGGAACTAGAACCAGAATTGAAAAACCTAAACTGTAATTGATTGCTAGAGGCTCATTGTAGACAAGTCTGAGAGTTCAAAACTCCAGGATGGGGAGCAGTGATGGGGAGCCCCCACATTTTTATGAGTTTTACCTCCAGGAGTTCAACGTGTTTCTCCCAGTGCACAGGGCAGAAAAATCCCTTCATGCTTCCATCATGGCGGGTAGAGGACTAAACACACTTGTAAAGTTCACATTTCAGAAGCACAAGCTAAAACTGAGTGCCTCTAATCATAGTTTAATCATAGTCTAATCATAGTCACTGACTAATCATAGTCACTAGAATTGCAAAGAATTTCTGTAGATACTGAACCCTCAAGAAGATAGAGCAGAGCTCTCTACTTCTGAAGTATGGGCTGCACATAAAAATTTCCTCCAAAGAGCAGAATATAGGAAGGCGGAAGAAAAAATAGTTAACTTTACAGTGAAGAAATCTGAAAACCACTATCTCAGCCAGGTCATCAAAGCCAACATCATCAGTGATAAATCATGTTGACAGTATGTACCTTCGATGTGATGTGATAAGAATAACACCTGACCTCTGTAAATTTTTTTCCCAAAAACCTATAATCCCAAACCAGGCATAAGAAATATATCAGACAAATTCCAATAGGGACAAATTCAACAAAATACCTAGCCCATACTTCTCAAAACTGCCAATGTCATCAAAAATAAGGAAGTCTTTCCGTGCCTGGGTTATTTCACTTAACGTAATGATCTCCAGTTCTCTAAATGTTGTTGCAAATGACTGGATCTCATTTTGTTTTTAGTGACTGAATACTCCATTGTGTAAATGTACCACGTTTTATTTATTCATTCATCTACTGACGGACACTTAGGCTGATTCCAAATCTTAGCTATTGTAAACAGTGCTGCAAAATGTACACACCTACTATGTATCCATAAATTATTTTAAAAGTTAAAAGTTTAAAAATTAAAAAAATAATAAAAACAAGGAAGTCTGAGAAATTGTAACAACCAAGAGAGCCCAAGGAGATATGACAACTAAATATAATGTGATATACTGGATGGAATTCTGGAATAGAAAAAGACCATTAGGTAAAAATAAAGGAAATCTAATTAAAGTATGGACTTCAGTTAATAGTAATGTATTAATTGTTTCATTAGTTATGACAAATATACCAAATGCAAGATGTGAACAGCGGGAGTCACAGTATATACTACCTTCACAATTTTTCTGTAAATCTGCATTTATTCTAAAATTAAAAGTTTATTAAAATTGCCTTAAAACTTGTGTTCATAGATAAAACAACTTGAACTTCAGATCTATAGGCCTGTAAGAGACCTCACATATCAACTACCTCAACTTCCTCATTTTATAATACAAGAAACTGACCTCTGGAGGAAATGACTAAACCAAAATCACACAACTCCCGAACCCTCATCTATGTTACAGAATGCTGCCACGATGCCTGTTACCGGAGAGATTTCTTAAGTTTCTTCAAAATTCAAAGTGTGAAAATCATCAATATTAGTAAATATGTAAGAGGTGTAAAGCCCTTTGAATGTAGCATGTTAGTTTGACTTCTTCCTAAAGTATTTTTTGTCAAACTCATTGGATTCAACAAAAACCATAAGTGCTTAAAAATCATGACCTCACCCAGCATTACTCATAAGACAGAACTGTTTATACACAGTAACAGTACCATAAGTCATGCTGCCCTCTGAGTCAATTTCCTTCAGGAATAACTTTGCAAGACAAGCCTTACTTTCACAGGAGACTTTTGACTAAATAAAAGACATCAGTGGTCAAAAAATTTCCTGTTTATTTTTGTTTAAATTTTCTGCCAAAAAGAAATAATTATCCTGGGAAATTGCAACCCAGAGCAGTTACATGGATTCTTTGTAATAATTTATTTTCAGTAGCATACTTTCTTGTCAGTTCATCTAGTTTACATTTCTAAATCAAATATGCCATAATCATACTAAAATCATTGAAACGTGATTTGATGATACAAAATGAAACTGGGTGTATTAGATCCCAAGAAATGAAAGAGCTCTTAATTGAAAGCCTTGCAGAACAGGAAACATGCCTCATGACTTTTCAATACTTTTTTCAATGCCTACTTTGACTTCTTTTAAATATTTAAGCTCTAGTTTCCAGAAACAAAAGCAATGAAATAACATAATGCCCCTTAGCCCTATAGAAATATTAAATCCATTTTGCTAGATTAGCTGGTAGGTACAGCATTCAATATCACTCAATTATTTCATCCATCTGTTCAATATGGTAAAATGACCTTCCTACTCATCTTTCCGTGAAAAGAAACAATAGAGACAAAAATTCAGTAGGTCTTTCAAAGTAAATAGTAAAGGAAACTAATTATTATTAGGCATCATGAATAGTCCTTAATAAATTATTTCTCTATTTCAATATGATAGACCACTGTGGAGTAAACAATTTACAAAACAACAAAAAATGTGTTTTAAAATTCTTTAAACAGATGCTTAGTTTTTAGGGTTACTTTGGCTTCTGTTTTTCTTACTTTTGTATGACAGAAATTTTTTAGGGTTTATATCCTGTGAAAAGATCTTTTAAAGAATCTTAGGTCCATTATTGCATGTGTTTTAGTACTCACTTCCTTGGTGATATAATTAAATTTTGAGGTGACAGAGGTGAACGATAACTTTAATACTTCTTTTAAAAAACAAAAGTAATAAACTAAATTCTCAGTTCCAAACCTCTGATATTTTTTCTGGGTCAAAGGCCTTGAAATATTGTGTTTTTCTTTTTTTCTCCACTGGTTGTCTTTTTATTGACATTATTCACTGATCTTCTTTCCTTCTTTCACTATCTAGAAGTCTTGATTGTATCATCTGTTCAGTTATTTTATTGACTAACCCCAAACCAATTCTACTGTTTTCCCCTTTCTTTATTTCCCTCATGACTCAATGTAACCACTCCCTCTTTTGTTGACATTATTACTTTTTTATTCCAGGACCTTCTTTCTTTTAACTAAAAATCGTCCTTTAACTTCATGAAGTTCATATCACAGATTTAAAGACTGAAATACATAATGTTAACTTTCATTTTCACCTTGCTAAATTTAGGTTCTTAAAAAAGCTCTATGGGCCAATTTTAGTTGATCAAGTGTGTGAAAATATGGTTCATTACAATTTCATCAGTGAAGCAAATGGGTTTAATAATAAACTGAAACTGTACAGGAAAGCAGATGCCCTAAAAGTGACATTCATTGCTTCTTTCATATCACACTGGCGGACTGACTGACAATGCTAAACCCTCTTGAAATTGCTAGCTTGCTGGGCAATAAATTTAATCAAATGCAGCACATGGTGAGGCTGACCTGAAGTTGATTAATGAAGACATTAAATTGAAATTGTCTCCTTTCTCCTAAAAGCCAAAGCAAATTAACCACTGAAAATACAAAATAGTCTTTTATTTCTTCTTATTATTGCCTAAAATTTCCAAAAATTAGAACATAGTTGCCTAGTTTGATATTATTTAAAACAAAATCAATCATTCACATGTTCTGCAATGTTGTGTGTGCCCCTTTGCATGTGCACATACATAATTATACAGCTGGCTTAGGTAAAATAAAGCTTCTTCAAAATCAAAATTTTCTCCTTGTGGTTCAATAAAACAATAATCTATTTAGGTAAGAATTCAAATCTAAAGTTAATCATTTTGATCACAAATGTGTGACCTATCTTATACTTTATACATCTACATATTTTTTTCTGGGGATACATAATCAATGAGAAACTTGTTTGAACTGAAGAAAATTAAAACTTACTCTAGTGGGACTACTCCAGCTTAAATTAGTACAACATAAGATAAACAATAAGTGCTTAAGAGAATAAGGAAAGAGTTATGGTCGTTTGTACAACAGAGTGTCTGTGTATGTGTGTGTGCGTGTGTGCACACATGTGCATGTGTGTTGATAATTTGGGGAGAAATTTAAGGAACCCTGAAAATTCATTAGAATTTGAGCATGTGAAAATGATAGTATAAAACATTTCTGGCACTTAATAGGATATTGAAGCAAAAAAACATATGAAAAACATTAAGAAATTCTAATTTGCCAGGAGAACAGAAATTAAATAGAGTGGTGGAAAATAGAATTGGGAAGGCAAATTGGGGTCAGATCACTTAGGACTTTGGATTTTTTTAACAATTAGATTAAGTACTATTCTGTGGACAGTGAGAAACTGATAAGCTTTTAGGATAAATAAGTGACCTGACCACAGTCAGCATCAGACTTTGACAGCAGAGGGTGTGAATGGTAGGGAAGACAAGACCCAAAAGAAAAATAAGAAAAAAGGCAGAGACATGGATAGAGGACCTGGGGAAGATTTTTGTTACTCCTCATTTGGGCTGAAAGACATGAGGTCCCTTTTGCCCTCAAATGGGTATTAAATCATAAAGTATCACCATCAGATGTAAGATGAAAAGGTTTAAAAGACAAGACATCAACAGGCAGATAGTAACCGTCCCCTTTTCAGTCAAGCACACATGTATGAAAAACTCTCTAAGAGGGGAGAAGGGATAGAGTGGAAGGAGATGAAGGATACTTCAATATTGGTGGGAGTACCTATGAATTCTTCCACTGTTCTTGGCTGAGTTTCTGGGATGGAGGTGGAAGTTGGGGTGACCTAGAACCACCTTAATTCTCAGCTAAGTTTGCTGATTTGAAATATAAGCAATGAATCCCTATTTCCTGTCCAGAATCCTGAGGCCCAGCGGTCTCAACAGAAGTGCCTCCTATCATAGTCATATGGTAACAACAGAACAACAATGGCGAAGTACAGTGCCTTGATCAGAGAGCACCTAATGTCCTCACGTCAAGTCTTCTGAACCTTGAGGCCTATGAGTTACTTGAAAGCTGCTGAATCTTCTTTACCATAGAGGTTGGAAGTTAGCTGAGGAGCACTATAGTGGAAAATGGAGTGAACATTTGAATACTGCATTTGAAGACTCTAGCTGTCTTACAGATATTGTAGCAGAATGAAAGAGATAAATGCTGTGACTAGAATTCATTATTTCTGCTAACTGCCTTTATCCCCCACAGAAGACTACCTCTCTCTGTGTATTTGGCCTTCACATTTCCAAAGGAAAAGATATCATTTGTTCAAATGGAGTTAGTTGTATATTTTAGCATATTTATGCATAAATAGCAAATATTGTCCTTAAAAACTCATTTTACCTAGATTTTTAGTTTTGGGTTCAGATTCCTACCACATCACCCATGGCCTCTTGATACATTGTCCCGAGATTATATAATAATGTCTAGGGATCACACAAGGGACATCACATTGTAGCTGTGTGACAGCAACCAGGTAGTAAGCAAGTGAAATCAGTCCCAGCCTCGCTGGGGATGAGCACAGCATATCTGGTTGAGGTGTGCTCTAAGCCTGGCTATATGCAAGTTGAGGTTCTTGTCTTCCTTCTCTGTGTGTCCTTAAAATATCATCTGTTACTTCATGTAAACTCAATGTGTCTTACCCTTACAACTTTGAACACCTAATAGTCACTTTGAGGCATTGCAACCTTAATTAACTCATAAAAGTGTGAAATGATGATCTCCAAAGAACTGAGTCCTTCTAATTCACATCTTTCCTGCAAAATCTCTCAATAACTTTCTTCTTTTGAAAAACATGGAAATCCATTTCTGCTATTTTATTAGCATTATTGCTGCTGCTATCTGCTGATTTTTAGCAAACTCTTCCATCTCCTTTAGTATTATAACGGTAAGGTGAAGATGAACTTGTCTCCATAAAATCATATGTGTAAAAAAATAATTATCTTTATATTTTCTAAAACTGAATTTCGTTTATATTTTTAAATCCTCTTTCCACCTGAAACCACAGAATGTATTTGTATTTATGTTGCCAAGATAGGATGATGAAACTCCCATGGGCCAGCCACAGCAGTGACCAGACTCAGAAATGGACATTCTTCACACCGAGCTGCATTAACTCAGGGAGAAGAAGAAGAGAGGCAACACACCATATTTTCTAATGAGTTAAAGCCTAATTTAATCTGGAAATAACTACTGTTGACTAATGTGTTTCCCCTAAAGTAATTGCTTCTAATGGTCAATTTTATAGCTAAACCTAACCTAAAAAAGGTGGTTCAGGAAACACAGAGAAGTTCATCCCTCTTCCCACAATAAAAATATACTTAACAATTTATTATTACAACTATCTTTCAAGTTATTTCCCTGGGTCTATGTTATTTTGAGAAACAGAAATTACCCAAAGAATCTTACTTAACCAGTCAATGACATTCAGAATCAAGTTTATAAGGTTATATATCTATTTATCAATATTTATTTTAGTCCCTCAACTGATCATAAAATAATAAAGGGCTTCCTCTTTATTCTACTTCTTTGTATACCTTATAAATTCAATCCTATTTTCCCCTCACTTCGCTTCCTCCAAAATTTTCACTACTATTGAAATTATGTTTACTACAGTACATGAAGCCTTTACAAAGTCACCTTTTTCTTCTGTTTTTGCTCACTGTTCACAGTGTAGAATATCTAATAAGTGCTCAATAATAAATGCCTATCATACCCAATGAATTGTATAATCCAAATGGCATAAATAGATAAATATTGTACTCTTTACATCCATGGAGGAAAATTCATTTCGGAGATTTATACAGTGGTATTTCCAGCTCCTAACCCTTTGGATTCCACATGCATTTCCTCATGCTAACTGATCCACACATACTAGATCCTTCAGCCTGTTAGCAGTGCCCCACTCCTTGAACATACACTATGCTCTTTTTTTTTAATTGAATTTTCTCTTCATTAATATCCTATTTAAAATCCAGTCAGTCCTTTAAAATCTGGCTCAAATTGGGCTCTAGATCAATACAAGTAAATCTGTCTAATCAAACACAAATCTACTTAATGCTTAATTCACCTAAGGAACTATTTGAAAAATTTATTTTGGTAAAACATATAACATTTTCTATATAATGGATGACTTTTATATTTTGGGAATTTTTGTATATGTATTTGTATTTTGCATGTTTTAAAAATTTCAGAATGATTTATTCAATTTACCTAAATCATTTCAGCCTTGAGTCCACATTTTCAGTATTATTCAGTTTAATGCATTCTATTGACAATAAAATTATTTATTTCAATATATTTTTTGATATTTTTGAACGTTTCCAAACTTTTTAAACCAAGACCAAATTAATATTGTATAATTATTAGTACCTTTTTTTTTACCTTATTCCACATTCATCAAATTATCCCTTTTGTGCAGCTCTACGTTACCTAAATGACTTTTGTTCAATAATAATTTTCATTCACATTTAATGAGGTACTATCATTTTGAATAATAATAATGAAAAGTCATATTAGGCAATTTAGAAATAATTTGTCACAATGAACAGATTTTCTGTTTGACTATATATAGATATATACATGTACTAATATACATGTATATTATAAATACTGTAATATATGTTACAGAGTCAGATGTTGCGGCTCCTTCCTTTGATCCCAGCAGTTTGTGAGGCCCAGGTGGTAGGATCACTTGAGCTCAGGAGTTTGAGACCAGCCTGGGAAACATAGAAAAAGCCCATCTACAAAAATTTTTTTAAATTAGTCTGGTACTGTGGCATACACCTGTAGACCCAGCTACTTGGAAAGCTGAGGTAGGAGGGAAACTTGAGCCTGGGAGATAAAAGCTGCAGTGAGCTGTGATAGTACCACTGCACTCCAGCATGGCCAACAGAGTGAGACATTGACTCAAAAAATATATCTATTACAGCATATGTTATATTATCTATATTATATAATAAAGAAGATTTAGAAAATAAAAATAATAAGTACAGATACGAAAACCATGAGAACTCCTGATAACTTTTGTTATTTTCTTTCAGTTATTTTTCTATATACAGTATGTTTTTCTCGACACAATTTAAATCTGTCTATACACATACACATAGTTGTGTATCAATTTTTTATTTAACTTACATTACTTGTTTAAATTTTATTTTATGATTTCCTTAAACATAAATTTTAGTGGCAGTGTCGTAAATTACCTAATTTTCAAAAATTCATAATGATTGTGTAAAAATTCATAATGAATGGATGAATAAAGAGTTGTTTACTAAGTGTGGCTGGAAGGTTGGCAAATTTTTCATTATTTACAAGTCTAGCAATATTTAGCCCTCTCCTTATCTTAGTGAAATTCTCCTTTACAGATTTTTAATTTTGAATTTGTTCAAAACTAGTTTACAATCCCACCAACTAAAAGTGTTCCTATTTCTATCAGCACCTGTTGTTTCCTGACTTTTTAATTTTTTATCTCATTGTGGTTTTGAATTTCTCTGATGGCCAGTGATGATGAGCATTTTTTCATGTGTCTGTTGGCTGTATGAATGTCTTCTTTTGAGAAATGTCTGTTCATGTATCCTTTGCCCACTTTTTGATGGGGTTGTTTGTTTTTTTCTTGTAAATTTGTTTGAGTTCTTTGTAGGTTCTGGATATTAGAACTCTTGCAATATTTCTGGCTGTAGATGTGTGGTATTATTTCTGAGGACTCTGTTCTGTTCCATTGGTCTATATCTCTGTTTTGGTACCAGTACCATGCTGTTTTGGTTACTGTAGCTTTGTAGTATAGTTTGAAGTCAGGTAGCGTTAGCTTTGTTCTTTTGACAGATGAACTTTAAAGCAGTTTTTTTTTTAATTTTGAATTTGTTCAAAAATCATCTATCCATTTATCAGATTTTTTAAAAAAATGGTTGTAGCAGAAACAAAGCTTTTTATTTTTAATTTTTTTAATGCACTGAGTGGTTGGTAAAACCAACACGTCCGAGTTATGTATGTATATGGGTTATGACATGACATTCAACATAAAAGAACTGGAAAACCCACAGATTATAGAACAATGCAGCTAGGGAACACATGTTGCATAATTTATGAAACTCCTGACATTAGACACTTGGTAATTATATAGTCAAATGACATTTCAATTATGAATGCAGTTTCAAAAGTAAGTTGAGATGAATAGCTGGGCAAACAGTATGATGTGGTGGTTTCCAGAGATGAGTGAGTTAATTCAGGACCCTCTAGAGATCTATCTTGAACTCCAATGACAGAAAAGGAATGGCACAGCAAAAGCAAGAGAAGGTACGTTCATTTCAGTGTGTAGATCTCTTCACATAAAGTCTAATTTGTGATCCTTTGGTTTCAAATGTTCTTTATGAACTTATAGCTTGAATCATGCTAAGTCTTGTCCAAGAAACCTTCCCTAGCTTATTTAGAAGTAGAGTAATATTAGTAAGCACTCATAAAGTTACAAAGTCCCAGAGAACTAAGGATCATGCCAACCATAACACATTCTTCCACCCATTCACACTTGAATATCTAGATCCAATGTTTGCTTATAAATGCTTTATTTATGTTAGATACTTACAGTGCTATTTTCTATGTTTTCAAAGAAGATTTTATTTCTCCTTCACCTGCCTTATGAAATGGATATGAAATTCTGGGTTTAAAATTCTTTTCTTTAAGAATGTTGAATATTGGCCCCCACTCTCTTCTGGCTTGGAGAGTTTTGCCGAGAGATCTGGTCTGATGGGCTTCCCTTTGTACCTTTCTCCTGGCGGCTCTTAAGATTTTTTCTTCTTTCCTTTGGTGTCTGAGTGCTTCTTTGGAGTATACTTTGTGGGTTCTCTGTGGATTGAGTTGCTCATAAAAGAAGTTAGGAAGGTGAACAATAGACAATTGTCTGAATAAAAAAATCTTTACCAGACCACATTCCTTAGTTAAACTACAACCTCAAAATACTGTCAGAGACTAGAGGTTCTGTTAGTCAATATTTAAGCTGGGAGATCCTTATTGGTCAATAGTTAATCTGCACCAATATTTTCCAAAACCAATTAAATTCCCACAACTTTCTTTATATTCCAGCTCCCACATCCAGAGATATATTTATGTTAGGAGATAGAAAACCATCATATAGTTAAGAATTGCTGGGCCGGGCGCGGTGGCTCAAGCCTGTAATCCCAGCACTTTGGGAGGCCGAGACGGGCGGATCACGAGGTCAGGAGATCGAGACCATCCTGGCTAACACGGTGAAATCCCGTCTCTACTAAAAAATACAAAAAAAAAGTAGCCGGGTGAGGTGGCGGGCGCCTGTAGTCCCAGCTACTCGGGAGGCTGAGGCAGGAGAATGGCGTAAACCCGGGAGGCGGAGCTTGCAGTGAGCTGAAATCCGGCCACTGCACCCCAGCCTGGGCGGCAGAGCAAGACTCCGTCTCAAAAAAAAAAAAAAAAAAAAAAAAAGAAGAATTGCAGAATTGCTTAATAATTGGGACTCTCCTAGGAAACATATTGTACAAAATATGTTTTTTTTTCCCTAAATCCAAAGAGAGGTCTAAAATTGCTCCTATTTAACAAGCATGAGGCATTCATCAGCAGTGCTAGGCAAAGAGCACAGCATCTGTTTTTGTTTTGGCTTTAATTTTTGCAGGTGTTACTGAAGCATGTTTTCATAAGAGAAAAGTGTACTTTGTGAATTTTCAACATTTGTAGGAAAGTGTACAAAAGCACATAGAAACAAGAATAGTATATCAGAAGAAAAACAGTCAAGATGAGGAGGGTTTTTATTTCTCTTTATTAAAAAAGTTTATTGAAAATACCAGTATTCTTACTAAGTTAAGCCTTGGACAATGTAGACAGGAAAGTGGAATAAGACAGGCAATACTGTGCTCAAGTGAAGACTACAAAGCCAAGTCTTAAACAGATCAGAAGTACTTTCTTGACCAAGAAGAAACCCAGGAAAAGGTCCACATATATATGAATGCAGTATATGATAAAAAATACACTGTAGGGTGAGGAGAGAATATTCAATACACTATGCTGAGAGGAATAGTTAACCAGAAGGAAAAAGAAAGTTATTAAATTTCAACATCACAACAAATATAAAAATTAGTTCCAAATAGATTAAAGGCTTAAATATGAAAGACAAAACTTTAACCAAGTTAAAATATAAGAAAAAAATCTTTTTGTTACTTACTCTGCACAAGAAATGATTTTCTAGGGAAGCACAATCATCACTGATTATTAAAATTTTAATAAATTCACTTATATTAAAATTAACACATTCTATTTAATAAAAGATATACCCCTCCAACAAAAAAGATAATAAAATAATGAGCTACAAAATGAGACCAAACATTTTTAACACATATAACTAGCGAAAGAGTCATAAACCAGAATATATAAATAAATTGTTGAAATAAGTTCAAAAGGAGACACAGACACTCAATTGAAAAATAAGCAAAAGACATGAATAGATATTTCACAGAAGGAAAAGACAATATGATAAATATATGAAAATATTTTCAACTTTAATAATCAGGGAAATGTAAATTGCTACTGAAATGTTTTATATGTACTACCAAAATAATTTATATGTGTTACAAAGTAAAAAATTACTTTGTCAATCCAGGGCTTTAGAATTTGTAGGTCAATAGGATGTCTTTTACACTGAGATGGGAATGTAAAATGATACAACCACTTTGAAATAACAACTTAATGTTACCTTGTGCATGAACATTCACATGCCCCGTGACTCATCAGTTCAACTCCTCAATACACATGCTGGAGAAATTCCTGCAAATGTATTTCAAAAGACAAATGCAAAGCAAGAAAATCCTCTCAGTATCATTGTTCATTGCAGAAAAAATACTGAAAGCAACACCAGTGTCCATGATAAGCTGTAATATATTCACAAAGCTGAACATCACATAGCAATGAAAATGCATAAATTAGACTTACATGCAACAAAACGAATGAATCTTAGGCATATTTTTGAATAGAAAATGTGAGTTGTAAAAGCTACATACATAGTATGATATTTTTATGAAGCTAAAGCACAAGCAAAACTAAATATATCATTAAGAGAATTTCAATAGATAGAGAGAAAGCAACAAACACAAACATCCAGTCTATTATTGATGGACATTTGGGTTGGTTCCAAGTCTTTGCTATTGTGAATAGTGCCACAATAAAGTACCTGCATGTGTGTCTTTATAGTAGCATGACTTATAATCCTTTGGGTATATACCCAGTAATGGGAATGTTGGGTCAAATGGTATTTCTAGTTCTAGATCCTTGAGGAATCGCCACACTGTCTTCCAAAATGGTTGAACTAATTTGCAGTACCACCAACAGTGTAAAAGCATTCCTATTTCTCCACATCCTCTCCAGCATCTGTTGTTTCCTGACTTTTTAATGATCACCATTCTAACTCGCGTGAGATGGTATCTCATTGTGGTTTTGATTTGCATTTCTCTGATGACCAGTGATGATGAGCATTTTTTCATATGTCTGTTGGCTGCATAAATGTCTTCTTTTGAGAAGCATCTGTTCTTGCCCTTTGTCCACTTTTTGATGGGGTTGTTTTTTTTTTCTTGTAAATTTATTTAAGTTATCTATAGAGTCTGGATATTAGCCCTTTGCCAGATGGATGGATTGCAAAAATTTTCTCCCATTCTGTAGGTTGCCTGTTCACTCTGATGGTAGTTTCTTTTGCTGTGCAGAAGCTCTTTAGTTTAATGAGATCCCATTTGTCAATTTTGGCTTTTGCTGCCATTGCTTTTGGTGTTTTAGTCATGAAGTCTTTGCCCATGCCTATGTCCTGAATGGTGTTGTCTAGGTTTTCTTCTGGGATTTTTATGGTTTTAGGTCTTACATTTAAGTCTTTAATCCATCTTGAGTTAATTTTTGTATAAGGTGTAAGGAAGGGATCCAGTTTCACCTTTCTACATATGGCTAGCCAATTTTCCCACACCATTTATTAAAGAGGGGATCCTTTCCCCATTTCATGTTATTGTCGGGTTTGTCAAAGATCAGATGGTTGTAGATGTGTGGTCTTATTTCTGAGGCCTCTGTTCTGTTCTGTTGATCTAATATCTATTTTGGTACCAGTAACATGCTGCTTTGGTTACTGTAGCCTTGTAGTGTAGTTTGAAGTGAGGTAGCGTGATGTTGCCAGCTTTGTTCTTTTTGCTTAGTATTGTCTTGACTATGCAGGCTCTTTTGTGATTCCATATGAAATTTAAAGTAGCTTTTTCCAATTCTGTGAAAAAATTCAGTGGTAGCTTGATGGGGATAGCATTGAATCTGTAAATTACCTTGGACAGCATGGCCATTTTCATGATATTGATTCCCTATCCATGAGCATGGATGTTCTTCCATTTGTTTGTAGACACAACAATTATTATAACTCAGTTGGAAATGACAGTCTAGGTCCTTAAACAAGGATCCTTGTTGGCAATAATAAGGGTCTTAGAACTTCTGAGAACAAATTTTCCTCAGATAGAACACCTTTGGCAATCTGTAACAGGCTTTCTAGACAATGGTCAAAAA
This sequence comes from Macaca thibetana thibetana, assembly GCF_024542745.1. NCBI lineage: Eukaryota > Metazoa > Chordata > Mammalia > Primates > Cercopithecidae > Macaca > Macaca thibetana. The sequence goes on from NC_065582.1 coordinate 74,815,755, forward strand.
AGGCACAAAAACTTACCACAGCTGGTGAAACTGCATGCCTCTAAACAGAATTATCCTTTAATGGTTATTTAACTCTGCATAATCTAGTTTTTTTCCAAGTTGAGGGATGGCCTAAACTGTGTAACTTTAGAGGATGATATACTAATTTTCTCAACCATTTTGTTATTAAATTTATGACAGTGAATTTGGTTATAAACCGGTATTTTTTATTTAGATGTATTATATCCATGTATTTTTACATAAAGCTGGTTCTATTTATTATATCAACTATTATATTTATTCCCACTGATTAAAACATAACTGTAATCTCTGCACTTTGGGAAGCCAAAGCAAGAGGATCAGTTGAGGCCAGGAGGTCGAAACGAGCACTGGCGACATAGAGAAGTCCTATTTCTACAAAAAAAAATTAGAAATTAGCCAGGTGTGTTGGTGCATGCCTGTATTTCTAACTACTCTGGAAGCTGAAGGGGGAGGATTGCTTGAGCCCAGGAATTCAAGGTTACAGTGAGCTATAATCATGTCACTTCACTCTAGCCTGGGCAACAGAACAAGACCTTGTTTCTTAAGAACGAAAAAATGAAACATAATACTAATTGTGATTTTTCTTTTCTGACTAGGAATCACAGCCTCAATTAATCACAATTAGGTGACCAAATAAACTCCAAACTTATTGAATTAATTAAATCAGACAAATCAACTTTCAGTCATTGTTTCTAATCCTGTATCTGGAAATTCATATGTATAGTTGCATTTTTAGCATATTTTATACATTTCTTTCTTGTTTGTTTTCTTAGCATATTCAACCATAGTTGTGACTAGAGACAATACAGAACAACATTAAAAGTAAGAACTGTAACAATTTATCAGAATTGGTGTGGTTGGTATAGCAGCTGATAAGAAACAGTGATGATGAGACTCCAGGAAACCTCAGTACCTTTACATTTGGTTGACATTTGTGGCCTGTTTTCAATTCACAGAGTATGAAAAAGTTAGCTCTAAATATTATTTATTCAAGATACTTATATGTAACATTTTAAAACTTTGGCCTGATTAATTAATTAGGTTTCAGTTTAAATGTCCTTCGTCTGTTCCTGCAGTATTGCATAGCTCCTTCGTTGCACTTACCCATAGTACAATAAGAATGTCTATCTACTGTTTTCTATCAGAATGTAAACTCCATGAAGGTAGCACTCATATCTCTGTTACTTATCATGGCATTTTTAGACCTTAACGAAGTTATTGGAACAAGATAGTTGCTTGGAAAATATTACCACATGAATGAATTAGTGAAAACACTCAAAAGGTTATTTTGCTTAAACATAAGCATGGTGACATTGTTAATAATTTATTTCTAAATTGTAGGTTACACAGTTTTCTAAAACTATCTCCAACATGCACACAGAGTATCGTATATTCAACTTATCCAAATGCTCACAATCTCCCACTGTATCACCCCAGGGTGGCCACACAGATCAAAGTCTAAATGGGGATGTTTTTTGGGTTTATGCATTAGCAACTCAAGTGACCACACATGGCAACCCTTATGCGTGATGCCTGGTAGCATCACCTAAGACCATAATTTAGGTGGTGGTCTTAATCTTACTTAAAAAACTTCACCATGTCCCACACTAATTTTTTTAAAAATGAGGATATTTATACAAGCGTAATTTTTATTAGATATGGGGTTTTTTGGTAACAGTTTTATAAGGAAATCTTCGTATAAGATATGACTTTGTCTTAGTTGGAATCCATCAAAACCACAAATTTTAAAATTAATTTGAACTCTACCAACCATCCTGGATAAAAGTCAGTCCTATTCATTCAGCTTTTATTCACTGTTCTAGCGACAGATATAGCCTCGTCTTCTAAAATAATTTTAATATATTTTGTTTATAAAGCTTGTTGATAGTGCATCTTGACATATAAAATAACATCATTTTATACCCACATGTTCTCTACCCTAAAATCTTGGGATAATGCATGATATTGTCTTTCATCTTTCAAATCTGTGATTTATAGAGTGAGTGCTGATGACTCAATCTGAATTTATTATAAATAATATTGATTTAATTGCAAAGGACAAAATCTTAGTTTAAATTGGTTTGTGCAAAAGGTATTATAATGTCTTGACTCACAAAGAGTAAAGTTCAGAAACCATCTGTCCTCAGGCATGACTGGATCCAGGAATTACATCCTTATTGTCCAGAAACTTTTTAAAATATGATTTGATTTGATTTTAGATTCAAGGGGTACATGTGCAGGTTTCCTATATGGTTATATTGCATAATGCTGAAGATTAGACTTCTATTGAACCCATCACTCAATTATTGAACATAATACTTAATGAGTACTTTCTCAAAACTTGCTCCCCTCACATTCTGCTCCATTTTGGAGTCCCCAGGGTCTATTATCTTTATTTTTATGTTCATGTGTACCCATTATTTAACTCCCACTTGTAAGTGAGAACATGCAATATTAAATTTCCTTATTCTGAGTTATTTCATTTAAGGTAATAGCTTCCAGCTCCACCTATGTTGCTGTAAAAGATATTATTTCATTCTCTTTTTTATTGCTGTGCAGTATTCCATGGTATATATGCCACATTTTCTTTATCCAGCAATCATTGACGGAGCCTTATGTTGATTCCATGACTTTGCTCTTGTGAACAGTGCTGTGATGAACATATGGGTGGAGGAGTCTTTTTGGTAAAACAATTTATATTCCTTTGGGTAGATGCCCAGTAGTGAATTACTAACTCAAATGGTAGTTCTATTTACAGTTCTGTGAGAAACATCCATTCTGTTTTCAATGGAGTTGTACTAACTTAAATTCCCACCAAGAGTGTATAAGCCTTCCCTTTTCTCTACATCCTCACCAACATTTGTTATTTTTTGACTTGTTAATAACAGTCATTCTGATTGCTGTGAGATGATATCTCATTGTGGTTTTGATTAGTGATTGGAGCATTTTTTCCTATGTTTTTTTGGCCACTTGTATGTATTCTTTTGAGAAGTAACTCATGTCCTTTGCCCACTTTTTAATGGAATTATTAGTTTTTTTTTTCTTGTTGATTTGTTGAGCTCCTTATAGATTCTGGATATTATTCATTTTTCAAATGCAAAAAAAAACTTACAAATATTTTCCACCTTTCTGTAGGTTGCCTATTTACTATGTTAATAGTTTCTTTTGCTCTTCAGAATCTCTTTAGTTCAATTAAGTCTCATTTGTCTATATTTTGTTCTGTTGCATTTGCTTTTGAAGTCTTATTCATAAACTCTTTGCCTAGGCCAATGTCATGAATAGTTTTTGCTAGGTTTGCTTTGGGAATTGTTATAGTTTCAAGTCTTACATTTAAATCTTTAATTCATCTTAACTTCTGTATATGGTGAGAAATAGGCATCCTGTTCCATTCTTCTGCATATGGCTAGCCAGGTTCCCTAGAACCACTTATTGAATAGTGTCTTTCCCCATTGCTTATTTATGTCAATTTTGACAAAGATCTATTGGTCATAGGCATATGGCTGTATGGGTGGATTATCTATTTTGTCCCATTGATCTATGTGTCTATTTTTGTGCCAGTACCATGCTCTTTTGTTTACTATAGCCTTGTAGTACACTTTCAAGTGAAGTCATGTGATGCCTCCAGCCTTGTTCTTTTTGCTTAGCATTGCATTGGATATTAAGGCTCTTTTTTGGTTCAATATACATTTTAGTAGTTTTTTCTAATTATTTAAAAAATAGTATTGGTAATTTGGTAAGGATTGCATTAAATCTGCAGTTTGCTTTGGGCATATAATTATTATAATAATATTATATTTATTCTTCCTATCCATTTGAGGAAGTGACATCTTGCTTGTGTCATCTACAATTTCTTCCATCAGTGTTTTGTACTTCTTGTTGTAGAGTTCTTTTAACTCTTTAGTTAAATGTATTCCTAGTTTTTTTTGTGTGTGGCTATTGTAAATGGGATTGAGGTCTTGATTTGGTTTTCAGCTTTATCATTGTTGGTGTATAGAAACGCAATTGACTTTTGTGCATTAATTTTGTATCCTGAAACTTTACTGAAATCATTTATCAATTATACGAATATTTTGGAGGAATGTTTAGAGGTTTCTTTTAAAGCAAAAAAAACTAAAGTTTTCATTAGAAGTTTTAAGCAAGTGCACACATGCTGGCCACCAGCTGGAGAGCCTCTGCTACTTCCTCTTCCATTTGGATGGCTTTTATTTCTTCCTCTTGGCTGATTGCTCTGGCTAGGATTTTCCCCGTCACATCATTCTATTGTTCAAGTTCTTAGGGGTAGCACTTTCAGCTTTTCTGCATTCAGTATGATGCTGGCTGGGTGTTTGTCACATAGGGCTCTTATTATCTTGAGGTAAATTCCTTCAATGCCAAGATTGTTGAGAGCTTTTATCATGAGAAGATATTGGATTATATTACACACTTTTTCTGCATTTATTGAGATAAGCATAGGGTTTTGGTTTTTAATTCCCTTTGTATGGTGAGTCACATTTATTGATTTGCATATTTTGAACCATTCGTGTATCTCTGGAATAAAATCTGCTTGGCTGTAATGAATTATCTTTTTCATGTGCTCCTGGATTCAGTTTGTTAGTATTTTGTTGAGAATTTTTCAGTCTATGTTCATCGTGGATATTGCCCTGTGGTTTTCTTTTTTGTTGTCTTTGCCAGATTTTGGTATCATCCTGACACCAAATTGTAGATGATCTTAAAATTTTTTTCAATAATTCCAGTAGGATTGTTACCAGCTCTTCTTTTTGTATCTGGTAAATTTCAGTTTTGAATTTGCCTGGTCCTTAGCTTTTTTTGGTTGATAGATTATTAAATTTCTAATTCAGTTTCATTACTCATTGTTGGTCTGTTCAGGATTTCAATTTCCGCCTAGCTCAATATTGAGAGGTTGTGTATTTCCTAGAATTTATCCATTTTCTCTAGGTTTTCTAGTTTGTGTTCATAGAGATATTCACAGCAGTCTCTAATGATCTTTAGTATTTCTGTGGTAACAGTTCTAATGTCACATTTTTAAATAAGTAAACACATCTGATTGTGTTTATTTAAATCCACTCTCTCTTTCTGGTTAATCTAGCTAGTGGTTTGTCAATCTTGTTTATCCTTTTAAAGAACCAACTTTTTATTTTGTTGATCTTTTGAATGGTCATTTTGGTCTCAATTCATTTAGTTCTGCTCCAATCTTTCTTTCTTTGTTTTTTCTGCTGCCTTTAAGATTTTTTTCCTTTAGCCTTGACATTGGATAGTCTGATAACTATATGCCTTGTTGACATTCATCTTTTATAGTGTCTTGTAGGTGCCACCTCTCTAAATTTCTTGTATATGGATGTCTACCTCTCTCTCAAGTTTAAGAAAATTTTCCTAATTTATTCCCTCCAGTATGTTTTCCAGTTGCTGACTTTTTCTTCTTCTTTCTCTGGAATGTCTACAAGATGTAGTTTGGTTGCCTTAAATAATATAGTATTTCATAAATGCCTTGTTCATTCTTTAACTTCTCTTTTCTTTATTTTTGTCTGACTGGGTAAATTCAAAAGACTGATCTTCAAGCTCTGAAATTCCTTCTTATGCTTGGATTATTACTTCAAATTGTGTTTTGAAATTACTTTAGTAAGTGTTTCAATTCCAGGAGCTCTTTTTTAAAAAATATATAGCTATCTTATTTTTCATATCCTGAATTATTTTTCTGGTTTGTGTTGATTTTCTACTTTCTCTTGGATCTCACTGAGCTTTCTTGCCATCTGTATTTTGAATTCTTCATCTGTCATTTCAGAATTTTTATTTCAATTAGGATCCATTGCTAGAAAACTGGGTTGATCTGTGGGAGGTGTCAAAATCATCTTTTTCTTTCCTTTTTTTTTTTTTTTTTTTTTTACTGTAAGAGTTTTTGCACTGATTTCTTCTCATCTGAAGGTGTTATTACTTCTTATTTCTGAATTTGCTATCATTTAGATGGGACTTTTGGAAGTTTTTTTGTTATTTTTTTCTCTTGAGAATATGAGTGAGGTGTATGTTGTATATGATTGCTTGGCTTAGTTTCTGGATGCTTTCAGGGCCTAGACTTGGTATGGGTTCCATGGTTGTATGTAGCTTTAGTGTGGTGACTTGCTCTAATGCTGCTTGCTGTAGCAATATATTGAACATATGGGCTGACATACTATCTCTTGTGAGGCTAAAAATTGAAAGGTGTAGGTAGCTTATCTTATGCACTACCATTATGCCCTTCTGAGACAGGTTTTTTATTTGATTGTGCAGTTCAGTCACCATTCCTGTCCTTGGTGCTTAAGAATAAGAACCAACTCGTCTTTGCATAGCACAATAATGAGTGAAGGCACTCACCTTAATGGGGATTGACTGGGGGAAATTTTGTGGGAGTGGACTAAGGTCTCAGGGGATGGTGCCCAAGTGGATGCATCTTTGTCTTCCACAGACAGAAATGTGATCCACTTCCCTATTATGCCCCTGCTGCGAGCTTGCAATCTTCAGTTCAAGTAGACTTTATCTTTTTACTTCTGGTCACAGCGCAGCTGCAGACTACAGATATGCCCCTCTGGTGGCTACCACTGAAATGGGCTCAGGGCAGAGCTTCTTTCTCCAGTGCAGAGCAGAAAACCCTGTGGCTTGTCTGCCTTCCATTGCCAGGACACTGCCAGTCTGTTTAGAGAAGGGAAAATAAGCCCCCCATTTATGGATACACCTACTGCACATGATCACTTTCAACAGGGGTGCAGTCACCATGAAAATAACTCCAAAGCCTTTCTCCAAGTGCACACATGCTGGCCACCAGCTGGAAAGCCTCTGCTACTTCTACAATAGTGGTTTAGGGGAGCAGGAGATAACCCCCTCTGCACATCTGTTCCCTCCCACTGGTCCCACTCCCTTTGACATTCGCCACCGTGCCCACATCTCCCTTGTTCCAAGGGGAGCTTTGGTGAACTGTGTTCCCTCCTCCCTTCAGAGCAGCCCATGTCAAGGGTTAGATCTTCAAGCATCCTGCAGCTTTCCAGGGACACAAAAGTCCCCTGTGGTTGCCAAAGTGAGATTGCGTTGTGAGCTATATTTGCGGGGGACCTCGTTATGTGGTGACTGAACAGCTGATAGGAGAGTGGCCCACAGTGGGTATAAAAACAGTATGTTGCTCACTATCTCAGTTAAGGCCTGAGGGGAGTGTGGGTTCCTCTGCACGAGGTGACCACCTGGTTCTCTGTCTCTGGGAAGTCTCCAAATTGCCACTGACATTGCCCAGGTTGTGAGGGTGAAGAAGATTCTCCAGCAAGTTAGCAGTCAGCAGATTGTCACAGGGATGAGGGGAGCAGAGAAGCAACTCCACCTACACTTTGTTTTTCTGCACCCCAGGTTCTTCCCATGGGCTCTCTGACAGGTCATTGCTCTCTTCCCTTGGTTTTCCACTTGGACCATGGCCAATCCTCTATTACTTTGATCTACTTTCTGAGGAAAACCAGCATTCAACATCACTAGTCAGCCATCTTGAAGAAATGACTCAGAAACTTTTACTGTTCCTTCTGTTCAAGTGTCATCTCTGTTTGTCTTTGTCTGTCTTTATTCTGTTTTCTCAACCTTGGTGACCAAAATGACTTAGATAAACCTTCAATTCTAGCCTCCCTTTTAAATGGGCATTTAACATTCAGACCTACATTGTAACCACTGTCTTTGTCATTTTACTATAAAATTTAATTTGCTTATTGTCTTATTGCAGTAAAGAACTCCTGTAAGTATTCAATACTGCAGTGGTACAGATCGGTAATAGAACCTACTCTTAGAAATACAGTATCTTCCATGTTGCAGCAGAATTTTTTTTTATGCAGTAAAGTAAGTAAAACCTGTTTTACCACATTCAAGTTATGTGATGGTGGAGAATTATTTATTCAATTTCATGCCTGAAATCAATGTGTACCTTTGTGCTTGAAAAAATTTGTGTAAACTTTGTTTAAAATGGAATGTTTCTTTGTTTCTTTCTTTCTTTGTTTCTTTCTTTCTTTGTTTGTTTGTTTGTTTGTTTCTTTCTTTCTTTCTTTCTTTTCTCTCTCTCCTTCCTTCCTTCCTTCCTTCCTTCCTTCCTTCCTTCCTTCCTTCTTTCTTTCTTTCTTTCTTTCTTTCTTTCTTTCTTTCTTTCTTTCTTTCTTTCTTTCTTTCTTTCTTTCTTTCTTTCTTTCTTTCTTTTTTTCTTTCTCTTAGACGGATTTCACTCCTGTTGCCCAGGCTGGCATGCAATGGCACAGTCTTGGCTCACTGCAACCTCTGCCTCCCTGGTTCAAGTAATTCTTCTGCCTCAGCCTCTCAAAATGGAATGTTCCTATGTGTTGCATATTACTGGAAACAGGGACACCCGAAGTACTTAAGAACCAAAGTAATAATATTAGCAACCACAAAAAGAATTTCTTTTTGCTTATGTATGGTCACATGAGGTTCGTACAGTTATAACTTAATTATTTCTGCAACTTAACTATTTATGCAAAACAAAAGCTCATTTTTCAAGAGTTGGTATCTGTGCTTTTCCACTGCTGCTTCTATTTGGGGAATTGTCTTAGTGATGAAGCACAGAACACAGAGTCCAGCACTTGTCATCCTGGTAAATATCCAAATAATGGGAATAAATCAAAATCACAATGCATGTCTTCTGGCTAATAGCTGCTTAGGTATGCACTACGCATACCCTAACATGCTACTCAGCCTAGAACTGTTTCAGATCTTCTGGTGGCTGGGTCAGATGGAGATGGCATGGTAAGAGAACAAGTGATATCTCAGAATAAGGATGGCAGCAAGGGCAGTCAAACCCAGGTGAAAAGAGAATTGAGTCTAAGTGGACAGTATGAAGAAGCAGCCTTGTGGCATTTCTTGCCAAATGTTCTCAACAGTTCTCTGATATCAGAAACATACATGAAAGGTAGATATTCGTACAATCTTCTTTAATCTGATAACTGGTACACTTATCAAATCTCTGTTTCAAATTATGCTGTACATTCCCAGGAGGACCCCATTTCTCCCTCTCTTTGCATTCTTTTCTGCTAACACCTACAGTCCTAGTATTAGTCAGTCAGACTGATAGATCTGTGGCCAGATGAGGCCTTGAGTTCAGAGAATGGGGAATGATTGTCATGACTCATATCATTTCCATGACCCTGTGGTTTTCTAGAGGCTACATTTTCCTGGGCTTAAAAAGAAAATTCATACCGTTACTTATTATTTTGAACTGTTTTTCCTAAGTTAGAATACTAACTGCATAAAACTCTTCATAAGTGTTTTGTATGTCATTGATTATAAGTAGTTAAATATTGTTATATAATAAATTGCATGCTATATTAGTTTTCTGCTCGTGAAAAAACAAAATGCTACAAATTAAGCAGCTTAAACCACCCACATTTGTTATCTTACAGTTCTGTTAGTCATAGTCTGAGAGGGTCTCATCATGGTATCATGATATCATCCAAATGGCATTCCCAGTTGGAAGCTCTAGGGTAGAATCAATTTCTTTGCTCAATCAGATTGTTGGCAAGATGTAATTTCTTTCTGTTATAGGACAGCCATCCCCATTTCATTGGTGGTTGTTTGAATTCCTTGGCTTACAGCACCCTTTGTCCATCATCAAAGCCAATGACTATGAGTCAAGTCCCTTTCAAGTTTCAAATCTCTTTTGCCTCTTGTTTCCTCATGACATTTATCTCATTGAGCCTTCTGCCTTTATCATCTGCTTTTAAGGGTCCATGTGATTACACTGGATCTACCAGAAAATTTAGGATAGTCTCCTGATTTTAATGTCAGCTATTAACAACCTTAATTTTATCTGCAAAGATCCATCTTGCTGTGTAAGATAACATGTGCATAGGTTCCAGGGATAAGCATGTAGCCACATTTTGGGTGGGGGGTGAAGGGGCATTAATTGGCCTATCATACTTTATTCAGAGAAAACTATTTAAAAATATTAATGAAGACTTATTTTTAGAAGTTTACGCCATAACGGTGTCAATTCACGGTAGTTACATTACATAAAACTCTTCCTTTTGGCTTTTTTCTCTACAAACTATTGGTCACTATTCTTTGTTGAAAGTACTTAGGAAGAAGTCAGATTTCTATAACCCTTTTTTAACCCTTGAAAACTCTCAAATGATAAAAATGAAAAGAATTGGTATGTTTACCTTATTACTTTGTTCAATTAATGAATTCATAAACCCTGTCATAACCTTGAAAAGTTGTTCTAGAAGGCACCCAGTTAATATCTTTACCTCATCCACTTCTTAACAGACATTATCTAAATTGAGCTATTCTAAACCAGATAGGAATCTCTATTCTTTAATAAAAATGAGGCTGTAAAGCTTCAGTCTATTATTTGCTCATGCATATCATACTTTACTTTCCAGAAATCTTTCTTTGTATTTTTAAACAAAAATTTTCAGTAGTACTTGCTATAGCATGATAAGGAAGATTTTATTCAGGACCATCATTATAGGTATAGGGACTATCACAATGGGGTTTTGCAGCCAAGCAGAGGTACTGGACCCAACTTTGAATACAGCATGGGCAAGTGGGAATTTATAGCTAAGGAACACGGTAAGAATCAATAGATGGAAGTTGACTAAGAAAAAGAATTAAGGGTAACAGGAATTCTAGTTAAACTGACCTAATAGTGTTCTTGCTGAAGAGAGTCAGGGATGGTCAGACATTACCTGGGGTGTAGTGGAAGATGGAGAACCTGATCAGATGTCAAAGGGGATCAAATATCAAAGAAAGAGGGTTCTTGCTAAGCTGACTTAAAAGTGTTCTTTGCTAAAACTGGATTTTGTGAGAAAATACACAGATGGACTAAGAGAGGGCTAACTACATTTTAGTCAAGCAGATAACCTTTGACAGTATTTAACGAAAATAATCCTTTATATAATTTAAAGATTTTAACAACTTCTTTTAGAAATTAGTGAATTCTTATCTTTAGAGTGCTTATGAAGTTTTATAAGTTCTAACCTCTTCTTCTCAGAAAGAATTTTTACAAAATCTAGAAATTTCAATAACATTAAAATCACATTTACAAGAAAATACTGCAATTAAGGTTTATTTAAAATTATGTAATAATAACAAAAATACATGTAATTATTAAGAATACAAGAAATTATTAATGAACAGAACTTTTACGAGAAATTATATATCAATCAATATGTTTTTCTAAAAATGCCATTAGTAAACAAAGCTATATTCATTTCCCTATTAATAAAGAATAAATTCTATGTAATAAATGATGTAAATTCTATTGATTCCATCACTGACTTAAGAATTACGCTTCACCTCAAAATCAGATATTGACCAACTACTATGGGGCTTATTCTTATGAATACTTTCTGAATACAAGGAGTATTAATAAACAGGAAAATTCTCCAACTTGGGATAAGAACTGTTTAGCTGTAATGAAATGGGAGAAAATATTTAAAAATCATACATCTAATAAAATGTTAATATCCAAAATATATAAGAAACTCCTACTACTTAATAGGAAAAAAAAAAACCTATAAAAATGCACAAATGACTCCTGAACAGGCATTTCTTCAAAGCAGACATACAAATGGCCATGAGTTATATTTTTAGAATGATCAAAATCATTAATCATTAAGAAAAATCAAATTAAAGCCATAATGAGATATTAGCTTACACTAACAGGATGGCTATTATCAAAACTTTTTTTAAGTATTGGTGAAGATGTAGAAAAATTGGAACATTTGTACGTAATTGGTAGAATGTACAATGGTACAGCCATGATGGTTAACAATATGAAGTTTATTTAAAACATTAAAAATAGAACTCCCATATAATTCAGCAATCACACTTCTGTGATTATATCCAAACTTATGCTAAGGAGCAAGATGGCCGAATAGGAACAGCTCCAGTCTCCAACTCCCAGCGTGAGCGACACAGAAGACCGGTGATTTCTGCATTTTCAACTGAGGTACTGGGTTCATCTCACTGGGGAGTGCCCGACAATCGGTGCTGGTCAGCTGCTGCAGCCCGACCAGTGAGAGCTGAAGCAGGGCGAGGCATCGCCTCACCTGGGAAGCACAAGGGGAAAGGGAATCCCTTTTCCTAGCCAGGGGAACTGAGACACACAACACCTGGAAAATCGGGTAACTCCCACCCCAATACTGCGCTTTAAGGAAACAGGCACACCAGGAGATTGTATCTCACACCTGGCCGGGAGGGTCCCATGCCCACGGAGCCTCCCTCATTGCTAGCACAGCAGTCTGTGATCTAACCACAAGGCAGCAGCGAGGCTGGGGGAGGGGCGCCCGCCATTGCTGAGGCTTAAGTAGGTAAAAAAAGCCGCTGGGAAGCTCGAACTGGGTGGAGCTCACAGCAGCTCAAGGAAACCTGCCTGTCTCTGTAGACTCCACCTCTGGGGACAGGGCACAATTAAACAACAGGAAAAGCAGCAGAAACCTCTGCAGACGCAAACAACTCTGTCTGACAGCTTTGAAGAGAGCAGTGGATCTCCCAACACGGAGGTTGAGATCTGAGAAGGGACAGACTGCCTGTTCAAGTGGGTCCCTGACCCCTGAGTAGCCTAACTGGGATACATCCCCCACTAGGGGCAGTCTGACACCCCACACCTCACAGGGTGGAGTACACCCCTGAGAGCAAGCTTCCAAAGCAAGAATCAGACAGGTACACTCACTGTTCAGCAATATTCTGTCTTCTGCAGCCTCTGCTGCTGACACCCAGGCAAACAGGGTCTGGAGTGGACCTCAAGCAATCTCCAACAGACCTACAGCTGAGGGTCCTGACTGTTAGAAGGAAAACTATCAAACAGGAAGGACACCTACACCAAAACCCCATCAGTACGTCACCATCATCATCAAAGACCAGAGGCAGATAAAACCACAAAGATGGGGAAAAAGCAGGGCAGAAAAACTGGAAATTCAAAAAATAAGAGCACATCTCCCCCGGCAAAGGAGCGCAGCTCATCACCAGCAACGGATCAAAGCTGGACAGAGAATGACTTGGACAAGATGAGAGAAGAAGACTTCAGTCCATCAAACTTCTCAGAACTAAAGGAGGAATTATGTACCCAGCACAAAGAAACTAAAAATCTTGAAAAAAAAAGTGGAAGAATTGATGGCTAGAGTAATTAATGCAGAGAAGGTCATAAACGAAATGAAAGAGATGAAAACCATGACACGAGAAATATGTGACAAATGCACAAGCTTCAGTAACTGACTCGATCAACTGGAAGAAAGAGTATCAGCAATTGTGGATCAAATCAATGAAATGAAGTGAGAAGAGAAACCAAAAGAAAAAAGAAGAAAAAGAAATGAACAAGCCTGCAAGAGGTATGGGATTATGTAAAAAGACCAAATCTATGTCTGATTGGGGTGCCTGAAAGTGAGGGGGAAAATGGAACCAAGTTGGAAAACACTCTTCAGGATATCATCCAGGAGAACTTCCCCAACCTAGCAGGGCAGGCCAACATTCAAATCCAGGAAATACAGAGAACGCCACAAAGATACTCCTCGAGAAGAGCAACTCCAAGACACATAATTGCCAGATTCACCAAAGTTGAAATGAAGGAAAAAATTTTAAGGGCAGCCAGAGAGAAAGGTCGGGTTACCCACAAAGGGAAGCCCATCAGGCTAACAGCAGATCTCTCGGCAGAAACTCTCCAAGCCAGAAGAGAGTGGGGGCCAATATTCAACATTCTTCAAGAAAAGAATTTTAAACCCAGAATTTCATATCCAGCCAAACTAAGTTTCATAAGTGAAGGAGAAATAAAATCCTTTACAGATAAGCAAATGCTTAGAGATTTTGTCACCACCAGGCCTGCCTTACAAGAGACCCTGAAGGAAGCACTAAATATGGAAAGGAACAACCGGTACAAGCCATTGCAAAAATAAGCCAAAATGTAAAGACCATCGAGGCTAGGAAGAAACTGCATCAACTAACGAGCAAAATAACCAGTTAATATCATAATGGCAGGATCAAGTTCACACATAACAATATTAATCTTAAATGTAAATGGACTAAATGCTCCAATTAAAAGACACAGACTGGCAAACTGGATAAAGAGTCAAGACCCATCAGTCTGCTGTATTCAGGAGACCCATCTCACATGCAGAGACATACATAGGCTCAAAATAAAGGGATGGAGGAAGATTTACCAAGCAAATGGAGAACAAAAAAAAGCAGGGGTTGCAATACTAGTCTCTGATAAAATAGACTTTAAACCATCAAAGATCAAACGAGACAAAGAAGGCCATTGCATAATGGTAAAGGGATCAATTCAACAGGAAGAGCTAACTATCCTCAATATATATGCACCCAATACAGGAGCACCCAGATTCATAAAGCAAGTCCTTAGAGACTTACAAAGAGACTTAGACTCCCATACAATAATACTGGGAGACTTCAACACTCCACTGTCAACATTAGACAGATCAACGAGACAGAAAGTTAACAAGAATATCCAGGAATTGAACTCATCTCTGCAGCAAGCAGACCTAATAGACATCTATAGAACTCTCCACCCCAAATCAACAGAATATACATTCTTCTCAGCACCACATTGCACTTATTCCAAAATTGACCACATAATTGGAAGTAAAACACTCCTCAGCAAATGTACAAGAACAGAAATTATAACAAACTGTCTCTCAGACCACAGTGTAATCAAACTAGAACTCAGGACTAAGAAACTCAATCAAAACCACTCAACTACATGGAAACTGAACAACCTGCTCCTGAATGACTACTGGGTACATAACGAAATGAAGGCAGAAATAAAGATGTTCTTTGAAACCAATGAGAACAAAGATACAACATACCAGAATCTCTGGGACACATTTAAAGCAGTGTGTAGAGGGAAATTTATAGCACTAAATGCCCACAAGAGAAAGCAGGAAAGATCTAAAATTGACACTCTAACATCACAATTAAAAGAACTAGAGAAGCAAAAGCAAACACATTCGAAAGCTAGCAGAAGGCAAGAAATAACTAAGATCAGAGCAGAACTGAAGGAGATAGAGACACAAAAAACCCTCCAAAAAATCAATGAATCCAGGAGTTGGTTTTTTGAAAAGATCGACAAAATTGATAGACTGCTAGCAAGACTAATAAAGAAGAAAAGAGAGAAGAATCAAATAGACGCAATAAAAAATGATAAAGGGGATATCACCACCGACCCCACAGAAATACAAACTACCATCAGAGAATACTATAAACACCTCTACACAAATAAACTAGAAAATCTAGAAGAAATAGATAATTTCCTGGACACTTACACTCTTCCAAGACTAAACCAGGAAGAAGTTGAATCCCTGAATAGACCAATAGCAGGCTCTGAAATTGAGGCAATAATTAATAGCCTACCAACCAAAAAATGTCCAGGACCAGATGGATTCACAGCTGAATTCTACCAGAGGTACAAGGCGGAGCTGGTACCATTCCTTCTGAAACTATTCCAATCAATAGAAAAAGAGGGAATCCTCCCTAACTCTTTTTATGAGGCCAACATCATCCTGATACCAAAGCCTGGCAGAGACACAACAAAAAAAGGGAATTTTAGACCAATATCCCTGATGAACATCGATGCAAAAATCCTCAATAAAATACTGGCAAACCGGATTCAGCAGCACATCAAAAAGCTTATCCACCATGATCAAGTGGGCGTCATCCCTGGGATGCAAGGCTGGTTCAACATTCGCAAATCAATCAACATAATCCAGCATATAAACAGAACCAAAGACAAGAACCACATGATTATCTCAATAGATGCAGAAAAGGCTTTTGACAAAATTCAACAGCCCTTCATGCTAAAAACGCTCAATAAATTCGGTATTGATGGAACATATCTCAAAATAATAAGAGCTATTTATGACAAACCCACAGCCAATATCATACTGAATGGGCAAAAACTGGAAAAATTCCCTTTGAAAACTGGCACAAGACAGGGATGCCCTCTCTCACCACTCCTATTCAACATAGTGTTGGAAGTTCTGGCTAGGGCAATCAGGCAAGAAAAAGAAATCAAGGGTATTCAGTTAGGAAAAGAAGAAGTCAAATTGTCTCTCTTTGCAGATGACATGATTGTATATTTAGAAAACCTCATTGTCTCAGCCCAAAATCTCCTTAAGCTGATAAGCAACTTCAGCAAAGTCTCAGGATACAAAATTAATGTGCAAAAATCACAAGCATTCTTATACACCAGTAACAGACAAACAGAGAGCCAAATCATGAATGAACTTCCATTCACAATCGCTTCAAAGAGAATAAAATAGCTAGGAATCCAACTGACAAGGGATGTAAAGGACCTCTTCAAGGAGAACTACAAACCACTGCTCAGTGAAATACAAGAGGAGACAAACAAATGGAAGAACATACCATGCTCATGGATAGGAAGAATCAATATCGTGAAAATGACCATACTGCCCAATGTTATTTATAGATTCAATGCGATCCCCATCAAGCTACCAATGAGTTTCTTCACAGAATTGGAAAAAACTGCTTTAAAGTTCATATGGAACCAAAAAAGAGCCCGCATCTCCAAGACAATCCTAAGTCAAAAGAACAAAGCTGGAGACATCATGCTACCTGACTTCAAACTATACTACAAGGCTACAGTAACCAAAACAGCATGGTACTGGTACCAAAACAGAGATATAGACCAATGGAACAGAACAGAGTCCTCAGAAATAATACCACACATCTACAGCCATCTGATCTTTGACAAACCAGAGAGAAACAAGAAATGGGGAAAGGATTCCCTATTTAATAAATGGTGCTGGGAAAATTGGCTAGCCATAAGTAGAAAGCTGAAACTGGATCCTTTCCTTACTCCTTATACGAAAATTAATTCAAGATGGATTAGAGACTTAAATATTAGACCTAATACCATAAAAATCCTAGAAGAAAACCTTGGTAGTACCATTCAGGACATAGGCATGGGCAAGGACTTCATGTCTAAAACGCGAAAAGCAACGGCAGCAAAAGCCAAAATTGACAAATGGGATCTCATTAAACTAAAGAGCTTCTGCACAGCAAAAGAAACTACCATCAGAGTGAACAGGCAACCTACAGAATGGGAGAAAATTTTTGCAATCTACTCATCTGACAAAGGGCTAATATCCAGAACCTACAAAGAACTCAAAGAAATTTACAAGAAAAAAAAAACAACCCCATCAAAAAGTGGGCAAAGGATATGAACAGACATTTCTCAAAAGAAGACATTCATACAGCCAACAGACACATGAAAAAATGCTCATCATCACTGGCCATCAGAGAAATGCAAATCAAAACCACAATGAGATACCATCTCACACCAGTTAGAATGGCGATCATTAAAAAGTCAGGAAACAACAGGTGCTGGAGAGGATGTGGAGAAATAGGAACACTTTTACACTGTTGGTGGGATTGTAAACTAGTTCAACCATTATGGAAAACAGTATGGCAATTCCTCAAAGATCTAGAACTAGATGTACCATATGACCCAGCCATCCCATTACTGGGTATATACCCAAAGGATTATAAATCATGCTGCTATAAAGACACATGCACACGTATGTTTATTGCGGCACTATTCACAATAGCAAAGACTTGGAATCAACCCAAATATCCATCAGTGACAGACTGGATTAAGAAAATGTGGCACATATACACCATGGAATGCTATGCAGCCATAAAAATGGATGAGTTTGTGTCCTTTGTAGGGACATGGATGCAGCTGGAAACCATCATTCTTAGCAAACTATCACAAGAACAGAAAACCAAACACCGCATATTCTCACTCATAGGAGGGAACTGAACAATGAGATCACTTGGACTTGGGAAGGGGAACATCACACACTGGGGCCTATCATGGGGAGGGGGGAAGGGATTGCATTGGGAGTTATACCTGATGTAAATGACGAGTTGATGGGTGCTGACGAGTTGATGGGTGCAGCACACCAACATGGCACAAGTATACATATGTAACAGACCTGCACATTATGCACATGTACCCTAGAACTTAAAGTATAATAATAATAATTTTAAAATAACAAAATAAAAAAAAATTATGCTAAAAAGATACCTGCACACTCATGTTCATTGCAGCATTATTTACAATAGCCAAGACACGAAAACAACCTAAATGTCTATTGACAGATTGATTAAAAAATATGGTATACACACCTAATGGAATATTATTCAGCCTTACAAAAGAAGAAAACTCTGCTATAAGTAACAATATAAATCAATCTGGTGGAGGTTATGCTTAGCCATTCATGATATCACCTATATGAGGTATCTAAAATAGTCAAACTCAGGAAAACAGAGAGTAAAATAGTGGTTTTCAGGGGGCTGTGAGGAGGAAAAGAAAATTTGCTGTGCATGTGGTATAAATTTACAATTATGCAAGATAAATAAGTTCTAGATATCTGCCGCAAAACATCTGCCTGTAGTTAACAATACTGAGTTGTGCATTTAAAAATTTGTTGAGTAGGTGTCATGTAAAGTATTATTAGCCAAAAAATAAAATAATAAAAAGGCAAATCATTTAAAAAATAAAATTACTTAACTTTGGGAAAAGAGTACTGTGAGAAACAGGCCAACTTTCTTCTAGTCTTCTGGAGAACCACAATATATGAAGAATCCCTACTTGTGTATCTACAGAAAATTATTATTATTATTATTGTTATTTTTGCTCATTGAATAATTTTATTTCATGTTTATTTTTTCTAGATTCATTTGGGTATACATTGATTAATAAAAATTATATATATTTGAGGTGTCAGTGTGATATTTTGATATTTCTATACATTGTGAGATGATTACAACAATCAAGCTAATTAGCCCACCTCACACCTCACATGATCACTGTGTGTTTCTGTGTGCTGTGTGTGAGAGAGAGAACACTTAAAATCCACTCTCTTAGCAAATATCCCTCCTCTGGACTCTTTTCCACAATTGTTGGACCAATTTACATTCCCACTAACAGAGTACAAGGGTTCCCTTTTCTTTGCATCCTCATCACCACTTGTTATCTTTGTCTTTTTGATACTAGCCATTCTAGCATATGTGAAGTGATATCTCGTTGTGGTTTTGGTTCATATTTCTTTTATGACTAGCGATACTGAGCATCTGATATAGTTTGAATACTTGTCCGCCACTCAAATCTCATGTCGAATTGTAATCCCCAATGCTAGAGGTGGAGCCTGGAGGGAGGTGTTTCGATTATGGGGGCGAATCCTTTATGGCTTGGTGCTGTCTTCAAGATAGTGAGTTCTCACAAGATACGGTCATTTACAGTGTGTACTCCCTACCCAACAGTCCCCATTCTCTCTCATGCTCCTGCTTCCACAATGTGAGATACACACTCCTCCTTTGCATGTTTGTCAACTGTAGATATAATAAAATGAAAAAAAAAATGCTTTTTATAAAAACCTCTAAGATTTGTATCTGTTTATATTTAGGCTTCTGAAAGGGAGAGAAACCATTTCGAAATCAATGTGTGTGTTCTGAAATCTGCTTGTAAATCTCTGACCTCATTTTTCATTGACATTAAAACATTTTAACAGTGGGGAAAAAAAAAAACATGATTATAAGCTTCCTAAGGCCTCCCTAAAGCAATGCCAGTGCTATGCTTCCTTTACAGCCTGCAAAACTGTGAGCCAATTAAACCTCTTTTTCTATAAATTACCTAGTCTCAGATATGTATGTATGGCAATGCAAGAATAACCCAATAAAGCATCTTTTCATATACCTGTTGACAATTTGTATGTCTTCTATGAAGAAATGTGTATTTAGGTCCTTTGCCTATTTTCTAATCAAATTATTTGTTTTTTGCTATTGAATTGTAGAAGTTCCCTATGTGTTTTTGATATTAATATCTTATCAGATGTATGGTTTGCAAATATTTTCTTCATTTTGTAGGTTTTCTTTTTACTCTGGTGATCATTTCTTTTGCTGTGCAGAAGCTTGTTAATTCCATGAAATCTCATTTGTCTATTTTTGCCATTGTTGCCTCTGCTTCTGAGGTTAACCAAAAATCCATTACTCAGGCAAATGTCAAAAGAAGTGATTTCCCCTGTGTTTTATTCTAGAAGTTTTATAGGTTCATGTCTTATCTTTAAGTCTTCAAACCATTTTTAGTTGATTTTGGTATATGGTTTGAGATAAAGACCCAAATTCATTCTTCTGCAGGTGTATATTCAGTTTTCCCAACAGCATTTATTGAAGAGATTATCTTTCCCTGTTATGTGTTCTTGGCATCTTTGTCAAAGATCACTTGACTGTAAATGTGTGAATTTTTTTCTAGGCTCTCTGCTCTGATTCACTGGTCTTCATGTGTAGTTTTATGTCAATACCATAATGTTATGATTACTGTAACTTTGTAATATATTTTTTAATCAGATAAAATATTATGCCTCCAGCTTTTTTTTTTTTTTTAATCAAAATTTCCTTGGCTCTTCAGGGTCTTTTGTGATTCTATATGAAACTGTCACAAGAGACAAAAAAAAAAAAAACATTATTACAAACTGACAAAAGGTAAAATCATCAAGTGAATATAACAATGATAAATATATATGTACCCACTATTGCAGCACTTAAATATATAAAACAAATATTAGCAGAACTGAAGGAAGAAATTGAGAGAAACACAATAATAGTATGAGATCTCAATATATCACTTTAAACAATACATAAATCATCTAGACAGAAATCAATAAGCAAAGAGCAGAATGATGCTTGGATAACACTATGGAGCAAATGGATCTAACAGACATGTACAGAATATTCCATTCAACAGCAGCAGACTACACATTCTTCTCAAGTGGACCTGAAGAGTCCTCCAGAATGGGTCATATGTTGGGCCACGGAACAAGCCTTAAGAAACTTAAGAAGTTTAAAATTATATAAAATATATTTTTCTAGCATAATGGTCTGAAATTAGAAATCAATATCAGGAAGATAATTGGAAAATTTACAAATATGTGAAAATTCAAAAACCTTCTTTAACAATCATTGGGTCAAAGAAGAAATTATAAAGAAAATAAAACATACATTAAGGCAAATAAAAGTGAGATCACAACATACCAAAAACTTAAGGAATGCAGAAAGGCAGTTATAAGATGGAAGTCTATAGCAATAAATGCCTATATTAAAAAAAAATCTCAAATAAACAATCTCATTTCACACTTCAATGAACTAGAAAAAGAAAAAGAAGAATAAACTAAACCCAAAGTTACTAGAAGGAAGGAAATAAATAAAAACCAATAAATAAAATAGTGATTAGAAAAAACAGGAAAGATCAACAAAACTAAGGTTTTTCTTGAGAAATATAAACTAAATTGACAAATTGTTAGCTAAACAACAAAGAAAGAGAAGCTTTAAAAAATAATATTATATATGAGAAAAGAGACATTGCAACTTATACCACAGCAATACAAAAGATCATAGGAGACCGTTATGAGAAATTATATACAAACAAATAGAAGTACCTAGATGAAAATGATAAATTCCTAGAAACATACAACCTACCAAGACTGAATCACTAAAAAAATAGAAATTCTCAGGAGAACCATAGTGAAGTCAGAATATTGAATCTGTAATAAAAAAATCTAATAACAAATAAAAGCCCAGGACCTGATGGCTTCACTGGTGGATTCTACTAAACATTTGAAGGGGAATTAATACCAATCTTTCCCAAGCATTTAAAAAAAAAAAAAAAAAAAATGAAGAGAAGAAATACTTCCAAATTCATTCTATGCATTACCCTAGTATCAAAGCCAGACAAGGAAACTACAAGAATTTAAAGTTATAGGTCAATTTTTCTAAAACATAGATGCAAAAATTCCCTCAAAATAATAACAAAACAAATTCAGCAATACATTAAAAGGACTGGGTACCATTACCAAGTGAAATTGTTTTCCCCTGAGATGTAAGGATGGTGCAACATACACAAATCAATAAATGTGATAGGCCACATCAACAGAGTCAAGGACAAAAAACATATTATCATATTTCAAGATGGCTAACTAGAGACATCAGACACCAGAATGATTATGGCTTGAGTTAAATACTGAGGGAAGGGTTCTTGAAACTGTTGAAGAATCCACACAAAGAAACTGACACACAGAAATAGGAGGCAGCAGGTATTTTAAAGAGATTGACCTCTGAGGAACTCCGCCTGTTGTACTCCACTATCCTGTTCAGGGAATCTCAGTCATTATGTCTCCATATTACTACATCCCCCACAAGCATTCTCCAGCAGAACCTCCTCAGACTGTGGCAACCACAGAGGACACAGAGGACTGTGGCATCCCTGGAGATCCAGACTTCAGGACTGGCTGTCCCGGGGAAGTGGGGTTGCACCCTGCCAAATCACCTCTTGGGACAAAGAGGACCAGATTGTGCACTTCCCTGCCTAAGACTCCCCACACCCACTTGCAAGTAGCAGGGGACTGTGCCCCTCCCAGATGTGACACAGGTGTATTCCTGATCTCTGAAGGGGCAGAGTGTGGTTTCATCCCAGTGGACAAGTAGCTCAAGTGGCTGGGAATAGACATGAAGAGCAGGTCTTCTTCTGCCTTTCACTTCCCTCCATCCACTGCTGTGGATACAGCTACAGATTTTTACACTGGGGGCTGGCACAGGTGCATTTAAAAATCAGCCTTTCCAGGATTATTTAGCGCTATTGCACCCCCACTGAAAGTGTGCCGACTGGACAGGGATTGCCAAGGCCAGGGCCCATCTCCCCCTCTCTATGCTGAGTGGCAACATTGAGGGCCAGCTGAAGAACTATGTGTTTGGGGCTGAAGGAAGAGGTTCCTCTCCAAGTCCATTTCAGCAGTAGCCATAGGATAGATGTTGCATTGCAGCCTGGAGATAAAAATCCATGTCTATCTGAACTTAAGGCCACTAGCCCTAGGACAGGGGTGTGATAGAAAATTGGAGCAACTTTCTGCCTGCCTGAAATGAGGAACTTGTGCAACCCCTTTTCAATCTCCCCAGTATAGACCTCAGTGCCCACCATGAAGTCTCCCTGCCATCCCTGTCATGGTGGATACTTGCAACCATCATTGTGGCATTTGAAAGAGATTTTGCTATCTCTGAAAAGCACCACCATTGGACTGGAGACAGAACTTCACGATGAAGTTAAAAAAAAAATTTGCTGACATGGGCATAGTGCTAGGAAATGGAAAAAGTTTCTTGAGACTTCTACACTCCCAGCCCCACAGAAAATACTGAGCTGGCTCAGACACTTTATACATTGCTACAACAATCAACATTTGAGAAAGCCACCAAAGCTATCTTTAACCAAGGAATTCACAAGGAGATTTGACCCCCTGAAAGCATACAAAATTGAAGTCAAATGATCAGACACAAAATACATAATAATCACATCCTCAAGAAGGAAAAATATAAAACATAAAAATGTTTCATCCAAATGAAAGCAAATTCAAAAATAAGAAACGATAGCTCCAATTGAGAAAGAATAAGCACGGGAACTCTGGCAGTACAAAAAGACAGAGTATGCTAATGCCTCCAAAAGATCACATTAGATCTCTAGCATAAATCTTAACCAAAATAAAAATTCTGAAAAGAACAGATAAAGAATTCAAAATATGGATTGTAGGAAAGTTCATGGAGATACAATAGAAAGTTGAAAACCAACAAAATGAACTCAGAAAAACAATTCAGAATATTAATAAAAAATTTACTAAAGAGATATTAAAAAAACAGAGAACTTCTGAAAATAAAAAAGTTATCAAAGGAATTTAAAAATACAGTTGAAAGATTTAACAATATACTAGACCATATAGAGGAAATAATTTCAGAGCTTAAAGACCAGTCCTTTGAATTAACCCACTCAGAAAAAAATAAAAAATAATTTTAAAAGATAAAGCATTCAAGAAATATGAGATTATATAAAACACCCAAACTTGTAAGTTATAGGCATTCCTGAGGGTGAAAAAGAAAAAGTAAAAAGTTTAGAAAACATATTTCAGCCATCATTCAGGAATAATGACATCATTCAGGAATAATTCAGGAAATCTTCCCTGGTCTAACTAGAGAAGTAGATATTTACGTACAAGAAACTTGGAGAATACCTGAAGAATTCTCTGCAAAACAAACCTCATTGAGGCATATAGTCATTGGACTATCCAAAGTAAACATGTAGGAAAAAATATTGAAATCAACTAGAGAGAAATGTCTAATCACTTATAAAGGAAATCCCATCAGACTAACCACAGACTTCTCAGCAGAAACCATACAAAAGAGATTGAAGAGCTGTTTTCAGATTTCCTAAAGGAAGAAGAAATGCCAGCCAATTTTTTTTCCTTTCTTCTTTCTTCTCTTTTCTTTTCTTTTTTTCATTTCTTTCTTTCTTTTCTTTCTATGATATTTCTGCATACACGAGTCAATAAATGTGATTTGCCACATAAATAGAATTAAATACAAAACCATAAAATTACCTCAACTGATGCAGGAAAAGCATTATATAAAATCCATCATCCCTTCCTAATAAAAAATATCAACCAACTAGGCATCAAAAGAATAAGCCTCAAAATAATAAAACCAATATATGATAAACCCATAGCCAACATTATACTGAGTAGGGAAAAGCTGAAAGCATTTTCCCTAAGAACTGGAACAAGGTAAGGACTCCCATTCTCACCACTTCTATTAAACACTGCACTAAAAGTCCTATATAGATCAAGCAAGAGAGAGAAATAAAAGCCACTCAAATTTGAAAAGAGAAAGTCAAATTATCTCTGTTCACAGATGGCATAATTGTATACCAAGAAAGCCCCAAAGAATCCTCCAAAAGGCTCTTAGATTTAATAAGTGACTTCAGTAAAGTTTCAGGATACAAAATTAACATGCATAAATCAATAGCATTTTTAAACACCAATAACATTCAAATTAAGAATCAAATCAAGAACTCAATTCAATATACACAGACACAAAAATAAATAAGTAAAATACCACAGAATACATTTAATCAAGGAGGTGAAAGATCTCTATATGGAGAAGGATAGAACACTGATGAAAGTGTGCCCTTGTAAGAAGAGACAGGAGAGAGTTTGCTTCCTTTCTCTCTGTTCTCTGTCATGTGAAGATACAATGAGAAGACTGCTATCTGCAAACCAGGGTGCAAGCAGGCCCTCACCAGACAATAGATGTGCCAGCACCTTGATCTTGGACTTCCCAGACTCCAGAACTATGAAAAATAAATTTCTGTGTTTATGCTACAAAAAAAAGAAAGAAATGAAATAATAGATGCAACAAACAAATTTTAAAAATCTCATGTTCGTGGATAGGTTATGTAAATGACCATACTGCCCAAAGCAATCTACAGATTTAATGTAATCCTTATCAAATTACCATCTTTTCTTACACGAGTAATAAAAATTATCCAAAAACTTGTATGGAACCAGAAAAGAGCCCAAATAGCCAAAACAATCCTAAGAAGAAAGAACAAATCTAGAGGTGTAACATTTCTTGACTTCAAACTACACTATAAGGCTATTGTGACCAAAACAGTGTGGTACTGATATAAAAGTAGACATATATATCAATGGAACAGGATAGAAAACCTAGACATAAAACCACATAGCTACCATCAATTGATCTTCAACAAAGTTGACAAAAATATACAATGGGGAAAGGACACGCTACTCAATAAATGGTGCTGGAAAAAAATGCATTGCTGTGTGCAGAGAAATGAACTGGACTCTTATATTTCACTACATACAAATATTGAATCAATGTACATTAAAGATTTAAATGTGAGACATGAAACTATAAAAATCCTAGAAGGAAACCTAGCAAAAACTCTTCTAGGCAGTGGACTAACCAAATAATTTATGACTGAGATTTCAAAAGCAAATGCAACAAAAATGAAAATAGACCAATGGGACTTAATTAAACAAGAGAACTTCTAGACACAATGAAGTAAATAATCAACATAGTACACAGGCAAACTACAGAATGGGAGAAAATATTTGCAAACTATGCATCTGCCAAATGACTAATATCCAGAATCTATAAGGAACTCAAATCAACAAGGAAAAAAAATAACTCTATTAAAAAGTGGGCAAAGAACATGAGCAAAATTATTCAAAAGAAGATATATAAGCAGCTAACAAACATGAAAAATGTTCAACATCACTAATTATCAGAAAAATGTAAATTAAAACTGCAGTGACATACCACCTCACACCAGAGAGAATGGCTATTATTGAAAAGTCAATAAACAACAGATGTTGGTGGGGATGCAGAGAAAAGAGAATGCTTATACATATTGGTGGGAATTTCAATTAGTGCAAACTCTGTGGAAAATAGGATGGAGATTTGTCAAACTACTAAAAATAGAAATATCCTTCAACCTAGTAGTCCCAGTACTGGGACACTGGGGACTCCAAAAGGAGGCAAGGTGGGAGAAGGTAAGGGTTGAAAAATTCCCTACTGGGTAGAATGTTCACTAGTCAGGTGATGGGTTCACTAAAAGCCTAGACATTACCACTGCAAAATATATCCAAGTAACAAAACTGCACATGTACCTCCTGAATCTATAAATAAAAAAGAAAGAAAGCAAAACCCCCATATTATCATCTAAATAGGTTCAGAAACAACATTTGACAAAATTTAACATCCTCTGCTGATTGAAACTCTAAATAAATTAGGTATATATGTAATGTTCCGCAACATGATAAAGACCATATATGACAAGCCCACAACTAACATCATTCTCAGAGGTGAAAATTTGAAAGCTCTTTCAGTAAGATCAGGAACAAGACAAAGTTTCTCATTCATAGAACATCTATTCAAAATTAAGTTGTGAAGATCCTAGCTGGAGCAGTTAGGTAAAAAAATAAATGAAAGTCATCTAAGTTGAAAAGAAAAAGCACAGTGTCTCACACCTGTGAGTCCCAGCATTTTGGGAGGCTGAGGTAGATGGATTGCTTGAGCTCAGGGATTCAAGATCAGCCTAAGTAACATGGTGAAACCTTGTCTCTACAAAAAATACAACTAGCCAGGCATGATGGCACACCTGTAGTCCCAACTGCTTGGGAGATTGAGGTGAGAGAATTGCTTGAGCCTGAGAGACTGCAGTGAGCTGTGGTCATGCCACTGCACTCCAGCTGGGGTGACAGATCAAGACCTTGTCTGAACCAAAAAAAAAAAAAAAAAAAAAGGAAAGGAAGGAAGGAAGGAAGGAAGGAAGGAAGGAAGGAAGGAAGGAAGGAAGGAAGGAAGGAAGGAAGGAAAATCGTTTCTGTTTGCAGATATCATGATCTTATATATAGAAACACTAAAAACATTAGAAGTCATAAATTCAGTAAAGTTGAAGGACACAAAATCAACATACAAAAATTTGTGTGTTTCTATGTACTAACAAAACTATCTGAAAAAAATTTAGAAAATACTCCCATTTATAGTAGCATCTAAAAGAATAAAATATTTAGAAATAAATATAATCAGGGAAATTATAGACTGAAAATGTAAAACATTGATAAAAAGAAATTGAAGAAAACGTAAGTAAATGAAAATATGTATCATGTTCATGGATCAGAATAAATAATATTGTTAAAATTTCTGTACTATCCAAAGTGACCTACAGAATCAAAGTGAACCCTATCGAAATTCCAATGGAATTAGAAAAGAAAAAATATCTTACAGCATTTTATCTAGATTTTTTGATGATGCTTTTCACTAATTTCATTGTGCCATAATTACTGTGAATATGTCTTATCTTTTAAACAGATATTCTAAATAACAGAGACATTGACTTGAATCCTGATGTTACCACTTTAGTTTATGTTAAGCACTTTATATACAGAAAAATAAGACAGAATGCCTTCAGTTTTGTATGGTGCTCCATTTCAACAAGGATAAAGCTTATGTTGAAAATATCCACAGGACATCAAATAAGCTCAGAGGCAGCTAACCCAGTATGAGTATAAGGATTTTATAGAGGAGATAACGCTGGTAGATTTCAGAAAGGTGAAGAAAGATGCATTTGGAGAGTATCTTTGTGATGGAAAACAATATTAGCAAAGGCAGTGAGATAGGAAGTACACTTACAGAGTGGTATAGAGGAAACTTACAATGTGAGGCATGAGTAAAAGAATATAAAGGTAGAGAGGTAGGAAGGATCCAGATGCTAGAGCACCCAGTGCACTAAATACTAAACCAGGTATCTTGGACTTTTCATCCCAAAGACTGTGTGACCTCAGCTTGTGCAAACGTAAAGTGGAGATAGTACTTATTTCAGATGCTGTTTAAGAAAATAAGTAATGTAACACATGCAAAGATCTTTTCAGATGCTTGTCAGAGAGTAGGCATCCAAAAATGTTAGTTATCTCTCCTTTGCTTTATTCACATCATCTTTAAGACGTCCAAGTCCATGGGCCTACTCTTTAAGATAGTCCTATATATTGGTGTAAGTTTCAGGGGTATTGCCCCTAAGCCCATCACTGATGCTCTGACATGTTCTCCAATCTTCTGGGAGTTCCTTGTGATCAATTCTGGTGCTCAATCCTGGTGCTCAATTTTCAGGCATGTTGCCCCTAAGCCCTTCACTGATGCTCTGACATGTTCTCCAATCTTCTGGGAATTCCTGGTGCTCAATTCTGCTCTGGGGCTCATTCTGCCATGGACACTGATTGCACTCCTATGACTTGGGATAAGCAATTTCCCTTCAAGTGCTTTTAGATCTATAAGATAGGCTAGCTATTCTTTAAGAGAGTAATTTACTCTTCCATGGGCCATATTACTCTTTTAGTTTTAAAGTTTTTCTAAAAAAACTTGGAGCTTTTACAGTTTAAATTTCTGGGCTACAATTAATATAAGTGATACCATACTGCTGTATCCACTCCAGAACTGGGTTTGCATATTTGAAAATTTTCCTAAATTAGTATCTCCCTCAGTTTCCTAGGCTCTACCTCTCACCAGAAAACACACAAAGCAGAGGACCCTAATGTACCCTCGTCATTAGTGGAGACTTGAAACAAGATTGAGAGCCTATTTTCAGCCCCACAGTCTTTTTCTCCATTTGTGTCAAAGAGCTTAAGAATGTTTGTGAAAATGGAATTTGTTATGATCTCTTTCTTAATGCTAAAATCCTTTAGGTGGGTATGCCAAATATATTGACTGATCTGTATGTACCACCCATGTGCTTCACACATACAGTACATGTTCTATAAATATTAATAGGCAAGAAAAATAATGAAAGAATGAAAAGAAATAAACAATGAAGAAAAAAAAAGGCAGACAGGCCAGGCTGGTTCATACTAAGGCATTCAATAAATGTTTTAAATTAATATATATGATAAAACACATAAAAGGTCACTCCTTAAAATGTAATTTGTCTTGAGATTGAACTACTGAAAAAAATATCTTCAACATAGCAGAAATTACTCAATTTTAACTCATTAGGTTGAGATGAGTAATTTTTTAAAAAATTAATGAAGAGTCGGACACTGTGGCTCTATATACCATAACTTTGAGAGGCTGAGGCAGGAGGATTGCTTGAAGCCAGTAGTTCAGGACCAGCACTGGCAACATAGTAAAATTCTGTCTCTACAAAAACCAAATTTAAAAATTATCATGGCATGGCAGCACATGTTTGTAGTCCTAGCTGCCTGGAAGGCTGAGGCGGGAGGATCATTTGAGCCCAGGAGTTCAAGCTTGCAGTGAGCTATGCTCATGCTGCTACACTCAGCCTGGGCAACAGAACAAGACCTCGTCTCTACGAACAAAAAAATAAAATAAAAGAAATAATAAAAGAGGAAACTGAAGTCAAAGAAAGTACATGAGGAAGTTGAAACAAAAGTTATATCTTATTAGTTAGGCAGTGATTTTTTAATCACTGTATATTACAGAGATAAATGGTGGAGGTGAGAGAGGAAAAATTAGAATCTTTTCATGAGCAAAAATGCACAGACAGCATATTTGAGAATACCAAGTTACCTGCCTCATGTTCCATCTTTAACAGTGAACTCACTAATCTTGTTAGGTATATTCCATTCCATTGATCTCCACAGCCATGAATTCAAAGTCTGAAAATTAGATAGCTTCTTCTTCCCTGCAACAAACCTGCTAACAGTGTCATAAATTACTTTCACTCAGGGCAATGACACAATAACTGTTCCATGGCCTAGCTAAGATTGATAATATGCCTCAGAGAGCTAGAGATAAAGACTTTAGACCAATGATTTATAGATGTATATTCATGTGCATTTTTTCCAGTACCACAACAATACATTATTCTATTGGTCTTTTGCTGTGAATTGTAGGAAGATATATTGGACCATAGATCAGACAAAGAAGAGCAACGGGCCTTTTACTAAACATGAAATCAAGATCCAATTTCTGCAATAAAAAGTGATTCAGTGATTCCCTTGCAACATTTTATATTTGGAAGGCTAAGTGAATGAAGATTATATATAATAGCATTTACCAGTGGCATAATACTCATATCCATAGGTTTACAGAAAATAATAGTAAGAACGTCTTTTTTTCCCAAGTGCACATAATTTATTACATATTTTAAAAATATGATTTAAGGGCCACAAAAGTGTCCTAAGATTGGAAGGTCATGGGAGAATGAGGCTTCATTTGTTATAGGAATTATTTTTTGTACATGAATAAGTTATTTAGTGATAATTTCTAAGATTTTGGTGTACTCATCACCTGAACAGTGTGCACTGCACACAATTTGTAGGTTTTTCTCTCTCATCCCCCTCCCACTATTTCCCTTAAGTCCCCAAATTTCATTGTCATTCTTATCCCTTTGCATCTTCATAGCTTAGCTCCCACTTAAGAGTAAGAACACACAGTGCTTGGTTTCCATTCTTGAGTTGCTTCCCTTAGAATAGTGGTCTCCCATTCCATCAAGGTTGCTATAAATAGCATTATTTCATTCCTTTTTGTGGCTGAGTAGTATTCCATGGGATATATATATTCCATGGGATATATATACACACACACGCATACATATGTATGCATACATATGTGTATATGTATGCATACATATATACATATATATGCGTGTGTGTGTATATATATATGTGTATACATACACACACACATATATATACACACACATATATACACATACACATATATACACACATACACAAATTTCTTTATCCACTCATTGATTGATGGGCATTTGGGCTGGTTCCATATTTTTGGAATTGCAAATTGAGCTGCTATAAACATGCTTGTGCAAGTATCTTTTTCATAGAATGACTTCTTTTCTTCTCATTAGATACCTAGGAGTGGAATTGCTGGATCAAATGGTAGATCTACTTTTAGTTCTTTAAGGAATCTCCACACTGTTTTCCATAGTAGTTGTACAAGTTTACATCCCTACCAGCAGTGTAAAAGTGTTCCCTTTTCACCACATCCATGCTGCCATCTATTACTTTTTAATTTTTTGATTATGGCCATTCTTGGAGGTGTAAAGTGGTACTGCATTGTGGTTTTGATTTTCATTCCCCTGATCATTGGTGATGTTGAGCATTTTTCATATGTTTGCTGGCCATTTGTATATCTTCTTTTGAGAATCATCTATTTATGTCCTTAGCCCACATTTTGATGGGATTGTTTGTTTTTTATCTTGCTGATTTGTTGGAGTTCCTTGTAAATTCTGGATATTAGTCATTTGTCAGAAGTATAGATTGCAAAGATTTTCACCTATTTTGTGGGTTATCTGTTTACTGTGCTGATTATTTCTTTGGCTGTGGAGAACCTTTTAAGTTTAAGCTCCATCTATTTATCTTTGTTTTTGTTGCATTTGCTTTTGGGTTCTTGGTCATAAAGTCTTTCCCTAAGTCAGTGTGTAGAAGGGTATTTTCAATGTTATCTTCTAGAATTGTTATGCCATCAAGTCTTAGATTACAGTCCTTGATCCAACTTGAGTTGATTTTTGTATAAGGTAAGAGATGAGAATCCAGTTTCATTCTTCTATATGTGGCTTACCAATTATCCCAGGATCATTTTTTGAATAGTATGTCCTTTCCCCACTTTATATTTTTCCTTGCTTTGTTGAAGATCAGTTGGCTCTAAGTATTTGGCTTTATTTCAGGTTCTCCATTCTATTCCATTGGTCTGTGTGCCTATTTTTATACAAGTACCATGCTGTTTTGGTGACTTTGGCCTTACAGTATAGTTTGAAGTTGGGTAATGTGAAACCTCCAGATTTGTTCTTTTTGCTTAGTCTTGCTTTGGCTATGGGGACTTTTTTTTGGTTCTATGTGAATGTTAACGGTTGCTTTCTTCTAAGTCTGTGAAGAATGATGGTGGTATTTTGATGAGAATTGCATTAAATTTGTAGATTGCTTTTTTATTTTATTTATTTTTTATTTTTTGAGACAGAGTCTCGCTCTGTCACTTAGGCTGGAGTGCAGTGCTGCGATCTCGGCTCACTGCAACCTCCACCTCCTGGGTTCAAGACATTCTCCTGCCTCAGCCTCCTGAGTAGCTGGGATTTTAGGCATGCACCACCACAATGGCTAATTTTTGTAATTTTAGTAGAGACACTGTTTCAGCATGTTGGCCAGGCTGATCTTGAACTCTTTACCTCTGGTGATCCACCCACCTCAGCATCTCAAAGTGCTAGGATTACAGATGTGAGCCACCATGCCAGGCCTGTAGATTGCTTTTGGTGATATGATCATTTTCCTGATATTGATTCTACCCATTCATGAGCATGAGCTTCCATTTGTTTGTGTCGTGTATAATTTCTTTCAGCAGTGTTTTGTCATTTTCCTTGTAGAGGTCTTTCACCTCCTTGGTTAGGTATTTTCTCAAGTGTTTTATTTTTCCTGCACCTCTTATAAAAGGGGGAAGAGTTATTGATTTCATTCTCAACTTGGTCACTATTGGCGTATAGCAGAGATACTGAGTTTTGTACATTAATTTTGTACCCTGAATCTTTGCTGATCTCATTTATCATTTCTATAAGCTTTTTGGATGAGTCTTTAGGGTTTTCTAAGTATATGATTATGTCATCAGCAAGCAGTGACAGTTTGACTTCCCCTTTACTGATTGAGTGTCTTTTATTTTTTTCTCTTGTCTGATTGCTCTCACTAGGACTTCCAGTACTATGTTGAATAGAAGTGGTGAAAGTGACCATCCTTGTCTTGTTCCAGTTCTCAGGGGCAATATTTTCAACTTTTTCCAATTCAGTACAATATTGGCTGTGGGTTTGTCATAGATGACATTTTTTACCTGACAGTATGTCCCTTCTATGTTGATTTTGCTGAGTGTTTTAATCAAAAAGAGATGCTGGATTTTGTCAAATGCTTTTCCTGTGTCAATTGAGATGATGATGTGACTTTTGTTTTTTATTCTCTTTATGTGATGTATCACATTTATTGACTTGTGTATGTTAAACAGTGCCTGTATCCATGGAGTTTTGCATTTATGTTCACCAGGAATATTGGTGTGTACTTCTCTTTCTTTGTTATGTTCTTTCCTGGTTTTTGTATTAAGGCGATACTGGCTTCATAGAATGAGAATTCAGTGAGGAGATCCCACCAAATGTGGAGGAATGGGATCAGGGACCCATGTAAACAAGGAATCTGGCCACTTTTTCAATAGAGCAGTTGTGCTGTGCTAAGAGTTCACTTTGGCCCCCAGTCACCTTGAACTCTCCAAATCCTAAAAGCAAGAATAGCTAAGGCTGTTAAACAGGAAAGATGGTGAACTGCCCCTTCCTTTGGGAACTACACCCAAGGGAGGTTTGGAACAACTGTCAGCTGGAAAACACTGATGGGGGTAGTTGTAGATCCCAGTTGGAAGGTCCCAGTTGGAAGTGAGGAGGAATAGGATTAGGGGTTCACAATAGAAAGCAGTCTGACCACTTTTCCATAGAGCAGTTATGTTGTGCTTAGGGGTCTGCTCAAGACCGCAGTTGCCTCAGACTCTCCAAAGCCTGAAGGCAAGAACAGCTAGGGCTGCTGAACAGCTAGGGCTGCCACACAGCTATTATGACAGCCTTCCCCTTCCTCTGGGAGTTCCATCCCAAGGAGGTTTGAAATGGCTATCAGCTAGAAAGCACTGACTGAAGTGACTAGAGACCCCAGTTGAGAGATTCCAGCCGGTGAAGAAAAATGGGATCCTGGATTCAGGTGAACAAGCAGTCTGACCACTTCTCCACAGAGTTGCTGGGCTGTGTTGAGGGACCACTCCAGTGCTGAAAGTGGGCACCCTTGTCTTGTTCCTTGACTACTAGAGCAGGAAGGATGTGAGGGTGACATGGGCTGAAAAGCTACCTGTCAGGTACTATGCTCACTACCTGGGTGACAGGATCACTTGTGCATCAAACCTCAGTGGCATGCAATTTTTTCATGTGACAAATTTGCACATTTACCCTCTGAATCTAAAATAAAAACTGAAGTAACCCCATCATGTTGCACACCCTAAAAAATATAAATAAATCTCTTAAATATTAAACTTCATTATTATATTTTTCAAATGAGTCCATTTACAAATGATTTTGAGGAATTTACCTTTTGAATAATGGGAATCAAACACATTATAAAATTAGCGTTTTGGTAATCAAAATTAAGGTATTCACAAAATTTTCCTGAAGATCTGTTGGGTGCAGTGGCTCACCCCTATAATCCTAGCACTTTAGGAGGCCGAGGCAGGTGGATTGCCTGAGCTTAGGAGTTCCAGACCAGCCTGGCAACACGATGAAACCCCATCTCTACTAAAAAATACAAAAAATTAGCCCGGCACGGTAGCATGTGCCTGTAATTCCAGCTGCTCGGGAGGCTTGAACCTGGGAGGCGGAGGTTGCAGTGAGCCGAGGTCGCACTGCAGCCTGGACGACAGAGTGAGACTCTGTCTCAAAAAAATAAATAAATAAAAATAAAAGTAAAAAAAAATTCCTGAAGATCTTTAAAAAGAATAGACATGGTAAAAGAATAAGGAATTCATAAGAAGATTTATGATTATGATTTTATTCCTGCTTGTATACAGTGGAGTGTGCTAGTAGTTAGCCATACCAGATTACTTTCAACATAAAAAATGTGATGCCATAACTTCAAAAAATTGTGCAATTAGAATGAGCTTCTAGAACAAATTCTGCTTTCCTTACAAAAAAAGATGATGAAAGTTGCTCTTCAACATGAAAGAATTATGCTGTCAAATAGTCATTTGTTTGAATAACTACAACTTTGTCTTGTTAAGTGATTGCTTCTCTTTGGGCATTTTAGCAAGACAACTTCCAGCACTGGATAAAATTATATAATGCATAATTATAAACCTTGACAGAATGCCTGCCTCATTTAAATCTGTTCAGGCAATCACTGAAAATAGAACTTAATATATCTTATCTGATCAGATTAATTATACTTAAAATTTTAAACGAAAAATGATGCTACAATTTTTAAACAAGGAATGCCAAAGTAATAACGGTTGTTACAGAAATTATGTATATAAAATTTAATGTTTCTGACAATATTTAAATTCTGCATTTATCTTTTAAAGGTCTACTTTAAAATAGTACATGGTCTATGCTTGGTTACCTGGTGGCAGTGTTCTTGCTTTATAAATTATCATAGCATAATTTTGTCTTGACCAAAGTAATTAAGGTTCACAATTTAGTCCTCACAACACCATGAGATGATTGAGGCTTAAAGACTAGGCAGTTTTATACAAAATGTGTATGTTACCACTTTTTAAAAAATTGTTGGAGTTACTAACATACAGATACAACCATAGATCTGAGACTAAAATGGGAGGCTGATAACTGGGGAGAAATTAGAGATCATAGGAAGGAGGCTAATCTGGCAAAGAGGATGATGAGAAGTATCCACAGTACTAGCATCAATAATGGGGAACTTACAAAGATAATGAAGTGTCCATGATAGTATAGAGTGATGGTTTTCAAAGCATGGTCTCCAGAACAAAGACATCAGTATCATCTAGAAACACGTCTTAGGCCCCACCTCAGACCTACTGAAACAGAAACTCTGGTGATTCTGATGTACTCTGAAGTTTAAGGCCCACTGGTATAGAGTCTCAGAAACGGAAAAAGGAAAAGAGGAAATTGTTCACATGTTTCATGCTAGCAAGGACTTGAGGAAAATGAGAAGATGAGAGTATCTGTTAGAGTTGAGCATGGAAGTCACTGGAGGCTGTAATACAAGAGACAGAAATGCATGCATATTAGTTTTTATAATATATTTATTAGGGAAATATAGAGACAATAGAGTCAGTGGGATGCACATACTGTGAGATATATGCTGTTATCTAGAGAAAACATGGAAAATGATACTGAGAGTGCTATATGTATTTATAGGACAGTTGGGAAATGTCAGAGAACTCTAGTCAACCTTGTAATAATGGAAGCTCCTTGACCAGGGATGTGGCCTTTGTAAGACAATAACTTAGTCAAGTGGGGTCACACACTAATGCCTCTGGTATGAGATGGAGAGAGATCTTGTGTTCTTTTGATGTGCTTACCCAGTGCTGCTGAACCAATCCTGCCAAGCCGCATAAAAAGTGAAGAGAAAGGGCAACCAGGACAATGCACGGAGGCCACCCAAAAGACAAAACGCATGTCTCTACTCTTTGATCTTGAAAGCAGCATGTCATAGACAAAAGTTTGGCTACATCAGAGGGGAGTCAAAATCATGCATAGCTCAAAAAGACACGTGGCTAAGAATTTTCTTTTTTAAAAAATATGGGTGTTACTAGACCACATTGGTGTCCTGAAGGGACTGATTCAAAGAGAGAACACTGATAATGCAAAACTGAAAGGATGAGTGGAGATGGGATCTGGAGTATATTTGAAGGGAATTGTCACAAAGGTTTAACTAGGAAGCAAGACAAAGAAGAGTTTGACTGCTGTTAGTTTTGTTGAGGGCATTCCTGTCTGCTAACTTGATGATCTCATGGTTTGGACCATCTCCTTCTAAGGAAAAATGAACTGATAACTGAAGTAGTGTTAATAGTACTTTCTGGACCATGGCTTGGCTGCATACATCACCAAGTCTTTCGTCCATGGAGAGATAAGAAGCAGAATTGGGTTTCAGGGTGGAATCAGAATTAAATGAGGCAACACCAGCTACCACATCCTTAGGAACTTTAGCCAGGATTCAGCATGTTCACAACACTTCCCTCCCTGCTATATGCATCACTATGTAGAGGCCACCCATACCTTGACCAGGGCCAGTGGTCCATTCACTGGCCCACGCACTTGAAGGCTGCTAGAGCAAAGTAATCACTATTTCTTGACTCTTAAAGTAGTAATCCCCAATATGAAGAAAGGGTCTTAATCACTATAAGATCATTATCACCTTTATACAGGGCCTGGCTCACTTGTTCAGGTCAAGACGCAAGAAGGAAAGCATTATTTCTTTCCTTCTTGACATCTTTCATCTGTTTCCCTCTATATCTACAAAGAAAGTGAACAGAAGAGAAACGACAAACTGCAATAATAAGAAAATGTGAAATGTCTTATGGAAGACTCATTTTTCAGGGTGTCTTGGAATTACACTATGTACTAGTAGCTTATGTGGTGACAGAATTAGAAATATCTAACAAGGATAGAGAGCATAAAAGCATAAAATAATATGCTATGATTTCAACTCTATTATCACTTTAGTGAAAGCAGACCAAAAAATGTTGAGTATGTATATCTGATCTTAGAGGAAAAAATCCGTTTACTTTTCCTATTAAATTGAAGCCCTCCATAGGATGATATTAAGGCAAATGCATTTTTACATACTGTTTTGCAGTACCTCATGTGACCTATTTTTATAGTGATTTATTAGATGTGATTAGTGAAAATAAGCCACAACGTAGTTTGCCTGACAGAACCATCTTACCCACAATTATAAATCATGTGTAACCACTTGGAACATATATTGTATTTTGAGTAAAATACAACCATGCAGGACATTACCCTCTCTTGTTATGTAATATTTATAGAAAACCAACAGCACCTCAAGCATGAGACAAAGTCTGAGTCCTCTATTATTTTACATTTCAACACTCTAAAAGCAGAAACAAATGGAAACATACAGTTTTTTAAATATTGCAGTCAGGCTCTCTGTAAAAGTTTAATGACCTCAGCATTTACAATGAAGATTAATGACCTAATATAGTTCAAAATAGACTTTTTGCTCAAATAGTTAAATTTTCCACAATGTCTGCTAAGGATAGTTAAGAAGAACATTTTTCTCATTTGACTTTGCTAATCATAGAACCATGCTGACTGGCCTATCAGAAATTCATGCTGCCTATTTTCAAGTGTGTTCTCATAGCTACTTGACTATCTTATTATTCATTTCTAGTTGATAGATTAGTCTGTCCCCTATACTTAAGTTCCAAATCATCTCTTATCTTCTCCAATTCTCTTGCCTAACTTTCCTAAACACTCTAGATGTTCAGGTAGCCCTGCCTTCTTGTTTAAGGAAGACATCAGTATTGAGACTATTAAGCTGAAACTCCCACTTCACTTACTTTTTAAAATACATTTATTAGGTATTCTTTGCTTATGGGGAAGGGAAGAAGTAATCGGTATCTCCAATGAATTCCTACGTCACTTTGCTTCACTGATGCACTTATATGTTTATTACGTTGTAATTATTTGTTAACACAGTTATATCCCCTTTTATATTATAGACTTATTGCATACAGAGGCCAAATCTTATATAAATGATTATCTTTCACAGAGCCAAGCCTTTTACACAATTCTCAATTAATATTTGCTAAATGAATGTAGTTAAGAATAAATTATGAAACCCTGACCTTCATAATCTTGGTCTTTGTTTCAAAATAAAA
Source organism: Macaca thibetana thibetana (assembly GCF_024542745.1). Taxonomy (NCBI): domain Eukaryota; kingdom Metazoa; phylum Chordata; class Mammalia; order Primates; family Cercopithecidae; genus Macaca; species Macaca thibetana. The sequence continues at coordinate 74,854,566 of NC_065582.1, forward strand.
ACAATGTAAAGATATTCTATAGATATATAATTTATTATGAAATTCACAGGTCAATAAAGGAAAGAGCAAAAACTACCTTGTGTAATGGATTTCAAAGAAGGAAAGTTTAATGTAAATTGATAAAGATTAATATCAATTAACTGAAATTTTAAAAATTACCTTCATGTACCTATAAATTCCCCAAGCCATTATGTGCCAGAGTATGTATTTGGAACACTGGTGTCAGTCATGATATTAAAGGTGTCTTATAAAATAATTTTGTGATCAAGAAGACATGTTAAATAGCATAATCTTAAAGAATCTAAGAACACCTGCAGAAAAAAAAAAAAAAAAAAAAAAAGTCTCATTTAGCCCAGCATTTCTAGAGACCAAAGAATTCTATTTTGTAATTCATCTATTACTATCGATAGAACATTAGTATTTAATAAATCTCAGTTTGGGAAATTCCACCTTAAAGGAACTCAAAGCAAGTGGTATGGCTTCATTTGGCTCTGACGTCCTCTAAAACAGATCTTGGATCTCTTTTTTGTCTTTAACCTATTAAAATACTTCATTGAACACCAGCCAAGCACCATCCTCCTTAATAAAAACTGTGAATACACAACACAAGCAAAATGGGCATAGTCCCCCCACCCCATGACATTTAGCTTAGTGAGGATGCAATTATTATTGATAAGGTCCAAGAAATATTAGACTCAGTAGGCCAAGAAAACTGTGGGAGACAGAACATTCCCCATAGAGAAAAAAACATGGACAAAGGCAGCATGGTGTAGGGAGGGGCATGGATATTCAAGACCAGGGCTGAAGACAAAGAGTGCATTAGGAAATGGTGATGATAAGACTGCAGTGGTACATGAGGACAGAGCCATACAGAGCATTGCAGGCAGAGTTTTTAAAGATGTGTTTTTATTCTAAAACTAATGGGAAACCATTTAATTATCAATCAGCAAGAAACTGATGTGCATTTTAAAAAGATTCCAGCTGCAATTAGAAAAATTTTGACAGAATCAAGAAAGGATATGGACTTATCAGTTAGAAATAATAATTTAGTAATTCTGGCAAGAAAAAATAAGAATTTCGTGATATGGACTGCAATGTGGCCCTCACCACCACCCCAAACGCTTATGTTGAAGCCCTAAGTCCCAAAACTCCTTGTGACTCTATTGAAGATAGGACCTGTAAAGAAGTGATCAGGTTAAATAAGGTCATAAAGGTGGAGCCCTGATATAGGGATACTGGCATATTTATAAAAGAGGGAAAAGAATACCAGAGATCTGTCTCTTTGCCATTGAAGACACAGCAAGAAAGTGGCCATCTCCAAGCCAGGAAAAAGAGATTTCACCAGAACCGGAATTCTTCCAGAACCTTAAGCTGGGACTTCCCAGCCTCCAGAACTGCTAGAAATTAAACCTTTGTTATTTAAGCCATCTGGTGTATGAAGCTTTGTTATGGCAGACCAAGCAAACTGAGACACTTGGAGTAGAGTATTGGTGGTAGAGATGAAGAAGCATATACCGACATACAAAAGATATGTAAGAGGAAAATCAGTACCACTTGATGATATGGAAATAGAGGGAAGACCAAGGATGAACTCTGATTTCTGGCTTTTTTGTTTCCTCTTAATGTTTTTTTCTCTAAAATACTTACAACTCTTTAATGTTAACCTATGTTTCTCTTTCATGTCATGTGTACAACTGTTTGTTTTCCTACGTTTCCGTATTTCCTCAAAACTCAGAGCCCTTGCATATTCTATTTATCTTGCTTTAAATATCTATTATTCTCCTAACTTTTATTTGACTAACTTCTACTCAACCATCCTTTAATACAATAACCAAGCCTCAGAATCTAATATTCCTCCTACATGTGCCCTGCCTACTTATCACTTGCCATTTTAACTGTCTGTTAATTCTTCTCTTCGTCCTATAATGATGAGAATGGATTGTGATGTATTAGAGAAGGTGATGCTTAAGGTAAATCTTGAAGGAAGGATAAGTAAGAGCTAGCCAGGCAAAGAAGGGGAATAATGGCTGTTCTATTCATTTTTCTATCTATGAGAAGTCTCATATTATAACAATGGTATATGGTAGACCCAATAGATATTTGTTGACTTAGCTAATGAAGGGATTGATCTAACATATATTTGTATAATTTTTCAGATCTTCTGTCATGTACTTAAGTTGATCCACAGATGCCCTTGTGATTAACGTTCTTTTTAATTGGACACTTTAAATTTGCACTCAAAAGCCTTCTCTTACCAACACCAAAATTGTTCATTGTGTGAACCAATGTTAAAATGGGAATCACAGAGAAATGTACTTTTAAACAATAATAAACTTCTTCAAGTTATAAAACAAAAAAAACTCTTTGATAAAAGATTTAGGTTGGGTGCGGTGGCTCACACCTGTAATCCCAGCACTTTGGGAAGCTGAGGTGGGCAGATCACGAGGTCAGGAGATCCAGACCATCCTGGCTAACACGGTGAAACCCTATCTCTAATAAAAATACAAACAATTAGCCGGGCGAGGTGGCCCCGCACCTGTAGTCCCAGCTACTCCGGAGGCTGAGGCAGGAGAATGGCGTGAACCCGGAGGCGGAGCTTGCAGTGAGCCGATATCAGGCCACTGCACTCCAGCCTGGGCGACAGAGCAAGAGACTCCCTCTCAAAAATAAAGATTTAGGAGATAAAGAAAACTATAAGGCAGAAAGTGACAATTACTTACAATCCTATATCCTGGAGATAACCTTGCCTTCTACTTTGAAACATATGTCACCAAAATTTCAACTATGTTTACATATACACACATACTTTTGTCTTTCTACAAAAAATAAAATGTTAAAAATATGATGTTATACATAAATTATTTTTACTTAATCATATATTACAGATGTCTTGTCATTTTGGTAAAGGTGTATATGCATCAGTATTTTTATTGGCTGCACAGTAATACACAAATATAGTAGTATTTAGTAGTATTAAAATCTCCTTTTAGTGGTCATTTAAGCTGTTATATTGAAATTAGGGATTTTTTTTTTTAACTTTTAGGTTCGGGGTACATGTGCAGGTTTGTTATGCAGGTAAACTTGTGTCATGGGCATTTTTTTGTACAAATTATTTCTTGACACTGGTACTAGGCCTAGAACCCAATAGTTGTTTTTTGTTTTGTTCCTTGTCCTCCTCCCACCTTCTATTCTCCAGTAGTTCCCAGTGTCTGTTGTTCCCCTCTTTGTGTCCATGTGTTCTCATGATTTAGCTCCCACATATAAGTGAGAACATGTGGTATTTGGTTTTCTGTTCCTACATTATTTTGCTATGGATAATGGCCTCCAGTTCCATCAATGTAGGATCTGATCTCATTCTTTTATGGCTGCATAGTATTCCATGATGTATATGTACCATGTTTTCTTTATCTAGTCTACCATGGATGGGCAGTTTGGTTGATTCCATCCTATTTTGCTATTGTGAATAGTGCTGCATCTGTATTTATGACACAACAATTTATATTCCTTTGGTTATATACCCAGTAATGGGATTGCTGGGTCAAGAGGTAGTTCTGTTTTTAGTTTGTTGAGGAATTGCCACACTGCTTTCCACAATGGTTGAACTAATTTATAATCTCACCAACAGTGTATAGGCATTCCTTTTTCTCCGCAACTTCACCAGCATCTGTTATTTTTTGACTTGTTTATAAGAGTCATTCTGACTGGTGTTAGATGATATCTTATTGCGTTTTTGATTTATATTTCTCTGATCTATGATATTGAGCTTTTTTTTTCATATACTTGTTGGCTGCATGTATGTCTTCTTTTGAAATGTGTCTGTTCCACATACACACAGACACACACTTGAAGCTGAATAAGGACTCCTGGGACTGTTTTTATAGCAAGCTATTCTCACCTCCAGGCACACTATTAACATTAGAGAGGAATGGATACAAAGTAAGCTGTCAATATCAGATTATCTTTCCATTTTTGGTGTGGTCATGTTCTACCCTCTGTTTAAAGAAATATAACAAATTATAAAAACACAAAAATTGTGCATAGAAAGGAGTTACATAAAACCAAAGGGGAAAAATCTAATAACCCCAGTGGTTCCTGAGAGACCAAGAAGAAAGAAAAGTTTCCTTGAATGAATTAATGGCATTCACAGAGACCTGGATGAGACTGGAGATGGTTATTCTAAGTGAGGTAACTCAGGAATGGAAAACCAAACATCATACATGCTCACTCATAAGTGGGCACTAAGCTATGAGGATGCAAAGGCATAAGAATGACATAGTGGGCTTTGGAGACTTAGGGGAAAAGGTGGGAGCGGGGTGAGAGATAAAAGACTACAAATTGTGCACAGTGTACACTGCTTGGGTGATGGGTACACGAAAATCTCACAAATCACCACTAAAGAACTTACTCTTGTAAACTAACACCATCTGTTCCCCCAATAACCTATGGATATAAAAATTAATAATTATTAAAAAAAGAAAGAAAAGTGTCTGTTCATGTCCTTTGCCCACTTTTTAATGGAGTCATTTGTTTTTTGCTTGTAAATTTGTTTAAGTTCCTTATAGATGCTAGATATTAGACCATTGTCAGATGGATAGTTTGCAAATATTTTCTCCCATTCTGTAGGTTGTCTGCTTACTCTTTTGATAGTTTATTTTGCTGTGCAGAAGCTCTTTAGTTTAATGAGATCCCATTTGTCAATTTTTGCTTTTGTTGCAATTGCTTTTAGCATCTTTGTCATGAAATCTTTGCCAGTTCGTATGTCCAGAATGGTATTGCCTAGGTTGTCTTCCAGAATTTTCATGGTTTGTAGTCTTACACTTAAGTCTTTAATCCATACTGAGTTGGTTTTTTGTATATGGTGTAAGAAAGGGGTCCAGTTTCTATTTTCTGCACATGGCTAGCCAGTTATCCCAGCACCATTTATTGAATAAAGGGTCTATTCTGCATTGTTTGATTTTGTCAGCTTTGTTGAAAATCAGATAGTTGTAGGTGTGCAGAATTATTTCTGGGCTCTCAGTTCTGTTCCACTGCTTGGTATCTGTTATTGTAGCAGTACCAGTATGCTCTTTTGGTAACTGTAGCCCTATAGCACAGTTTGAAAGTCAGGTAACATGATGCCTGCACCTTTTTCTTTTTGCTTAGGATTGCCTTGGCTATTCAGGCTCCTTTTTGGTTCCATAAGAATTTTTAAAATGTTTTTTTCTAGTTCTGTGAAGAATGTCATTGGCAGTTTGATAGGATAGCACTGAATCTGCAAATTGATTGGGCAGTATGGCCATTTTAAAGATACCGAGTCTTCCTGTCAATGAGCATGGAGTGTTTATCCATTTGTTTGTGTCATCTCTGATTTCTTTGAGCAGTGTTTTGTAATTCTCATTGTAGAGATCTTTGGCCTCCCTGATTAGCTGTATTCCTAGGTATTGTTTATTTTTTGTGGCAATTGTGAATGGAGTTGCTTTCCTGATTTGACTCTCAGCTTGGCGGTAATTGGTATACAGGAATGTCAGGGAATTTTGTTCACTGATTGTGTATACTGAAACTCTGCTGAGACTGTTTATCAGTTTAAGGAGCTTTTGGGCCAAAACTATCGGGTTTTCTAAATACAGGATTATGTCATGTGCAAACAGGGATAGTTTGACTTCTTCTCTTCCTATTTGGATGCCTTTAGTTCTTTCTCTTTCCTGATTGCTCTGGCTGGGACTTCCAATACTATGTTGAATAGGAGTGGCAAGAGAAGACATCTTTGTCTTGTGCTGGTTTTCAAGGGAAATGGTTCCAACTTTTGCCCGTTCAGCACGATGGTGGGTGTGGGTTTGTCATAAGTGACTCTTACTATTAATATTTTGAGGTATATTCTGTCAATACCTAGCTTATTGAGAGTTTTTTAACATGAAGAAATAGTGAATTTTATTGAAAACTATTCTGCATCTCTTGAGATAATCATGTGATTTTTGTCTGTTTATGTGTTGAATCATACTTATTGATTTGCATATGTTGAACCAACCTAGCATCCCACGAATAAAGTTTACTGGGTCGTGGTGGATTAGCCTTTTGAAGTCCTGCTGGATTTGATTTGCTGGTATTCTGTGAGGATTTTTGCATCAGTGTTAATCAAGGATATTGGCCTGAAATTTTCTTTTTCTTTTTTCTTTTTCTTTTTGTTCTGTGTTTCTGCCTTGTTTTGGAATCAGGATGATGCTAACCTCATAGAACGAGTTGGGGAGACGTCTCTCTTCAGTTTTTTGGAATAGTTTCAGTAGGATTGGTACCACATCTTCCTTTATATCTGGTGTATATATCTGGTATTCAGCTGTGAATCTGTCTGGTCCTGGACTTCTTTTGTTGGTAGGCTATTTATTACTGATTCAATATTGGGGTTGTTATGGGTCTGTTCAGGGAATCAGTTTATTCCTCGTTCAGTCTTGGGAGGGTGTATATGTCCAGGAATTCTAGATTTTCTAGTTTGTATGCAAAGAGGTGTTCATAGTCATCTCTGCTGGTTGTTTGTACTTACCTACTTCTTAGTCTCTCTCACTCATGTGATGCCTTCTGCCATGTATAACGCAAGAAGAAGGCCCCGACCAGATGCCAGTGCCTTGGTTTAGAAATTCCCAGTCTCCAGAATTGAGAGGAAACAAATAGATTTCTATGGTGACAGTGGTATTATCCCCTTTATTGTTCCTAATTGTGTTTATTTGCATCCTCTCTCTTTTCTTTTTTATTATTTTAGCTAGTGGTCCATCTAGTTTTTCAAAAAACTAGCTCCTGGATTTGCGGGTCTCTTGAATGATTTTTTGGTCTCAGTCTCCTTCGGTCCAGCTCAAAGTACTTCATAGGGCAGTGGCAGCAGGATCCCTCCTCCTTCCCACCTGTCAGCAGCAGCAGCATAGGCAGTGTGGCAGGGTGCATGCTTTTGGGCCATGGCCGGGTGCTAGCAGGTGCCAGCTGCTGGCTTCCATGCAGGCATTCGCAGCAGTGGCAGTGGCAGAAGGGCTACAGGAATTGTGAGGCCCCACCAGGGACTGTGCGTGCCTTCACTCTGGTGGTGATGTTAGCACAGGGGCGGGTCGTTGGTGTGTGCAGGACTGTGTGTGCCCTCTGTGGATATTCATGCTGGCCATGATAACTGCTCAGGGCAGGCACAGGACTGCTGTTCTCCATGCATAGTTTCGTGACTTGCAGGTGGCAGTGTTGGCACAGAGCCTGTGCACTGGTGAGGAAAGGGCTGGCGGGCTCCCTGGTGCCAAGGACAACAGCAGTGCAGCGGGGAGTGGGCTGTTGGGGTACACTCAGGCCCGCAGCAGTGACACCGTAGGGTGTAGATGGCACATGCACAGTGGTGGGAAAGGGAAGGCAAGGTCTGCCCACACACACACACCAGCAAAGCAATGCAGGGGTGGCCATAGGTGAGTGCATGAAGATGAAGCCACAGCACAGGGGAGGCTGCAGTGTGGGGAGGACCCAGGCCAACTGGTGCATGCTTGCGGGCCGCTGTGCTGGAGAGCTCAGGCAAGGTCCACCAGCACAGGAGCTTGGGGCCCCAAGGAGGTTCCTGGGCTCTGTATTAGGTGCAGCCAGGTTTGGGCCCTGAGAGAGGCCAGCTGACTAGGGGTGCTCAGATTGGACTGGTCTCTCATGGGCAAGACTGACTTGCAGCGTTCAGGCCCTACAGTTCCTCTAGGGATAAAGTCTCCAATGACAGCAAGTCGAGGCTAGGGGGATGGGCATCCCTGGCCATGCTCCACCACTGGGTTCCACACTGGCTGGAGTTGTGCCCATACCACTTATCTAAGCAGCACTCCCTACCAAGTCAACTTTCCATAGTGGTCAAGGGGTCTCTTCCTGCTGAGATTCCAGAGGCCAGTGAGGACAGCAGATTGCTCTTTGCTCGTTCAACTCACACCCTCTGCAGGAGTCCTTGGGGCCCAGGAATGGGTGGTGGTGCACAGTAGCCCCGTGCAGGGTACCCAGCTTCCTCCCCCTTCAGCTTAGCGTCTGTCTTCCCTCCTTGCTCTCAGTGCCTTTCCTCTAAAGATCTTCTAGGAGTGGCAAGTCTTCATGATGTCCCGGCCCCTCAGTGGGAGATGATCCTTCTGGTTGCATCTAGTCAGCCATCTTGGAGCAGGAGCCAGGATTTCAATATAAGCTGACAATCTAGTATCCTAAACTCATTCTATTTTCTCTTTGATGAAACTATCTTAAGAAAGAATCTAATTCATTTGAAAATGTACCTTGGTGATAATTCCTCATAATGGGCTGACAGCAAAAACAGACTATTGTTTATAGTTCAGTTTGTCTCCTGTCTTGTTAGCAGTGAACATTAGCCAACAGTATTCTCAGTAGCCACAGTTACTATTTTGAGTAAAGATCATTTAAATGGTAAGGGACTACTAACACTTAAAAATCTCATATTAATTAGAAGAATAAGATCCATATTTCTCAATCATCCCAAGATTAAGAAGAATAATTGCCATGGTTTGAATGTGTCCCCTAAAGTTTATCTACTGGAAACTTGATCCTGAATGTGGTGTATTAGAAGGTGAGGTCTAACAGGAGGTGTTTTGGGTCATGACGGTATCACCTTCATGAATGAATTAATACCATTATCATAGGAATGTCTTTGTTATCATGGCAGTGGGTTTCTTATAAAAGGACAATTGGGCCCCCTCTTACTCTCTCTCACTCATGTGATGCCTTCTGCCATGTATAACACAAGAAGAAGGCCTTGACCAGATGCCAGTGCCCTGGTTTTGAAATTCCCAGTCTCCAGAATTGAGAGGAAACAAATAGACTTCTGTTCTTTAGAAATTACCCAATGTCGGGTATTCTGTAATAGCAGCACAAAACTAAGACAATGCTACTACTCTGTGTGTGTGTGTGTATGCCCATGCGTGTGTGTGTATGCTCATGCATGTGTATGTGTACAGATGTTAACATACTCTGCTAGTGGAAATCTGAATTGGAATAACTTTATTGAAGGCAAAGTTGGCAATTTTATTGGACTTTTCTATGTCACCTGAAATTCCTCTCGACCCCACCTGTCCCTTTTGATACCACTGCTAGTTTTGTTCAGGTACAGTTAACAGCCTTTCCCATCTGGCTTTACTGCCTCTTTCTTGCTTTGAGATATGAGCTTCTGCGATGGTTTGGTGAGGGTTTTCAAAGGCATCCTTCTCTGAGAAGTCTGCAGGTGAGAGGGAGTTAGTATCTGAAGGGCCACCCTTAACTAATGGGGAAAGAAGCAAATTTATGCCATGGGAGAAAGTGCTAAGAATCATTTCCTACACTTTATCATACGGTTGCTAGCAGATCTAGCACCAGAGATTGAAGTGGTGCCTCTGAAGAATATATTCTTATTTCACATTTCCTTTTGATATAGTTTGGATGCCCCTTCCAAATCTTGTACTGAGATGTATTCCCCAGTGTTTGAGGTGGGACCTGGTGGGAGGTGTTTTGGTCATGTGAGCGGGTCTCTCATGGCCTAGTGCTGTCCTCCGTGGTAGTGAGTTCTTTTGAGATCTGGTTGTTTAAAGTGTGTGGCACTTCCCCACTCTCTCTCTCTTGCACCTGCCCTCACAATATGAGACATCTGCTCTTCCTTTGCTTTCCACCATGATTGGAAGCATTCTGAGGCCTCATAAGATGCCAAGCAGATGCCAGCGCCATACTCCCTGACAGCTTGTAGAACTGTGAATTAATTAAACCTCTTTTCTTTATAAATTACTCAGTCTCTGGTATTTCTTTGTAGCAACACAAGAATGAACTAACACACTTTTCCTCTTTGTTTTAGTACCCTGTCCTGCATTCCTGCTTCCTCAGATTATATTTCCAAATTAATTAGATTATATTTCCAAATTAATCATGTGTTAATCAAGCGTTTGTCTTATGCTTGACAATTAAGAGAATGAAGGCTAAGAAACCGTAATAAATAAAAATTTAAGGCTAAGAAACTGTGATAAATAAAAATTTAAGGGTGCATAACTTTTGCTCTTGTAATTCTACTTTTTAGAACTTCTCCAAAAATGAAGGAGAAAGAATAAGGAGACAGAAAAAATCTGTTTAACTATAAAACACATTCTTTATATCTAGTGTCTTAATTGCTGTAGCCTCGATTTTTGCATAAAGATTGTCTTTTAGGTCAAGGTAGCTCTTTCCTTTAGAAAGTCTTCAGTTTGTTAATACCATGAGCAAAAAACTATGATCAAGTTTTGACATTGTTATTAAACAGATGTCTAAATACAATGAAGATGTTGCTGAATGCCCATGTCTGCAATGCTTATAATGACAGCCATAACTTTAAGTACATTTATATTGTTTTGCTTTGTTTATGAATGTGTTTTGATTTAACTAGAAAAGTAACAGAAAAAAAATATTTACAATTTATAATTAATTTGAGGTTCAGTGGAAGATTTACAGATCCTGTGAACAGAATGTAAGTATGTGTGCTTGTTTTTATATGTGATAATTTTATCATTGTCTTATAAATTCTCATAAACTAAAATAGATTAGATAACAAATATTTTCACAAACCAATGTTTGTACATCCAATCTTTATCTTTAGCAAATTAAAATAAGGTATTACTGGAAATGATTTTATTTTACACAAGAAATGAAGGTAAAGATGTTGATAATTATTCTTTAGGGTACCACAGCAACAGTTCCAAGAATCCTTTTAAAGCTTAAAAAGTCTGAAATAACAGTGTTACATTGGCAAAGTGTTGCTGCAGACACTTGCAATATAAAGAAACATAATGGAGAGGTCTAGAAATAGAAATGTTAAAGAAAGTTTACTTAGAATAATCAATTTTAGAAGTTTTCTTTAAGTCAGCTATCCAGGGAGTTGACCAATTACTTTTAAAATGTTGTAGGTAACAAAATGTCTCTAAGTTTCTGTGAAATTTATATTTTAGTGACTTTGTTGCCTATTGCCTTTATTCTTTGTCCCTAGTTATTTTCTTAATTATAAGTGAGGTTAAAATTTTTTAATATAGTTTTTATATATTGTTACCTTGTTTTGCCAACTTTTCTTGTGTGTCCCTTGCATATGTTTTCATAGGGTCTTTTCTTTTTATTTTCAAGAGTTCATTTTATACTAAGAAAATTACCAAATGTCAAAATAGAAATTTTTAACACTTGATTAGTTAATTAATGAGCCAATTATATATTTGAGACATGTTTGTCTATTTGTATATAAGTCATCATTTTAACTTTTGAAAGTTGTATGTTGACACTTCTTTTCTTAAGCGAATGGCAATTTTTTTTTTCTAATTTTTCAGTGGTCTTTTGACTTATGTAAAACCTTATAAGATTTCATTGGCTTATGTAATTTAAAATATTTTGTATAATTTGTTCATTGTTATCATTGTGAATTTGAGATTTGGGGACATACTTAGAAATTACATCTCTTCCTGCAAAACTATTTTTAAAAATAGAACACTAGCCTTTTCCAGTATGTTATGGTCTCTCATTTTGAATATTTCTATCTTTCCTATTTCAGAAATTATTCACAGATATGAAAGTAAGTAATCTGCTTATAGTTCATTTAATATCTATCAATATTTACATGTATTTTACAATTGTTAAATAATTCAGCTTTACATCTCTGGCACAAAATGGCAATTTTTAAATATTCTAAATGTCCCTGTGTCTTCAAACATGTTTCTGTCCCATTTTTCTATCTAATCAAAAGCAAGTATCATCCTACTTTAGTGGCTAAAGCTCTAATTCAAGCATTATTCTCTGGTACAGCAAACTCTATCCTGCTCCGCACTCAGCTTTGCAGGTCTCCTGACTATTCTTCTATGTATATCATTCCAGTTGGCCATTGTATTAATACATAATCATATAAACTTAAAAATGTCTTGTTTTTATTGGGATGGCATATTTTACAAATTAGTTTAGAAATAATTCACATCTTTACAACATTAAAAATTATTGTCCAAATATTAGGTGTGTCTTCCAATTTATTCAAATGTGTTTTGTCCTTTCCCCTTATTTGGAGCAAGAGAAAATTATTATAATAATCTTTCAAGAATTCTTATTTTTAATTTATTTATTGTTTATGCCATTTTTGTTGCTCCTGTTTTCTGCTTAAATAGAAGCTTATATTTTTGATAAAGTATGCATTGAAGAAAACTTTTTAAATATTGTGAAGGAAAAATCTAGCCAACCTTATTCAACCTTGAGCAGTTAAGTGCTCAAGTCATTACAAATTTTTAAAATCAGGTAAAAGCATTACTTTTGTACATTATGGCCAAGAATAGATAAAACTAATTTTCTTTAATGACAACATGTGAAGTCACTGTTAATTGCCTACCAATGGATAGTCTCACCATTCTTATTTTTTGAAAAATCACACTCTTAATTATTACCCTCCTATTTTCCTGCTACTCATGGTGATGTACCATCAGTATAAGTCAATTATGGGAATTTGCTCAATTTCAAAAGAAATACTAAGGAGAAAATTATCTCCCCATGTGTGGCCTGTGTATATTAATGTGATAGTAATAATATGGGTGACACATTAAACTGCAGTCATCGCACAACAATGAGTAGAACTAGCCAGAAGGAAGCTACACACTGACAGGCAGAGTTGAAAGATTGCAGGACACAGGTTCTTATGTTGCTGAACTAAACAAACTTAGATGTCTGTCTATAAGGCTCTTTTTGTGTGAGAAAACTAATTTTCCTCATGTTCTAAACCTACTGAATTGGGATTTTTTTTCTGTTACTTTCAGCTAAGAATATATTGATTTTATTTACACTTAGAAAATTCCAATTACTACTATTAACAACAATACTACAGAAATCAAAACACTAAACAAATAAGAAAATGTTGGAAGATTTCCATAAGGGACACTTGTAGAAAACATGCTTTTCTCCTCAGGCACAATAACCAGATCTCTGTTGTCCTCAGTGGTCCCAGGCATCCAAAGTATGCTGGTTCCTTGTCAGCACTTACAGGCTGGTTTCAGTCCTCTCAGTGTTTCCGTTTATAATTCTGGCTGGCATACTTAGCTATTATCTATATATTTAGATGTATGTTATAGTTCCTCTTAATTCTTGAAATGAAATAAATTTATTACATTATACTTGCTTTTTTCTAATCTTCTCACACTCTCGTTTTCAAATTATTATTTTTACATTTTGATGTTAACAATACAGTAGTATTTTCCATAACCAGAATTCCTACAAGTTTGACCTTTATTCTGTAGCTAAAAATCCTCAAAGCTTTTTCATCTCTCTATTATATCATGGCTTCTCCATTCCAGTTATTTTTATGCAACTCCTGATTAGATTATGGCATCAAGTAGTTTATATTTCAATCATGATTTGAGTAAACTAAATTTCTCAACTTCTTTTGTGTTTCATGTTTGTCATTCTTATATTTAAACAGCTTTTCTAGTTACACAATTATTTGATTACCAGTTATTTGCTGTATGTGCCACTATCTTCTAACACTGAAGAAGTAAAGCTGTGGCCAGCCTGATTTTCTCTTTATCATGAGTTGCCGAGTTATCATGAGTTTTTTTTTTTTTTTTCTGTAGAAATTCAGAATTTTCTATTTCCTTGAAATAACAGTAACTTTACCAAGTTATTTCCAGAGGTTAGTTTCTCTTTATCAGTTTTGCCTGGGACACAGTGTGTTTTATTCAGTAAATGTTTCTTTTATAAGATAGTTGAAAATTCTGTTGTTTTTTTCTGTTTATTTTTTGGAAAGATAAGAGTTCATAAATTGAATCTTTTATCTATCTTTCATACTTATATACAGCTTGAGTATTTCTAAATCTGAAAACCCAAAATCAAAAATGCTCCAGAATTCATAACTTTTTGAGTGTCAACATAGTGCCACAAGTCACAAATTTCATACCTGATTACATGTGATAGATTATGTCAAATGCAGGCATAAAACCCACAGTTTATTCAACATGCCCAAGGGACAAAAGACCCTCCCAGTCCTCTTCAATTGCAGTATATCTTTTCTGCACATGCCTAGATTCCCCCATGCAAGCACACCCACAAAAGGTGTGGGTGCAGGCTGGACACACCAATGGCAAGTTTCCCATAATTCTCCACATGATGTCAAGACCTGTGTGCATTACTCACCGTGTTTCTTTGTTTATTCTCTACTTGGCGATATAAACATATTGTTGAAAATATGGGGTTAAAAAGCCTGCAGATACCCCTGTAGAAAACAGTGATAAGAGAAGGAAGAAGCATTTATGTTTATAGCATGGAAAGTCAAACTGCTGGAGAAACAACAGCGGTGTTAAGTATAAAACATCTTTCAGAAGAGTATGGCATTGAAATGACCATTAGACATGATTTGAAGCAACAGAGGATAAATTGTTGAAGGTCTCTTTTATGCTGAAAGTGATAAACAGAAGTTAATTAAAAATAGCAAACACTAATAGAAGTTAATTAAAAATAGCAAAAAATAGCAAAAAAAAAAAAGTTAATTAAAAATAGCAAAAAAAATGGTTGAACTACATTAAGCTTAAAATGAAGATTTTTGGTTATGTATTAAAAAAATGGCTCCATCAGTTTCAGTGCACACATGCCACTTCATGGTATGCTGATTATGAAACAAGCAAAGAACCATTACTACAAACTGAAGAGAACTGAATATTCAACAGGCTGGCTGCAGACTTTTTTTTAAAAAAGACTTGGCATTACATGTTAAAATATTTGTGGTGGTAAAGCACTTGCTGATTGTGAAGCAGTGGGAGAAGTCATTAACAAGGCCATTTGCCAAGGTCACTGCTGATGAAAATCTGACACTAGAGTAAGTCCGTGATATTGATGAAGCATCACTGCTTTGGTGTTCTATCCCAGAAAGACACTGACTACCACGGATGAGACAGTCCCTGCAGGAATTAAAAATGCTCAAGAGAGAATAACTGTGCTGGGATGTGCTAATGCAGCAGGCCTGCCTATGGGTAAACTTGCTGAGATAGGCAAAAGAGTCCTCTCTCTTTTCAAGGAATTAATTTCTTAGCACTCCATTATGATGCTAACAAAAAGGCATGGATCACGAGGGACATCTTTTCTGGTTAATTTCACAAATATTTTGTACTTGTAGCTCATGCTCACTGTAGGGGAACTGGACTGAATGACTATTGCAAGGCTGTTATTTCTTGATAACTGTGTGTATCTGCAAGTCCCCCAGCTGAAATACTCATCAAAAATAATTTTTATGCCATGTGCTTTCCCCCAAATATGACTTCATTAATTCAGCTACTTGATCAGGGTATTCTTAAATCAATAAAGAATACTTTTTGGATGGCGTGGTAGCAGCAGAGAATGAGTTTTCAAAAGGCATTTAGCATAAAGAATGTTATACATGCTGTTGCCAGTGCTTGGAACACAGTGATTAAAGACAATTGTGCATACCTGGTACAAACTCTGGCCTGTGACTAAGTTCAGTGATGATGATGAACAACATGGTGACTTTGAAGAATTCCATATGTCAAGTGGGAAAAAAATGATGTCTGACCTTCTTATATATGCAAAATATATACCTTTAGAGTCTTTCAGTAAACTGTAAAAAGTAAATATTGAACGTGTTTTTTTTTTTCTTTCCTTTTTCTTTATTATTATACTTTAAGTTCTAGGGTACGTGTGCATAACGTACAGGTTTGTTACATATGTATACATGTGCCATGTTTGTATGCTGCACCCATTAACTCATCATTTACATTAGGAATGTCTCCTAATGCTATTCCTCCCCCCACCCCCTCCCCACAATAGGACCCAGTGTGTGATGTTCCCCTTCCTGTGTCCAAGTGATCTCATTGTTCAATTCCCACCTATGAGTGAGAACATGCAGTATTTGGTTTTCTGTTCTTGTGATAGTTTGCTGAGAATGATGGTTTCCAGTTGCATCCATGTCCCTGCAAAGGACACAAACTCATCCTTTTTTATGGCTGCACAGTATTCCATGGTGTATATGTGCCACATTTTCTTAATCCAGTCTGTCACTGACGGACATTTGGGTTGATTCCAAGTCTTTGCTATTGTGAATAATGCCACAATAAGCATATGTGTGCATGTGTCTTTATAGCAGCATGACTTATAATCCTTCAGGTATATCCCCAGTAATGGGATGGCTGTGTCAAATGGTATTTCTAGTTCTAGATCCTTGAGGAATCGCTACACTGTTTTCCACAATGGTTGAACTAGTTTACAATCCCACCAACAGTGCAAAAGTGTTCCTATTTCTCCACATCCTCTCCAGCGCCTGTTGTTTTCGGATTTTTTAATGATTGCCATTCTAACTGGTGTGAGATGGTATCTCATTGTGGTTTTGATTTGCATTTCTCTGATGGCTAGTGATGATGAGCATTTTTTCATCTGTATGAATGTCTTCTTTTGAGAAGTGTCTGTTCATATCCGTTGCCCACTTTTTGATGGAGTTGTCTGTTTTTTTCTTGTAAATTTGATTGAGTTCTTTGTAGGTTCTGGATATTAGCCCTTTGTCAGATGAGTAGATTGCAAAAATTTTCTCCCATTCTGTAGGTTGCCTGTTCAGGCTGATGGTAGTTTCTTTTGCTGTGCAGAAGCTCTTTAGTTTAATTAGATCCCATTTGTCAATTTTGGCTTTTGCTGCCGTTGCTTTTGGTGTTTTAGACATGAAGTCTTTGTCCATGCCTATGTCCTGAATGGTATTACCTAGGTTTTCTTCTAGGGTTTTCATGGTTTTAGGTCTAACATTTAAGTCTCTAATCCATCTTGAATTAATTTTCGTATAAGGAGTAAGGAAAGGATCCAGTTTCAGCTTTCTACTTATGGCTAGCCAATTTTCCCAGCACCATTTATTAAATAGGGAATCATTTCCCCATTTCTTGTTTTTGTCAGGTTTGTCAAAGATCAGATGGCTGTAGATGTGTGGTATTATTTCTGAGGGCTCCGTTCTGTTCCATTGGTCTATATCTCTGTTTTGGTACCAGTACCATGCTGTTTTGGTTACTGTAGCCTTGTAGTATAGTTTGAAGTCAGGTACGGTGATGCCTTCAGCTTTGTTCTTTTGGCTTAGCATTATCTTGGCAATGCGGAGTCTTTTTTGGTTCCGTATGAACTTTTAAGCAGTTTTTTCCAATTTTGTGAAGAAAGTCATTGGTAGCTTAATGGGGATGGCATTGAATCTATAAATTACCCTGGGCAGTATGTCCATTTTCACAATATTGATTCTTTTAACACCCCTAATGAGGCTCCAGTTTATTTCTTGACTAAGGTGAAATAACCAAAGTGGTTCTGAGTCAAAGTGATCATGATAATAGTGACAATGAAAATGATGTAAACAGTGCAAAAAAAAAAAAAGGGTCTATAGACCACAGGATGAAATGTGTGATAGGTTAATGGAAGGACTAGAGCAGTGTGTATATATAGTGGAACAAGAAATCATGTCAGTTCATAATATCAGAGAGACTTTGAAGACAAAAACCATTGTTGATGAGGCTCATAACTATGAAGGAAACATTTTTAAAAGCCATCTAGCAGAAGATTTCCTTATCCTTAGAGGACCCACATCCTGTTCTTCAACTGTTTCTGAAAAAATAAAATTCGGTGTACAGTAACCTTTTAATCAAAACATAGCATCATAAGTGGAGACTGAAATCCTGCCATTGTTAGTGGTTGCTTTGCTTGTTTGTTTGTTTGTTTGGGGGACAGAGTCTTGCTCTGTCACCCAGCCTGGAGTGCAGTGGCACCATCTTGACTCATTGCAACCTCTGTTTCTCAGGTTCAAGTGATTCTACTACCTCAGCCTACTGAGTAGCCAGTACTACAGGCGCTCACCACCTTACCCATCTCATTTTTGTATTTCTAGTAGAGATGGGGTTTCTCCATGTTGGCCAGGCTGGTCTTGAACTCCTGACCTCAAGTGATCCACCCGCCTCGGCCTCCCAAAGTGTTGAGATTACAGGTGTGAGCCACTGCACCTAGCCAGTGGTTGCTTTAACAATTGATACAGGTTTTCTGGTGATGCTGCTGTGCTGCTTAGTTACTGTGAACACATTTTTATTTGTACTGTGTAAATTGTATGTCATATTTTTTACTATTAAGTATTTATGTGTAAATAAGTGTAAGAAAATGATTGCTTATCAGTAGCAGATAAATTCAGAGTCAGAAATGATGGTGATACCAAACAAGCACAGATTGATTAAGTGGGTGACTGATAAAAGAATAATTTTGCTTTTTGATGGTTTAATGTACACAAATGTTTCCTGAAAAAAATTATTTAAAACATTGTATAAAATTACCTCCAGCCTATGTTTATAAAATGTGTATGAAATGTAAATGAAATTTATGTTTAGACATGTGTGTGCCATCCCTGACACGTATCATTGTGTATATGAAACATTTCAAAATCCAAAAAAATCTAATATCTGAAATACTTCTGGTCCCAAGCATTTCAGATAAAGAATTCTCTCTCTCTCTCTCCATATATATATATGTTTTCTGTCTTCACGTATATATACTTATATATATATACACACTCATACACATATATATATACACATACACATGTATTATATATATACACATTATATATTATATATTTATATGTATATTCCTATACATATAAAATTTGTGTATATAAATTCATCTGATCTGTAGTTACTTAATTTTGATGTGACTTTTCACAAATTCATTCATCCCCAGCAGGTTTTATTCTATTTTTTCTGCCTTTAAGATAGCTCTTATTTTTGTGATGCCTTTATTTTAACTTCTATTATTTTTCCACATCTGGCAACTTATATTTTTACCTCTTTATTATCTATTCTTTTATCTAATCCTTTCATGTTTTCTTTGACTAGTGTATCTTTTATTAGGGATTTTATTTTAAAAAGAATGTTCTTGTTAATTTTTTCTATTTTGTGATATTTTGTGCTGGTTTTCTACCTTTAGCTGGTTTTCTTCTCTTCATTTTTGTTTTGTACTACCTTATACAGACCCTTTGCTGATTCCTTAACTCCTTCTTTAAGTAGAGTTGTTTAATCAGGGTTATCAATGTATTTAACAATATTTTAGGGCAGGGCTAGCAGAAGTAACTAGCAACATTTATTTGAATGTATCTGCCACAAATTCCCTTAAGCTAATATGTTTTGTTTTACATCCTTGGAATAGGGCACTCATTGTAGATAGAGGAATTCTAGAGATGTGCTACTATCTTTGATTTGAATGCTGACTATACTTGTCAGCTAAGTTATCGTGGGTGTCATTTAATTTCTCTGTGCCCCAGTTTCTTTGTCCCTATAAAGGCAATAATAATGATATACCTACTTTATAGGGTTGTAGAGAGGCTTTAATAGATTAGCATATGTGCAGTGCTTAAAATAGATATTGGCACATAAACATCTACTAAATAAGAGATATTAATATTATATTTCTCTATTTTCAATGTTGCCCCTCTTGAGTCAGCAGAAAGCCTGTATACCTCTAGATGAAGCTTTCCATGTCTCAGTTTTTCAATTTTTAAAAAAATCTCTGTTAGCCGATTCTACTTAGAAAATGCATGTCTGCTTGACTCTTCTTTATTGCAAACTAAGTTATCTCCAACTGTTTATCTAAATTAGAAAGTAAGATTACAGAAAACAAACAAACAAATAATGGAAGTTAATTCTTTCTTTAGCTTTACCAACACTACCATTTTGAGTCCTAAGGATGTTCTGTGCTACTTATCTAGACATCATTGTCACAGACATTCTCATTACCTTGACATTTTCAGACCATGTAACTTAATTTTAGAAAAAAAAGTATCCTGAATATATCTTGAGGTATTTATCAGTTCCATATTTTACTTGAATTAGTCCACATACACCGTTGTACTTAGAAGATATTTCCCAAGTTTGTATACTGTGGATGTGGCTATTTTCTAGTGTCATTGTATTTTTAAATTTCTTTGTACTGTTTCCAGTGAATTTCAAAAACAAAGAGAGAGAAAACAATTTTTGCAACAACCTCTTGAAATAAAAATTCCATAAATTGTATTTTGTGTGAGGTCCCATAATTTAATTAATAGAACCCTGTGGGTTCACAGTTAATAGTCATTTAAAAAAATTTTCCAAGTAGTATATATTCAATTCTTTTATATATAGAAGCAGGGTCAAGTTCTCCTCCTGGGGTAGAGGGAAAACATGTATCTTTAAATTACATTTTCAACATTTATGTTTTTAAATAACATATTACATGACTATAGCGGATCAATTTGGAGGAGAAAGTAAAAATGTGAGTGTGTGTGCATGCATGTTTGTCCCAACTACTTTACTTGCACAGCTTCCAGAGAATGAGAACAAACACATCCGCAGCTCTGGCAAAACTGAGGGAAACTGGACACGGGGAAAGAGTAGAGCACAATGTCTGCAAGCTAATCAAGCTATTTTGGATTGCAGGTAGTGGAATTTTTTTAACTTGCTTCCTATTAAAGCAAAAGCTATACTTCAAGCTAATTTATTGTATTATAACTATTTTAGCCTAGTTCATTTTGATATTAACATCTCTCTTTACCATATGACTATTGATTTTTAGAATTCATGCCTTAATGATTCCATTACATCATTTTTAATTCTTAATTTATATTTTTAATTTTAGCATATTTCAAATATATTTCACACTAGATAGGATATAAGTAATAAGGGAGTATATTAATTAATAATAAAAAAGAAGATGTAAATATGAGGTACAGGTGGGAGATTGCTGAGGAGTTTTCTTTCTTGCCTTTTCCACATTGAATAATGCCCTATTTGACAATTAAAATTTGACCACATCCTGATATTACTGTGATTCTCCACTGCCTCAAAAAAGAAAATATTCTATCTTTCTCACAGAGACTTACTCTTCCTAATGTTTAAAGGCAGCAGACATAGTATCCATAATGTAAAAAATGTAATTTTTATATTTAATCGTATGTTTTTCTTTCATTAATGTATGGAGTTGTTGAGCCATGCATATTTATCTGAATGATAGGTTAGATGTATATATATATCATATCACTATCATTGAGTATAATTAATTTCATCAGTCAAATAAGCCAAATTGTGACTCATCAGTTGGTATAAATATTTTATCTCCTAAAACCATTTTGTTTTTATGAAAGCTATTAGGGTTCTGTTGCTATATCTGCTCAATTTTCCACTTAATCTAGTAGACATGAGAAGGTTTTCAATCTTCTCTGTGGAATTTGTCTTTTGCTCACAGTATGATGCCTGTTGCTATGACTTTTTTTGTCTCTGTTTGAATTAGTCCAGCTACTTTCTACTCTTCTTTTCTCCTGTATACTGTATTATTAAAAGATATTTTTCTGTCATTTAGTTTTGTTTATATTGATATTGTAAATGTCATATACCAGTAAGTATTTTAGTAAAAAGGTATTTTTACAGACAAATGCACACCCTTTTTTTCTGTTTTTGAGACGTTGCCCAGGATGGAATACAGTGGTGAAATCTCGGCTCCATACAGCCACCACCTCCCAGGTTCAAGCAATTTTCCTGCCTCAGCCTCCCAAGTAGCTGGGATTACAGGTGCCCGCCACCGTATCTGGCTAATGTTTTGTGTGTATTTTTAGTAGAGATGGGATTTTACCATGTTGGCCAGGATGGACTTGAACTCCTGACCTCAGGTGATCCACCCATCTCAGCCTCCCAAAGTGCTGGGATTACAGGCGTGAGTCACTGCGCCTGGCCTGAACACCCTTTTTATTGTTGAAATAGACCCCACATTAACTCATCTTTTATGAAATTGAGATGATGAAACAGAACAAGATAAAAAGGAGGAAGAGGAGGAAAGGAAGAAGCAGAGTAGAACAACAACGACGAAGAGAAGAACAGAGAAAAAAAGGTGATAGGAATTACAAGTTATTTTGCGGTTAATGTGCTTTAATATGAACCAAAACAAATAAAAAGTCGTGATGAGGTATTACTGTTCTCCTTCCCATTTTAAAAATGAAAATGAATTATTTTATACAAGTATATGTAAAAGTCTAAACATGGACAAGCAAATCTATTGTTAATATAGTTTACATACAGTTTAGGTAAAGGTCAATATGTATTTTAGAAATGGTATGAAAGTTTAACTAAATTAGTATTTATTTAAATACTACATGACCATAATTTTATGTTTAGTATTCTAAAAATATTTCTGATGTTAAAGAACTTGATTAAGTGTATGACTCTGATAGGTTATTTCTTTTGGTTTCAAAGTTATATAATTTTAATTAATTAATTAGTGATTAAATAATCAGTTAACTTTTCTAGACCAGTAAGGGATACCAAGTCTTCATTCCTAAGTGGCATCATTTTGTAAGAAAATACTGGGAGATAATTAGAGGAGAAACTAATGAAATAAAAAAAACTGAAGGATTAGGAAATACAGGTGTTTACTAGCATTGAATCAGGCTTTCTGTCCTGTTATTTTTAATAGAAATAAAGAACAATAGAACTCTCAATAGACTACATATTATTTGGAAGGACACTGAGTTAACTGTAAAAGGATGTGAAGTACCAAACTACTCAAGGTTATTCGCTGAAAGATAATTAGAAAAGTACAAAAGAGTTGACCTAAAAATTATTAAATCTTTCAAATGAATAGGAATACAACTCATCTTTCTCCCGTGTCATCAACTTTCTTTGTCCATGGAACTCATAGCACTTACATACCTCTTTTTGTAAAATCATATGTTGCTTTGTAATAGCTCATAAATTATTTAATATTTGATGTATATATGAAATGTTATCACACCTACTTTGTAAACTTCTCTCCAGGAGGGCTCCTTGTGGTATCTGAAACATGCTTAGTATAATGATGTACACCTCCTACTGTAACAACCTCTGTACCTGCATTCCACTCAGACATTTATTAATGAACACGCCAGACTGATCAGGCCTTCATATCTGCTGTTCCACTCTGATTGCTAATTAGTCAAGAGCCAGCTTTTAACACCACCCTCCCCATTTTTTATTTCCTATTCTCTTTATGCTCAACCTTAATTTTTTTTTTTTTGCAGGGCAATCATTTATTCATGTGACTGGCTTATCAAAATCTGCCATCTTTATCTGGTTTTTATATTGGCCCTCAAATTTTCAATATTGTAATATTAATTGCAATGATACATATGAACACATAGAAAGCTATTGCCTAATTTTTCTTCTACAACTGCAAAGATCCTCATTGCATGCCTTTTCTCTGGGACCTAAGTACATTTTAAATGTTTAGAAAGCATTTTAAAATATTTTCTCCTTTGTTGTTTCAGAGATGTAAATTGCCTTGTTCTACATTTTGATTTATAGGTACTGTATATGTTTAAATTTTTAGAATTTTATTTTCCTTTTTCTTGATATATTATTATTCCTAAACTTATAAAACACAGCATATACATATTAAACAGCTAACCAGATTTCTCATTAGCAAGAAGCTCGGGGAAATAAGAAGGGAAAAGAGTATAATAAATGTGGCAGGAATAAAAAAAAAAAAAAAAACCTCCTCAAAAGATGTTTTTGTTTTGGCCTATGTAGAGCCTACTTAAAAGCTGTTAGATTTTTCCCATCCAGAAGACTGTGGTGGAAATTTTATCTTTGAATTTATGAAAACTAATATATGTGCATGTTTACTTCCATCTATATATTATATGAAGTATACATAAGTGTACATAAAAAGTGTACAGAGTGATAGAGGAGTTGGAGTGAGATGGAGAAATAGAAGGCTCTGCCAGTAATCCCCTCTGCAAGGACACCAATTTAACAACTGTCTACACACAAAAGCACCTTTGTAAGAACCGAAAAACAGGTGAGCACTCACAGTACCTGGTTGTAACTTTGAATTACTGAAGAAGGCACTGAACAGATAGAAAAAAACAGTCTTGAATTCCCAACACCACCCCTCCTCTATGCCCTGGCAATGGCAGCACGGTGAGGAGGGCATTTCTATGTGCAAACAGGGGCAGATAGTGGAGCAACTTTGAGGCATTAAACTCATTGGTTGTCCTGTTATAGCAGAAAGGAAAACTGGACCAAATTCAGCTGATGCTCACCCACAGAGGGAGCATTTAAACCAGGCTTCACCAGAGAGGTATTGCCAATCCCAGCAGTAAAAACTTGACTTCCACAAGCCTTGCTGCTGTGTGCTATAGTGTTCTGGGGTGCTAAATAAACTTGAAAGGCAGTCTAGGTCACAAACACTGCAACACCTAGGAGAGTCCTAGTGCTAAACTGGATCCAGAGACAGTGGACTCAGGTGGCACATGATTTACTAAGACACCAACCGGGGTAGCTAAGGGAGTGCTGGCATCAATCTTCCCCTACCCCAGGCAGCACAGCTTGCAGCCCCAAAAGAGACTCCTTCCTTATGCTGAAGGAGAAGAGAGGAAAAAATAGGAAGGACATTGTCTTGCGTGTTGGACACTAGCTCAGCCACATCACGATAAGGCATCAGTCAGAGTCGTGAGGACCCTTTTCCAGGCTCTAGCTTCCAGATGGCATTTCTAGACATACCCTGAGCCAGAAGGGAACATACTGCCTCGGGGGAAAGGACTCGATTCTGGCAGCATTTATTACCTCCTAACTGAAGAGCCCTTGGGGCCTGAATAACCGATAGCAATGCCCAGGTACCACATCAAGGGCCTTCGGTGAGACTCAAGACTTGCTGGCTTCAGGTGAGACTCAGCACATTCCCAGCTGTGGTGGCTGTGGGCAAGACTCCTTCTGCTTCAGAAAAGCAGAGGGAAAAGTAAAGGGGGCTTTGTCTTGCGTGTTAGTTACCAGCTCAGCCACAGGGCAGTAGAGCAGCAAACGGGCCCTTTGGATCCATGATTCTAGGACTTGACTCTTGGATGTCATTTCTAGACTTGATCTGGGCCCAAGGAGAGACCACTGCCCTTAAGGGTGAGTCCCAAGCCAGGCAGCATTCACCAAAAGCTAACTGAAGAGCCTGGGGACTTGAAGGAACACCAGAAGTAGTCTGGCAGTCCTCCCTGTGGGACTAAGGTGGTGGTGGTGGCCACGGGGTGAGGCTCCTCTGCCTTTGGAAAGCAGTGGGGAGAGTGGGAAGGACTGCATCTTGTGGTTTAAGTGCCAGTTCATCCACAGTACAGTAGACCACAGGTAGACTTCTAATTTACTCTAGTCCCTGGCTCCTGGACAGTACCTCTGGACTGGTCTAGGACGTAGGGGAGTTTGTTGCTCTGAGGTGAAGGACACAGGCTTGGCTGGTATTGCCACCTTCTGATTATAGAGGCCCAGGGCCTAAAGCAAACATAGGCAGGAGCCAAGGATTACAGCAGGCCTTGGGTGAGACCTAGAGCTGTGCTGGCTTTAGGTCTGACCCAACACAGTCATAGTAGTGGTGGCCACAAAGGTGCTTGTTTCACTTCAATCCCAGCTTCAGGTGGCTCAGAACAAAGAGACTCCATTTGTTTGGGAGAAAGTAAAAGAAGAGAACAAGAGTCTCTGCCTGGTAATCCAGAGAATTCTCCTGGATCTTGTCCAAGACCATCAATGTTGTATCTCTACGAGTCTGCAAAAAGCACAGCATTAATGGGCTTGAGGTGCCCCCTAAAGTAGATATAGCTTGGATCACAACACCAAGAGCTTTCAAATATCTGTAAAGCCTTCCAAGAAGGACAGGTACAAAGAATCCCAGAATGTTAAGAAATGCCCAGATACAGACACAAATCTGCAAGTATCAAGGCAATCCAGGGAAATACGACCTCACCAAATGAACTAAATAAGGCACCAGGAGCAAGTCCTCAAAAAGCAGAGATATGTGACTTTTCAGAAAGAATTGAAAATAGCTTTTGAGGAAACCCAACGAAATTCAATATAACACAGAGAAGAGATTCAGAATTCTATCAGATACATTTAACAAAGATATTGAAATAATTGAAAAGAATTAAGAAGAAATTCTGGAGCTGAAAAATGCAATTGGTACACTGAAGAATGCACTGGAGTCCTAAATAATGGAATGGATCCACCAGAAGAAAGCATTAGTGAGCCTAAAGACAGGGTTTTTGAAAATACACACTCAAAGGAGACAAAAGAAAAAAAAATAAAAAACAATGAAGCATGCCTACAGGATCTAGAAAATAGCCCGAACGGGTAAGTCTAAGAATTATTAGCCTTAAAGAGGAGGTAGAGAGGAGTAGAAGGTTTATTCAAAGGGATAATAACAGAGAATGTCCCAAACCTAGAGAAAGATATCGATATTCAAGTACAAGAAATTTAGAGAACACCAAGCAGATTTAACCCAAAGAAGATTGTATTTAATAGTCATACTCCTAAGGATCAAAGATAAAGAAATGATCCCAAAAACAGCAAGAGAAAAGAAATAAATACAAGGAGCTTTAATACATCTGACAGCAGACTTTTCAGTGGAAACCTTACAGGCCAGGAGAGAGTGGCATGACACATTCAAAGTGCTGAAGAAAAAATATTCAGCAAAAATATTCTTCAACCATTAAGGGAAAATGAAGACTTTACCAGACAAACAAAAGCTGAAGGATTTCATCAACACCACACTGGTCTTGCAAGAAATGCTTAATACTTCAATCAGAAAGAAAAGGACATTAGTGAGCAAAAAGTAATCACCAATAGGTACAAAACTCACTGGTAACAGTAAATACAAAGAAAAACACAAAATATTATAATACCATAACTGTGGTATGTAAACTACTCTTATCCTAAATAGAAAGACCAAAGGATGAACCAATCAAAAATAATAGCTACAAAATTTTTTAAGACTTAGAAAGTAAATAAGATATAAAGTGAAACAATAAGTTAAAAAGCAAGGATACCAAGATAAGATATAGAGTTTTTAACGATTTTATTTTCATTTATTTGTTTACGCAACAGTGTTAAGTTGTTATCAGCTTAAAATAATGAGTTGTAAGATAGTATTTGCAAGCCTCATAGTCACCTCAAACCAAAAAACATACAACAAATAAACAAAAAATAAAAAGCAAGAAACTAAATCATATCACCAGAGAAAATTACCTTCACTAAAAGGAACACAGGAAGGAAAGATAAAAGGAAAAGAAGACCACAAAACAACCAGAAAACAAGCAAAGAAATGCAGGAGGAGTGCATCCCTACTTATCAATAATAATATGGAATGTAAATAGATTAATCAAAAGATACAGAGTAGCTAAATGGATAAAAAGTCAAGACCCATTCATCTGTTGCCAAAAGAACACCTTTGAAGACACAAATAGACTGAAAATAAAGGGATGGAAAAAGATATTTCATGCCAATGGAAGCCAAAAAATAGCAGATGTAGCTATAGCTACACCAGATAAAATAGATTTCAAGACAGAAATTATAAGAAGAGACAAAGCAGGTCACTATATAATGAAAAAGAAATTCACTTAGCAAGAGGATATCACAATTGTAAATATATATGCACCCAACACTGGAGAACCCATATACATAAAACAAATATTATTAGAACTAAAGAGAGAGATACGTCCCAATACAATAATAGCTGGAGACTTCAGCATCACATTTCAGCACTGGACAGATATTCCAGAGAGAATCTACAAAGAAACATCAGACTTAATCAGCACTAAAGACCAAATGGATCTAATAGACATTTCATCTAATAGCTGCAGGAAACACATGCTTTTCTTCAGCACATGGATCATTCTTACGGACGGATCATATGTTAGGTCACAAAACACATATGAAAACATGAAAGAAATTGAAATAATATTAAGCACCTTATCTGACTATATTGGAATGAAATTAGAAATTGATAACAGGAGGAATTTAAGGACTATAAAAGTACATGGAAATTAATCAATGTGCCCCTGAAGGACCAGTGGGTCAATGAAGAAATTAAGAAAAAAATTAAAAAGTTTCTTGAAACAATGAAAACAAAACATGTCAAAATCTAGGAGACACAGCAAAAGTAGTACTAAGAGACAAGTTTATAGCTGTAAGTGCCTACAAAAAAAAGCAAAAATGAAAACTTCAAATAAAAAATCTAATAGTGCATCTCAAAGAACTAGAAAGGTCAGAGCAAACCAAACCCAAAATTGGTAGAAGAAAAGAAATAAGAAAAATTATAGCAGAAAGAGATAAAATTGAAATGAAGAAAACAATATAAAAGATTAATGACACAAAACTTTTTTTTTTTTAAGTTAAACAAAGTTGACAAACTTTTGGCCAAACTAAGAAGAAAATAAATATTTGAATAAATTAGAAAATCTAGAAGAAATGGATAAATTTCTAGACTCATACAACCTACCAAGAATGAACCATGAGGAAATTCAAAACCTGAACAGACTAATAACAGGTAATAAGAGTGAAGCCATAATAAAAAAATCTCCCAGTAAAGAAAAACCTGGGACCCAAGGGCTTCACCGGTAAATTCTACCAAACGTTTCAAGAGGAATTGACACCAATCTTACCCAAACTATTCTGAAAAATAAGGGAGGAGGGAATACTTCCAAATTCATGCTATGAGGCCAGTATTACCCTAATAACAAAGGCAGACACAGATGCATCCAAAAAAGAAAACTGCTAGCCAATATCTCTGATGAATACTGATGCAAAACTCCTCAAAAAAACACAAAGTTCAACAATATATTAAAAAGAAGATTTATCATAGTCAAGTGGAATTTATCCCTGGGATACAAGGATGGTTAAACATACACAAATTAATCAATGTGATACATCATATCAACAGAATAATGAACAAAAACCACATGATCATTTCAATTTATGCTGAAATACATTTGATAAAATTCAACATTCCTTTTTTGATAAAAACCCTGAAAAAACTGGGTATAGAAGGAACATACCTTATCATAATAAAAGCCATATGTGACAGATCTACAGTTAGCATCATACTGAATGCTGAAAAAAATGTAAGGCTTTTCTCTAAAATCTGGAACACAACAAGGCTGCCCACTGTCACCACTGTCATTCAACATAGTATTGCAAGTCTTAGCTAGAGCAATCAGACAAGAGAAAGATATAAAGGGCTTCCAAATTGGAAAGGAAGAAGTCAAATTATCCTTTTTTACAGATGATATAATCTTATAATTGGAAAAACCTCCACACAAAAAAATGATTACCTGATAAACAAATTCAGTAAAGTTGCAGGATACAAAATCGACACACAAAAGTCAGTAGCATTTCTATTTCCTAACAGTGAACAAGCCGAAAAAGAAATTTAAAAATTAATCCTATTTACAATAGCCACAAATAAAATACCTAGGAATTAATGAAAGAAGTGAAAGATCTCTACAATTAAAACTATAAAAGACTAATGAAAGAAATTGGAGAGAATACCAAAATTTTTTTTTTAAAACTCATGTTTGGAAGAATCAAAATTGTTAAAATGTTCATACTACTCAAAGCAATCTACAGATTCAATGCAATCCCTATCAAAATACCAATGACATTTTTTACAGAAATAGAAAAAACAATTTTAAAATTTATATGGGACCACAAAAGACCAGAATAGCTAAAGCTATTCCAAGCAAAAAGAACAAAATTAGAAGAATCACATTACCTGACTTCAAATTATACTGCAGAGCTCTAATAATCAAAACATCATGGTACTGGCATAAAAACAGACACACAGACCAATGAAGCAGAATAGAGAACTCAGAAACAAATCCATAAACCTAAAATGAACTCATTTTCAACAAAGTTGCCAAGAACATACACTGAGGAAAATACAGTCTCTTCAATAAATGATATGTGGAAAACTAGATATCCATATTCAGAGCAATGAAACTAGACTTCTGTCTCTCACCTTATACAAAAATCAAACCAAAATGGACTAAAGACTCTTTCTAAGTCTTCAAACTATGAAACTACTGCAAGGAAATATTGGAGAAGATAATTGGTCTGGACAAAAATTTCTTGAGTAATACTTCACAAGAACAAACAACCAAAGCAAAAATGGACAAATGGGATCATATCAAGTTTAAAAGCTTCTGCACAGCAAAGGAAATAATCAACAAGGTAAAGAGACAACTCACAGAATGGAAGAAAATATTTGCAAACTATGCATCTGGTGAGGGATTGATAACCAGAATATACACGGAGCACATTTTTTTCTATAGGAAAAAAAATCTAATAAGCTGATTAAAAATGGGCAAAAAATTTGAGTAGACATTTCACAAAGGAAGACATACAAATGACAAACAGGTATATGAAAAGTTGCTCAACGTCACTGATCATAAGAGAAATGCAAATCATCTCAACCCCGTTAAAATGGCTTATATTAAAAAGACAGGCAAAACAAATACTGTTGAGGATGTGGAGAAAAGGGAACACTCATACTGCTGGTTGGAGTGTAAATTAGCACGACCATTATGGAGAACTCTTTGAAACTTCCTCAAAAAAAAATCCAAAATAGAGTTACCATATAATTTAGCAATCTCACTGCTGGGTATATACTCAGAAGAATGGAAATCAGTGTATCAAAGTGATATCTGCACTCCCACATTTGTTGCAGTATTGTTTGCAATAGCCAAGATTTTGGAAACAACCTACATGTTCATCAACAGTTGAATGAACAAAGAAAATGTGGTATACACAATGGAGCACTGTTCAGCAATAGAAAGAAATGAGAACTTGTCAATTGTAACAACATGGATTGAACTGGATGATATTACATTAAATAAAATAAGCCAAGCACAGGAAGACAAACTTTGCATGGTCTCACTTATTTGTGAGATCTAAGAATCAAAACAATTGACCTCATGCTTGTAGAGAGTAGAACGATGGTTACCAGAGGCTGGAAAGGGTAATTGGGTTTAGAGGGGAAAAAAGGGTGGTTAAAAAAAAAAAATGAGAGAATAAATAAGACCTACTATTTAATAGCACAACAGGGTGACTATAGTGAATAACTTAACTGTACATGTTAAAATAACTAAAATATTGTAAGTAGATTGTGACACAAAGAATAAATGCTTGAGGGGATGGATAACCCATTGTCCATGATGTGATTATTATGCATTGCATGCCTGCTTCAAAGTGTCTCCTGTATCCCATAAATATTTATATCTACTGTGCCTCCACAAAAATTAAAAATTAAAAAAATATGCATAGGGTGAAGGAGAACAAGAAGGAATCACATAAAGCTAGCACAACTTTTAGACCATTGAAAGTTAGGTGATCAAGCAATGTGAAATACAGTTTAGAATTAAATTAGTATTTTTTTTAAAAAAGTATAGATTTACACTAATATTGTAAACCAAAAGTCAAAAACTACTGACCTGTAGCAAAAATCCATTCTACTAATCTGTTTCAGTTGTCCTATACAATGTTAGTCATCATAATTTCTTAAATATTTTAAATTATTTGGTTAACATTTAAATGAATACAAGTTCCCATAAAATCTTGATCTCTGAACTCTCAAAAAATCAAATTTCCGGTAACACTAGGCCTAAATTCCCAAAGGGCAATGATAAACCGGAGCTATGTTGCAGTTTTCTTCATGCTTTTAGGGCGTTTCAGTCTTCCTATTGCTTCTGCTGCACTGAATACAAGGGTCAGTGGCCAGTCCTGAGCGTAACTGTCATGTTTTCATAGATAACAATTTTTTCAAAAGGAAACATTTCTGGTATCCATATTCTGTCAAAAATAGAAAAATGAAAGATCAGTTTGGAGGACCTTATACTTCAAAATAAAGGGAGGTGGGTGAAGAAAGAGAAGAGCATATGGTGGAAGCATAAATTGTTTCTTCATGTTTAATATTAAGCAATAAAAGAAGGTTTTATAAAAGGAGCTATCTGCTTTCCACATGTATTCATACCCAGCCTCTGTAACCATTTGAAATTGCAAACTTTGTTTAAAACCCTTATCTGTTCTCTTTTTCCTATCACGTCAGAAAGTAAACAGAGAATATCCTAGCACTGACAAATTCAAACTTTACTTGTTTGCTATTTTTTTCACCCAATCTTACTTCTATTTCAACACTTACGTTAAAAACATAACCAAGCAATTAACTCTATAGCAGTGGTTCTCAACCCTAGCTGCACACTAGACTCACCTGGGACACTTTAAAAATACCACTGCCATGCCTCCACCCCCAGAGGTTCTTATTTATTATGTATATAATGTGACTTTTCCATCAGCACTTCAATTTTTTTTTTAGCTCCCCATATGATTTTAATGGGAAGCCAAGGTTAGAATCATTGCTCCAAGAATTTTGCTGTCCATTAAATACTGGAATACATGTCATCCAACCTCTGCTCTCTGTCACTTTGCAAATTTCATGAGTTACTTAACCTCCTTAGGTCAAATATTTTTCTTTATAAAATGCTATAGGCAGTGACACAGGGTGAGTTCTTCTGGAAGCTGAAACTAAGGCAAGGATTCCAGTGAAAAACGTATTACACACTTTCAGGAGCAATCAAATTCCCCAGCAGCCTGATACTGCTAGAAGCTGTAGAGCGTGAATGACACCTCAAAGTTGGTCACAAACATGAAGGCAAAGAAGTGGAGCTTTTGTACTCCTGCACCAGTTATTGACTATGTAAGGGAGGGGGTGGGGAGGCAGGGGAAATGACCTAAGAACTTCCAGTGCTTCCAGCCACCCTCTGATCACTGGTAGGCACAGTCAACAGGAAAGCACCCAGAAGATGGGGGATGGGTGCACGGAGCTGGAATACAGGATCCTAGGGGCATTTCTATGGGACTCTATGCAACCGTGCCCACTACAGTCCACCCAAACATTCTTAGAGAAGGGAAAGTGCAGGATGGTGGTGAAGGACAGGGTGGTGTTGAACTAGAAGATCTCGAAAACCTTTTCTAGGTGAAAAAATCTATAAAATGACGAGTTGATGGATGCAGCACGCCAACATGGCACAGGTATACATATGTAACAAACCTGCACGTTATCCACATGTACCCTAGAACTTAAAGTATAACAATAAAAAAAAAAATACTGTCTGAAACATGTTGTTTGAATCTTTATTTTCTAACTGATAAATACTTAAAGATTTTGTTCTCTCTTTGCCTCAATCATCTTTTGGTTCCTATTTTGGTAACTGCATGACAGTTTGACAGATACTAATTAACAACAAAAACTTGATTATTTCAAGGAAGTTTAAGGACATACCTTAAAGCTTCAATAAAGGAAGGAAAACATTCTTTGCCATGGTAGTTGCTCAGTCTTACCAGTCAGGATGTTATACATTTGTAAGCCAATTTGGAGTCATGTAACTTGACCAAAGATTTACATAAATGACTAGATATGTAGAAGATATATTCTATTTTTATATTTGCCACATATTTATTTAACTGATTATGTAAGAATAATACATAATTCTTACAAAATCAGCATGGTGGCTCATGCCTGTAATCCCAACACTTTGGGAAACCGAGGTGGGTGGACCACTTCAGGTTGGGTTTTCGAGACCAGCCTGGCAAACATGGTGAAACCCTGTCTCTACTAAAAATACAAAAATTAGCTGGGCATGTTGGTGCATACCTGTAATCCCGGCTATTTGGGAAGCTGAGGCAGGAGAGTTGCTTGAACCAGGGAGGTGGACATTGCAGTGAGCCTAGATAGCTGCCATTGCACTCCAGCCTGGGTGAGAGAGTGAGCAAGAAGCATCTATGTACAATTTAGTCTCTGTTATCTGTTTTAATAAGAAATCCTATAATGGGATATGTAAGACTTATGCTCAGATGATTGAGGCTTATTGTAAATACATTTTCCTAGTTGCAGAGAATTAAGGGAGCAGACAGCAAGAACAGCTTTTCAGGCACTTAATTTTTTTTGCTATGAAAAACTATAGTAAATGAAGCACAACATTTTCACTCAAAATGAAAAATGGTAACTAATTTACTCTAATAAGTACAGCAGTAATCTTAAGAATATTATTTTCAATCATATTAAATTTGGCTTGCCTAGAGAATAATGTCTTGGAAAAGTACCAGTGTTGTAGAAATTTGTAGTACAATCTTGACACTCAGCCACAGAATATAATGTAGAAACTCTGATACAGTTTCCTCATCACAGTCTCTACAAAAACCCTTTTAAAAAATAAGTTGAAGTTGGTTTTTACTATTGTAAGCAAATTGCCAAAATGCTTATTTTAAGTAAATAGGACGGGACTGGAACATAGTCAAAATTTAAATTTCTTGACACTCTTTTCTTTAGGTTAGTAATTAAATGAATAAATTATTAACATATTTATATGTATATATACATACAATTGTAGACAAAGATAGATATGTTTGTGTAGGAGGAAAACTAGCAATTTTAAAGATCTATTTGCCTATTTTATATTATATAGTTCATATAAATTATATCATTTAATACAACAGCCCTATGAGATATATTAAGCATAATTTTACAGGATAGGAAAAAAGAATCAAAAATATAAAATTAATTGCCCAAGGGGTACATAGCTATTTAACTTTGCAGTTGAGATTGAAATCTCAGTCTGACTGGCTTCAGTTCTTTTTCACTACAATGTGCAAGGAAAAGAAGTATGTGGTTAAAAATAAATGAATGCCACAAAACTCTTACTGTCTTTTCTGAGATCAAAATCTACCTCTACAAATTCTGGTTTAGATTTATGTGAATAAGTCAATCCTGATGCTGGTCCATCTTATCTTCTGAAAAACTTTACTTTTTATATTGTAATGTGCAGAGTCATTTTTTAGATTTTCTTTGAAGATCCTTCAGGAAATGTATGAGAAAAAAAGAAAGAAGAGTTGCCACCTGACCTTGTCCTTCAACTCTGTTCTGAGCCAGAATGGAGAGGATTTGTGAGGGCTTCCTGACGTCTAAATTCTTCATGCTTGGATAATGAATTCCAAAAACAACCCACTCTCTTTGTTACTTGTATTTTGTTTCCAAAAGGGGCATAGAAAGGTATAAGAAAACATTGTTTCCTTGATATTTTTCTAGAATTTGGCAGCACCGACAAAAGCATTTGTTTCTTAACAAAAACAGACATTTACATTCTCTGGTGTTCTGTGTTTTGAAATGACAACTGTAGGTAAGAAAGGAATTGTTAATCAGGATTCCAAGTACAAAAACTGTCAGCAAAAGGAGTGATTTTTGATTTGGAAGACAGGATTTGACTTTATTTTTTAATATGCATGTAAGTGTTCTTTCTTCCAAAGATGACATCTTATTTATGTATTTTTATAAATAAATTTAGTTTCTTCCATGCTGTTCTAGAAGCATATTTTCTTTATTTGATTCCACTGAGGTAAAAAGGGTTTTAGTGTGGAACACAGTGATGTCTATAATGAGAAACTCCAGGATCCAGGAATTCTCCCTATGTTGGGGATAAAAGACAGAACAAAGCAGTCAGGAAGTCTGCCCTTAGGGGAGCTTACAGTCTAAATGGGAAACAGGTGATAAGCAAAATAAGTAACTAAATTGTATAGTATGTTGGATAATGGTAAGTATATTGAAAGAAAGAAAAAAGGGAAGGGAATAAGAAGAGCTGGAGGCTGAAATTTTATAACAGGTAAAGTTTATAAGAGGTAAATTTCTTTTTCAGCAACGTGCAACAAAGGAAACTTGCTTCTTCTAAACTTAACCTCTTCTAAAATGTCACAACCAGATTAAATATTTAAATTTTAAAACCAGATTAAAGATTTAAAAAGCGAAAAGAAAGAAAATTTATTGTAAGGCCACTAGAGTATTTCAAAAAACCAGGAGAAACTGGGCTATGGCAAATGCCAACATAGAAGGGAAAACAAACATACTAAATGGTCACATGGTGACATGATTTGGCTGTGTCCCCACCCAAACCTCATCTTGAATTATAACTCCCACAATTGTCACATGTTATGGAAGGAACCCAGTGGGAGATAATTGAATCATGGGCGTGGTTCTTTCCCATGCTTTTCTTATGATAGTGAATAAGTCTCACGAGATCTGATGGTCTTAAAAATGGGGGTTTCCCTGCACAAGCTCTCATCTCTTGTCTGCCACCATGTGATACGTGCCTTTCACCTTCTACCATGATCATGAGGTCTCCCCAGCCACTTGGAACTGTGACTCCATTAAACCTCTTTCTTTTGTAAATTGCCCAGTCTCAGATACGTCTTTATCAGCAGCATGAAAACAGACTAATACACGAGGAATATTCATTATAGAAGGCAAATAATCATTTAGACAAATTGTCATCTAGAGCAACTTCTTTTCTATCTTTTTTTTTTCCAATTAAAATGTATTGAGCTGTCTCACCTGTGGCTATGTTTGGCTTCCTTCTCCATCTCTACTTCTTTGAGGTGTTGTCTACTAGCTCCTGGAATAATGGGACAAGGTATTTAGAATCAGAACACCTGGATATGTGTCCCATTTTTCTCTCACTAGTTGTGTCTTGGGCATGTTGCACCACTGTCTTAGTCCTTTTTGTTCAATAACCACCATATAGCCTTTAAATAATAACATGTTGTAATTTTAGAAAACCTGTGAGAGCTAAGTGATTGTCTTAACATGTAGAATTAACCCTTAAGAAGATCAGTCAAGAAGGTAATTTAGAGAGAATGAAAAAAGCACTAAAAATGTATCTAAAGGAAAACCTACATTTAGAAATTAGAAGAAACAGAGGTTCAGGAAGGTGGAGAAAAACCAGAGAATTTTTTAAAATCTAAATTAAAACTAAATTTAAAAGAAATTAATAAAAAATATAGTTACAAGAAAGGCATATAAATCAGCAGATATCAAGGTCAATCACTTAGAAAATAATCATTAAAAGTGGTGACAAGGTTATCTAAGGATCACTGAGGAAAAACAGGTTTGCAGAAAAGGAGGGATGAAGATTATAAATAGAAATCTGTAGAGATTTTTCTTTCAATGTCCAAATCTATATCTTTCTATATAAATGGGAAAAATAAATCTGATCATACCAAGATGCAAACAAGGGGATCTTACTGGTAGTGTTGTGAATTATAATTCATTTCAGGAGAAAAAAATTGAATTTTGGTTACCAGGTTTTAATTTAGGTAAATATTATTGAAATAAAAACTTCAGAACCCTGTCTTTTCTTCACCACTTCCTGATCCTTTTTGTTGTCTCTCTGTCTTCTTGAGTTGGATGGAAACATGGTATTTTTCAAGCTACAAAAGAACTTAACAGCTATCCAGTTGAGATTCTTATCATTTTTTATGAAACTCTTTAAGAAATAGATATGTTATGGACACTGTTAGGAGGAAAATGCATCCATACACGCAAAAAAAAGATTTGGATATAATTTCAGTGTTCTCTCAATCTTTAACCTTATCCAACTCTGTAGTTTCCTAAATAAATAAAGTCACTAAAAGTGTGTTTTTACTCAGATAACCAACCGATATGTACAACAGTGGAAATTCAATTATGTATATAAAAACACTATTCAATACTCTCTACAACGCCACCTTGATTCTCTGTAAGCATGTCTCATGCAAAAGTGATTATCTAGTAAATTTTAGCTGTATCCACATTAGAGTACACACAAGGGTTTTGGATAGGCACACAAGGGTTTTGGATAGGCACACAAGGGGTTTAGTGGAGAACAGCTTCTGGAGCCAAGCACACCTGGGCTCCAAGCTCTCACACATACTAGCTGTGGGACCCTGCACCGCAGATTGTCTGATACAAGTGTCCATTTCCTCGTCTGTTCATGAGTGATATCTCTAAAATCTAGCCCTGGGCCTTTGCAGAATTAGGCATGGTAATGCGTCTAAACTGCTTATTAAGGTGCTTGGAACATAGAAGTAAATATTAGCTCAAAGTAGTAACAAAAGTATCCACTATCATTAGGTTATACATCATTTAATCTGAAGGGTCCCCTACATTCAAGGTTGATTAGGTTATCTGTGAACTTTTAACAGCCCAAGCTGACATTCTGGATCTGCCACTAACAAGACACTTTGACAGGTGTTCTGCCTTCCAATTCTAATATTTACAGAGTTCTAAGTATGGTGTTTAAAGATTCTATCTTGGTTTGAGTGTCCAAGGAGAGCATATATGAATAAGCCTGTTTATTTCTTTCTAAGGCTTAAAATTGCAATTTAGGAATCAGTCACGAAGCGGACATTTTTATGGTTTTATGCTGTAAGTTTATGACCTATGTATCTCAGTTTCCTCATGTATTTAGAGAAGAACCATGCACGCTAGCAACCTATGTTATTATTAAAAATGTAGGAAAGATTAAAGTTAATCATTTTAAACAAACACAATATATGGGAAATTTTTATAATTCAAACACTGGGAGTTGTGGCTACTCTGTTTAAAAGTAGATGAATCTCTACTCAAAATTCGGTTCATGTCAAGACTGATGACATCACATACACCAGGAGAGTATGAAAAGGTTTCTTTCTTACAGAACTGATGCTTTTCTGGTGAAAGCAAGGCAGGCCTCCCAAGCAGGTCTGGAATGACTTGAGAGAGCTAGGAAAGAAAAATGGCATGTATTCTGATTCCCAAAAACAGGTAAGGCCCGTGGTAAAGTTCCCATTCAAGGGCAGGAGTGTACATGGTGAAATCATCAATGCCAGAGAAGTGAGCACCCAGGCATTTTAATCAATTTGCCCAGAGTTGAGGAAAAAGAGAGGAGACATGGTGGGTCTGTGAGTTGTCAGCCGTTAAATATCAAAAATGGGATTAGATCCTTATTACACTATGTTGAGTGACACATCATTGCACACATCTTAACTACTATCACCACTCTCAATAGGTTATTCTAACTCTATTTAGAGCAGGAGAGCTATGAAAGGTTTCTTTCTTACAGGAACTGTTGCTTTTCTGGTATGAGAATGCTAGGCAGGCCTCCCAAGCAAGGTCTGGAATGACTGAGAATACATGAAACTCATCCACTGGGTGCCTAAAGCCTCTGTTGGAACAGCCTTGACTATTTAGGGCCACATAAGCCTTCCACCGAAACCTAAGTTTTCCACTGTCCATTTCCTCGTCTGTTCATGAGTGATATCTCTAAAATCTAGCCCTGGGCCTTTGCACTGTCTTGCCCATTTTTATCAGGCTCTGTTCTTGCAAATTCTTTAACTACATTTCAGCAAGAGGGAAAAACTGACCATCTGTAGCATTCTCTCATCTAGTCAGGAATGAAAAGAAATAGTGAAAAATTGTGATTATGCTGGCAAATCTCTTCATGACTTTCTTTTTCTAATCAGGAAAACAATTTGATCATGTTCCAAGGATTTAAAAATGAAATACATTTAACTTCTTTACCAAATTATATAGATTTTTTCAAGTTTATTTCTACTTTCAAAGGTACCAGATACATTTTCTTCTTGAACATTTTAAAATAGCATGCATAGCTGCATACTTAATAGATAGCAACTCTGAATCACAGTGATAGACAATCACTCCTACTCTAAATGCCAAATGATTATATGGTATAAACCATTAAGTGCTTTGGGTGCTCAGAAGAAGACATATGTGTTTGAGATAGAGGGCACAGGCAAGATTCTTCTCAAGAAAAGAAGGAATTCAATAGATAGATTTAGAGAAATTACATGGAATGAGGAGGGGGAAATTTCAAACAGCAGGAAAAGCATAACATCACACACAGGTAAGTGCTAATACAAGGCCTGCTATTTGAACACAATGTAAGTATGTGTGCTAGTGCTTTAAATGTACAGACACATGGTTCCCATATAAAATAACAGAATAGGAAGTGACTTTTCCTTCCATATTCAAGGAACATGTATATTCTTTATGTTATAAAGAAATTCCTTTTAGGAAAAGTCATTAGAAACCAACTGAAATTGCCATGCCTGCTCTGAAACAAGATTTACAGAACACAAAACTACGTGTGAAATATGAAATGTTATAGAGATTTCACAAGAGTTTTGAGACTAAAGGACTATTCAAAATATGGCGTTGGTGGAAATGAAGGTTACCTGAGAATTAAGCAGTCTCCCTTGAGAACAGTAAAATCAGCTAGGAACCATACCTATTTGAGCTCAACATCATGTTGCTGGTATTTAAGCTTTGCCTAAATCATAGTAGGTAATCAAAAAAGGTTTTTTTGGATTAATTAACACATTTATTTTCTGAGGAATCAATGGAAAAGGATCTGTACTGTATAATGTTGAGCTAAGAAAACCTTTACTAATTTAAATCAAATCCTTTTGTAAACGGAACATGTGTGCAACCTGCCAGTCACCTTAATTAGAAACCAAACTACTGCTAACAGAAGGCTATCCTATGCTTCAAAATAGTAAATGAATGTTATGATAAAAACATTATTCTAAGAAACTACAGTGTGTGAACATGAGAACTATTGGGATTGGTTTCAAGTGTAGCACAGAAGGTGCTCTGTTTTTATTAAATTTGTGTATGAGCATTTAGACAGGGTTGGGTTGCTATCAAGCAAATTGAGGACAGAAAGGTGTAGAACATATTATTACTAAAGGAAGCTGTCTAGTTTCCCTTGCCCTAGAATTATTCTTCAACACAGTGTATTATTCCCTGTGTAATGATTAAATCATGTATGTTCAGTTTAAAATTTGAAATAAGCACCTCAAAAATATGATGTAAATGGAAACTCATAATTCCTTCACTCTGAAATACCACTATCTATAGCATGAGTGGATTTATATCCATCTAGCTATACAAACACAATTATATATTAAAAGTTTTTTTTTATATAGTGGTTATTTAAGAGTTAAGGGGTTATATATATTTATGTATAAATAAATTACCCAAGCCAGGAATGACAGTGAATTCACCAAATCCCAATATGCATTCCTCCCACATATCTCCGCCCCACAAAACTTGACAGCTTTGCCTGGTACACTCTGTGATTTCCAAATATTATTATCTCAGTCCTAGGATAGTCATCAATCACAATCTTCTTCATCTATGGGGATAACAAATTTAAGAAATATACACAGGAGCTGTACAGGAACTAAAATATAGTACTATCTTTATTTTCCAAAGTATAGGTTTCTTGGTAAAATTGATTTTGAAGACACAGCTTGATCCAGAAACCATAGGCCTCTTATTCATTTATTCAAAAAATGCTTGTAGAACTATACCAACAAATATTCTGAGCAGTGGGGATAGAGAAGTTAAATTCTTATGGAGCTTACACTCTAGTTGGGAAAAGACAGAATGAAGAAACAATAAACTATGTGGGATATCAAGGAAAGGTGTAAAGAGTGCTAGGAAGGAGACTGTCATTTTGAGCAGGGTAGTTTGCAAAGCCCTCACGAAGAGGGAGACATTTGAGCAGAGACCTGAAGGGTGCAATTATATCTTGAGAAATAGCATTCCAGGCAGAGGAAAGTATGAATGCCAAGGCCCCAAGATGACAGCATATCAGGCTTTCTACTTCTGTCTTCCTGAATTGAATTGCTTCACCTACTGCTGAAGAACCACAGCCTACAACAATGGAGCACAAAGGTGCATCACAACTGCCCCTCTAATCCAGCCCCTCCATCTTATTTCATGCTGGAGCACACCTCACAGAAACATGAGCAGAGAGAGAATATATTTTATCAGTTTATCAGTTCATTTTCATGCTGCTGATAAAGACATACTCAAGACTGAAAAATATACAAAAGGAAGAGGTTTAAGGTACTTACAGCTCCACATGGCTTGGAAGGCCTTAAAATCATGGTGGAAGACAAAGAGAAGCAAGTCATGTCTTCCATGGATGGCAGCAGGCCCCAAAAAAATGCTGTGCAGGGAAACTCCCTTTTTTAAAACCATCAGATCTCGTGAGACTAATTGACTATCATGAGAACAGCACAGGAAAGATGCATCCCCATAATTCAATCACCTCACACAGGGTTCCTCCCCATGACATGTGGAAATTGTGGGATTTACAATTCAAGATGAGATTTGGGTGGGGACACAGCCAAGCCATAACATTCCACTGCTGGCCTCTCCCAAATCTCGTGTTCTCACATTTCAAAACCAATCATGCCTTCCTAACAGTCTCCCAAAATCTTATTTCAGCATTAATTCAAAAGTCCACAGTTCAAAGTCTCATCTGAGACAAGGCAAGTCCCTTCCACCTATGAGCCTATAAAATCAAAATCAAGTTAGTTACTTCCTAAATACAAGGGGGATACAAGCATTGGCAAATACAGCCATTCCAAATGGGAGAAATTGGCCATAACAAAAGGGCTGCAGGCTCTATGTAAGTCCAAAATCCAGTGGGGCAATCAAATCTTAAAGCTCCAAAATGACTTCCTTTGACTCCATATCTCACATTCAGGTCATGCTGATACAACAGGTGGGTTCCCATGATCTTGGGCAGCTCTGCTCCTGTGGCTTTGCAGGGTATATCACCCATTCTGGCTGCTTTCACAGACTGGTGTTGAATGTCTGTGGCTTTTCCAGGTTTATGGTGCAAGCCGTCAGTGGATCTACCATTCTGGGGTCTGGAGGATGGTGGCCCTCTTCTCACAGCTCCACTAGGTGGTGCCCCAGTACAGACTCTGTGTGGGGTCTCCAACCCTACATTTATCTTTCACACTACCCTAGGAGAGGTTCTCCCTGAGGGACCTGCCCCTGCAGCAAACTTCTGCCTAGACATCCAGGTATTTCCATACATCTTCTGAAATCTAGATGGAGGTCCCCAAACCTCATTCTTGATTTTCATGCACCCACAGGCTCAGCACCACATAGAAGCTTCCAAGGCTTGGGGTTTGCACCCTCTGAAGCAACAGTCCAAGCTGTCCCTTGGTCCCTTTTAGCCATGGATAGAGCAGCTGGAATGCAGGGCACCAAGTCCCTAGGCTACACACAGCAGTGGGGCCCTGGGCCTTGGCCACAAAACCATCTTTTCTTCATAGACCTCTGGGGCTATAAAGGGAGGAGCTGCCCTAAAGACCTCTGACGTGCCCTGGAGATATTTTCCACATTATCTTG
This sequence comes from Macaca thibetana thibetana, assembly GCF_024542745.1. Taxonomy (NCBI): domain Eukaryota; kingdom Metazoa; phylum Chordata; class Mammalia; order Primates; family Cercopithecidae; genus Macaca; species Macaca thibetana. The sequence goes on from NC_065582.1 coordinate 74,897,376, forward strand.
GCAAATTACATTTGGCTCCTTATTACTTATGCAAATTTCTGCAGCAGGCTTGAATTTCTCCTCAGAAAATGGGATTTTCTTTTCTATCACTTTGTCAGGCTGCAAATTATCTGACTTTTATGCTCTGTTTCCCTTTTAAAACCGAGTGCCTTTAACAGCACCCAAGTCATCTCTTGAATGCTTTGCTACTTAGAAATTTCTTCCACCAGATAACCTAAATCATCTCTCTCAAGTTCAAAGTTCCACAAATCTCTAGGGCAGGGGCAAAATACTACCAGTCTCCTTGCTAAAGTATAACAAGAGTCACCTTCACTCCAGTTCCCAGCAAGTTTCTCATCTCCATCTGAGACCACCTCAGCCTAGATTTTATGGTCCACATTATTATCAGCATTTTGGTCAAAACCATCCAACAAGTCTTTAAGAAGTTCCAAGCTTTCCCACATTTTTCTGTCTTCTTCTGAGCCCTCCAAACTGTTCTAACCTCTGCCTGTTACCCAGTTCCAAAGTCGCTTCCACATTTTCAGAGCACCCCACTCCTGGTACCAATTTTCTGTATTAGTCTGTTTTCATGTTGCTGATAAAGGTACACCTGAAACTGGAAAATTTACAAAAGAGAAAGGTTTAATGGATTTACAGTTCCACGTAGTTGGGAAAGCCTCACAATCATGGCAGAAAGCAATGAGAAGCAAGTTACATCTTACATGGATGGTGGCAGGCAAAAAAAGAGCTTGTGAAGGGAAACCCCCACTTCTAAAACCCTCAGATCCTGTGAGACTCATACACTATCACGAGAACACCACAGGAAAGACCTGCTCCCATAATTCAATTGTCTCCCATGTGGTTCCTCCCATGATACATGGGAATTGTGGGAGTTACAATTCATGATGAGATTTGGGTGGGGATACAGCCAAACCATATATATCAATAATCTGAACATCAGAGAAAAAGCAGAGCCATGATTTGAGGCTATGCTAGAAAAATGTGATTTTCTCCAAAATCACCAAATAAAAGAGAATATCTGTATTTTTATGGGAATGAGGCAATAATACAAGAACACATAGGAACCAGAAGTGATCCTCCCAAGGAAAGAATTGAATATGATTTTCTGTATGTCTCTCTGAGTGTGGGGGATGAATAAAAGTGTTTCCTTCTTTTTAAAAAAGTTCATATTATATATATTCTCCAAATATTTTAAAGATAATTTTACTCTTACATCGTATATGTTTTCTCTGTAATAAGGTAATTACTTTTACTATCTTCTCTGTGACTATTTTTCAACCATTTGCGTTACTCAATGATACTGAATAAAAATTTGAATACTGTAGTTCTCTATTTAAGGAATGAATTCTTGTCAAAATATCTGAGAGAGTCCTCAGTCACTCCCCATCTTTTTTATGAGAAGTTATTTTTCATTTCATTCAGTTCAACTGAAAATTGAGGGGCAAGGGATGTTGAGTACTGACTTGGAACTCATAAACTGTGGAGAGTCCAATGTGGACAAATTATGCCCTTAGACCAAGCCAGAAAGGAGCCAATATTCATGGCTGCATTTTCTTCTCCATTAGGAACCTGAATAAGTCAAAGAGAAAGCAGTTATAGATGGGATACACAGAGATCACGTATATATTCATTTTGATAATTTTTTGGGGAAAAGCAATTGGCATTTCAGAATACCAATTATGTAGTTAACCTATACCTCTAGGGAAACTCACAATTTAGCATTTCAAAAGATTTGAACCATTATAAAGTCAATTTCTTGTACTAATCACCAGTCTTTGTACAGATAACTTCAGTATAATTCTGAACATCAAAGTCAGTAGATAGGAAATTGAACTTATTAGACTAATGTAATTAATTAAATCTAGTACTGAAAAAACATTTACTCTTGTAAAAGACACCCCAGGCTACCTCTTTATGTGCCATTCCAGTTCTAGTCCTTGAGATGAGATTTTTTTAAATAAATAAAATAATTCAAATAATGAAAAATTCTGTGGACAGCAATTTGTCAAATTAGAAATTAGTCTTGTTCATCTTGTTTTATAGAAGTGAATGATGTTATCTTCCAAAAATTATATTGAAAGTATTTTTTCTAACATCCTTGAGAAATAGCTGGCCAAGCACAATCTGACAGTACCTTTCTCTCCCTATTCTGCTCAGGGGCAGCCCAACTTGCATTTTGAGTGAACCCTGTTTAGTCCTTGAAGATCACAGGGCTCCCAAACATGTCTGAAGCTTCCATGCCAGAGAAAATGGGGCAGTCAATGCCAGCGGATGGCAGTATCCAATGCCACTACTTGCTGTGGCCCACAAGAGAACTCATGACTCAGAAGTCTGGCAGGAGGTCGACCTTCCTAGAGGCAACTGAGCAAACATTTTTAATTTCCCAGCTACTAGAGTATCCCTGAATAGAATGCTGGATGGATTCTCTTAGCACACTCAGATGAACCACCCCAACCTGCTCACAATGTATACCCTGCTGAACTAATTCTTGATTAGACAAAGCAATTGCTTATGGAAATATTAAAGCATGGATTCTGAGAAAAATGAGAAAATTAAATTATTTACTGTATTTGAGATATCCAGTTGTGTGCTACAGAATGACAGTCCTATCAATGACTTATAATGATAAGATTATAATATTGTATTTTTACTACCCCTTTTCTATGTTTAGATATACACAAACTTAGCATTGTGTTATAACTGCTTGCAGTATTCAGTGCAGCAATGTGCAGTACAGGTTTGTATCTTAGGAGGACACTCATTCAAGGACACTTATTCCCCCTTCCAAAAAATAGGTCTCAATGGAGGCACCTGAAAAGGATCTGAACAGACACCCTCCCTCATCTTCCAATAAGAAGGCCTCTGAATGGAGGCACTTAAGCTTGGAATGCAGGAATACCTATGAGCATGGTCACTGGGTTGGGGGAGGTGCTGAGAGGCTGAGTCCTCCAATGCAACTCCCTCCAGAGACAGCAATGCACTAATTATACATAAGCTTGAACTGTGCAGGGCAGCTTTCTTTCCATTAGCATGGCCAGGTAAAGCCTTTGTAATTTCTATGATCAGGTTTGAAAGATAAGATATAGAATTGTGGCCTAGAGACAAACTTCTCAGTTACAAATTAAAATTATTTTTGTTTTCACCTTTGCTTACATCTGTTATGCACGTACGTGTGCGTGTGTGTGTGCGTGTGTGTAATTAATTTTTCTCCATTGTGTTAAGTAGGGATCTACCATATGTTCTTAAATATAGGACACTAAGAGTATTATTTTAATTTCTATACTTCTAAGAAAGGAAAGAAAATGCTTCCAATTAAACTACGACTCTAGACTAACTGTAAGAGATAGACATTTCAGAAATGTTAAAATATGAAAAGAAGTGGTGTTACAATCAATGAAATGTAGTAACTTTACCTATTTTATTGCAAGTTGACACTCAATGGTCTTTCTATGACTAATTGAATACCTCACACTTTTCTCACTTACATGAAATTTTTCTAAACAAATTATACTTTCACATAAACATAGGTTTTCTGGATTCTCCGTTATGTTCTATTAGTCTTTCCATCAATTACTAGATGAATAACATCCTATCTCAATTTCCATCTTTTACTTTCACATCATTAGAATATCAACTTTTCTAACAGACATTTGAATTGTTTCAATTTTTTGTACTTATAGACAACGCAAATTTAAATTCATACAAGTTCATTTTTGTATTAAGGTTAAATTTCTGAAGGTGAAATTATCAAAGCATATAAAATTTAATTTTAATAGATATTGTCAAATTTTTCTCCAAAAATTAGATTATCTTAATGTTCCATCAACTGTGTATCGATATATTTGTTTCTCCATAACTTTATTAACACTAAATATAATAAAATGTAAAAATAATTTCTGCTAACCTGGTAGTTTTAAGCTAACATTTTATTGTGGCTTTATTTGCATCTTCCTAATCGTATGTGAGACTGAGAAGCTTTTCATATTCTATTGGTGAGTTATAATTCTTTTTTTAGATTCATTTTGCGTAATTTGTTATTCATTGCTAATTCTTCTCTTCCCCCAGCTGACCAACATTTTATTTATATGCAACTTTGTTTTCCCTTAGTAAGGAAACCTTTTTGGTCCTCTCCATTCTTCCACATATCACATTTGTTATTCTATCCTCCTTTTAAGATTCTGGTAGCTGATATCTTTCTTCCCTTAAAAATTTTAACCCCATTGACCCAGATGGAAAAATAAAACTTTTTTCTGTAAACGATTAATACCTTTCCTTTTGGCCAAGTTTGTCTCAACAATTACTGCCCAACATTCCTGAGCTAATTGCTCAACACCCACATTATAAATACACACAGCTGAAGGCTTGGCTGGTGACTTAACAATACAGCATGTCCACCAGGAAATAATTTTCTCTTTTCATATACTCCACCAAACGTTTCCAAAGCAGAACTTGTTAGCATGAATGCCAATCCACTATCCTTCCCGTTATAGCATTTGAGGTTGAATTCACATATCTTGGAGTTTTTTTGTGTTAGAATTCATCCTAATCACTTTTCATTTTTTTTTTCTAATCTTTTCCTCACATAACAACATTCATTTCATATCATTCATTTTAAAAATAGCCAGTAAAGCTAATGTCGCTGCCAAAACTGTATGGACTCCAGAAGCTGAACTCCTAGACCTAGACAACCCCTGAGAAAAAGAGGTGTAGGTCCATCCCCTATCATATCAAACTGCCACATGGCCATGTGTGTGTCACTGACCTAGGCCTCACACACAGTCAGCTGGAGGTCCATGATGATGGAATGGGGAAAGATTAGAGAATAGAAGAGGAAATGACTTGGTGAGCACTACCGAGGGACCAGCAGCATTACACAATGAGGTCTTGGAGTGCAAGGGATCACATGGGAGTTGTTCTTGTAAACATAATTTATGTAGAAAAATTTCATGTAAGTGAGAAAAGTGTGAGGTATTCAATTATCTTTACAAGTGGCCCCTAGAGCACTGCTATAGCTTTGAGGTAGTCCATGGCCTTCAGCTTCACCCCAAAGCAGTCACTGATGGCAAAGTCAAAATTACTATAGTACAGTAAGTGCATTAAAATTTGTCTTAAATTTCAGAGAACATCAGGTTCTTAATATCCTTCAACACTAACAGAACTTCAATCCAGAGAAGCTGAGCAGTCCACTAATTATGTGGTGCCCTGTGGATTATGGCCACCCTGTATTTTATATTCCTGCTTATCTGGGAGTACCTGGTTTTTACCCAGTTTCAGGCCATTGTCTAAACTGTTGAGTTTTACATCATTCTGTGGAAATATTCAAACAGAACAGACTCTTATATTGTATAAGATTTTCCTTTTAATTAAGTAAGCTATCTACCCGCCATAGTGCCTAAGATGAAGCCTATATAATGCTGCATTAAACTGTTTGATTTAAAGTGGATATATGTTCTCTGAAACCCAAAGGGAAACAAGAGCACTGGAGATTGAGAAATAATCGGAAATAAGAAATAGAAATATACAGATGGATACTCCAAAAAGGAAATATCTCAGAGTACTGAACAGAATGACACCTCTTACCTACCACATCATTCCAGCAGTCTACCAATATGCTGGAAGCATTATGGACCACCACAGAAGGAACCTGCTGTTCCAGCAACCATCAGGGATGTACCAAGAAAGTTGACATAAAGTCTTCACAAGCAAACAAAAAACAGAAAACAGTCATGTTTATACTAAAAGAAAAATACAAATCAACTAGCCCACCAACAAGAAGCAAAGCAACAAAGGGTGGGAGTAGGAGCTCCTCAAAAGCAATGAGAGCAGTCTCATGGGATTTGTCTCTACTTCTTACTCTGTTTTACACAAATGTTTGTTCTGATATAATTTCTCTTGTGTTCAACTCTCTCAATTACTTAAATTAAAGGGATGTAATTTTAGCTTTCTGGCATGTCCCTAAATCTCTGCCTTTTGTCTATATAAGAATTGAAAATTGCTGGGAATATAATTCTTGGATCAAACTTTTTTTCTCTAAAACTTTGTTTTCTTAGCCTACATGAGAAGCTTGATGCTGTTTTCATTCTCTTCCATCTGTAGGCTTATAAAGTTTTTTCTACTTCTGTCATTCAGAAAATTCCCTAGGTATATATTTCTAAATTAATCCTATTCTGAACTCAGTGAGCCTTTTCTACTTAAGAATTTAAATCTTTCTGTTATTCAAGTTTTCTTCTATTGTTTGGTCATTTCTTCTGGCTCAACTCTCTCTCTTTTTAGGAAGTCCTGGATCATTGCCATGTCTCATTTTTTCATCCATGTTTTCTATTATTTTTGCACTGACTTCCATTTGGTCTTCCAGAAAAATAATTTAGTTACATCAGTTTTGAGTTTCTTTATTGAAATTTTAAACTTAAACACCACTGATATAGTTTAGCTGTGTCCCCACCCAAATCTCATCTTGAATTGTAGCTCCCATAACTCCCAGGTGTTGTGGGAGGGACCCAGTGGGAGATAATTGAATCATGAGGGCTTTCTCACGGTAGTGAATAAGTTTCACAAGATCTGATGGTTTTATAAGAGAAAACCCCTTTCATTTGGTTCTTATTCTCTCTTGTCTGCCATGTAAGACCGGCCTTTCACCTTCTGCCATGATTGTGAGGCCTCACCAGCAACGTGAAACTGCAAGTCCACTAAACCTCTTTTTCTTTATGAATTACCCAGGTTCAGGTATGTCTTTATCAGCAGTGTGAAAATGGACTAATACAGTAAATTGGTACCAGTAGAGTGGGGGCACTCTTGTAATTATACCAGAAAATGTGAAAACGGCTTTGGAACTGTAACAGACAGTGATTGGAACAGTTTAGAGGGTCAGAAGAAGACAGAACAGAATGTGGAAAAGTTTGGAACCTCCTACAGACTTGTTGAATGGCTTTACATGAAATGCTGTTAATGATACGGACATTGAAATCCAGGGTGAGGTAGTCTCAGATGGAGATGAGAAACTTGTTGGGAATTGGAACAAAGGTAACTCTTTCTATGTTTTAGCAAAGAAATTGGTGGCATTTTGCCTCTGCCCTAGAGATTTGTGAAAGTTTGAACTTCAGAGAGATGATGTAGGGTATCTAGTGGAAGAAATTTCTAAGTAGCAAAGCACTGAAAGGTGACTTGGGTTCTGTTAAAAAGCATTCAGTTTTAAAAGGGAAACAGACCATAACAGTTTAGAAAATTTGCAGCCCAACCAACAACACAACAGAAAATAAAAACCCATTTGCAGAAGAGAAATTCAAGCCTGCTGCAGAAATTTGTATAAGTAAGGACGAAGAGCCAAATGTTAATTTGCTAAGACAATGGGGAAAATGTCTCCAGGACATGTCAGAAGTCTTAATGGCAGCCCCTCCCATCACAGGCCTAGAAGCCTAGGAGGAAAAACATGGTTTCATAGCTGGGGCCCAGGGTCCCCCTGCTGTGTGCAGCCTAGGGACTTGGTGCCCTGCATTCCGGCCACTCTAGTCACGGCTAAAATGGGCTGAGGTACAGCTGAGGCTGTGAGTTCAGAGGATGCAAGCCCTAAGCCTTGGCAGCTTCCACATAATGTTGAACCTGCAGGTGCACGAAAGTCAAGAATTAAAGTTTGGGAACCTCTGCCTAGATTTCAGAGGATGTATGGAAACGCCTGGATGTTCAGGCAGGAGTTTGCTGCAGGGGCAGGGTCCTCATGGAGAACCTCTGCTAGGGCAATGTGAAAGAGAAATGTGGGGTTGAAGCCTCCACAGAGAGTCCCTACTAGAGTACAGCCTAGTGAAGCTGTGAGAAGAAGACCATCATCCCACAAACTCCAGAAAATGGTAGATTCACCAACTGATTGCACCATGCTGGAAAAGCTGCAGACACTCAACACCAGCCTGTGAAAGAAGCTAGCAGGGAGGCTATACTTCAAAGCCACAGAGGCAGAGCTTCCCAAGACCATGGAGACCCACCTGTTGCATCAGTGTGACCTGGATGTGAGACATGAAGTCAAAGGAGATCATTTTGAAGCTTTAATATTTGACCGCCCCCCAGGATTTCAGACATTCATGGGGCCTGTATCCTCTTTGTTTTGGCCAATTTCTCTCATTTGGAATGGCTGTATTTACCCAATACTTGTACCCTCATTGTATCTTGCAAGTAACTAATTTGTTTTTGATTTTACAGGCTCATAGGCAGAAGGCACTTGCCTTGCCTCAGATGGGACTTGACTTTTGAGTTAATGCTGAAATTAATTAAGATTTTGGGGGACTGTTAGGAAGGCATGATTGGTTTTGAAATGTGAAGACACGAGATTTGGGAGGGGCCAGGGGCAGAAAGATATGGTTTGGCTGTGTCCCCACCCAAATCTCATCTTGAATTTTAGCTCCCATAATTCTCACATGTTGTGGGAGAAAAACAGTGGGAGACAATTGAATCATGGGGATGGTTCCCCCAAATTGTTTTGATAGTAGTGAATAAGTCTCATGAGATCCGATGGTTTTATAAGGGAAAAACCCTTTCACTTGGTTCTTACTGTCTCTTGTCTGCCACCATGTAAGACATGCCTTTCACCTTCTGCCATGATTGTGAGAACTCCCCAGCCACGTGAAACAGTGAGTCCATTAAACCTCTTTTTCTTTATAAATTACCCAGTCTTAGGTATGTCTTTATCAGCACTATGAAAACAGACTAATAAAACCATGTTTTCCATTTTCCAAAACTCTATTCATTTTGTAGTTTTCTGATTGTTCCACTGTGGTATGAAATCATAATAATTTACATTACAATTCATTCAAGATTGTCTTCTGTTTTAAAACTAAACATTTTCTTAATAGGAATCACTGCTTCGATCACTTGACTTCATCTAAAATTAATGTGTTCTTATGAACTATTCTTTATCTTTGTATTCTTGTCTTTGGGTAATGGTTCCCTCAAACAATTCTAGTCATCACTTTAAATTCTCCAGGGAACCTGATCTGAAATCATTAAGAATACCGTATGTGTTTCTTGGCTATTAGGCAGACAGTGACTCTTTTGGCTCAACTGAGGCTAATTCTTGCTTAGACTTTCACTTCATATGTCTTTCTTGTAAAACTGGAGAGAGATAGACTTCTCCCAGCTGCACTGAAGAAGAGTGTATTCTAGCAGTCAACGTCTAATAATAAGTGGTTAGAAACATCCTTATTATTTTTACATAATTGCACATATAGGGCAGGACAAAGTCATTTGGAGACCCTAATCACTGAAGACATAACAATATGCCTGCTGTCTTCCTCCATACTATATGTAACTCATAATAAAAAATAATAACTAGGCAAGGGAGGATGAAGAGGAATGGCACAGAGGATGTTTAGGGCAGTGAAACTACTCTGCATGATACTATTATGGTGTATATATGTCCTTATACATTTGTCCAAACCCATTGTTCTGCTCCATTTGGGCTGCTACCACAAAATACCTAAATTTGGGTGGCTTACAAATTACAGAAATTTACATCTTACAGTTGTAGTGGCTGGGAAGTCCAAGATCAAAGCATGAGCAGATCTGGTACCTGGTGAGAGATGGTTTCCTGCTTCATAGATGGTACCTTCTCACTGCATCCTCACATGGTAGAGGGTCAAATGAGCTCCCTTCAATCTCTTTTATAAGAGCAGTAATCCCAATAATTAGTAAGCTCTGAAAGCCCCACCTGTTAATACAATCACATTGGAGATTAGGTTTTGACATATAAATTTGAGGAAGACACAAACATTCAGACTATTGCACCTATAGAATACACAGCACCAAGAATGAATCCTAATACAAACTATTGACTGGGTGATAATGATGTGTCAATGTAGGTTCATCAACTGTAACAAATGCACCACTCTGTTGGGGGATGTAGATAATAGGGGAAGCTATGTAGGGGTAGCAGGTAGATGAGAAGTCTCTGTACCTTCTACCATGACTCAGTACTTTTCTAGCCATTCTACCCTCCTTCCTCTAGGACTCAAGGTCTGTAAAATGTCAGGAGCCTAAGTTCAGGGTTCCCATTACAATGAGACAATTTCTTCCACCTGTACTGCTAGTTTTCTGACTTACCCTCACCTGGAGCCATTCCGTGGGGAGAAACAGAATGCTGAGGGAGCCAGAACTCTTCTCTTTTTGGCTCTTGCTTATATACTATTGCAGTAAGTGAGTAAAGATGTGTTGCTTTTAGTTTGGCTCATTATCCTAAGTGACCACCTGGATACCTCATAGCTCATGACAATAATTACATTAGTGAAAACACCATAAAGAAAAATATTTTTATAAGCTTAATTACATACCAACTAAAATAGTATGTTAAGAACCCCTACAAAAAGATAAAATCCACAAAACGGACAAGGAGAAACTATTTGCACAATATATAAAAGAAAAGGCAAAGCCAGCGTATATAAAATGTCTCCACAAATTAATAAGAAAAGAAAAATTCACAGAAAAAAATAAAAACAGATGACACAACTAATACAAACTCACATATAATAAGGGAAATAGGGATAGAAATAAAATATACTCATCAAAGTGGTAAAATCTGATTTAAAATATTAATAATACTGAATAGACTATGGCAAAACAACCTTCCCCATATACTCTTGGAGTATATGTTGGTGTAAATATACTCTGGTCCCAAAATTATACTTATAGGTCTACATTTTACAGAAATATTTTCCCAATTGCACCAAAGCATAAGCGTAAAGTTATTCCACTCAGAATTGCCTCTAATATTGACAAAATAAGAACAAGCTATATATTAGGTATATTTTAACTAAATTCAAAACATCTATATTATGATTTGTCAAGCATCCATTAAAAATTATGGGTTTAGATTTCTGAGTTGAAATGGAGGAATAAAATAAGAGTTCCCTTTTTAATCTTAAATATATGAATAAATAGGTAAAACACAGAAACAAGGAAGAAAGAAAACATTTATAAATATCCAAAGCTAATTTTCTCCTGCATTAAATTAAGGAATAAGGGCAGGAAAGATAAGTAAGAAGGCAGAAGATAAAATAGAAAAGCAACACCTCTGGATCTTGCAGTTTAATAAAGATATGACTGAAATGTACTGGTTTTATCTATTCTCTCACTTTTATAAAAAAAAAAATCCAAAGGTTACAGAATCAAGATCAAGAAAACTTATCTGTCATACCAATTAGTATAAAAGGGATTAATTAGTCTATTAAAACAAACAGATTAAATTTGAAAGTAAAACCAACTGTATCCTGTGTTTAGGGGAGAAAATTAAAGCAAGTGACTCACAAGAGTTGGAAGTAAGAGTGAGCAATTATATAACAAGTAAATGCAATTAAAAATAGAAAAATTGACATATTAATATTAACCAACGGGGAAATTGAAGCAAAAACTTTAAATGAGTCAAGTGACAACTTTATTAATAATACATTGCAAAATTCACAAAGAAGACAATATTTATTCATCTGATTATATAAAATCTGAATGTATAAAACAAATATTTCAGGAAATGTAACATAAAATAGACAGCATATTAATAATAAAAAATTTTAACTTTCTCAGTCTCTAAATAATCAGGTAAAAATTTTTAAAAGGGCAAACAGGAAGTATAAATAACAAAAATGTAGATCAGAAACATATATTATTCTATACACTCTGAAAGCCATGAACACACTTTTAAGTGCTTACATATTTCGAAGTTTGACTTTATATTATTCCAAAAATTATCAATATATTATAAAAAGATAAAATCATGAGACAAAATTATCTTATTACAAGTTTATAAAAATACAAAAGAATAACAAAAAGAAAATGCCAAAACATTAGTTATTTGAAAATTATTTTTAATTTTGCTTCAGAAAGAAAATGGAAATAGCTAATCACCTAAAAAACAGAAAGTATTTTTGTAAATAATAAAGAAAAATCTATGACTTTATATGTTGATTTTGTAGAAAATAAAGCCACTGTGTTAATTAATTATCCAACACAAAAAACTAGAGTCAAACAAAACAAACCCAAAGAAATAAAAAATAAAGATAAAACAGAAAATAATACATTTGGGAAAAAAATGGAAAACTAATACATTACCTCCAGGGGTATTTCCTCTAGAAAAGCAAACAAGCAGTAAAGCAATTAAGCCTATATTTAACCTAATTGTGAAAAAAGAGAGAAGATATAAACACACACAAAGATATACATATGAGGAAATCATTGCAGATGGAGAAGAAATTAAAATAATAACAAACCTTGCTGAAATCAATGCAATTAAATTTGGTAATCTGGAAAAAAAAATAGATAATATACTAGGAAAATAATTTCTGAAATTGATCACTAAAAAAAGAAAGATACAAAAAAATTGTGTAAATTTTTTGAATGAGATAAATAACAGAGCTGCTCTGTAGATATAATAGGAGACAGACAGGTATGTAGGTGAAGTCCATCATAACTTTGATGGAACAAATATCTCCAACTATCTAAAATGCTCTGGAGCATATGAGAAAAGGGAAGATTCCAAATTCTGTCTATGAATTAAATATAACATATATCACACAACTGTACAAAAACAATATATTAGTCCATTCTCACACTGCTGTAAAGAAATACCTGAAACTGGATAATTTATAAAGAGTTTTAGTTGGTTCATGGTTCTGCAGGCTATACAGAAAGCATGACTGGGGAGGCCTCAGGAAACTTACAATCATGGCACAAACTGAAGAGGAAGCAGGCACGTCTAACTTGGCAGGAACAGGAGAAAAAGATGCTACATACTTTTAAACAATCAGATCTTGTGAAAACAAACTCACTATCACAGAAACAGCACGGTGAAATCCACCCCCATGATCCAGTCACCTCCCACTAGGCACCTCCTCCAACACTGGGGATGAATATTCAGACATGAGATTTGGGCAGACACACAGATCCAAACCATATCAAAACAGAAAAAGAAAGCCAGGAGGGATACCCAACCAATCACATATAATAATATCAATGCAAAATATTGGTCTACAGAGTTAACTAGAATATTTTCTAGAAATGAAAAGTTGTTTCAGTATTACAAACTCTCTTAATATTATCCATTGTATCAATAGCGTGGCAGGTTGTGTAGACTCTCTCTCAATAGCCATTTAAGCCCCTTTGGGGTATGCTTTCCTCATACTGCAGAGGCTGAAACTCTGAAATCTGCATTTCTGAGTCACACTTGCATCTGGGAAGCCGGGTGTTATTTAGGTTCCGCCAATCAGGCAGGCAAATCAGACTTTAAGGCTTGAAGTTGAAACTGAGTTAAGAGAAAGAGAGGCAGGGAGTGAGGATCTCCTTTGTGGTAAGAATTCAGGTGCAGCCCTTTGGAACCAAAGTCGAGCTCCCTGATTCAGCAACTTCAGTAACAATGGCAGCTGCTTTCTAGATGAGGGCAGTGAGTATGACATGAAAAGAAGCTCAACCTGGAGCCAGTTACCACAGCTCTTAAAAAGATTTCAAAATCCATAAAATATCTTTTAAGAAATCTTTTTCTGCCTAAACTAGCTGGAGAGATATTTGTTGCCTAACATTTATAAACAGGTCAAAGAAAAAAGAACATATGACCAGCCACCTTGATGTCAAAAAGATTATTATAAAATTCAATTACTTTCTTATTAGAATTTGTAAACAAAATTGTAATATAGGCAGATACTTTCTTAATGTAATAAAATATGTTTTTAAAACAAGTTGATATTATGCTTGCTGGATGAACACAAAGTATTACCACTAAAGTACAAAGTTGCACAAAGTTGCGCATCCTCACCAGTATTTTTAAAGGTATTTTTGCTGGCAGTACCAACCAACATAATTGGAGAAGTGAACGGAAAAAGAAGTATAATAATTGAAGAGAGGAACAATTTTTTATTATGTTTATGACTAGAAAATTCAAGAGAATCAACTAAAATTACTTGAAAAAATAGGTTATATAATGGTTAAATGAATATACATAAGTCGAGCTTTTCTGTTTACAAATAATCACACAGAAAAAAATGAGAAGTAATCTTATTTATAATACACCAAAGACAAAAAAGCCAAAACAAAACGGAACTTTAATGTAATAAGCAATGTGTCATTCTCATACAAAGATAACTTTACAGCTCCAAGAAACATAAAAGAAGACTTAATTTCTTACTATATATGAACACAGTATTTTAAAGACATCTAAAATATGAATCTACACATTTTATATGGTTCTAATGAAAATAACATGAGTATTCAATATCCATTTATTGAAATTAGATTAACTGATTTAAAAATTTAAAATGCAAAGCATGCAAGAAAAGCCATAAAAATTCTAAAATGTTAGAAATGAGATAATTTATGACTATAGCTACCAGCTATTAAGACAAACTTGGCAGCTATAGTCATTAAAATAATATGTTATGGTGTCATGATTAGATGGAGAGTTTTCAGAAATAATCTTAATTAAATGTCAGCAATTAGTATATGACCAAAATGGCATAGCAAAATAGGAAGAAAAGATGTTTTTTGTTTTTAATAATTTTAGATAGATGAAAGATTTAAATGTTTAAAAATAACTTCAAAAGTGCTAGAACAAAAAAGAGGGAAAACTTGCATCCAATATTGCAGTAAGAAATTCATCTCAAGATGACAAAATACACAAAAGCCATAAAGAAAATTACTGATAATTTTAAAATAAATAAAATTTTTATATGGTCATAATATGCTAACAATATTATAAACTAAGTACAAAGGGAAATAGAAAAATGAGAAAATATAAAATTACAACACATTAGTCAAATTACTTATTTACATTTTTTCATAAAAGCTTTAAGATATAATGCACATGCCACACTCTTCCTGATTTAAAATGCATAGTGCAATGGCAGCCAATATATTCACAATCAATTTTAGAATATTTTCATCATTCTAAGAGAAGTTCTGTATTCATTAGCAGTATTCCCATTTCACCCCAGCACTGTGCTCTCAGCCTGAGGCAACCTACATTCTGTCTCCATAGATTTGCCTATATGTTGTCTTTTGTGATTGGCTTCTTTCACTTAGCATAATGTTTTTCAGGTTCATTTATGTCGTATTGTACCATGTATCAGTATTTCATTTCTTTTTAGTGATTAATAATATTCTATTGTACGTATATTTATCCATTATCAGTTAATGAACACTTAGATTGTTTTCACTTGTGACTATTATGAATAATACTGCTAAGAACACATGTATGTACAAGTTTTTATATGGACATGTTTTTATTTATCTTGGGTATATAACTAGAAGCAAATCACTGGGTCATATGGAAACTATTTTTAAATAATTGAGGAACTAACAGACTGTTTTCCAAAGTGCCTTCACCATTTTATATTTCCAATCAAGGTGCAGGAGGGTTTGAAGTTCTTCATATATTTGAAAACAGTTGTTATTATTTTACTCACATTGCATATAGATAATATGTTATATGTATATATGTATGGCCATTAGATGGTGAGTATGAAGTGTTAGCTCACTGTGGTTTTTATTTGCATTTCTCTAACGGCTAATGATTATGAGAATTTTTCGTGTGTTTATTATCCATTTGTATATCTTCTTTGAAGAAATATCTATTCAGATGTCTGCCCACTTTAAATTCTGTTTTCTTTTTGCATTGAGTTGCAAGAATTTTTCAAACTTTCTGATTACTAGTCCTTTAACAGATATATGATTTGTAAATATTTTCACACATTCTCTGTGTTGTCTTTTAACTTTCTTGAAAGCATCCTTTGAATCTGGTCTTCTAGTCTTTCCTTTTCCAGCTTAGAATTAATACCCTACTAGGACTTGGGCTGAGAGCAATCAGAGTACAGTATTTTGGGCTTGCCATGCCTGGAATAGAGCCTCTAGTCTATGCATGGGGAACAAATGGAAGAAGGGAGCACCTAACCTCTTGGCCCCACTTGTCAGAATTTTGCCAGCAATTGAGAAATGCTGGTGATCTGCTTCCCCGGGTGAGATACTGCATCACTAGATCAGGAGCTGAAGGCACATGAGGCTCCCCTTTTTGGCCACACCACCAGGCCAGGAATTCCATTATGCAAAGAGCTGGGAAGTGGAGGCTGGAAGGGAATGAGTGGGTCATGGCTCAAGGGTCACAGACTCTCATTCTTTACAAATATTTGATAGGATTTTTTCCAAGTAAATGTTTCTACCTCTGCTATTTGTGCCTATATTTCCAGAGACTTTGTTTTCTTTTTATCAAGTATGATTTAATTGGTTTATTTTTTATCAATTATTATTGTTTTACTGGGGACAGGTCACAGGATTCCTAATACAACTGTTCAGGAAATGGAGCTGTGCCAAAAGTTCCATTTACAAAAAGAATTTTATGTTCATTTGTATGTATTTATTATTTAATAAATAGACAGGCTCTCACTGTGTAACACAGGCTGGTCTCAATCTCCTGGGCTCTAGTGATCCACCAGCCTGTCTCCCAAAGCATTGGGATTACAGGCATGAGTCACCACACTGAGCCTAAAAAGAATTTTAGGGAAAAAAAAAGTAGCAACATTTATTTATTTTATTTATTATTTATTTATTTATTTATATTTATTTATTTTTTGGGATGGAGTCTTGCTCTGTCGCCCAGGCTGGAGTGTAGTGGCACATTCTCGGCTCACTGCAACCTCTGCCTCGGGTGTTCAAGCAATTCTCCTGCCTCAGCCTCCTGAGTAGCTGGAACTACATGTGTGTGCCACCACGCTGGGCTAATTTTTTTGTATTTTGTTTAGTAGAAACAGGGTTTCACCGTGTTAGCCAGGATGGTCTCGACTTCCTGACCTCATGATCCACCTGCCTTAGTCTCCCAAAGCGCTGGGATTACAGGAGTGAACCACCTGCCCAGCCGCAACATTTTTTTTAATACGGCCATTCTACCTGTTATATCTGAATCACAGAATGTTAGAAAGAACTTTCTGAAATCATTAATTACAATTCTTCATTTTACAAATAGGGAAGTTATCTGTTCCTTTTGAATAGGTAAAAAGATTTTGCTAAGCATTGCAACTCAGTGCCGGAGCCAGTACGGGCTACTGTGCCATGTGACTTATGTTTTTAATGTCAGCTTGGGAAAGAAGTCTTTATATAACAAGTGCCCTAACTAATCCCAGGCAAAAGTGACAAACATTATCACTGCTTTATTGCTTTGTGTTTCATACCTTCATCATGTGCAGCAAGATTCTGTTTTCTTCACATATAATGTTATGTGTTACGATGAGAGCAAAGTGAGGTGTTCAGGATAAGAATGAAAATGGGTAGGAGAGGGGATGGGCCATTGTTGCTGTATTAGCAGCACAAGCATCTTCATCGGCAACATATCTGATATTTTTCAAAGTTTTGTTTTTGAGAGACAATGTGGTAAGCCCTTCCTACTAAGAACATAAAGGAAATGATCTTAAAAATAAATTTTAGTTATCTGAAATATTTGCTCTCATTACTTTTTCTGTCACCCAAATTAATTTTGTGTTTTCAACATGTTTTGTGTACTGAAAATCTTTTTGGATCCACAAAAGAAATCTTGGGTTTGACTAATAGTGTAAGAATAACTTTAAAAGTACTGGCAAGATTGATATGCTAGGGATTTAAATACACCTATCACTGAATGTTAATTATTACAGGTAGCAGTGTCACCCATGGAAATTAAATTGCTAGCTATAGATAAATATACTAAAAAACATTCACAAGATTTCCAACTATTTTACCAACCCAGTTTTAACAGTCTCACATCTACCCTCTCCCACTACTGCCCATGGGCTAAAAGAACACAGGCATATGACTGCAGGTGAAAAAAACCACAAAACCTTACCATTCTCTAATTCTCTGCCTTTCTCAGCCAGATAAAATGCCCAGTTGGCTGACTTTGAGGTCAAATTGCAAACCTATTTATATAAAATATCTCTTTTTGCTAGAAGTTTTAATATGTTATTTTTTTCAGTTTTGAGTTGCTGCTAAGTCTTGATTTACTTGATTCTTGATATAGTTTTTGAAAAGACATAATCAAAAATCCACTAAAATGTCACATTAAAGAGGTAGGATGGGATAAGATAAAATAACAATAAAATGTATCTAAAGAAAATGCATTATTTGAGAGAAGGAAGACAGACAATTGGAAATAAAAAAGGATATAAATATAAAAAGGGATAAAATGAGTAAGAGCAAAGTGGACAATAGGTATGATAAAAACTAAGAATGAGAAAAATAAATTTAAAAATAAAATAAATAATAAGCGAATAAAATAATGGGAAAGATTTAAACCTTATAATTATACGGTTTTAACTGCTAATTTCATATTTCCCTGTACAATTATTTCTACTCTCATTAGCCATCATTGTTGATTTTTTTTGTTTGTTTGTTTTAGGTTGGAACACAAAGACTTGCAGGATTGAATAATACCTCACACCTTTTGGATAAGTTCATGTTATCATTTCAAACTTCAAAATAATATCCATTCACATTCACTACTAGTCAAGCAAAGCTTTTATAGGAAAAGTATGCAGTTAATTTCGTATTAACTCAGATGTTAAAACACATAAGAAGGAAGTTTCTTAAATATTCTGATCACATTAACTGCCTATTTCTCCCACCACCAATTCTGAATCACGCCAACGCATGGATCTTTTATTGAATCAAAGGAACATCTTTAAGAGGTAAAGGGTAAATATTAATAAAAGCTGGATAGAAGCCTTAGACACTCAGCTGTAAATAAAATATAGGACACTTGGAGCATGATCTTTCTGAAGTTTCTTTTGGCTTCTAAAAGAATTCTCCCACAGGATTTTCAAGAATAACTGTGCCACTGCTGTGTCTTCTAGATTAAGAGATCTCTGGTTATGTGAGTTGCCACTGAACTATTCCCAAAGGCTGTCCTGTCGACAGGTCAGCATAATGTGGTTACTGGGTTTTCCTGCCTCGACAGTTTGGGAGACACAAATTAGAAAGCAAGGAACAACAGTTCAAAGCAAACACACTTGCTCATGAATAAGGGATGGCTGATCATCAATAAGGAGAGAATACTCTCCCGGAACATAAAAATGGCTAAAGATTTTGTTTAAGTATAGAACCCTGGAAGCAGTGAAACATAGGTAATGATAGATAGATGATAGATAGGTAGATAAACAGATAGATAGATAGATAGATAGATAGATAGATAGATAGATAGATAGATAGATAGAAACATACATACATACATAGACAGACAACAATTACCTTTGGAAAAGTCTCTGTACCACACACAGTATATTAAAGAAGCTGTTTCATAAAGTTCATCCATGGAGCAACTGGCTTATCAACCTTATCAACTCTAAACCCTGCTGTGTCATCTCCTGCACTATTACCTATAGCTTTAATACTTTCCAAATTCTAAACTAGAAGGTTTGGTTTGGTTCATCCTAAACTTGCATAATGGGGGCTTGAGAAGTCAACCTAGCTTTCTCTCTCCATTCTCACCTTTCACTGGGGATTTATGTTCCTCAATGGTGACTGGCCTGGCTGTGTGTTCAGTGCACTAGATGACTGAGATCTGCCTCATTCTTCAGTTTTCCCTGGTGTTCGATTCTTTCTGGTGGCTCAGTCCCTACTCTTTCTAGTCAGAACTACCTGGTGCCACGTTCTTCTCTACCTGGATTTCAGACTCCTCGGTCTGTCATTGCAGGCTGCTCACTGTGGCTCATCACTGACCCTCACAGGCCCTGTGCCCCCTCTTCCCTCTCTGCCTGCTGACAGCCACACTCATTCTTCTGCCAGGGCTCTGACTGACCTCAGACCTCTTGTTGTCTCATCCTGCCTCTGCCCAAGCCAGGATGATAATACTCTGAGACCACTGGAAAGAGCTCAAGGTCAATCAATTTGCTCAGTTTTAGAAGATAAAGATGATAGAAAACATTTACATAAACTGTCATTAATAAATATTACAGAAAACATGAGGTCAATGAATTTCCAGATGTCTGTAAAAGCAGCTCATGTGTAAACCCTCATTTTTGAAACAGCAGATACAAGTAAATGCACATATTTGTCATTTTTCCATTTGGCACAAATGTACTTAAGATGAGCACTGTAAGATAAAGTCAGTGCTAGTTGCTGGGGGACATAAATGTCAATCTAGCCCAATCTCTTCTCAGGGTCCGTGGGAGGAGAGTTGTTTCTGCTTATGGAAATGGAAAGAATATTACCAGAAGCAAAAGCCTCAGTGTGCACATTAGAAAAATAATATGTCTTGCATTCAACTCTACATTGATGTGAAATATGGAGAGGTTAAACCTCTAAGTAAGATAGACCAGATCCTTTTCCACATTGAGTACTTTTGCTCTTTAGTGTGGGTTTAAAGACAAGGTCTTTCAGGTGAAGGCTGGTAAACATTCAGATCATCCTGCCACTTTTGGCTATGCCCTTAGGCTGTACCAAAGTTTAAAGGATTTGTCAAAACCTCATTGGCAGCTGCACGCCTGTGACTGCCTAAATACGTCTGTGCTCTGCATAGCAGCCTAATGCAAGTTCCAAGCACCTTTATATTAATAGAGCCATTTGCCTTGTCAAGAAAGCAGCAGCAGGCAAAAGACCCCGTGATCCTGTTCTTTTTGCACGTCTCTTCATTTTACTGTGCAAAATAGCACACTTCAGTCCCCAGTGCTCATGTTTTATGATAACATATTGAGAGGAAAATTTATTACAAAGCCACTCATAGGCAGATTATACGAAAATTTCCCCCATATTTTGAAGAAAGTGCATCAAAGAAGAGGTTGTTTTCTATATTGATTTTCTTTATTTTATTGCTACATTCTCATGATTGGAGGGCCACCAACAAATCTCTCTTTTGTTCAGAGGTAGCATTCTGCCTGAGAAAATGGAGGTGTGAGATCCACATCACATAACCAAGGCAACTCATTGATCAAAAATATTCTGACAGGAAAATAAAGTGAACTATTTTGTGCTATTAATCACAGAACAAAAATATACATAAAACCAGGGTCCATCATCAGTAATTCTTGTATTGACCTAAAAGAGAAAAACAAGTGAATTAAATAACTCAAACTTATCACATTGAATGCAGTAATATAGCAAATAGTATCCATGTCTCATAAGTAAATTTTGGTAAATTTGCAAGCACTATTTTCAGCTGCTTCTCAAGTATATTAATTTTCTATATTTTTAACACACTTTCTGGTGTGCTATGACACAATAATAAGATGCTTAAACATCAGATAGATACAGAGCATGGAATAACACCAAATTGCTATGTCTTCTACAGTGAGACATACAGTCATCAATCAATTGACTGGTTGATTAACAAGTTGATAGATTTGGTATGTACCTGATGCCAGGCACTGAACCACTTATACCATGACCCAACAGGAATAGTGCTACCAGCTAGGCAGAATTTTGCCTCTATTAGAAGCAGGATTTCTGTGCCCATGGCTGCTTGACATGTCTATCATCACCAGGTAGATTTTTAATTCTATCCAGGTTGTGTAAATCCTATGAAGATGAACATCAATTCCATCAAGCAAAGGAGCTATTTTAGCTGGAAGATAACATATATTCATTGACCCAGCATGAGTAGTAGATTTTTTTCTAGTTTGCATTATGACTTATGCATTAAAAATGATTGACATTCATGGTCTTAAATTAAAATGAATTAATATTCACAAAATTGTCTCATAGACTCTAAAGCTTTGCAGATTACAAACATTTGTATCTTCTTAATGGTGGTTTTTACAGGAAAGAAAATATAAAATAAATTGACTATATCTGCATAGTCATTATTGACAGCCATTCCATCATTGCATTAGCAACAGTCAGTTATATAAATAAAAATAACAAGCTTATGGAGAAGAAGACCTACTAGCTGTCGTACATCTGTGAAGGTGCACAGATTTATCTCCAGGAGGCTGTGGAGTAACCTTGGAAGACAGGTATTAATGGCAGAGCCATCTGGCGATTAAGAAATAAGAAATACACTTTTATTTTTCTTGTTTATTTTAGTTAGGAAAAACTTTGATTTAATTTGATTGTCTGGATATTCAAACCTTTGGTGAAGCAGTTTAGCTGATGTTTTCACTAATATAATTTATAATCTGCCATCTACATATTTATTTAGATATGTTTATTCAAAAAATATACATAATGGTTGCTTTATGTATAGCTTTTTAAATACATGAAGTTTATTGTGCTGTAGACTTCATTCTATTTCCATCTGTTTACCCCAAACAACACTACAATAAACATTCTTACCTTTCTCAGTGTATATCTTCAAGAGTTTGGGGGCTTTGTTTAAAATAAAGATACAACTGCAGTGTATATACCTATAGAACCTCACTAACATACTGCTAAGTTACTCTTCTGAATTTCTTAACTAGTTGTTATGTCATCAGCAATGAATGAGGGTCTCTCTTGCCAATATTCTTGTCAGTACTTGATATTATTCAATTTTACAATTTTTGTCAATCTGGTTGTGAAAATTTGTATCTACTGCTGCTGTTGTACATTATATCTTATTTTTTTTAAATTTACTCTGTTGCTCTTTTTCTTCTTGAAATGAACATTTAATTTATTTTTCAATCATTTTTGATACCAAAAAAAGTATGAAATCTATCAACTTTTTATAAATGCTGCATTAACTCTATTTCACACTTTTTTTTTTTTTTTTTTTTTTTTTTTGAGACGGAGTCTCGCTCTGTCGCCGGGCCTGGAGCGCAGTGGCCGGATCTCAGCTCACTGCAAGCTCCGCCTCCCGGGTTTACGCCATTCTCCTGCCTCAGCCTCCTGTGTAGCTGGGACTACAGGCGCCCGCCACCTCGCCCGGCTAGTTTTTTGTATTTTTTTAGTAGAGACGGGGTTTCACCGTGTTCGCCAGGATGGTCTCGATCTCCTGACCTCGTGATCCGCCCGTCTCGGCCTCCCAAAGTGCTGGGATTACAGGCTTGAGCCACCGCGCCCGGCCGACATACCAAGTTTTTGTGAGGAGGAAGGCATCCATCACTTCAAGCATTTATCCTTTCGTTGTGTTACAAACATCCAATTATACTCTTCTAGTTGTTTTTAAATGTACAATAAATTGTTGAGAGTAGTCACCCTGTTATGCTTTCAAACACTAGATTTTCTTCATTCCATTTTTACTTTTGTACCCATTAATCATCCCACTTCCTCCTACCTTTACAACCCTTCCCAGCCTCTGGTAACCACCCTTCCACTCTATATCTCCATAAGTTCAATTGTTTTAATTTTTGGCTCCTGTAATTAAATGAGAACATGCAAAGTTTGTCTTCCTGTGCCTGGCTTATTTCTTTTAGGATAATACCCTCCAGTTCCATCCATGTTGTTGCAAATGACAGGATCTCCTTCTTTCTTTTGGTTGAATAGTATTCCACTGTATATATGTACCACATTTACATTATCAATTCAAATCTTGGCTATTGTGAATACTGCTGCAATAAACATGGTATTGCAGATATCTCTTTGATATCTGATTTTCTTTCTTTTTCTTTCTTTTTTTTTTTTTTTTTTTTTGAGACGGAGTCTCACTCTGTCGCCCAGGCTGGAGTGCAGTGGTGCGATCTCAGCTCACTGCAAGCTCCGCCTCCCGGGTTTACGCCATTCTCCTTCCTCAGCCTCCCGAGTAGCTGGGACTACAGGCGCCTGCCACCTCGCCCGGCTAGTTTTTTTGTATTTTTTAGTAGAGACGGGGTTTCACCGAGTTAGTCAGGATGGTCTCGATCTCCTGACCTCGTGATCCGCCTGTCTCAGCCTCCCAAAGTGCTGGGATTACAGGCTTGAGCTACCGTGCCCGGCCCTGATTTTCTTTGAGTATATGTAGCAGTGGGATTATTGGCTCATATGGTAGCTCTATTGTTAGTTTTTTGATGAGCCTCCAAAGAATTCTCCATAGTGGTTGTGCTAATTTATATTCCCTTCAACAGTGTATGAGCATTCTCTTTTCTCCACATCTTTGCCAGGATTCATTATTGCCTACCGTTTGGATGAAAGTCATTTTAACTGGGGTGAGATGACATCTCATTGTAGTTTTGATTTGCATTTCTCTGATGATCAATTATGTTGAGCACCTTTTCATATGCCTGTTTGCCATTCGTATTGACATACTAAGTTTTTATAGCTATCCATTTGTTACCCATACTGGTTAGGGAATCTCTAGCCTATATGAGAGTAATCTTAGAAATTATGGGGGCTTTTGGGAGAACCAGTACATTATCAATATTTGAGACTATTCTATGTGTGTTTTAAATGAATATGAAGTCTGTATTTGTTGTAAAGATATGTTTGTATGTAGGTGTATATGTTCTCAGAAATTTACTGATCTTGCTATTCAATTTTCTGTACTTCTACATATATTAAATTTGTTTAATCTATTAACCTCTGAGTGAAGTCTCTAAAAATTTCCAACTCATATTTGTAACATACCCCTTCTAAAATGAGAATCAGCATGGTTAGTTGCATCACAGCTAGAGAGCAGCACGAAGAGCAGAACGTCCAGAATTCAAAAGATAAACTTATACTTGACAATATTTTTCATATTCATGTAATTTCTTCCTGAATATTTTAAAATATTGCTTATGAAATATATTTAAGGATCTCTTTAACTGTCCCTTTGGGAAGATGGGGAGATGGCTATTGCTAGCTATGCTGTTTCGACTATCATTATTTAATAAATGAATTGTAAATGTATTATTTAATTAAGAAGCACTCTCTGTGCAGACTCAGTTACTAAAAAATAAAGTAATACCTTTATTTTTAAAACATTACTGATATAGTTTAATAAGAAAGAGCTTAAAAATAGATTATACATTAAAGTATGTCTTTATATTCATTTCTTCTTTGCATTTTTTGACCAATTCCCTATAAATTGTGGCCACTTCATGGTAAAGAAACCTTAATTAAAATACCAAGTGCAAAGGAAGGACAGGATTTGGATGACATATGTGAATGCAAATGAAAAGTACTCTATTGGGAAAGTGAGACTTCATTGAAGGTGACATACTTATGGAAAAAAAGATGTGCTGAGCAAGCACCTTGGCTGAACAAGCAATTTGGGGCAGTGCCATAAGCTGCAGGCATTTTAGTAAAAAATACATTAAAAACATAATTGGGAAAGGCTTGGGTAATCGGACCCCAAACAGCATCAATCTTTAGAACTACAAAGCTTGAGGAAAACAAAATGTCAATCAATAAGAAATGGTGATAATGCAAAATCCACAGAGGTGCACCTTGTTTTAACATTTGGGTAAATAACATTATAAAAGTCTCCTTTTAAGTTAAATGTATACAGACATAGATTTATCCATTTCACATTTAGATAGAGGTTTATGTGTTCCTTCAAGTGTGTGTATACAAGAGAAACAGATATGTTACTACAATCTGAACTGTCTTAAGTACAAATTGGTGTTCTGTAGCACTCGGATTTTGTAAGAGATTCTAGTGGAATCTCAGTCTTTTCTGCAACAGAAATAAGAATGTGGAGGGAAAAAAAGAGAACAGTCCAAGAAGTCTTCTAGAAGAAAAATTTCTATATTCATTAGATTTTTTTCTCCAGACTAATTAAATCTTGTTATATCGAAGCCAAAACAAAAAAGAAATCATTATTGTTTTCAAAGGTAAAATGGAACATATGTGAATGCAAACAAACAAACAAACAAAAAAACAGTGATAGGGTGAAGATTCGAAAAAAGAAGAGTTTTTCCATTCGGTTTCCTTAAATGATACCTAGTTTAGAGGTAAATACTCACAATTTCTCTCTATTTTGGAAAATGATCAAGTCATAAATGTAATTTACATAACCATAGGCCTTGTCAAACACAGACCACTTGAGAAAATCGAGGCTTTTCTATAATTCCTGGCTGACAGTTTAGCCTCTTTGTATTTCCTTTCTCAGACATTGGTAGATTTGAACAGCGCTTATAATAAAAGGCAAATTCCAAAGGTGACCATGCCTAAGGCCAAGCACGTGGTTGAATAGCTGTAACTGAGGTAGCTCAGGAATAAATTATTTCTCCAAAAGCTAGAGTAGCATAACATTCCCATAATCTAATTGTGTCCTCATTCTCTCAAATACAAAATTATCTAAGCCATCTATTCTAACAATTTACTCATTCAATAAATATTTATTGAGCCTCTACTGTATTCAGGCACTGTAATAGATTGTAGGGATAGAGCAGTTTTTTAAAAGCACAAAATCAAAGCCCTCATGGAAGATATATTCTAGTGGGAGATAGATGATAAATAAGAAAACTATGTAGCATATTAATTGGTGATAATTTCTGAAGAAAAATATAAAGCAAAGAACAGGAACAGAGAATGGGGTGGTGTCAGAAATTTAATTTTAAAAATTATAATAATAAGGATATAAAATATAGTTGGTGAAGCCAAAACAATTTAAAAATAAAGCAGGATAAGTGAAAGAATAAATATGGCTAAAGAATGAGCTAGTGAGTTAAGAGACCGGATTACGAAATTCTCTCATAAAATGGTTGTAAAGGACAAAATGGAAATATACTTAAGAGATAGATAGAACCAATGTGGATATGTCTAATTTGCATAGTAAAAGTCCCAGAAGAGGAAAAAATCAAAATGAGAAGCAGAAAATATTTGAAAAATAATGAAGATAAACTTTCTTCAACTGGAAATGAGTCATAATCTAACCAATTTTCGCTACCTTCACTGCTCCTATCTTAATCAAAGCCATCACCTCTGTCCTTAATAACTTGTAGTAGCCTCCTAGTAGCTCCACTCATGCTCTCTCAGTCTAGTCTCATCAAAGTAACCAGAGGAAACTTTCACAATTGTAAATCACAACACATGATTCTTCTCTCAAAACTCTGCAATGGCTATTCTGATTAAAAGTCAAAATTCTTATAATGCAGCTAGAGTCTAGATCTTGGTTTCTAATACCACTGTCCTATCAAAACACGGGGCCCTTGGGAGAAATGGCTGATTCTAGGACTGGGACAGGAAATAAACAAGATGGGCTTGCAGCATCTTCTAGAGCCAAAAAGCACGGAAATATGCAAAATAAACACAACAATGGGTGTATGTCAAAGCAACATTGAAGCCAACTGCAAGAGATTTTAAAGGCCAAATTTAGAACATTATGAGCATAAAATATAAATTAGTATTGTAGTATAACCTAAAGGTTAAAAATAATCCATGAGTTCATATTGATGAGAATAAATGTTTGAATAAATAAATACGTGAGGAAGAATAAATCAGTCACTCATGCCGAATTCCAAATCATTCAGGCCTATGTTTGAGTCTGAAATTCTACCACTTATGTCAGATGATGAAGTTCTGCTTTGCCTGCCCACATTTATTGTTTGGTGGATCAGATAATGCTCAGTTCATGATGAACAGATCATGTTACATGGTAACTTGGTGGCCCATGGTTAACTAGTAAAGTCCAGTAGCAGGCCAGGAGCTGTTTCTCAAAAGAGGAGTAGTTATACACAGAAGATGGCAGATCTTTGCTCCAAAATCCTAAGGGCTTGCATTACAATTCACACATACAGGCCTCCCAATACAACACCTACAGAGCAAAAGTCAAATGCTGACAATCACCAAGGGCGAGGTGAATATAGTAAATGCGATGGACAGCAGAGTCAAAGCAGCAATTAAAATAGTTCAACAGGATGCTCTAAACAACATTCCTGTCAGCAACTAACACTTCCAGCATCGACAGATCTGCTGGATCATATGGTCCAAGTGGCAGAGCAGCTTGCACAGCAACCTGAATCTGTTGCAGAGTCTTCTTTTTCCTAACCCCCAATCAAAACTAGCAGTTTTTTGAGTCACTCAATAAATCGGCTGGGGTAACATACCCAAATAAAGAGTACATGGCCTGTAAAATCTAGAAGCCCACTAGGCATTGTACCACTTTTTCTGGTTGTAGGAGGAGCTAAATTCAACAACTTTTCTTAGAAGGGTTATCTTTACCTGCTCCACATCACTGGACCTCCACAAATTTCACTGAAGTAGAAGGCTCCTGATCTTGGTTGAATATGTTTCTTACTCTATCTTGCACAAGTGTCTTACCAATGAGTCTAAAATGGTTGCCACTTCTTACTCACTAGGTCCAATTAGCATAATGCATCAATGTAACATATCATTGTGTTATCTGGTGGAAGGGAAGGCAATCAAAATCCCTGCAAACTAAATTATGGTGTAGGGCAGAAGAGTTGACATAATCCTGAGGTAGGATTGTGAATGTATGCTACTGGCCTTGTCAGTTGATGCAAACTGATTCTGGAAGTCTCTATGGACTGAGATGGAGAAAAAGGCATTTGCCAGATTAATAGCTGCATATGAGGTACTAGAAGAAGTGCTCATTTGTTCAAGCAATAAAACCAGGTCACCACCTGGTTAAGCTTACAATAATCCATTGGCATTCTCCAAGATACATATGTCTGTTCTGCAGGCCAAATAGGCAACTTACATGGAAATGTGGTTGAACTACCACCTTTTGCATCTTTCAAGTTGTTGATAGTGGCATTAATCTCTGCAGTCCCTCTAGGACTATAGTGTTGTCTGTGGTTTACTATTTTCCTATGTAGAGGCAGTTCTAGTTGCTTCCATTTGACCTTTCCTACCAAAATAGCCTTTATTTCACATGTCAGAGAGCCAGTGTGGGTATTCCTCCAGCTGCTGAACATATCTATTCCAATTATGCATTCTAGAACGGGAGAAACACCCAAAGAATGGGTTTAGTGACCCACTAGATTACTATAAAACAGACCTGATCTAAAACTCCATTGAGCATCTGACCTTCAAAAGCCCCTACTCTAACTGGTAGACCACACTAATGTCTTGGGTCCCTGAAATTAGTGTCAGTTCAGATCCAGTGTCCAGTAGTTCCCAAAAGGTCAGATAATTTTCTTTTCCTCAGTACACAATTACTCTGGTAAAAGACTGTAGGTCCTTCTGCAGAAGTCTGGGGGAAAGATTAACAGTGTAAGTTTTAGGGGTTCCTTCTTCAAGACGACTCAGATTCCAGTTTATTCAAATTGTTGTGAGTCTTTAAACTGGCTCAGGGCTGGAAATTCATTGAGGATCTGTGACTCTCAACTCTAATTTTTTCACTCAGGTTAGACTCATGGTTACTTAACCTAGGAATCTGCTGCTTCTACAGATGAAGTAAGGATTCGGTAGGCTTCCTATTTCAATTCTAGAAACAACATGATTAACTAGCCAACATCATACCCAGTTCTGTGTAAACTGAACTATATTGGTTGTTGCTTTGACTCTGCTGTTCATTACATTCACTGTGCCCACCTTGCCTTTGCAGGTTGAGTTTCAGCACTTGACCCTTGCTGCTCCACAATAGTTACCCCCCAATGCATTTAGATACCCCAGATCAGTAACTCCAATTCCCTCTGTAAACTATGGCCTACAGAAAAGGGCAATCACAGAGCTCTTCAAGGATTTCAGGCTCCCCTTACAAATTTTTTTCCCACGGTATTAATGAAAGGTATGTCTTCTAGACCGTTTCAGGCTCAGAGAGTATGTCTTAAATCACAAATCCACTCTGACGTTTTAATCTTTTAAAGGCTTTGAATCCCTTTTTCTACATTAGAACAGGGCAGATTCAGCATTTCCAACCCACTCACTGTGGGCCACCTTTTGGTCCCCAACCAAACAAATAAATTGTTGAAGTCCTTTTTAACTCCCTGAACTGCAACATTAAATCCAGAACTGCTGCTTAATTGGCTCATATTAATAAATTCGGCCTGATGCAATTTTTTGTTTCTTCCACCATCGTCTCACACTATTGATATCCATTTTCACACAGGTTTCCCAGATTTCTGTCTGTATAAATCTTAAAACTCAAGGAGTTCTTTTGTGATATAATGTACTTCCTCATGGGTCACACTTTGTACCTCACTTTTAGGGACCTTCCGGGACTTGTGTGTAGTTACAGGTCTAAAAGTAAATGGGGTAATGGGGGTGGGTCCTGAGGAGACTTAGCGTTATTTTGTATGGCTACTCAAGGGATGCCATGATAGCGAGCCAGCCAGGTGGGAGCGGCTCCACAGAAAAACTCCAACCAGTCTGCGTACTGGGGTGGAGCCACAGACGTTCATCTCCTTTTCAGCAGGGAGGAATCGGCCCCTCCTCTTCCTCTGTGGAACCTGGGATTTAAATGGTGGGTGGGAAGTACTCTAGAGGAGGGACTCCGGCCTTGTAAGAATCTGTTTCCCCCTCTTCTCCTTTTTCACCTGATAAAACCCTGTCTTACTCACCATTCAAATTGTCTGTGAGCCTAAAGTTTCATAGCTGTGGGACGGACAAGGACCCTATCTTTAGTTGAACTAAGGAAAAGTCCTGCAACATTTTTCCTGTGCAATGTGGGGGTTCAAGAAGTGGTGAGTGAAACGGGGACTCAAAACCTCTCATTGTCACTTCTAAGCCTTTTCATCCTGGGATTCCTAAGGGTAGGGGAAACTATGTCCCGACCTCCTGTTGCTCCCGGGGTCAGGAACCAACCTGACCTTTCCATACCCCTTTGCTTCCTTTTTCAAGAGGGACCAGTAAGCAGCGGCTCCCCACCGCCCTCCTCTCCCTGCTGGGCTGGCACGCATGGCCCAAGTTGCCCTGAGTAGCTGACTGGCAGTTTCTACCTTGTGCCCATGGAGTGTCTTCCTCTTCCCTCCAGGGAGGCCAGCTCTGACCCACAGCAATTAAATTTGTCTCCCTGTTGGAGAAGCCACTTGCATAAGAATAAGAAGTTCTTCCCCAGGCATTTTTAAACTTTTTTCTTTCCTGTTCTCAACTCTAACAGCAGTTAACTTATTCTCTTTAAAGCTTTAATTGTGAAAAAGGATTTGTGGGGCTAACCTTGGGCTGTGGCCAATCTGGTGTGCTGTGCATTTCTGTATGGTTTGTGCTGCAAACCTCCATCTTGTTTTACATCCTGGGGGCATGGACAGTAACCACATGGGAAGGCTTTGTTTAGCACTCCTGCCCTAGGGAGGAGCCCTCTCTGGTTGGATATCTGCATGTTTTCCTAGCCCCGTCTCTTAAAGGGACCCACCCAGCAACTGGGTTTTCTTCTGCCTATTTGTGTGTATACTGTGTGTAATGTCTGTAAGAAGAGTTCTAATTAATTTGGCCTAAAGAAAGACAAGTGTGGCTGGGCATAGTGGCGCATGCCTGTAATCCTACCACTTTAGGAGGCCGAGGCAGGCAGATTGCCTGAGTTCAATAGTTCAAGACCAGCCTAGGCAACATGATGAAACCTCGTCTCTACTAAAATACAAAAATTAGCCAGGCATGGTGGCATGCACCTGTAGTCACAGCTACTCAGGAGCCTGAGGCAGGAGAATGGCTTGAACCCAGGAGGCAGAGGTTGCAGTGAGCCGAGATCACGCCACTGCACTCCAGTCTGGGCGACAAAGTGAGACAAGTGCTTGGATCAAGCATTTTTTTAAGGAAAGTTAAAAGTTGTAGTACCTTTCAGTTCATTTGACTTTAATCTTTGAAAAGTAAAAACAGCCTTAAAGATTATTGGTAAAATGCATGTCAGATGCAAGGTTTGCTACGTGTTTTAAAGTTACAAACTGCTTTTTGGGTTTTGAAAACTCTGTTTTGCCTGCTTTACAATTTGTAGGGTCTGGGGACATATGGAACTAACCACGCCCTTAATTAAGAAGGGAAATCTTGGCTGCACTTAGAACAAAATTAAAGCAACTTACCAGGTTTTAACTTAAAGTTAAAAATTGCTAGGAGTTACCATTATAATGTGTAATTGAAACTACTGAAAATAGATTTACATGGAAGGTGTATAAGCACAGTAAAATGTGTTTTTCAGTAAAAGGTTATAAGAAATCATGTAAATGTAAACTTTTGCCTAGGGTTAAAGGATAATTTTGAGTTAAAATAGGAAAAAGCTGAAGGTTCAAAGAAGTGGTGGAAGAATTGTGGAAATTAATCTTGCAGAAGAGGTTCTCAGTGTGAACATGTTGACTACATTCAAAAAAGGGTATTATCTGGTTTTTCTGTAAATTGAGCATTGAAATTAAGCATAACAAGGTTTTCCTAAGGTGCTAATCTGCTCTTTTCCCAAATTTGTAAAGGATTATAAAAGGTTTTTCTTCCTTAAAATTTCTGAGTCTTCATTTTGGCAAAAAAAAAAAAAATATATATATATATAAAAAACTTACGGTAACCTGGAATTCTATTTCATAATATCAAGTTGTTTAAAGCTTGAACATTTAACAGCCTTCCAAAAATCAAACTTGATGTCCCCAAGATCCTTCATCAAAGTTTTCTTACATGTCCCCATTCCAGATTTTAAGGTTTCATTCCTTCCTAGTCAATGTCCTCACGTAAACAGTAGATATTCTGTCGGTCTGGGAGTTCAACTGAACTATAATTAAGCCAATTGGAAAATGAGATTCTGTGTTTAATTTTCAGCAATTCCAGTCATGCTAAAGGAGATATGGGTCTCCTTGAGGGCATATATATCAGGTGATTCATGTGGCCCTTGGGCTGAAATTTAAGCCCCTGTGTTCATCATTTTCTATCCCCACTTTGTCCAGCAGCAATAGAAGCAACCATTTAATCTCATTATATAAATTAATTTGCAAAAAAATGTTCAAAAGTATCATATACACAGTCCCCCAGATCCCTGATTCTTATATTATGGATTAAGAATATTCAATAATAATATTTTGTATCTGTCTATTGCCATATCAAGTCATGTATGTCAGTGTGCTCTTTATTACTGGAAATAAGGTAATTAGGATCTTCAAATCTAATCAGATTAAATAGCAAATTCCAGAAATCCCTGAACCAGCTCAGAAAATTCTGTTTCTCTGGAACTCTCTCTCTACCAAAATTTGTGTTAGAATTCTCCAAACAGAAAAAATAGGACAGATACATAGATAGATAGATAGATAGATAGATAGATAGATAGATAGATAGATAGATACATAGATACATAGATAGATACATAGATACATAGATACATAATTAGATAAGAAAGTTGCTCACATGATTATGGAAGCTAAGAAATGTCAAGATATACAGCCTACAACCTGGATACCTATGTGAGCTGATGGTGTAGTTCCATTCAAACTGTTTTAGTCCATTCTCATGCTGCTATTGAGAACTGCCCAAGACTGGGTAATTCATAAAGGAAAAAGGTTTAATTGACTCACAGTTCTACAGGGTTACAGAGGCATCAGGAAACTTAAAATTATTGCAGAAGGGAAAGAAAACATGTCTTCACATGGCAGCAGGAAGAAGAAAAATGATAAATGAGCAAAGGGGAGCCCCTTATAAAATCATCATATCTCATGAAAACTCACTCACTATCACAAGAACCGCATGGGGTAACTGTCCCCATGATTCAATTATTTCCCATCAGGTCCCTCCTATAACATGTGGGGATTATGGGAACTACAATCCAAGATGAAATTTAGATGGGGACCTGGCCAAATCATATCATTTGGTCCCTGGTCCTTCCCAAATCATGTGTCCTCACATTTCAAAACATAATTATGCCTCTCCAACAGTGCCCCCAAATCTTAGCTCATTCCAATATTAACTCAAAAGTCCAAGTCCAAAGTCCCATCTAACACAAGGCAAGTTCCTTCCACCTATAAGCCTGTAAAATCAACAGCAAGTTACTGCCTAGATACAATGGGGATATAGGCATTGGGTAAATACACTTGTTCCAAGTGGGAGAAATTGGCCAAAACAGAGGGGTTACAAGCCCCATGCAAGACTGAAATCTAGTAGGGCAGTCATTAAAACTAACATTTCCCAAATTATCCCCTTTAACTTCATGTCTCACATCCACATCATGCTGATGCAACAGGTGGGCTCCCATGGCTTTGGGCAACTCCACCCCTCTGGCTTTGCAGGGTACAGCCCCACTCTCCACTGCTTTCATGGGCTGGTATTGTCTGTGGCTTTTCCAGGTGCACAGTGTAAGCTGTTGGTGGATCTACCATTCTAGTGTTCTGGAAGACAATGGCCCTCTTTTCACAGCTCCATTAGGCTGTGCCTCAGTAAGTACTATGTGTGGGGGCTTGGACTCCACATTTTCCTCCCACACTGACTTAGCAGAGATTCTCCATGAGAGCCCCACCCCTGCAGCAAACTTCTGCCTGGACACTCAGGCATTTCCATACATCCTACGAAATCTATGTAGGGGTTTCCAAACCTCAATTCTTGACTTCTGCGTACCCACAGACTCAATACCACTTGGAACCCATGAAGGCTTGGGGCTTGCAGAATCTAAAGCAGTAGCCTGAGCTGTACTTTGGCCCATTTTTGCCATGGTCAGAGATGAAGCAGCCTCTTACATCAGACAAACTTTAAGGGAGCAGCAGTTAAAAAAGACAAAGATAGACATACTAAAATGATAAAAGGACTACTCCAACAGGAAAATATCACAATTCTAAATATATATTCACCTAACACTGGAGTTCCCAAATCTATAAAACAGTTATTGATAGATTTAAGAAATAAAATAGATAGCAATACAATAATAATGGGGAACTTCAATACTCCACTGACAGCACTAGACAGGTCATCAAGACAGAATGGACTCAAATTATAACCTACTGCAAATGAACTTAACAGATATTTACAGAATATTCTACCCTGCAATTGCAAAATATACATTCTATTAATCAGCACATGGAACATTCTTCAAGACAGACCATATTATAGGCAAAAAAACAAGTCTCAGTAAATTCAATAAAATTGAAATTATATCAGGTACTCTCTCAGATAACAATGGAATAAAATTGGAAATCTACTCCAAAAGAAACCTCAAAGCCATGTAAATACAAGGAAACTAAATAAACTCCTCTTAAATGATCATTGGGTTGATACTGGTTTCATAGAATGATTTAGGGAGGATTCCCTCTTAGTCTATACTGTGGAATAGTGTCAATAGGATTTGTACTAATTTGTCTTTGAATATGTGATAGAATTCAGCTTTGAATCTATCTGGTCCTGGCCTTATATTTGTTAGTGATTTTTAAATTACCATTTATCAACATAGAAGGGACATATCTTAATGTAATAAAGCCATCTAGTGACATCTAGCGACAAACCCACAGTGAACATTATACTAAATGGAAATGGAGCAAGATAAGGATACCCACTTTCACCACTTCTATTCAACATAGTATTGGAAGTGCTAGCCGGGGCAATCAGAAAAGAGAAAGAAATCACAGGCATCCAAATTGGTAAAGAGAAAGTCAAATTGTCATTGTTTGCTAATGATATGATTGTATGCCTAGAAAACCTTAAAGACTCATCCAAAAAGCTTCTAGAACTGGTATATGAATTCAGCAAAGTTTCAGGATACAAAATTAATGTACACAAATCAGTAGCTCTGCTATACACCAAGCTGAGAATCGAATCAATAACTCAACCCCTTTTATAATAGCTGCAAAAAAACCCATAAAACAAGATACTTAGGAATATACCTAACCAAGGAGCTGAAAGACCTCTGCAAGGAAAAATACACAACACTGCTGAAAGAAATCATATATGATGAAAACATATGAAAGCACATTCCAGGCTCATGGATGAGTAGAATGAATATTGTGACAATAACCATACTGCCAAAAGCAATCTAAAAATTCAATGCACTTCCCATTAATATACTACCATCATTCTTCACAAAACTAGAAAAAAACAATTAAAAAATTCACATGGAACCAAACAAGCCTGCATAGACTAAGCAAAAAGAGCAAATCTGGAAGCAACACATTACCCAACTTCAAATTATACTATAAGGCCATAGTCACCAAAACACCATGGTACTGGTATAAAAATAGGCAAACAAAAACCTAAAATGGGGAAAGACATCCTATTCAACAAATAGTGCTGGGATAATTAGCAAGCCACATGTAGAAGAATGAAACTGGATCCTCATCTCTCATCTTACACAAAAATTAACTCAAGATGTATCAAGAACTTAAATCTTAAACCTAAAACCATACAAATTCTAGAAGATAACATTGGAAAAATCCTTCTAGACATTGGATTAGGCAAAGACTTCATGAACAGGAACCCAAAAGCAAATGAAACAATACAAAGATAAATAAATGGGACTTACTTAAACTATTAATAAAAAGCTTCTTCACATCAAAATAATTAGAAGAGTAAACAGACAACCCACTGAGTGGGAGAATATCTTCATAATCTATACATCCAGCAAAGGACTAATGTCCAGAATATACAAGAAACTCCAACAAATCAGCAAGAACAAAACAAACAATCCCATCAAAAAGTGGGCTAAGGACATGAATAGACAATTCTCAAAAGAAGATATACAAATGGCCAACAGGCATATGGAAACATGTTCAACATCACTAGTAATCAGGGAAATGCAAATCAAAAATACAATGTGATACCATTTTACTCCTGCAACAGTGGCCACAATCAAAAAAATAATAGACGTAATCATGGATATGGTGAAAAGAGCACATTCGTACACTGTTGTGTACTAGTACAACAACTACTACGGAACCTAGTACAACTACTATGGAAAATAGTGTGGAGATTGCTTAAAGAACTAAAAGTAGATCTACCATTTGACCCAGCAATCCCACTACTGAGTATCTACCCAGAGGAATATAAGTCATTATACTGAAAAGATACTTACACGTGCACGTTTATAGCAGCACAATTCATAATTGAAAAAATGTGGAACCAGCCCAATGCCCATCAATCAACAAGAGTAGATAAAGAAAATGTGGTGTGTATATATATATGTACACACACACACCATGGAACACTACTCAGCCATAACAAAAATAATAATAATAATGGCATTTGCAGCAACCTGGATGAAGTTGGAGTCTATTATTCTCTAAGTGAAGTAACTCAGGAATGAAAACCCAAACATGGTATGTTCTCACTCATAAGTGGAACTTGAGCTATGAGGATACAAAGGCATAAGAATGATACAGTGGACTTTGGGGACTTGGAAGAAATGGTGGGAGTGGGATGAGGGATAAAAGGCTACACACCGGGTACAGTGTACACTGCTTGGGTGATGAGTGCACCAAAGTCTCAGAAATCATCACTAAGAATTTATTATTCATGCACCAAACATCACCTGTTCCCCAAAAGCCTATTGAAATAAAAAAAAAAATCCAAAACAAGAAAAGAAAAAATAATAAAGATAATAGATACCAGTAAAATAAAAAACAAAAGGAGGCTTAAAAAACAAACATTGGCTACTTGAAAAGATAAATGAAATGTTAAACCTCTAGAAACATTGATAAAGAAAAAAGGAGATTATATATAAATAATATTTTGATTAAGGTGTGGGAGAGATTACTGCAGATAAAGCAGATATTAAAAAGTAATAAAATGATAAATATCAACTTTGTGATAATTAATTTTAAAATTTAGTTCCCTTTGACAAACTCGTGAAAAATGTAACTTACCAAAACAGACTCTAAAAAAATAATAATGCGAAGACTCCTATATTTGAAACCATAGTTTAAAATTATCCTACAAAGAAAATAAGAGTCTCAAATGATTTACAAGTGGGTTCTACCGAATTTTCATGGAATAGACCATTATAATATACTAGAAACACCTCTGGACAATTGAAAAATAGACTATATCTCAAACCTTTCAAATA
The DNA here is from genome assembly GCF_024542745.1 of Macaca thibetana thibetana. Taxonomy (NCBI): domain Eukaryota; kingdom Metazoa; phylum Chordata; class Mammalia; order Primates; family Cercopithecidae; genus Macaca; species Macaca thibetana. Next base: position 74,935,012 of record NC_065582.1, read on the forward strand.
ATAATACAACACATACACAAAAACAATTATAGGCTCTCCTCATGAATGTCTCTCTCTCTCTCTTTCTCTCATATATCATATAAAACGGATAATATATGACCAGGCAGGTTTATCCCAGCAATGGAAGGATGTAAGGATGGGTCAATATTAGGATAGGTTAACATTTCATATATAAATGCCATTCTTCATTGATCATCTCGATAGAAAGAGAAAAAGAACAGAAAGTCTATACAAAAACTTTTGATAAAATGTAGCATAAACTATTGATAAAAATTATTAGTAGTTGGGTGCGGTGGCTCACACCTGTAATCCCAGCACTTTAGGAGGCTGATTATGAGGTCAGGAGATCGAGACCATCCTGGCTAACATAGTGAAACCCTGTCTCTACTAAAATTACAAAACATTAGCAGTGTATGGTGGCACACATCTGTAGTCCCAGCTATTTGGGAGGCTGAGGCAGGAGAATCGCTTGACCCTGGGAGGCAGAGGTTGCAGTGAGCCGAGATCGCGTCATTGCGTTCCAGCCTTGGCAACAGAGTGAGAGTTCATCTAAAAAAAAAATTAATAAACTGGGAAAACAAGAAAACTTCCTTTCTCTAACCTAAAAATTCTACTATAAACATCATCCCAATAGGTATTTCCATTACTTCTACCTTTTAAAAAAATTTATTGTTTAAGAACATCTAACAAAACCATATAATGTTAGGCTTAAATGTATGTATGAATGTATGATGAAACTTTTTAAAGTTATGTTCTGTTAAAATAGAATACAGTTCGGCGGCTACCCCTTGGTAAGGATGGAGAAAAGACAAGAGTCATAAGACAAGGAAAAACACTCTGGTAAATATGTGTTATTGTCAGTCTTATAGATCTCAGGTTGTATAGTAGTGGTAAGACATCTCCTAATGAAAACCAAGTCTAAAATTTAATACATTTTGTAAAGAATATAGCACTAAGCCCTCATAGTGGCATTTAAAAAGTTTTGTTTACACCATTAGTGAATGGAATTGTAGTAACATTCTTAAGCTGTAACAAAATGTCATCCTGGTGGGAAAAATGCATCACAAATATTTTCTTTTCTTTCATAAGGAGCCACATTTCACATACATCCTACTGAAAATACAGTCTTCTTGCTTTTCAGAATTATTCTGTGCATAAAAGTCTATCTTTGTTTTAAGGTGAAACAAACCCTTGTGCTCCCTGAAACTAGATTCAAACCACAAACTCCCCCATAATTGGTTTCCTGTGAGGACCATTTATTAAAACTTCTGGATCTTGTTCTAAGTCTGGTTTGTATATTCACCAGAAATGACTATATCATTGTGCTGATTATCTGATGTGGTCAGAGAAACAGATTAAATCAGAAGCAGACAAAAATTCTAAAAAATGCAACATAAAACTTTTGCTTTAAGGACTTTCCTTGGGGAAATACACAGCTTATATTGGGTTTTCTTCATTGGAATTCTAAAGGTAGTCACTTCTGACTTTTTATCTTTTCGTTTTCTAATCCTGAAACTCTTAAATTTGACTTATTCATAGCACCCATTTCATCAAGATTTCTGAGCAGCTGATAGTTTAAAGCTCAGGTTTACATGAGTAAAGAAAAGAATTCCTGACATTACAAGGGAGAAGGCATGAAAAATATTTTTCTTAACACTTTAGTTTTTCACTGACAATACAGTTGAATATAATCTGTTTCATTCCACATTTAATATAATTTGATTATTATCACAGATGCATTTTAAGCGTAGGACTTAAAGGATATTTTATCATATTGGATTTATTATCCATAGAAGGAAATTATGTAAACAAGAACAGTTCATGGCATTCTCGTGGCTTGACAATGCAAATCAATCAAGGAATTACCCAAATCTCCAAAAGCAATCAAATATTTTTCAAGTCTCAATATAAATCAAACTTTCCTCAAGACACAGCAAATCCAATGCTGTCCATGACAGTAGGCAGAAACTGCAGTTATTCTTGTGACTTGCCTTGCTATCGATGGGTAAGAAACCAAACAATGATATCAAAAGCTTTTTAACTTAACATGACATTTAAATATTCTAAGGTGAGAAGAGTACTCCAGAATATTCTAAAACTACACATCATATGTTGAAAATGCAACAGAAACTTAGAGGACAGAATGAAGTTTCTAGGGATAAAAGCAATCCTGTAAATTCAATGAGCATATAAAAAATATTAACAAAAGATAGATAACTAAGATTTTGGGGAGCCACAGATTTGAAATGTATTCAATATATAAAATGAATTAGGCCAACATCATTAAGATACAGAAATTCATGAAAATCTTTATTTTATGTGTACATTGTTTGCTTTTTCTGATGGAACTATAAACTTAATTTGAATTAGAAAAATTGTTGACTATCTTTTTTTTTAATAAAATGTCACTTTCATTTCAAAAGACTAAAATATATGTTGTCTAATGTTATATATTAAATGCACTTGTTAGAAGTAGATGAAGATTCTTAAAAGTTTATCAACTTAATGGCTTGCCAAAGGTCACACTACAATTCTAGGACAGATTCAGGAATACAACTAGGAGGTTGATATCAGGTTGAGGTGACACACACTGCATTGGGAAATAGAAAAGTAAAATTACAACTACTCATGTTTTCATTATTATTGTTACAGGAACTTTGAGAATTATGTTTAATAGTAATATTTTACTTGATACTCATAAGTTTAAATAGTTTTTTTTAAAGTTTTTATTTTGGAATATATATAAACTCATGTAAAATTGCAAAAAAAAAAAAAAAAAAATCATAGGAATGTCCCATGCATCATTCACACAGCCTTCCTCATCTTGGATGACTACAGTATGATATCAAAACCAGAAAATTGGCATTGGTACAAATCATAGTTTATTCATATTTTGCTAGTTATATATAAGTGTGTGTGTGTGTGTGTGTGTGTGTGTGTGTGTGTGTGTGTATAACTATCTGGGATTTAATCACATGTGTAGCTTCATATAACCAACACAACTTTCAGCACATTGAATATGTCAGCCCATTGCCTCCTGGCCTCCTTGGTTTCTGATTATAAAACTGCTGTTAATCTTATTGAACTTTTTATGTGTGATGAGTTGCTACTCTTTTGCTGCTTTCAAGATTCTGCCTTTGTTTTAAGCTTTCAACAGTTTAATCATGATGTGTTTAGGCATGAATCATTTTGAATTTATTCTACTTGGAGCTCATGGAGCTTCCTGTGTGTGCAAAGTAATGTTCATCAAATCTTGGCAGTTAACCATAATACTCAAACATTCTTCTGCCCATTTTTTCTTTTTTTGGACTCATATTTTGCTAATTTGGTATGCTTGATGCTATTATGCAGATCTCTGTGTCTCTGGTTTTTTATTTTTTAGTCTTTCTGTTCCTCAAACTGAATAATTTCAATTACCTTATCTTCCAGTTTGCAGATTTTTATTCTGCCTCTTCAAATATGCTGTTGAGCCACTGTAGTAAAAGTTTTATTTTATTTTACTTTTCAACTGCGTATTTTTTCTTTTTCCTTATATTACCTCCTTATTGATATTTTCTTTTGAGAAGACACCTGTTTTCATGCTATTCATTGGTTCTGTGATTGCTGATTTAAAGTTTTTGTCTCAGTCTTCATCATCTTAGCTTTCCCACGGACCAGTTTCTATTAACTATTTTTTTTTCCTTTCCTGTGTATTAGCCATGTTTTCGTATTTCCTTGCATATCTTGTGATTTTTTTGTTAAAAATAGGCATTATAAATAATACAATGTGAAAGATCTGGGAATCAATTTCCCACAGAAGGTTGCAAGCCTTGTTAACGTCCACAATTCTGAAAAGTAGATTTTGACAATTTTTACCAGTGTTCTTGTTGCCACTTCAGAGGAAAGAATTTTCAGAGGTTTTTATTCTGCCATTCCCCATAATGTCACCTCTGATTGCTAAAATTTTATTGAGGATTTTTGCATCTGTGTTCATGAGAGATATTGATCTGTAGCTTGTTTTGTGTTATGTGCTGTATTATTAAGGTAATACTAACCTTTTATCAAGGTAATACTAGCTTTATAAAATTGGAAGTTAAGAAGTGTTTTCTCCACTTCTAGTTTCTGGAAGATATTGCATAATATTTTTATTAATTTTTTTGAAGGTTTGGTAAAAATTCTCTGTTAAAACCACCTGGTTCCTGATCTTTCTTTTTAGCAGCTTTTAAATTAAAAACTCAATTTTCTTAACAGTTATACAACTATGTAGGTTATCAGTTTCTTCTTGGCTGAGTTTTGGTAGTTTGTAGTTTCCAGTAAATTGGTTTCTTTCTTTCAAGCTGTCAAATTCATTAGCATAAATCATTTGTAATATGTCTTATTATGCTTTTAATGCCTGCAAAACTTGTTCTGCTATTCCCTGTTTCATTCTTGATATCAACTATTTGTGTCTTCTTTCATTTTATGTGGGAAAATAAAATTTCCCTGGATTTCCTGATGTTCCTGCAAAAAGCATGAGCTTCATGATTTTTTTCATATATTTGTATTGATTTGCCTTGTTAATTACAGTAATCAGAAAGGATAGAAAACTTATTTTTTTGTATATTATCAATGATTACTGTTCTGGGCTAGGTTCTTGGGTTAAACTCTAAAGTGCCAGAAATTCTGGAACACTGTCTCCCTGGTTATCTACATTTCAAGAAAAATGAGGCCAGAAACTTGAAGACATCTACAGGTCTGAGAGAAATGGGTTACATGGCTTCTGGAACGATTTTATTTACATGCTAATATGATGAAGTAAGGGGGACATTCTAAAGCAAGAGAAACCACTGCCTCCTTCCTTTACTGAGCAGTGACAAATCATTTTGCCTTGTCTCTCACCTGTGGTGTATCTAGTTACTCATATAAGATTTACCTAATTTTTATCACATTACACAACGGTAAGGACTAGATCAAAGAATTCAGAGAAGAGAGTATGATACGCTTATTTACTACAAGGTATTAATGAAAAATCTGTCTCTGTTCCAGAACTCCTTGTGTGCACATTAAGGATAAAAATAAATGAAGATAAATATTTAAAATCCAACATTTTATCATTGCCAATCTTGGCAGAGGTTTATAAGTTGTGTTGTTTCATTTATTTAAAAAAACAGCTTTTAGTCACACTTAATTTCTCTGTTGATTTTCTATTTTCAATGTTATTTCTTTTTGTCATTTTCTTTTTTATGTCCTTCCTTCTGCTTTTGAGGGGTTAATTTTTCTCTTCTTTTCTAGTTTCTTAAAGCAGGAAATTATATTGATTTGAAGTCTTTCTACTTTTTAAATTATAAGTATTTGGTGTTATAAATTTATTTTTCAGCACTGCTTTAGTTACATACCACAAACTTTAATATGTTGTGTATTAATTTGAATCAGTTAAATATATTTTTACTTTATTATGCTTTTCTTGTTTGACCCTGGATTATTTAAAAGTGTTGTTTACATTCCAAGTATATAGAAATTTTTCTCGTCTTCTGTTATTGACTTCTAGTTTGATTCCTTTATGTAAGTGAACTTACTCTATGTGACTTCAGTTCTTTTAAATATTTTTTTAATCCAGCATATGCTTTCCCATGGTTCATGTTCTATGGGTACTTGAAAGGAACTTGTGTTCTGCTTCTGTTGGGCCTAGTGTTCTCTAAACATGATGGTATCCTATTGGTTGATGGTGTTGTTCAGGTCTTTCACATCCCAGCTGATTTGCGGTCTAGTCATTCTTTTGGTTCCCCAACTATAATTGTGAATTTCTCATTTTTTTTCTTTTGGCTTGTTTTGCTTCATATATTTTGAAGTTCTGTGATTTGATACATACAAATTTGAGAATGTCATATGTACTTGGTTAATATATTCTCTAACAGAAAACAGAAGAAGGCTAGAATCTTTATAAAGGAAAGAATAATAGAATAGGTAGAAATAGAAATAAAATAGACTCTTTTTCATGTTATGAATTTCTTTAATTATATTTTATGGTAAAAGCAAAAAGTTACACACCATCTGATGGGGTTCTTTCTCTATGTAGAGAAGATGCTTAAGACAATTATGTTTAAAATTACGAAGAGTAGAGGGATCTAAATAAAAGTAAGATTTCTATAATTCATTGGAAGTAGTAAAATATCAACCCCAGTATGCTTTGATGAGCTATGTATATATTGAGCAACAATATCCTGAGCAACAATTAAGAAAACAGAACAAAATGATATCCTTAAAAACAAACAAATCATAATGGAACTCTAAAAATGCTCAAGTAACTCACAAGAAGACAAGAACAAAGAAGCAGAAGACTCAAGAACAATGTTTTATACAGTGGATAACTAAAACTGATCCAACAATATGCTGCCTACAAGAAACTCACTTCAAACATAATGGCATTGGCAGCTTAAAAGTAAAACAGTGAAGAATGATGCTCTGAGGGATTGGCCAACATGGCCACCTGGAAGCAGCTAGTGTGTGCTACTCTTGTGGAGAGAAAAGGAAGTGGTGAGTAAATACAGCACCTTCAGCTTAAACATTCAAGTATATACATTGGGACTCATCAAGACAAAAGCCTGACCCATAGAGATTGAAGAAAAACAAGGCAGGATGGTTGCCCACCTGGGATGACATGAAGTCAAGGGAGCCTCCCCATCCCAGGGAAACGGTGAGTGAGTGAGTGAGTGACCCCAGGGACTCATGCTTCTTCAGTGGATCTTTGCAACCCTCAGGTCAGGAGACCCTCTCATGAACCCACTCCACCAGGGCCTTCAGTCCAACACACAGACTTAGGTGGAGTCTCAGGAGAGCTGCCACTCAAGCACATGCAGAGATACTCGGCTTCCCAGCAAAAGCAGCTGCAACTATGACAAAGCAGGGGTTTCAACCCTGGTACATATCTCTAGGAAAGGGTCTGAATCCACAGGGCTGAACAGTGACAGGCTGCAGGCCCTGCTTTCATGGTATCTTGCAGGATAAGACCCACTGACTTGGGAATCCAGCCAACCACTGGTAGCAGTATTTCACCTCCCTGAGATGAAATTCTCAGTGTGGGGAGTGGAACTACCGTCTTTGCTTTCTCACAGCCTTAACCATTGTTGCTTTTAGGTTCTAGGGAGTCTGAGGCAACCAGGCACCAGGGTGGGCCCTCAACACAGCCCAGCAGCTCTGCAGAAAAGTGGTCACACTGTTCACATGGACCCAGGATCCCATTTCTCTAGTGAGTGGAATCTCCCATCTGGGGTCTCCAGTCACTTCCACCAGTGTTTTCTTGGTTTTTGCTTTTTTTTTTTTTTTTTTTTTTTTTAAGATGGAGTCTTGCTCTGTCACCTAGGCTGGAGTGTAGTAGCACGATCTTGGCTCACTGCAACCTCCACTTCCCGGGTTCAAGCAATTCTCCTGCCTCAGTCTCCTGAGTACCTGGGACTACAGGTGCATGTCACCACACCTGGCTAATTTTTTATATTTTTAGTAGAGACAGGATTTCACTATGTTAGCCAGGATAGTCACTATCTCCTGACCTCATGATCCGCCTGCCTCGGCCTCCCAAAGTGCTGAAATTATAGGCCTGAGCCACCGCACCTGGCCCCCACCAGTTTTTGCTAGCTGACAGCCATTTCTGCTAGCTGACAGACATTTCAAACCTCCTTGGGATGGAGCTCCCAGAGGGAAGGGCAGGCTGTCATCATAGCTGTTTGACAGCCTTAGCTGTTCTTGCCTTCAAGCTTTGGAGAGTCTGAGGCAACTGGCGGTATATTCCTAAGTATTTATTATTTTATTTATTTATTTATTTTTGTAGCTATTGTAAAAGAAGTTAAGTTACGATTTAATCCTCAGCTGGGTCGCTATTGGCATACAGCAGAGCTACTGATTTGTGTATAGTAACTTTGTGTCCTGAAATTTTGCTGAATTTATCTACCAGTTCTAGGAGCTTTTTGGATGAGTCTTTAGGGTTTTCTAGGTATACAGTCATGTCAACAGCAACAGCTTGACTTCCTCTTTCCCAATTTGGATGCATTTTATTTGTTTTTCTTGCCTGATTGCTCTGACTAGGACTTCCAGTACCATGTTGAATAGTGTGAAAATGAGCACCCTTGTCTTGGTTCCATTTCTCAGGGGGAATGTTTTCAACTTTTCCACATTTAGTATAATGTTAGCTGCAGCTTTGTCAAAGATGGCTTTTATTGCCTAAATGTGTGTCTCTTTTATGCCAATTTTGCTGAGGATTTTCATAAAGGGATGCTGGATTTTGTCAAATGTTTTATTCTGCATCTATTGAGATGATCATGTGATTTTTATTTTTATTTTATTTCTGTTTGTGTGGTGTATCACATTTATTGACTTAAATCATCCCTGTCTCCCTGGTATGGAATCCACTTGATGATGGTAGATTATCTTTTTGATATTCTATTGAATTCAATTAACTAGAATTTTATTGAGGACTTTTGGATCTATGTCATCAGAGATATTGGTATATAGTTTTCCTTTTTTGTTATGTCCTTTCCTGGTTTAGGTATTAAGGTGATATTGCATAGAATGATTTAGGGAGGAGTCTCTCTTTATCTTTTGGAATAGTGTATAGGACTGGTATCAATTCTTCTTTGAATGTCTAATAGAATTCAGCTGTGAATCTATCTGGTCCAAGACTTTTTTTATTGGTAACTTTTTAATTAGGATTTCAGTCTCGCTGCTTGTTATTGGTCTGTTCAGAGTTTCTACATCTTTCTGGTTTAATCTGGGAGGATTGTATATTTCCAGAATTTATCCATCTTCTCTAGCTTTTCTAGTTCATGTGTGTAAAGGTGTTTATAGTAGCCTTGAATGACCTTTTGTATTTCTGTGATATTGGTTGTAATATCTCCCATTTTGTTTCTAATTGAGCTTATTTGTATCTTCTCTCTTCTTTTCTTGGTTAATCTTGCTAATGGTCTATCAATTTTATGTATCTTTTCAGACCAGCTTTACATTTCATTTATCTTTTGTAATTTTTTTTTTCATTTCAGTTTTATTTAGTTCTGCTCTGATCTTGATTATTTATTTTCTTCTGCTTTTTTTGGGCATGGTTTGTTCTTGTTTCACTAGCTCCTTCAAGTGTGTGCTTACATTGTATATTTGTGCTCTTTCAGTCTTTTTGATGTAGGCAGTTAATGCTATGAACTTTCCTCTTAACCCTGCCTTTGTTGTATCCAAGAGACTTTGACAGGTATGTCACTATTATTGTTCAGTTTAAATTATTTTTTAATTTCCATATTGATTTCATTGTTGACCCAATGATCATTCAGGAGCAGGTGATTTAATTTTCATGTTTTTCCATGGCTTTTAAGTTTCTTTTTATAATTGATTTCCAATTTTATTCCACTGTGGTCTGAAAGACTAGTTGCTACAATTTTGATTTTCTTAAAATTGTTGAGAGTTGTTTTGCTGCCTATCATATGGTCTATCTTGAAGAATATTCCATGTGCTGATGAATAGAATGTATATTCTGCAGTTGTTGGATAGAATGCTCTGTAAATATCTGTTAAGCCCATTTGTTCTAGGGTGTAGTTTAAGTTCATTGTTTCCTTGTTGACTTTCTGTCTTGATGACCTGTCTAATCCTGTCAGTGAAGTATTCAAGTCCCCCACTATTATTGTGTTGCCATCTGTCTCATTTCTTAGGTCTATTTGTAATTGTTTTATAAATTTTGGAGCTCCATTGTAAGGTGCATATGTATTTAGGTTGTAATATTTTCATGTTGAACTAGTCCTTTTATCATTATATATTGTCCCTCTTTGTCTTTTTAAACTACTATTTCTTAAAGTTTGTTTTGTCTGACATAAGAATAGCTACTCCTGCTTGCTTTTGGTTTTCACTTGCATGGAATATCTTTCTTTTTCCACCCCTTTACCTTAAGTTTATGTGAGTCCTTATGTATCAGTTGAGTCTCTTGAAGACAGAAGATACTTGGTTGGGAAATTCTTACCCACTCTGACATTTTGTATATTTTAAGTGGCGCATTTAGGCCAATTAGATTCAACCTTCAAATTGAGATGTGAGGTTCTATTCTATTCATTTTTCTATTTGTTGCCTGAATACCTTGATTATTATTACTTTTTTATTTTTCACTGTGTTGTTGTTTTATAGGTCCTTTGAGAATTATGCTTTAAGGAGATTCTGTTTTGGTGTGTTTTGAGGATTTTTTTCAAGACTTATAGCTCCTTTTATCAGTTCTTATAGTACTGGCTTGGTACTGGTGAATTATCTCAGCCTTTGTTTGCCTGGAAAAAACTGTATATTTCCCTCATTTATGAAGTCTAGTTTCACTAGATAAAAAAAATTTGGTTGGTAATTGTTTTAAGGAGGCTAAGGATAGGACCCCAATCCCTTCTAGTTTGTAGGGTTTCTGCTGAGAAATCTGCTGTTAATCTGATAGGTTTTCCTTTATAGGATATGTGATGCTTCTGCCTCATGGCTCTTAAGATTCTTTCCTTTGTTTTGACTTTAGAAATCTTGATGACTATGTGCCTAGGTGACGATCTTTTTGCAATGAATCTCCCAGTGTTCTTTGAGCTTCTTGCATTTAGATGTCTCGATCGTCAGCAAGGCCAGGGAAGTCTCCTTGATTATTACCTCAAATATGTTTGCCAAAGTTTTAGATTTCTCTTCTTCCTCAAGAACACAAATTATTCTTAGGTTTGGTCGTTTAACATAATCACAAACTTTTTGGAGGTCTTGTTCATTTTTTAAAATTCTCTTTTCTTTGTCCTTGTCAGATTGGGTTAATTCAAAAGCCTGGTCTTCAAGCTCTGAAGTTGTTTCTTCTCCTTGTTTGACTCTATTGCTGAGGCTTTCCAGTGCAACAGCAATTCCTTAAGTCTGTCCTTCATTTCCAGAAGTTGTGACTGTTTTTTATTTATGTGGTCTATTTCACTGGAGATTTATCCTTTCACATCTTGTATCATGTTTTTGATTTTTTTAAGTTTGACTTCACTTTTCTCTGGTGCCTCCCTGATTGGCTTATAATAAGCCTTCTGAATTCTTTTTCTGGTAATTCAGAGATTTCATCTTGGAGCTAGTGTGATCTTTTGGAGGGTGTTAGAGAATCTTCTTTTGTTATTTATTGATTTATTTATTTAGAGACAGAATCTCACTCTGCCACCCAGGCTGAAGTGTAGTGGTGCTATCCTGGGTCACTGCAACCTCCACCTCCCAGGTTCAAGCAATTCTCCTGCCTCAGCCTCCCCAGTAGCTGAGACTACAGGTGTGTGCCACCACACCCAGCTAATCTTTGTATTTTTAGTAGAGGCAGGGTTTCACCATGTTTGCCAGGTTTGTCTCAAGCTCCTGACCTCAAGTGATCTGCCCGCCTCGGCTTTCCAAGTGCTGGGACTATTGTTTTATCATATAACCAGAATTGTTTTTCTGGTTCCTTCCCATTTGGGTAAACCATATCAGAGGGGAGATCTGGGACTCAAGGGCTACTATTCTGAATCTTTTGTCCCACAGAGTGCTCTCTTGATGTAGTGCTCTTTCCCTTCTCCTCGGAATGGGGCTTCCTGAAAGCTAAGCTATAGCCATTTTTTTTTCCTCTCTCTTTTGGATTTAGCCACCCAGTGGAACTACCAGGCTCTGGTTTGATACTGGGGAGTGTCTGAAAAGAGTCCTGTAATGTGATCCGTCTTCAAGTCTCTTAGTCATGGAGACCAGCATCTGCTTTGATGGAGGCAGCAGAGAAGTGAAGCAAATTCTGTGAGGATACTTGGTTGTATTTTTGTTAAGTGCACTTTGTTTTGTGATGGTTGGCCTCCAGCCAGGAGGTGGTGCTCTCATGAGTGCATCAGCTGCAGTAGTATGGGGAGAATACTAGCTTTCCCTAGGTTCACCTTTGGGTAAGTATTCTGCTATCTCAGGTGGTAGGCGGGGCCATAGAGCTCCCAAGAGGTTGTGTCCTTTGTCTTTGGCTGCCAGGGCAGGTAGAGAAAGACTATTAGGTGGGGACAGGGTTAGGGATGTCTGAGCTCACACTGTCCTTAAGCAGGGCTTGCTGCGGCTGCTATGGGGGATGGCAGTGTGGTTCTCAGGCCAATGAAGTTATGTTTCCAGAGGGATTATGGCTGCCCCTGCTGCATCACACAAGTTTTCAGGGAAATGGAGCAAAGCCAGCAGCCACAGGCCTTTTCCAGCTCTCATGTACCCCCACAGCCCACAATTTTGGTGTTAGTCCTCCCATCCCCGCCCCGCCCAAAGCCAACCAACAGCACAGCATGGAATTTATTTCTAGGCAGTCAGTAAGCAGGGTGGGAACTTGCTTCAGGCTACAAGCCTCCCCACTGAGAAAGCAAGTTCCTTGGCTCACAGTTCCTTGACTGTCCTGTGGAGCCTGCAGGGGCAATCCACCTCCTTCAAAGGGTCTATGGATCCTCTCAGCTTTCCTGGTATGTTCCTGGTAATTCATAGAGCAAAAGTTAAGGATGTGGGTCTCCACATGCCACTCTGTCCATTCGAGAGGGAACTGCAAGGTAGTCTTGCCTCCAGCCTGCCATATTCCTACCTATCTCCCTCCTTTATCTGTTCTTGAAGAGTAGATCTATTAACAACAATTTTCTTAGTTTTCTTTCATTGGAGAATGTCTGTATTTTTTCTTCTCTCCTGAAGGTTTGTTTTGCCAGACATTGATAAGATTAATAGTTCTTTTCTTTCAGTGCTTGAAAAATCTTTCATTTCCTCTGTGTCCAACGGTTTCAGATTAGAAATCTATTATATGGATAATGTATCCTTTCTCTCTGGCTATTTTAAGATTTCGTTTTCTTTGTATTTAGTTTTCAAAAGTTTAATTATGCTGTATCTTGCTGATGATTTCTGCAGTTTATCCTAATTGAAGCTTTTGAAGTTCTTAAAGCAAAATTTATGTAGTTTCATTTGCAAGTTTATGTTTTTCACCAAATTTGGAAGTTTCCACAACTATTTGTTTGGACACCTTTTCAGTTTCAGTCTCACACCTTTTCTCAAGTAGGATCCTACTTTTAATGGCAAAAACCACAATTACTTTTGTATCAACCTATGTTTTGTTATTATCCCACAGAGTCCTGAGGATCTCTCTCTCTCTCTATTTTTTTTTTTTTTTTTTTGCTTTTTGTCTCTGTTTTTCAGATTGAGTAAATTTTATTGATCTGTGTTTAAGCTTACTAATTCTATCCTCTGTAATCCCCATTCCACTACTGAATCCATCTAGTAAGATTTAACTTGATTATTAAATTTTTAAATTTTATAACTTCTATGTTGCCCTTTTTAAAACTTCGCTTTTTTTTGGGGGGGGGGGGTTCTGTTTTTTGCATTTGTGTCCACGGCATTTGTTATTGATAACTGAAGCATTTGGATGACAGCTGCTTTTTATAATCTTTGTCAGGTAATTTCAACATCTGATTCATCTCAGTATGGATATCAGTTGATTGTTCTTCTCATCCAAATTGTTGTTTTCCTGGTTTATCGGTATGACAAGAAATTTTTATTGTGTCCGAGATATTTTCTATGTTAGGATACTTTTGATTTTATTTAAGTCTTCTATTTTAGTTGGTGTGTAGGTTCTGTTCTATTTTTTTATGATTTAGTTACAATGACAGTTTAGTTTCCTGAGCGCTTATGTTATTCTGGTCTGCTTTCTTCTTATGGCACTATGGGGGTTCCCACTAATCCCTACTGATACTATTTACAGGGGGAGAAGCATATGCCTTTGCACCCTGTTTTTGGTGGGCAATCTTCTGGAAAGTGCAGACGACACTAGGTTTTGATTCCTGTATGCCAGTGGGGTGAAGGGCAGGGAGATATGGGGCTTCATTGTCACCACCATTGCCATATTGGAACACCTACTGATGACCCAGTTACAGAACAAGGGCTGGGATGGCCAGGGCCTTTATTGCTCTGTTTTCAGAGGAATGGACTGCCCAACAGACTAGTTTGTAGAGCTGTGGTTAGAACTCCCCACTGGATCTCTGTTGTACTTCTCCTTTCTCAGTGCATTGGCCAGATAGAGTAGGCTTTCTTGGGTTTTTTGTTCGTTTGTTTTGTTTTGTTTTTGTTTATGTAGTTTTTTTTTTTTCCTATGATTGTTGGTTGCAGGCTGCAGCCCTCTCCAACACCCAATCCCACAGTATATGAGACATAAAAAGAATATCCAGAGAGATTACCACATTTTCATTCCCTGATTCATGATGCCCTTAGGAAGCCCACATTCTTCTGTCAAGATTACAGAGTTGATATAATTTGGCTGTGTTCCCACCAAATCTCATCTTGAATTCCCTCATGTTGTGGGAGGGACCTAGTGGGAGGTAATTGAATCATGGGGATAGGTTTTCCATACTATTCTGATGATAGTGAGTAAGTCTTACAAGACCTGATGGATATTATAAGGGGGAGTTTTCCTGTACAAGTTCTCTCTTTGCCTGCTGCCATACATGTAAGACGTGACTTGCTCTTCCTTGCTTTTGGCCAAGATTGTAAGGCTTTTCCAGCCACGTGGAACTGTAAGTCCAATTAAACCTCTTTATTCTGGTCTCAGATATAAATTTCTCAGCAGTGTGAAAACAGACTAATACAGTAAATTGGTACCAGTAGATGGGGCATTGCTGAAAAGATTCCTGAAAATGTGGAAGAGCCTTTGGAACTGGGTAATAGAGGTTGGAACAGTTTGGAGGACTCCGAAGAAGACAGGAAAATGTGAGACACTTTGAAACTTCCTAGAGACTTGTTGAATGGCTTTGACAAAAATGCTGATAGTGACATGAACGATAATGTCCAGACTGAGGTGGTCTCAGATGGAGATGAGGAACTTATTGGGAAATGGAACAAAGGCGACTCTTGTTATGTTTTAGCAAAGAGACTGGCAACATTCTACCCCTGCCCTAGAGATTTGTGGAACTTTGAACTTGAGAGAGATGATTTAGAGTATCCTGCGGCAGAAATTTCTAAGCAGCAAAGCATTCAAATGGTGACTTGGGAGCTATTAAAGGCATTCAGTTTTATAAGGGAAGCAGAGCATAAAAGTTCAGAAAATTTGCAGCCTGACAATGTGATAGAAAAGAAAAGTCACATTTTCTGAGGAGAAATTCGAGTGTGCTAAAGAAATGTGCATAAAGAAGGAGGAGCTGAATGTTAATCCCCAAGAAAATGGGAAAAATGTCTCCAGAGCATGTAGAGGTCTTCACAGCAGCCCCTCCCGTCACAAGCCTGGAGATCTAGGAGGAAAAACTGGTTTCCTGGGCCAGGCACAGGGTCCCCATGCTGTGTGCAGTCTAGGTACTTGGTGCCTTGTATCTCAGCTGCTCCATCCATGTCTGAAAAGAGCCAATGTAGAGCTCAGGCCGTGGCTTCAGAGGGTGCAAGCCTCAAGCCTTGGCAGCTTTTACGTAGTGTTGAGCCTGTCAGTGCACAGAAGTCAAAAACTGAGGTTTGGGAACCTCTGCCTAAATTTCAGAAGATATATGGAAATACCTGGATGTTCAGGCAGAAGTTTGCTGCAGGGTTGGGGCTTTCATGGAGTATCTCTGCTAGGGCAGTGCAGAAGGGGAATGTGAGGTCAGAGCCTCCACACAGAGTCATTACTGGGGCAATGCCCAGTGAAGCTATGAGAAGAGTGCCACCGTCTGCCAGACCCCAGAGTGATGGATCCACTGACAACTTGCACCTTGTGCCTGGAAAAGCTGCAGAGACCCAATGCCAGTCCATGAAAGCAGCCTGGAGGGAGGCCGTACCCTGAAGAAACCACAGGGGCAGAGCTGCTCACGTCCATGGGAACCTACCTGTTGCATCAGCATGACCTGGTTGTGAGACATGGAGTCAAAGGAGATCGTTTTGGAGCTTTAAGATTTGACTGTGCTGCTGGATTTGGGATTTGTATGGGGCCTGTAGCCGCTTTGTTTTGGCCAATGTCTCCCCTTCAGAATGGCTGTATTTATCAAATGCCTGTACTCCCATTGTATCTAGGAATTAACTAACTTGCTTTTGATTTTACCAGCCAGGTAGAAGGAACTTGCCTTGTCTCAGATGAGACTTTGAACTGTTTACTTTTGTGTTAATGCTAAAATGAGTTAAGACATTGGGGTACTGTTGGAAAGGTGTTACAGGTTTTGAAATGTGAGGACATGAGATTTGGGAGGGGCCAGGAGTGGAATGATATAGTTTGGCCATGACCCATCCAAATCTCATCTTAAATTCCCACATGTTGTAGGAGGGACCTATTTGGAGGTAATTAAATCATGGGGTCAGGTCTTTCCTGTGCTGTTCTTGTGACAGTGCGTAATCTCATGAGATCTGATGGTTATTGTAAGGGGGAGTTTTCCTGCACAAGTTCTCTCTTTGCTGCCATCTATGTAAGATGTGACTTGTTCTTCCTTGCTTTTCACCATAATTGACTGTGGGACTTTTTCAGCCACGTGGAACTTTAAGTCCAGTTAAACCTCATTGTCTGTTGAATGATGTCTAGGGTGTTTAATTTTATTTAGAGGAAAGAAACAGGCAAAAATGATTCTATGGCATCTTGTTACAGAACTAGAAGCCAATATTTTCATTACAAATCATGGCTTCCTGGACAAGTTGAAATTGCCACCAAAGAATGACCTTGCCAGTAACTGAAGTGACTAGTCAAGGATTATACAAACCTCTCACACTGTAAGATAAGAATATTTGCTTCAGGCTTTTCTATTTTGTGGCTTGCCAGCTACACATATCTGTTTTGATATATTTAAATAAGCCACATTTCATTGTTAAGACATCATTAATTTAATCTGGTAGATCACTGAGTTAGCTCTACTCACAAAATTTTATCTCATTTGTGGTCTGTTTTGCCCTACATAGTAGTTAGAGAGGGCATCAAAGAGATGAACAGGAATATGAATAGGTGTAAATGCCTTGTACATTTGCTAATGTTTGATGCCTTCATCCAAAATAAAATGAAACAAAATAAATACAAGAGGTATCACTGCAGACTGAGTTGCCTCTGTGTTACAAAATATAACCAGAATATAAGGGTCTGCCTATCTTTTAAGATACTTTTGAAGATATATTTTATAGTTAACAAAGTGCTGGGCTCCTGTTAAACTTTTTACAAACAGAATTTGAAATCACTATAAATGCCAGGAGAGGAGATGTAGAGCTCTCTGGCATAGCACAACCCCCTATCCAGACAAGTGTTTAATTACTGACTTTAAAATTTAGGGTCAGACACGGTGGCTTATGCTTGTAATCCCAGTACTTTGGGAGGCTAAGGCAGGAGGATCACCTGAAGTCAGGAGTTGAGACCAGCCTGGCCAGCATGGTGAAACCCCGTCTCTACTATAAATAAAAAAGCCAGGCATGGTGGCAGGCATTTGTAATTCCAGCTACTCAGGAGGCTGAGGCAGGAGAATCACTTGAACCCAGGAGACAGAAGTTGCAGTGAGCCAATATCACACCACTGCACTCCAGCATGGGAGACAGAGTGAGACTCCTTATCAAAAAAAAAAAAAAAAAAAAAAAAAAAAAAAAAAAAAAAAAGTAGAATCTCAAGACAGGCATCATCATTACATAGAGCTATTGGCACAGAATTATAGAATTAAGGAATATTTATTTTCATGCCTCAAGAATGACCCCATTTCAAATGTATACTGCTCCTTGTAAATTAAATTAGCTAATGTTAGCAGTTAGTGTGGAAAACAAAAAGAATCTTTCAATTTTACCTATATTAGCATTCTAACTCTCTCAATCTATTTTTTTATTATTCTGCAAAGCACTGTTTTGAAGAGACTATCTTTGAACACTAATATTCTCAGATAATCAGTACATGCTTTTTGTACTTACAAAGTAAATGGGCATATAAGTAAGGGATTTTATCAAACATATATTTAATTTTTTAAATGGCCACTCTCTGTCTTCAGTTATAGTAATCATTTAGTCATATTTCCAAGAAGTAAGCCAAGACTTATAATGAAAGTGCTTGGCTAAATTATTCCTTTAGTTTTTGAAGTCCACCCTGAAATAACATTAGGATGCTTTATAGGCTCAGGTAATGAGGAATTAAACAACCTAAATTCTTGTGAAGTGAAGTCTAGTGTTTGAAATGTTAGAGATGTGGAGAATGAAAAGCACTCAATAAATTCACCATCTTTTCTCTTTAATACTTTTGTTAATATATAATAGACATAGAATAAATTGTGCATATTTAATTTGTCTAGTTTGATAAATTTGCATGTATAAATGCATGTGAAACCACCAGCACATTTAATAGAATGAAAATATTCATTCAACCCCCAAAGGTTCCTTGTGACTCTTTATCATCCCACATACCCTCATTTCCCTTACACTCATCCACAAACAGCCAGTGATCTTTATGATACTATAGATTAGGGGACATTTTCTAGGATTTTATATAAATGTAATCATCTATGTGAACTTTTTGTCTAGCTTTCTTTCATTCAGTATTTTTTATTTTATTCATGTTGTAGTATGTTTCAATAGTTTCTTTTTATTGCTGAGTAGAATCCCATCACATGTCTATAACACAGTTATATATCCATTCACCTACTGATTGACATGTGGATTGTTTCACATTTGTGGTTATTACTAATAAAGCTACTATAAACGTTCTATTATAAGTCTTTGTAGGATTATAGCCTCTCATTTCTCTCGGGTAAATACTTGGGAATAGAATGCTTAGGTTATATGGTAAGTATAGCTTCAACTTTTTAAGAAACTGCCAATTTGGTTTTCTAAAATGGTATGTGATACTACTGTTAAGAGGGCCCCACTGTCTCTATATCCTTACCAATATTTAGGATGGTCAAGATTTGTAATTTTAGCCTTTATAACAAATAGGTGTTAGTGGAATTGCATTGCCTTTGCCTAATGATCAGTGATGTCTGGCATCTTTTCATGTCCTTACTTGCATGTGTGCATATGTATATCTGCTTTGATGAAGTTTCTGTTTAAATATTTTTCCCATTTTTAAAATTTGATGCTGTTTTGTTATTAAGTTTTGAGAATTCCTTAATCTGCCTACAAATCCTTTATCAGCTATATGATTTGCAAATGTTCTAATTTGTCTTCTCATTCTCTAATACTTTCTTTTAAAGAGCAAATTTTTTAAATTTTTTAAATTTTGATAAAGTATAATTTATCAATTTGTCTTTTGATGTGTCATACTTTTTGAGTTAAACATCCATTTTGAGTTAAATATTGTATATGATAGATTGAAATTCTCTTTTTCATATGGATATCTAAATTGTCCAGCACTAATTTTGAAAAGGCCGTTTTTGCTGCATTGCCTTTGCGGCTATAGTAGAAATCAATTGCCACATATGAGGGTCTATCTTTATTCCATTGATCTATTGCTATACATTGACACCAAAACTATAATCTTGATTGCTGCAACTTTTTCATAAGTTTGAAATTGGATAGCATTAATTTTCCAGTTTTCTTTTTTATATTTTGAATATTCATTTGTTTACTCTAGCTTCTTTACATTTCTAGATGATTTTAGAATCAATTTTTCAATTTCTACCAAAAATTAGCCTACTGGGATTTTGACTGGGATTAAATTAAATTTATGAATCAACTTGGAGAGAATCGACATCCTTATATCATTGAGTCTTCCATCCATAGATATGATATATCTATTTATTTAGGTCTTTATCTCAGTAATATTTTATAGTTTTCAGTACACGTCTTTCACATGTTTTGTCAGATTTATCCTTAAACATATCATAATATGATGCCATTGTAAATTATAGTCTTTATTTTAATCCTCTAAAATTAATTGTGGTAATGGTTGCACAACTTTGTGAACATACAAAAATCCACTGTATTTTCTCTTTAAATAAGCAGATTGGCATTATATCTCAATAAAACTATTTTTTATAATGCAGGCGCAGATCACATAAACTTAGCAATACAATGCCCAAAGATGAGAAAATAATTCAGCATACTTAACCAAATATGGTTTTGAAAATATGAAATATAGTGGAAATCAAATTATATCTACATTATTGAAGTAAAACTCAGAACCTGATGATCGATGTTAAATCAATCATACTAAAATAAATTAGCTATTAAGATTGGCTGAAAGGTCCAGATTTTGATCAATAGTATGCATATCAATAATTTTTGTAATGAAGGAAATCCTGTCATTTTCGACAACGTGGATGATGCCAGAGGGCATTATGTTAAATAAAATAAGCCAGGCACAGAAAGACTAATACCTCATTGTCTCACTTACATGTAGAATCTAAAGAAGTCACCTGCACAAGCAGACAGTAGAATGCTGGTTACCGGGGATTGGTCAGGGGGTTGTGCAGGGAGATGTTGGTCAAAGAATACAAATTTCAGTTAGACAGAAGGATTAAGTTCAAGAGATCTATTGTACAACAGGGTGACTGGAGTTAATAACAATGCATTGCATGCCTTATAATTGCTAAAAGAGTAGATTTTAAGTGTTCTTACCACAAAAAACTGGTATGTAAGGTAATGCATAATGCATATGTTAATTAGCTTGATTTAGCCATGCCACAATGTATATATATATTTCAAAACATCATGTTGTACATCATAAATATATCCAGTTTTTATCAATTAAAAACTTAGTTAATTAATTAAAAGTAATTTCTGTAATGAAATTACAGAACAGGTCCTTCATGTTCTTAAGCAGCTATAAGTCTTCGAATTTTCTCCTTTTGCATAAATTTTAATAAAAGTTCCACCTATATATGGGCTTACTTGTTTATGGCCTATAAGACACCCACTTTAACATAAGTTCTGTGAGAAAAGTGATACAATTCACCCTTTATCTCCAGTGCCTAAGACAGTGATTGGGCTGGGGTTGGCACCCGATGGAGATGTGCCAAATCAATGTTCAGATAGCAACTCAGAGCCAGAAGACACCGCAGAGAAAACTGAGAGCATGAAGCTACTTCAAAGTCACACATTATGCATGGTAGGGACAAGACTACAACTCATTTTCTGGATATTCTTTCCATCATGTTTCACATTTTCACAAAGCAAAGCATGGGTAAGTGAAAAGACAGGATTTGAAGTAAAAGCATTTAGGTTTTAGTCCCGTTTCCAATACAGTGAACTCATTTAAATAACCATGGCAAACTATCTTGAAAATTAAATTTTCTCAATTGGAAAACAGTGATAATGACACTTTATTCATAGGACTGTTGTTAGAGTTAAATGAAAGTATGAAAATGAGTAGGCTGGAACTATAAAGCATTGAGAAAAATTATATACTGCCATCATATCTCCCTCTTCATTTTTACTTTTTCTCTAAAAGGCAATTAATAGCTCACAGAAAGAAAGAAAACAGAATTAAGATAGAATTACGATTACCATGTTTGTGGGTGCTCTAAAGCATTTTTGACTGGCTTAGAAATACTATATGTTCCTTGAATTTAAAATCTAACTGAGCTTATCCTTACCTAAATTACTTCTGAAGTTTAAAAATGTGGGATTATTAGAGGTTTTTATATTTTATGTTTTATATTTTATAGACCTCTTCTATAAATTTATTAAAATAATATTTATGAAGTAATAATCAGGAAAATGAGGTTAATACAAACATTTTTATAAACATAAAATTTGATACACAATGAGCAAACTACTGAAGAAAGTGGGCATCTACATTTCATCCCCATTCTATAACATACAGACTTTATAGAAGATTTTAATTTTCCCAAGATCAGTTCGAATTAACACATGGGAATTTTTTCACTGTTTGAATAACTAACTTATTATAGATATAATTAACAAGAAACCTCAAGTCTCAGTACTTTTCATAAATCACCAGAAGTGAAACCAGCAAAAGACTAATTTCAAAGAACATTTCATTATTTCTAATCCTAGGCTGATTCAAACTAAAAAGACTTTTTCCCAAAGAAAAAAAAAAAGAAACATATAAATTTGAGTAATTGTTTTTCAAAATACCAAAGAAGTTGTGTGCTTCAATAAGTGATATATCAAATGACAAGCCTTACCTGAATTCACCGAGGGCCTAATACTCATGCTTCAAAACATTTTCAAAATGCTTATTTTTCAAAGCTTATGGTTTTCACTTGCAGCCCCATATTTCAACTTTAATTGATTCCCTACAGAACTGGACCTTTATGTTAGTTACAGTGTAACTCACTTGAAAACACTTCAGCATAGACAGTGCATTAGGAGGAGTGTGTTAGATTAAGCTGGGACCCAGGAGCAGCTGGCATTCTAATCAGTCATGCACAGTCGGCTGAGGAACAGATAGATTCTAATCAAGAATGCCCAGTCCAAAAATTTGAGGATTAAAATAAATAGTGATAGTAACAGATTATAACTCATGGAATAAAATAAGAACCATGAATACATACTCATAAATAACTAAAGAAAGAAAAATGTTAATGAGGAGAAGAGCTAGGGCTATCAGTTCTACATATCACTCTTGTGGTGTTAGGACGCTTTTATGTTGCCTAAAATTAATTTATTCACTCAGCAATTGTTTTATGTCTACGAGAACCCAATTTTATTTATTTTATTTTATTTTTCTAATTCATAAATAATAATTGTGAATACTCATGGGGTACAAAGTGATGTTTGGATACATATAATTTATGGTGATCAGATCAGGGTAATAAGCATATCTATCATCTCATTTATCATTACTTTGTGTTGGAAAAGTTCAATATTCTCCTTCTAGCTATTTGAAACTGTATAATAAACTGTAGTCATCCTACAGAGGTACAAAACAGGAGAGGGCATTTCTCCTATCTAGCTGTAATTTTGTATGCTTTAACAAATCTCTTTCTATTCCCCTCTTAGATTTCCCCTTCCCAGCCTTCACGGTATCCTCAGTCCTACTTTTCAATTCTATGAGATTGACATTTTTTAGCTTTCATGTGAGTGACAACTTTTCTGTTCCTGGCTATTTCACTTAACGTAATATTTAACAAATATTTATTGGGAACTTAGTATATATCAGGGACTGTTCTAGGCAGGTAAGATGAAACTATTACAAATGAAAAGACACACATAGAGCCCTCATAAGATAGTTACATTCTTTCTCACTTATGAAAACTATTTCATAGAATAAACTCTGTGTGAATATAAGTTAGGTTTTTGTATAGTAAACTAAAATTTGTCAGGTCTTTTAAAATAATTATCATTTCCCATCCTGTTTCTTTGGAATTCCACACCAATAAGAACAAGATAATATAAAAGAAGAAGGAAGTGGAGAAGAAAGATTAGTACTGTTGAGTCTCAAATATTCAGAAACCTAGAGACTGCACAATTAATTAAACTAATTGGGAAATTTCACGAGAGTAAAAATTGTTTAATAACAATAATAGTAGTATTAGTGATAATAATAGTCTAAAATGGAAAGTAGGGTTAGAATTGAATATCACCTCAGTTGGCAATTTCCAGAACTGGATAATTAGGACATCTTCAGGATCAAAGAGACTCTAAAATTGCTTTTATCTTGGGGATATACAGTGAAGGTGACCTCAGGCTGGGATATTCACCTGACTGCTGAGAAGCTTGGAACATTTCGTTGCAAACCATGCCAGCCCACTAAAGCAGCAAGCTGTTTCTGCTTCTCCCAACAAATTCAGAATGGAAATGAAATTCCAATTATGCAGCAAATACAGGTAGTATAATTAAAATTTCTATTTCATTACTTCACATCCTTTAACTCTCTTAGGATGCATTGCTGAAACTATGAACCTGTAGATATCAGCCACGGGTAACTGTATAAAAAGCAAAATGTTGACTGATTTGAGTTTGCATTTTTCATTTAAATATACCATTATTAGAAACAAATGTGCCTTTTTGTTTTAAGATGGCCAACTACAAACATTACAATCATAATTATTGCAAGCAGAAGTTGCTAAAATTAGGCAAAAGTTTGAGGAGAAACATTGCATACCCACATTGTATTGCTCTGAAGATACTTAACCAATTACAAGGGCAAATACAATGGGAAAGTCAGCAGACACCGCCTTAGCCAAATGATCCAGGTTAACATCACCAGTAAATAAGATATATCATCACAGATACCTTTGATATGATACAGGGACATAGATGGACAATAACATCACTTCTGAGGTATTCTTTCCAAAAATGTACAGTCTCAACCTTAGGAGAAAACAAAAGGCAAACTCAAATTGAGAGATATTCTAAAAAGTAACCAATTAGTACTTATCAAAAATGTCAAGGTCAGGAAAGAGAAGAAGAAACTGAGGAACTATCACAAATTGGTAGATACTACGCCAACAATTAAATGTAATGTGGAACTCCGGATTAGATCTTAGCA
This sequence comes from Macaca thibetana thibetana, assembly GCF_024542745.1. NCBI lineage: Eukaryota > Metazoa > Chordata > Mammalia > Primates > Cercopithecidae > Macaca > Macaca thibetana. Next base: position 74,959,283 of record NC_065582.1, read on the forward strand.
CAGGAAAAGCATATTAGGAGCCAAAACAGTGAAATTTGAATAAGGGGTGTAACTTCGTTAATGGCATTGTAATAATGTGAATGATAATTGTTTCATAGTTTGTAAATTGTAAAAAGAAGGAACCGAGGGAAAAGAATATGTGAACTCTGTAATATTTTCACAACTCTTCTGTAAGTCTAAAACTATTTCAAAAAGAAAAAAGACAGGTAGTGGATTACATTTTAGAAAATATAATCCAAAGCAAATTGTTGATTCAACATTAAAACATCTTGTAGTGGCCAGGCGCAGGGGCTCACGCCTGTAATCCCAGCACTTTGGGAGGCCCAGGCAGACGGATCACGAGGTCAGGAGATTGAGACCATCCTGGCTAACACGGTGAAACCCCATCTCTACTAAAAATACAGAAAATTAACCGGGCGCGGTGGCAGGCGCCTGTGGTCCCAGCTATTCGGAAGGCTGAGCCAGGAGAATGGCGTGAACCTGGGAGACGGAGCTTGCAGTGAGCCAAGATGGCGCCACTGCACTCCAGCCTGGGCGACAGACCAAGACTCTGTCTCAAAAAAAAATAAATAAATAAAAATAAAAAATTAAAATAAAATCTTGTAGTATTACTCTTTCTAGAGTAAAAACGAACAAGTGACTTTTTCTCCCTTGCATTTCTTCTAGATTGAGACTAGACCTGTCTAAATTTTCATTCAGTCACGTTTGTTATGACTGAACTACAGATCCAAAATACTGCTTTACAATGGAGAACACACCTTTAACTAAGGTGTGATTTTTTGTTACTGTAATATTTTTATATAATTATCAAAGCAAGCTGCACCAAACAAGCCAGAGATTGATATGCTGGGGTGTCCATCTAGCTCTTTCCAGATAGGCTTCAATTTGGCTAAAATTTATAAGTATTTTTCTTGTGAGCACGTCACATGGATGTCAAAAAGTTGTCTCCAAAACTTACGCTGTCAGCTTTAATAGAGCCTGCTTATATAGATGAAAAAATAAAAATTTCTTCCTTAAAAAATAACAACACAGAGATTCTTGCCAGTGAAAACTTGCAACTGAAAATTATTTGAACTCTAAATAACTATAGATATTAGATATTATTTCTTGAGGGCAGAACATATTTTTGAGTTAGAGGTTATAATGAGAAATCTTGAACACTTGTGGAGTGATGCCAACTCCAAATAAACTGCAACTTGCTTGCCTTTTCTTCAGTAGCAAATATTTAGCTCTTTGTTGCATTTTTTTTCAATACATAGTCAGTACCAAAACTTTTGAAAGATAATTTATGTCGCCCAGTAGGACCCAAACATGAAAAATAACATAGGCAGTATCTGGCTCATGGATCCTGACAATTATGGTCTATTCAATTTCACTAATCTTACTTCATTTTACTCATATCACAAGTTGAAGACTATAAAATTTCTACTTGGTCACTGTTACAATAATCTATGTTAATGGAAATAATTAAGTACCTCAATTTAAATCTAATTTCTCCATAATACTTATTTTGAGATCTAGCAGTGGTTAAGTAACTCTGTAATTAAATTATAAGTTATTGTTTCATCAGAAACCATCACCTTCACAATTATCTTAAGGCTAAATTACTATGTACATAAATTGTGCAAAGCGCTATGCAAATTTTCTTCTCACAAGAACAAGAAATGAGCTGACATCCTCTTTCTTCCCTGTTGGCTTCCCATTTCCTCTCTTCTGTAATCCATATGATATGTTTACACTGTTTTCCTGTCCATCATTTAAATGACTTGCAAGAGAATATTCCATATTCTTCAGTTTTAGCACTACATTACATATTTGCTCTCCTTTTTTTGTTCTACCGTAATTTAAGTGACTGTTCACAAGGATAACCTTTCCAACACCAGAGCCCTAAAGTTTCAAAGCATCTTAACTCTAATGATCATCCTCTCCACTTCAGCCCACATATGCAGCATTACCTTGAAACACACCACCACCTCTCACTGATCAACCTTCAAGATCTGATCACAGCATCAGTTTTCTTCCAAATCTCCCAATGTGTGCATCCTTCAAATACTGACTTTTACTGCACAATTTAATCCCTTCCTCCTGTCCTGTTTCCCAAGCTTCTCTTCTGGCCTCATTCACTTCCTTAACCAGACTAACCATGGTCAGTCTTTAAGATGTGATCTCAAATAAGCAGCCAATAATTAATTTTTTGCTTTACATACTTTGGTAGTTCCTAATTCCACGTTAATATTTCTGTTTCTCCATCTCCATTTGAAATGACTAAGTATAACAGGAGAAAACTCATGTTATTGCACAAATTGGTCTTGTTACAAACTTAAAATCTAACTGCAACTGATTAAACAATATTAACAACAAATTATTTTATTTATTATTTATCCAAAATTAATTATCTCTTCAATAACTGCCTCCCAGTAATTTAGACTTTTGCCAATCTCTAGATGCAGCCACCTCTATAAGCAAATGACTTTATCTTGTTTATTTAAAAAGTTCAAAATTATTTTCAAATTATTGAATTCAAATTCAAATTATTTTCCCCTTTTTCAAATGTTTTTCTATAATTTATCATTCATTATTATTTGCCTTGTGACACAAAGGAAAGAAATAATATAAAAAAGTAAAAAAAAAAAATATATGGATTTGCCACTTACTTACTGGATAATCTTTTTCTTTTTCTTTTTTTTTTTTTTTTTTGAGACGGAGTCTCGCTCTGTCGCCCAGGCTGGAGTGCAGTGGCGCGATCTCGGCTCACTGCAAGCTCCACTCCCGGGTTCACGCCATTCTCCTGCCTCAGCCTGGAGTAGCTGGGACTACAGGCGCCCGCCACCTCGCCCGACTAATTTTTTGTATTTTTAGTAGAGATGGGATTTCACCGTGTTAGCCAGGATGGTCTCGATCTCCTGACCTCATGATCCGTCTGCCTGGGCCTCCCAAAGTGCTGGGATTACAGGCGTGAGCCACCGCGCCCGGCACTTACTGGATAATCTTAAACCAACTATTTATCACCTCATTTTCTTCCAATTTAAAATAAATGTAAAAAAATATGAAAGGAAAATATCTTGGGCCCCCCAAATCATTGAGAAAAACTCAAGCTGGAAGCTGCTTAAGGTGAAGCTGCCTCCCATTCTATTGGAATTATCCCTGTGCTCACTGAGATAGATGCATATCTGATTACCTCCTTTGGAAAGGCTACTGGGAAACTCAAAATAATGCAACTGTTTGTGTCTCACCTATCTGTGACCTGGAAGCTCCCTCCCACTTCTAGTCTTCCTGCCTTTGCTTCAAGTTGTCCCGCCTTTCTGACAGAACCAATGTACTTCTTACATATGTTGATTGATATCTTGTCTCTAAAATGTATAAAACCAAGCTGTGTCCCAACCACCTTGGGCACAAATCATCAGGACTTCCTGAGGCTTCACGGGCACGTCCTCAACCTTGGCAAAATATGCCTTCTAAATTAACTGAAACCTGTCTCAGATTTTCTGGGTTCACAAATTTTTACCTTAAAGTTGTTGTGAAAATTAAATGAGATCTTCTAAGACCTGACACGGACTGCTTCATGGCAATTATTTGTATTTAAAGAGCTCTGTTCTTTTCCCTCATTTAACATCCTAATTTCATTCTGTCTTCTTTTTGTCTAATCATTTGTTTCCTTATCTACCCCCTAATTTCACCCTGTGTCTTAATTAATTATCTCAATCTCAGTCTCTAAACACACAAAATTTCCTCGGTTCTTAAAAAAAAAATCACCTTCTTTCCTTACCCAGGTTTTCCTCAAGTTATTATTTCTTATTTCTATTTACTTCAAAGCCTTGCAAGGCTTGAAAATGTAGTCTGGGTTTGCAGGCTATATTTAAATTTGACTCACCAACCCACTGATATCAGGATCCCTTGCCCACTGTCTGTGCACCACATTTCTAGCCACCTTAGTTTTGTGTTAAAGAAATATTTAAGTCTTTTTTCTTTCCTTAGCAGCTATGTCAATCAACACATCTGGCTGTTTTTAACATGAAAACATTATGAGATCTGTCCCTTTCATTCTGCTCACTTTCCATTCTCTCAGATTATTATACATGTATGGTGTAAAACAAGACTTTCTAAAGTGGATTATAACCCCTGCCTCATTCGTTCTTCCTAATACTTCCATTTTTATCATCTGAAGCAAACAGAGCTAATCTACATCACTATGGTCCTTTAAAAAATAGAATATTCACATTTTCTAAAATAGCTTTTTTTTTTGCATAGATGAATTTTGAGTGCAGGTCCCACGTACAGTCTAATTGCAAAAGATATTATCTTCTATACCTCTCACCTTGCACCACAACCTATAGTCATGCTGAACTTCATTTTTCTTCTACTGTCTCTAAACATATGCACATATCCTTTCTATCTCATCTTCCTGTTAAATCAAAGCCAACTTTTAATGTGCAGATTAAATGTCTTCCAGATCTACCCACGTATCACCCAAAGTTTTTGTCTCTAGTTCTCTAAGGTGCTTTGTAACTGCATTGTACAATTAGTTCAGTTTATTCTTATTATGATTGTATATGCATTGGTAATTCCATACAAGACTGTGATTTCTGAGGCCATATGTTTTAGTACAATTCTTCAAACTATGATCTAAAGAGTAGTTCCATCAAAATCGCTTGGAATACTTGTTAAAAATTAGATTGTAGTGCTTACTTTAGACTGACTGCATCTCTATTTATAGAGATAGGACCCATGAATGTGCTTCTTAATAAGCTAATATTAAATACACTAACATTGAGCACTATTATTAAATAGAATAGAATTGATTTTGGCAGAAGATGGATTTGTGTGAAATTATAGCTCGATGCTTTTGGGTAGTATAACTTCTCATGGTATGAATTTTGTCATCCATAAAATGAGAATAAAAATAATAATACCTACCACATGAATCTGGTGGGAAAAATAAACATAATGAAATATGCCTAAAATATCACAGACCTAAAAATTATATATTTTTACAAATAAATAACATTTTATAATATCCCAGACAAATCAATTTAATTTTCCTTCTTTAACTCCTTTCCCAGAGCCTCACATCCTCGAAAATGCCATATTGGGTGGGTCTTTTTTTTCACATGTACCAGATAGTATCTACCTAATTCCTTGCAAATCAGAGGGGCTTGAAAATGTTTACTTTTACAAAAGGCAATGAAGAGAGAAAATTTGTTTCTAGTAATGTTATATTTGTATGCATGATATTGAAATTAAGGCAAACTTTAGAAGGTTGTTAAAAGTTTTATGAGCACTTATAAAATCTATCAATGATTAAAAGAAATAATAAGGACTATCAAAAGTTATGGAAATCTAGTCTCACTTTAAAAATAGAGTATTAGACTTGAAATGAAGTTCATATCAAGGACATTGTGCATTTTGACTTCAGCAAGGCATTTAACAAAAACATATCAATTGCCTTTTGGATATAATTGATAAATATGTTTATTATACTGCTGGGTATACTGACAGCTGCCTAAACACCTGTGTTCTAAACAACTATGTATTGAATAAAGAGGCAGACTTGGGGTATTAGAAAAAAAAAGAAATGTACTTTGAGTCATGGGACCTGATGAGTAAGGAGATTGCAATCCAGCGTGTGGCTGGGCATGATGGAGCTCGCCTGTAATCCCAGCATTTTAGGAGGCCAAGGGAGGCGGATTTCTTGAGCCAGGAGTTCAAGACCAGCCTGGGCAAAATGGCACCCAGATGAAACCCCACCTTTACAAAAAAGTACAAAAAATAGCCAGATGTGTAGTGGAGCATCCCTGTAGTCCCAGCTACTCTGGAGGCTGAGGTGGGAGAATCACTTGAGCCTGGGAAGTTGAGGCTGCAGTGAGCCATGACCATGCCTCACACCACCGCACTCCAGCCTGGGTGACAGAGTGAGGCCCTGTATTCAAAAAAAAAAAAAAAAGAAAGAAAAGAAAAAAAAGAAAAGAAAAGAAGGAAAGAAAAGAAAAGAAAAAAGCAATCCCGCTTGCGTTTCCACTCAGCAAGCCACGTGCATGTGCCTGGAGTGATGCTATACCACCTGGAGGAAGCACATCCACAGAAGGGCATTTCTGCTCTCAGGGCTGATCTGCCCAGAGGGGGCTCCATTTTTTAATATGCACAAAATCTCTATGTGGTAGTTGTACAGATTAGAGTCAGCTTGATCCCTACATGCAAAAATATGGAGATACAGAAGACAGAGTTTTCCATACGAAGTGACAGAGATTTCCACACCAAGGGGACAGTATGATTCTGTACATCCCAGAGTAGTACCAAAGTGATAATGACCCTAGTCAGATTCACAGTTTACTAAAACCCAAAAGAGTATGTGGGAAGGGTAGGAAAGTAGATGAAAAACTGAAAAGGCCTACTGCTTAGGACAAAGGATGACTCAGCATCTACCTACAGAGACCAATGACTAAAGACCAGATGGGAATAAACACATCCCAGCAGTGCCATCTGGACAGAGGGAGACACTGAGTAACAGATGCCCTCCCATCCTGTGACTTGGCACTCTGTCAGCCTCTGGGAGCTTAATGAGAGCCTAGGCCCAGGAGTAGGTAAACCCTGAACTAACTGAGATTAAACTTCTTTCAGCTGACAAAATGGGAGATAAAAATGAATCTTAAGTAATATTGAAAGTGAAACATTACATAGACCGAGATTCATACCTGCTACCCAAACATAGATTGAGATTAAATGTTAGGTTAACTATTTGAAAGTTGGAGTAAATTAGATTATATTTACATAATTAGGACACTTTACAGAATCAGAGGGTAAAAAAAGATAATTCAGGGGAAACACCATATAATTGGCTGACAGCACTGTTAACTACTATTTTGGAATATATAGATTTCTAAGAACTGCCTTCATGGATAGTGCTTCTTGCACTTTCCCTCTTGCCTCTCCCAGGAGACTATCTCGGTTTTCATGCACATGTAGAATACACTTTTAAAAGCATCCATGCAATAGCACAACTGTTTTACATCAGTAGTTTTATTGCACATGAATGGAAAATTAAGTGAAATGTATATGCTGCAAAAAGTCTAAAGAAAATTAGACTTCCAATTATAATACTTAACTTTCAATATCACACTTTCTACTGTTACCAAGATTGTATAACTGAATTTTTAGCTTTTAGTTAGGAACCTCATTCCCTCTAGGGCCTGACGTATGCCATTGATTAAATCTTAAACCATCTAAGGAAGTTAGAGAGGCTCCAAAGCCTGGTAAGTCTCAGTCCTGCTTTTCTTCAGCCTGCATATAATTAGTCAGTGTCGTGTCTGATCTCTGCACCTAACTCAGGAACTGAATGGAGTATTCATGGTTAATTGGCAGAGAAACCCAAAATTAATCTGTCTGCTCATTGCTTCTGTGCTGAGATTATATAATTTGACTTTTTCTCAGTAAATTAGACAAGAATTTCTTTCTTTACTTGTTTCTTACTCTTTCTCAAAACATAATTACTTAAATTTGAATGGAATAAAAACAACTCTTTAACATATGTAAATTAAAATGATTTTAGTTGGCATCAGAAACTTTATGAATGAAAATAATGAAAACACTTTCTCATAGAAAGGCAAAAAAAGTTCTGTGAATCTGAATAATGTGTCTTTTAAAGCAAAGCATTAGTATTTTCAGAAGATCCTTTATCTTTTAAATATAATAAATACTTTTTTGTTCATTCTAGAAACATTTGAAAATTCAGAAAGCAACATAAATTAAGAAAACTAAGGCAAGTCTAGGCAACATAGTGATACCCTGCCTCTACAAAAAGTAAAGCAAAACAAAATAATTCGTATGTGGTGGCATATGTTTATAGTCCCCGCTACTTGGGAGGCTGAGGTGGGAGGATTTCATGAGCCTAGGAGGTTGAGGCTGCAGTAAGCCATGATCATGCCACTGCACTCCAGCCTGGGCAACAGAGTGAGACCCTGTATCAAAAACTGAAATAAAATTATGGATAATCCACCTGTGAGAGATAAACCTAGCATTTTCACTTGTTCTATTCTACTTCATTTCCATATCGGGGAGAGGGGGAGAAGTGTCAAAAAATGCATATTTGGAATTTTTCCTTAATAATATATTCTGAACATCTTTCAATGTAATGAAATATTCATATGCAGCATCATTTTTAAAGCCCACACAAGATTCTATTGTAAAACTTTAACACGAATTGATTAACCCATCACTCATTGCTGGGCTAGCTTGTTAAAAAAAATTAACTCTGATAAATTGGCTTTGATAAATGATTGATGTAGTAGAATATTTATAAATATCCACAATGAATCCTTAAGGATAAGCTTCTAGAGTTTAATTGCAGACCACAGAGTATCCACTTTTGGGATTGGATTTTGGCTGTCACAGCCAATTCATCCTCCCAAAAGTCTCTATCAGCATTAATCTCCTCCGCAATTGTCAGTGTTCACATTTCCAAAACCTCACCAACGTGAGAATTTCTCTCGTTTGACCAACTTAAAGTATATACCATACCAATTTTACTTTGCATTTATTTATTTACTAGTGAGTTTTAACCTTTTTGAAGTGTTTATTTGTCACTTCTATGTATTCATTGGTGATTTTAAAAAAAATTATTGTCCTTTATACGTTTTTAAGGAGTGTTATCTTTTACTTCTTCATTTTTAAGAGCTCTCTTTGAACTATTAAAGAATGAGTATTTTGTGTCAAATATATTGCAAACATTAGTTTTACAAGTTTACAAGTTTACTGTTACTCTTTTAAACTCTGTATTCAAGTATAATTACAGAAAAAGTATATTTATAAAGTATACAGCTTGAAGAACTTTTGCAAATAACACACCTGTGTATTAGCACCCACATATGGAAACAGGGCAACATGACATCCAGAGACCTTTCTGCTACTTCTAGTCTTTATTTTCCCAGTAAAGATTATCAGTATTCTAACAGCATAAGTTAGTTTTATGTTTGTTTGTGTAACCTCATATATTTGAAAGCATATTTTATGTATTCTTTCATGCCTGCTTTCTCTCGCTCAACATTATATTTCTGAAATTTTTTCAGAGCATTGCATTCATTCCACTGAATTCCCCTGTATTTCCTCTGTGTGGTACTAACCTCACTTGTGATAGGTATTTGGGTAGTTTTCAGTTTGGGACTAGAAAATCTGAGAGATGTAACAAACAGAAAAATAACTAGTAAATTGAGCAGATGAAGTCATTTTAAACATAAATAAAATAAGCAAATTTCCCCCGGTTGAAAACAAAACAAGCCTTCAGATGGAAAGGGACCACCAAGCTATAGCAGGACAAATGAAAGCAGACCTATCATTAGACATATCAATGTGAAACATCAGTATGGCAAGAAAAACGTCATTCAGAAAGAGGGAGAAAACAAGTTATATTCAAAGCAACGAAAATCGCATTGGCATTTCACTTTCCACCTAACATACTACAGGTAAAACACAATGAAACGATGCTTTCAAACATGTAGGAAATGTATTTTTGCCCAGAAATCCATATCCATCTACCTCATTAATAATTCTGTAGGTAAAATAAAGATACCAACAGACATGTACAAAGCATTAGAGTATTTATCTCCCACATATTTTATCTGAGTAATTTATTTAAGGATTTTACTCCGGAAAAAAAAAAAAAAGTGAGGGTGTAAACATAAAATAGAGACACTGGATTTAACCAAGAAGAGTAATGAAGGGAGTTCCTAGCTGTACAACTGTCCAGCAGGTCTACAGAGCAACCAGGGAAAACTCCAGGACAGTTAAAAGCAATGCAAGATCTCTGGACTTGAAACATAAAGATGCTCTCCAAATTGGAAAAGGAATTCAATGGCCCTCCATTCAGGGGATCAGATATACTCCAAGTGATACACAGATCAAACAGGAAGAGGACTCCCAAAGTTTCTACCTTTAGAATCAGTTTTTTTAGGAAAAGTTATAAAGATTTAATTATGGTTAAAAATATATTGCAATTATTATCTACTTTGTATATTTGGAAAAGTACACAGACAGCTGTTGGGAGGAGGAAAGGAAGAAAAAGGTGGAAGAAAACGCAAATGAGAAAATATATTTATCTTTCAAATTGAGGAAGTACAAGATATTGATTGAGCAATAATTAGAAGTTTAAACATATAATTTGTATGAAAATATTACCATGCTGCCACTTAACAGCAGTACAAAAACCATGTAGTTATTTGCTTCTAAAATTGATTTAATCTTTTTAGCAAAGCTCGTATTACATCTATTGTTTCCAATTTAAACTGTTTCTTTTCAGTAACTCAATTTATTCCACAGAAATGCCTTGTCTTCAAGATTTCCTTTCCCTCAAATACTTTTCTTTATCCAACACCAAATTGATACAGATTCTCAGCAGGAGAGGGCTATGTGAGCTCCTGTGCCGCGTTCTCTGGGTCCCTGGGGCTCCTCAGGATTGTTCCTTATGTGCTGGGTACGCTACTCTCTTCCCCTGCCAGTGTCTGCCTTGAAGAATTGTGTTTTGTTCTTTTAGCTCTGACAGGCCTGTTGAATTTCTCTCCTTCTGACTGAAGCCCGCTTCGGTGCTGTTTGCGCTGCCATCCCTCCAGGTCTCAGCAACGTCCTCCTCCAGCCTCTGGCTCAGTTCACACATCCAGACATCTCAAGCCTCCCCACTGAAGCCCCCATGCCAGGCCAGCTGGTTTTCATCTTAACTACTTCACTGTCCTCCACAGGACATGCAGGAACTTGTGAATCAATTCTTTATTACAAAGTAGTCTAGAGAGACACAGACGTCATAAATTACACACTTTCTCTCCTAACCACACTGTGCCTCCATGCCTATCTGGCTGTGCTTGTTCAAGAACACATTTCTACAGACTCCCTGTCATTGGTTTTCCCACAGTTGTCCACCCTGCATCCCCAGTGGTGGGAAGCTAGGGGAAAGTGTGGAAATGGGTGTTTCTACTGCTTCTCTCTCTACTGTTGTCCAAAATCTACTGGCTAGAAAGGACTTTCATTTACTCCCCTTCTTGTCTGGCAAAGACACCGTCGGCATCTTATTTTCTATATCCCATTTGATAACCCCTCTTCTTTAATCTATGGTGATTAAATTGCTATAGGAGAAAGGAGGAACAAGAAATACATTAGTTCAATGGCTTCCAAATATCTTGACTAGCTATTAAAAGCTAAATTTAACCAACAGAGATGTAAAAAGAGTGGTAACTCTATTATAGTTACATAACTGTACATTTGGAGAAAAAAATGTCGTGTGCCAAAAGAATTGAAACAAAACTGCTAAAAGCCCTGCTAAGGTAATTAGACATTAGGAGGGCAAGAGCATGGGATGATTGTTTTTTATTATAAGTCCTCGTGTACTATTTAACATATTATTTTACAAACCACAAGTTTTTAGTTATTTACACTCATTATGCCAAGAATTCATAAGGAATAATTTCCAGCAGCTCAGTCTCCTTGCTATTGACTCTCAAAGTGAGCTTCTTTGGGTGGAACGTGCTGGCACTTCAGTTGAACACAAACACCCATTTCTTTGTTTTATTTTTGCGATCATTTTCCTTCATACATTTGGAGATGCTGCTTCCATGCTCTGATTACTTCATGTGCCCAATACATACATGAAATATCTTGACAACAATCTAGCCCTTAACTTATTTAACATGATAGATCCTCCCAGCTTTGCCAAGTGAACATTTATGGGGCAAGGATTGCATGACTTTGAAAAAGTTACTTAAATATTTCCAAATCGCAGTATCTCCATCTATAAGATGGGAATAAAAAGGCAGGTTCAGTTTGAGGCACTAGTGACACAAAGACATATGAAGGCTAAACTCTTGTACCTAAATTTCTCGGCTGTTGGGTTAATTATTTATATTTTAGAAATAAAAAAATGTACAAGATATATCTAATAATTTTTTGCATTACTTTTTCTTAGTAAATATTTAGGAAATTTTTAAAAATCCCATTCGGATGTCCCTTATTGAAGAATATATTCATTCCTTTTACAATATTGCATTTTTAAATGTTTTATTTGTTTCATTTTCTCATTCAGAAATACAATGTTTTCTTATAGTAGATTACTAACTTAAATTCTATTTATTATAATGTCTCTTATAATTGTCCTACTATCATATTCCATTTCATTTTAGATCTATTGTTTGTTTTACTACATCACTGATTTGATTTTCTATTCCTCAGTATCTTATGCAGATTTCTATTCTTCCACTGAATTTCTAGTTTCCTATTAAAAATGACATTATTTTCTCATGTCCCCAAACTTCCTTTTTATTTCCATCTTTTCTATGAAATAGTCACTCATTCTTTTTGTAAGGTCTATGATTCCTTGAATTTTTTACTAACTCAATGCAGAAAGTTTTGAAAATATATTTCAGTTTTCCTGTAGTAAAGCTTTTTCAAGTATACATTTTTTTCACAACTATACTTTTATATTATTTTTACTGTTGAAGATATGTCTATAGACCTTAGTTCATTGGATTTTTTTTTCATCAGTTGACTCATTCTAGAAAAGAGAGAGATTTATGTAGGACAAATGTCTACAGGACAGTGGTCACTGACCACCTGGCTACTATTAAAACTCTATTCTCAGATATGAAGTTTTGGTGGAAGGCTGTTTGATAAAATTTCACTTCCCCAATTCAGGAATCCTAGGGAGAATTGCAAAGAAGCTGGAGGTTTTGAAGGAGAACTCAGTCTCTCTAGGCATACTCTTCTTTTTAGTGAAACTGTAGCACTAATGTCTAAGTCTGATTTCCAACTATTTTGTTGTCTAGCCTTCTATGGCAAGTATGAGATGTAATTCTACTTGCTCTCCTTTCTAGTTATACTACTAGGCAGATCACAGGGAAACTGTCTCACCCTAGTAGATTTCTGCAGTGGACAGTAGTGAAAATATATGTCTGTCCTCAGGTCTATGGCCTTCTCTTGCCCTTCCATTTTATGGAATTTTTCCCTCTTCAACCAAAAAGAAATAGAGTGCATTGGCATTAAAAAGTTTAGACAATGGCATAAAAATTTAAAGAAGATGAAAGTGCAATTTTTTCTCACCATATTTTGTGAAATCAATATTTACTCCTTTAAAAAATCTAAATAATCTATAAGGAAAAGGTTAAACTTCCTAGAAACTTTATTACCATATTCCGACTCTTCAATTACTAAAACAGAGTTAATATATGGGGGATACATGAAACACTTGCCTTTGGCTCACAAGTTATACAGTTTACTAAATAATCTTGGCTTTTCCTGGATGTGTTTGCACTGGCAGCCTCTCTGCCATTTCCTTTGCTCATCTTTGTATCCTGGTAAGAGGAGGCTGTAGGGATGTGAGATACTGAGTCTGTGCTGCTGCACTTTCCAGATTTTCACGTGTCTTGGCTTCTGGCTGTTTCTCGCACAGGATGGCACTGGTGGGACATTGGAGAGTGGAAGAAGGGAGAGGCAGCCAGCATACTCCTGCCTCTGGGCCTCAGTCAGCATTTTCAATACTTTGTTACTCTTTCTCCGGATCCCTCCTGCTAGACCCATTATAATTGCATCTCCCGGTTGATCCTGTGCTCTGGACTTTGGTTGAAAACTACTTCTATTCCTTGTTCTTCATTATAGGATTGGTGGCTTCCTGCAGTTAAATTCTGGGTTGCCTTGTCAGCCTGAGGGCATCTTAATTCTTTTATCACATCTGTAACTGATTTCCTACATTAAATTTCTTCTGTTTCAAGTTCTTAGCGTTTTCCTATTTATACTCGGACATACACCAAAGTCACTTTATTACTACACATAGCTATCTCAAATTTATGTCCAAATTAGTGAACTATGCTGGTTCACTTTACTGCTATGTTGTCAGTATTCATTTAATCCTATTGATGATTAGGATTATATACAAATAAATGCATATTTTAAGCACCTTTCTCAGATTCCTCCTCAAATCTAAAAAAAAAAAAAAAAAAAAGTTTCCTATAAAGGAGTTTAAATTTTTAAAGAGCTATCTGACAGCAATGGCAGGTGAAATAATACTTTCATAACTTTTGCTTTATATAGAGTAGTTTTTGTAAAACGTAGACTTTTCTTTCTGTTTTCTTGTATTTAACTGTGTATCAAAACTGGGCAAGTAAGTATCTCAACCTGATTTAGTTACAGAATCTTAAGGCATCAATTAATTATGTGCCAATTAACCAATAGCTGAATGCTATTATTTCAAATAATTTTAAAATATTAAATGATGTGGTATTTATTTTCTCAGCAACAAAATATTTTTATGTGATATAAATTGCATATTTTCCCTTTTTTTATAAAAATAAAATAGTCTCTTAATTGAAAAAGTGTCAGATTTTATCTCCATCTTTAGTAATAGTATCAACCCCCATTTTGTAGTTGAGAAATAGTTAGCTATATACCCTTAAGCATTGTATTTTACAAATCATGTGCTCTGATTAAGCAGGAAGAGCAATTCATAGTCGATAAAAACCAGTAAGAAATTTTCCTTAGAGTCACTTAAAAACTGAACTGAAGCCAATAGGTGTTTCCTTATAAGTACAGAATGGCCCATGTACACAGCTTCTGCTAATACACTAAGGTTTTCAGTGGGCCAAAGTCTTCTGAGCCTTTGCCAATAGACTTGAAAATTTCCTGTAATCATTACATCTGGGTATTTTGCTAGAATAATGTATGTGAAAAGGATTAGGAAAGTTATTGGGTAAATTGATCTGATAATTGTGACAGCTTTGTTATAATTTATCTCTTTATTACAGTTTATGAGTTCAGCTGATAATGGCTTTGGTTATTTACTTTGTGTGAGTCTTGGAATTTTTTTCCATGAGACACTCTCTGCTCTTACCTACATATCATGTTCCTCTATGGAAACCATTCACTCTGTAGCTTACTGTCTTTTTCTCTAGCTAGAACTCCATAGATAGAACAAATTGACGCCCTGACACAGTGAGAAAATTACATACATACTTTGCATGATCCATATTTTTATTCACACAGAAGCACATGTTTTGTCCAGATAATTAACACCAGGAAATTCCTGATAGATTTGTTTGCCTGCTGCCCTATGACATTACTCAATACTCTATTCTACGTTATCATCAATCATCTAAGAACCTCAGAAAAAAGTCAACCCTAAGTTAGCCCAATTTTATTCCCATACTGGAGATTAAAGTAACTTTCCTATATAGTAATACATGTGATTATGAAACATTTTAACAAAAAATATCACAAAGAAGTAACTATAAGTCACAAGTAGCATTGTAATCAGGAAGTCTGCAAAGCAGGAGATGGGCATGATATGTTGGTATGGATGGGAGTGTGAGAGGTCAGTGTTAAGGATTCTAAAAGTATAAACAGTGAATGAAGAAAAATTAGTAAGTAGTACAGGGAAGGCTTCCCTATGCCAATTATTAAGCTATTGTCTTAGGGCTCTGCTATGGTCTGAAAGGTTTTTCTCTCCAAAATTCATATGTTGAAACTTAATCCCTAAAGTACTAATATTAAGAGTGAGGCTTTAGAAGGTAAGTCAGTCATGAGGGTCGAGCCCTTGTGAATGGGAATGGTGCCCTTATAAAAGACGCATCAAGAAGCCTGTTTGCCTCTTCTGCCATGAGAAGATATATAGAAGGCACCATCTATAAGCATCAGGCCCTTATCAGACACTTAATTTGCTAGCATCTTGATTTTGGACTTACTAGCCTCCAGAACTATGAGCAATAAATTTCTGTGGTTTATAAATTACCCATTTATAATTTTATATTTTGCTATAGCAGCCCAAATGGAGTAAGACATGTTCCAAATCTACCTTTTTCTTCTCTGCATTCTGATCTTGAATCTCAGACTTCAACCTACATTTCTGCTTTGCCAGACGGATCAATGTTAGACTTTATCAACCGGAGGTACTGAAGGAAATTGAGAGCTTGGAAGAGGGAAGACGGACTTGCTCCTTCCTATTTGTTTCCTGTGGTCTTCCTGACTTCCTTACTTCTATCACCCTACCAATACATTTTTTTTTTTTTAATTTTTTTTTTTTTTTTTTTTTTTTTTACCCAAACAAGGACAGTTCCTTCTCATAGAAAATACTAAATCCTGGTTTCAATTTTTCCAAAACTTGCAGAACCAGCTTCATCATGCACTGCTCTTTGGATGCACTAGCTTCAGCTGGCTCATGCTCCTGTTTTCAAAGTCTGGTTCCCAAGCCCTGGGAGCTCTCATTTAAGCTTCTAAGTTTTAATAATATCTATCTCTTCACCAAGGGTGGTAGCTATTTCTTGCAGTTGCTCCCTCTGCAAAAGCTTATAGTTCTCTTTTTACCTTTTCAATTACTTAAGTAACAATTGTATCCATCATTAACAATTCTTCATATTAAATTTTCTCTTTTTAAATATATAATGTCATTTCTGTTTTCTAAATGGACCACGGCTGATAACTTCTCAAAAGATGCAACCAGGTTATGACTTGTTCTTTAGATAATTGTAAATCCATTCTATCAAGACAAAAAGGTGAAAAGAAGGACCCAGGATGCTAGCAGAAGAAAACTAATAGTCACCATAAAAAAACTTAAGCAATATTTTTTGAAATGTGCATTGTATAATGGAGGAAGTCAATAAATGTCAAAGAATTAAAAGACACATGAGCTTGAGGGGAGCAATGGCACAGAGGTTGTGGCTTCTATTGCATCAGAGCTCAACCAATTCTCATCTCTTCTGTGCTCAAATGATACGGAGTATGAGTTTTATAAAGATAAGCAGACACCAGGAGAATAAGGACTTTATGATATACGTAGTATTAATGATGAAACACACGTAGTATTAATGATGAAACATAGTAAACTATTGTTATATATCTCATTATTAATTTTATTTCTATAACTCAGCAAATATTCTTTTTAGAGAGGTGGATAAGACTGGCTTTTCCATTAATATGCTAACATTCCTGGAAATTTGGGGAGACTATAAACAACATGAAGCTTGTCTTCACCGAACTAGTCACCATGAGATCCAATTAAAATATGTGGCTGATTCAGAATCTATAAAACAGAGATTTATGAATAGATCAATTTGCTATTTCCAGTAAAACATGTGTAAAATAAAAAGCTTAATGAATGCTATGGTTTGAATATGTTCCCCAAATACCATGTTTAACTAATCCCCAACACAGCAATGTTGGGAGTTGGGGTCTAAGGAGTGGCATTCATGTCATAAGGGCTTTGTCTTCCTAAATGGATTAATGCCAATTATAAAAAGGACTTAAGGCTGCAAGTTCACTTTCATGTCCTCTCTTGCCCTTCCACCTTCCACTATAGAATGAAGCAGCAAGAAGGCCCTCACCAGATGCCAGTTCCCCAGTCCTGGACTTTGTAGCCTCCAGAACTGTGAGCAAATAAATTTCTGTTCATTATAAATTACCCAGCCTCAGGTATTCAGTTATAGCAACAAAAATGGACTAAGGCAATGAAGAAATGAAGCAAGCAAAGAACTGAAAGAAACTGTAGGTGAGTATTTATATAATTACGGAGTGGAATAGGAGTTTTGAGACAAAACAGTAAGGTCAGAGACCATTGAAGGGAAACATTATAAATTTAACAACATTAAAACTTAAAACATTTGTACCTCCAAAATGACCACAAATAAAAATTAAAGATCCAACTAAAAATATTAGTCACATAAACCTTACTGTATTTCACAAATCAATATAAATTGATGAATATGCTAATGGGAAAAGATGGTTAATATATAATTCATAAAAAAGAAAAACTAGTCAGTAAACATCTATAATAATAAAATTAAAAAATTTAATAAATAAATGAATTAAATCAGATAAAATGTTTTAATCTATCAAACTGTTGGCACCTTTATACACTGTCAAGGAGCAAGGGGTGGAAGAAGAAATTCTTTCAACAGTTTCATCAAACAACTTGGCAGAGATATATTTTTAAAAAACTTTAAAGTATTCTTACCTTTTAACTTAGAAAATATTTTTCTACAAATTAATCCAACAGAAACATCAGTAAAGTGGGCAAAAATCTATATACTCTATAAAAAAATGTATCTTTATATTGTTTACAATTCTAAAACAACCTAAATACCTGATACATGACTTTGAATCTGTTTCTAACTAGTATTCTTTTCAAGTTACTTAAACTCTCTAGTAATTGGGTCTTTCATTTTTAAAATAGTTACAATAATTCCTAATCCAGGGAGCTGTTACCAGGGATTAATGAGATAACAATATAAAACTGAGTATAATTCCTCAATTATAATAGAAAAGTGATTTAGTACTACAATTAATCCTAACGACAACTTGTGAAGTTGCCCATTAAAATTTATAGTTTATGGTTGAGAAATTTGGTCTTCAAAAGATTATGTCACTTGTTAATGTCAGAGTCAGAGGGTCCAATTGATCAAAACCTTCATGCTCTTCAAGATTTCTGGTGAGGGTTAAGGTATTATTGCTGGTTTACCTGAACTGGAGTGGGCAGCTGGACACAAACATCCTACTCCTTCCCTGTGTGCCCTGAACACACCCACTCACAGAAGCTGGAGAACTGCAGGGCTCCCTTGGGGAGTCGACAGATCCTGCATTGGTTAGCACGTGGCATGGGGTCAGAGGACAGTACTCCTCCGAAGGCCAGTACACTTGCTGGAGGCCAAAAGATAGGATCATACATGACCCCTAAAATTGACTTATTTTCTACTTGCTCTCCACAGGAAGTGCCCACTACTCACTCCATAGGAAAGAGTAAATGTGGCATGGAAAAAAGGGCAAAAGTACTCTACAACCTGTCCCCTATAGGGCAGAAGTGCAGATGATCCCCAATTTATATTGCTTCGACTTACCATGTTTCAGCTATACAATGGTGCAAAGCTATTGTTTTTCACTTTCGTACAGAATTCAGTAAATTATGTGAAATATTCAACAGTTTATTATAAAATAGGCTTTGTGTTAAATGAGTTTCCCCAACTGTAGGCTAATGTAAGTATACTGAGCACATTTAAGGTAGGCTAGGTTGAGCTATGATGTTTGGCAGGTTAGATGAATTAACTGTATTTTTTACTCAATAATACTTTCAACTTATGATGTGTTTATTGGGGCAACCTCATCATAAGTCAAGAAGCATCTCTATTGGCAGAGTTTAAAATTGGAATAGGAGAAACAGAAGCAGTAAAACCTTACATTTGGTTAGTGAATAATTTAGTCCATTCAAGTCTTCTGGTTCCAAATTTCAGGACATTTACTAAGTCATAATGCTTGACTTGAAACAAATAAGACCTTGAGCAATCTTACCCATGTAAGTTTGGGTAAGATTGTGTTTTCTTTGATCATTACCTGGCCTTTAAACTTTTAACTAAACTAACTTTAAAGTTTGAAGGCAAGGTAATGATCAAAGAAAACACAATACTAAAAATACATAGTAAGGCTCTTTACAAAATACGTAAATTTAAAGTGAAACATTTAATTTCCTAAGGCATGAGCACATTTTAAAAATAATTATATTAATACCTTCAAGTTGACACAAAATCAGCTGACAATTTTAGGTAAAATCTGAAATTTGGCCCATATATATGAAAAGGGGAAGGAGGACCTAACGTGTATGCTCCCCAAATGACAATCCACTGTGAATAAACTACTGAATAAGATTATATTTTGGCTG
Organism: Macaca thibetana thibetana; assembly: GCF_024542745.1. Classification (NCBI taxonomy): domain Eukaryota; kingdom Metazoa; phylum Chordata; class Mammalia; order Primates; family Cercopithecidae; genus Macaca; species Macaca thibetana. Next base: position 74,978,943 of record NC_065582.1, read on the forward strand.
AATATTTTAAATTCTTCTTGCCTTCACAAATTTGTTAAATTATATACTAAAATGTCTGTGTCCTTCAGTTTTTTCAGTTCCATCTCAGCTTGCAGTATTTTTGTCACTGTTGTTAATCGTTGTTTGTTGACCTTACTGCGGAGTTAAGGAAGAAATGTAAACAAAGAAGCATATAAGCAATAAATATTTTGCAAAATTAAATAATATATTCGTAAGTTTTATTTTTATTATGTAGCACTATGAAATGAATCTACAAGTTACCTCACCCCTGATAATATTCTATTTCCTCTCATTAAATTAAACCCTCGTTCTGAACTCTAGTTCTCTTTCTGTTTAAAATGATTAAAGAAATAGAAGAAAAGAGTGTATATTATTTAAAGAAAAATTATCCTGTATTTAAAGTTATATATGCCTTGTTAACAGTTTTGCATGTATACAGGTGTTTACCTTGAGAATAAAATTAGTCCTCTATTATTTTCTTAAAAGAATTAGAATTTAAATACTGGAACACTTTAAAATCAGTTTAAAAAATTATTAAAGATATTTTTCTCTAGTCTCAATAGTCTTCTCTAAAGGAGAAAAAACAACAACAACAAAAAACCACAATCCATTCCTTAAAGTCCTGTGTAATAGTTAACGTGAAATATGTAAGTTGTGGTCAATAATACAAGGAAAGTATTTTTTCCTTCAACATTTCCTGAGGACATTAAACAGAGTCAAACACAGAGGTGTACAGTTTCGTAGAAGAATCTACAATATGAGGACATTATTTAACTACAGTGAAAAAACACTTCTCTTTTCCACACTTTAGAAACAAGGTTACCAGTGTTTAAATAGAAAAAAAATACATATATTGAAGATGAATGGAAAGCCTTATCAAGTTAATTTCATGCCATTTTGCCATAAACTCCTCTTAGTCCCCTGGGATTATAATTATGGCATGCTAGTAAAGCACATATTAGAAAATGGTTACACCATTGTACAGTCATTGATGGCCACATTAAATTTAATAGATGGTAGTTGAAAGATTTGCCAGTGTAAATGCTACTTTTTAAATTGTGAAGGAAGCATGGGTTGGATGGTTATATATAAGATGGTTTTAATCTAACAAAGGAATTAATGCTAGAAATAACTAGTAATTTTGAAAAAGTTACAAGACATCTATACATGCAAAGTTTTCTTTTATTTAATGGCGGATTTGGAAGAGAGTAATTAGAGAATGCCAATATAACAACCAGAAACAGAAATAGTGTAATTACTTTTCACCGTATATACATAGTGAAACAAATATCCTCAAGAATAAATGTGTCAGCTGGGTGCAGTTTGAGACCAGCCTGACCAACATGGTGTAACCTCATCTCTACTAAAAATACAGACATTAGCCAGGTATGGTGGCACGTGCCTGTAATCCCAGCCACTCGGAGGCTGAAACAGGAGAGCCACTTGAACCTAGGAGGTTGCTGTGAGCTGAGATCATGCCACTGTGCTCCAGCCTGGGTTACAGAATGAGACTCTGTCTCAAAAAAAAAATAAATAAAAAATAAATAAAAAGTAAATGTATCATTGAAAATGTACCTTATTAATTACAAATTCACTTACATTTTTTCAGTTGACCTTACAATATAAAAATATATTTGTAGAGATAAATTGGAATAAAAGATTTCAGAATATAATTTATTGTATTGATAAATTCAATTTCATATTCTCTTACAGAACCAAATATTTTATATAAAACTAAGTTGAAATGTATACCCGGTACAGGCAGACCTTTTCTGTCATTTCTTTACTATCATGTAATATAAGTATACCACATGTATACAATATGCTATCTGTATAGGATAATATAGATTTTACCTATTAAGCAAAAATCAAACTTTTTTCAGAATGAAGAATCATTTTTCTTCCAAATCCCATGCTTTTCTTTATATGGGAATAATTACCAACCTTTTCCAAGTGAAGAAGGTTACAGCTTTTAAATGCTATAACTTGAAATTCTGCAAGAGGATGACTTTAAACTGTATAAGATACCCTATTTCTATCCCAGTATATGATAAACAAACCATTTGCTTTAGCATTTCCTAAAATTGCTCTAAAATTAATTCTCTTTATACAGTGAGAAATATTAAGGTCAGACTTTAAAATTTTGTTGTGATTTCTTTGCTTTACGTTTCTAATCAGAGCCTTAGAGAATACATCTTTCTAGAATATTCTCAATGTGGCAGCACCAGTCTCAGGGAGAATGAATGGATTAAGGTTTTATAACTTAAAAGAATGATGTTCACATAATTCAGTTAATTGCCAGACCCAACAAGCAACCAGGTTCTACATACCAGAAGAGACTATTTTCCTCCACAGATATTACTGTCTAATCAGTTCTTGAATGTGAAATAATTGATCTTGGAACTTTCTTCTTTGTCTTTATGAAATGAGGCAAAAAATGAAAACCTTAAGGAAAAAAAGCTTCATTTAGACTGTCTTTTAAAGAATGCTGTAAACCTAGTTTTTCTTTATTCTTGGCAGTAGAATTGATGCCCTATTAGTCAGGAAAGGTCCTCTTGGTGCATCTCCCTACTTAAAAACAAATATTTTAATTCTGACTTCACTACACTCTAGCTAAGAATTAAAGCCCGAGTGCAGTGGCTCATGTCTGTAATTCCAGCACTTTGGGAGGCCAAGGTGTGCAGATTGCTTGAACTTGGGAGTTCAAGACCAGCCTGGGCAACATGACAAAACCATGCCTCTACAAAAAATACAAAAATTAGCTGGGTATGGTAGCATGCGCCTGTACTTTCATCTACTTGGGAGGCTGAGGTGGGAAGAGGGCTTGAGCCCAGGAGATGGAGGTTGCAGTCAGCTAAGATCATACCGCTGCACTGAAGCCTGGGCAACAGAGCCAGATTGTTACTCAAAAACAAAACAAAATGAAACAAAACAGAAAACTGCAAGAATTAAATATGTTACTACCCATGATTATATACAAAGTAACATAGTAACTATAAGGAATATACAAGATACAATTCTGATAGCTGATTATAGCCTCTCCTCGCTTAGGATCCAGGGGTAACTTTAGACTGTTCTAAACTGGTCTGTTTCTTTGTCTGCTTGTCTTACAACACTCCTGGTACTGTCCAAAATGCTCTTGTTCTAGGTTCATTAATCAGACAATTTAACTTGAATCCTCTGTGTCTGACTGCTGTTGATATTTCTACACTTGTTCAACATCCAACAGTCAAAGATTATGGGAAATGGGTGTTACATTGTTTATTTTTTGAAAAAACATTCCATCCACAATAGGAAAGGAATCTTAAAATACATAAAATATTAGTTTGAAAAAAGAATACAATGATATTCCTTTTGCTACAGTAAATACTATTTACATTCTCCACAGGTCACCCAGAATAGCATCTGAAAGTTTTACAGAAGTGAATTACTTCATGCTTAATAACATTTGATTTACACTATACTTTGTCCCACTACAAATTAACACAAAACATCTTTGTAACTGAAAAATATATTTGCTTTTTATATTTTTTCTATCACACCTAATCTCTTCCACTCTTTAAGATGATGAAAATATTAATTACCAGTGGATCTTCTGTTCACTGGCCTTTCTCATATTTAAAGATAGTCTTAGGTGCTGGATGTGGAAGTCCTGGACAAATACAGAAGCCTGGATATAACTCTGTATTATGTTAGGGTGGTCTAGACGTCAAGAAAATGAGATTCAGAGGACAAGCAGGAGACGGTGTTGGAGGAAAAAACAGTTGGTAATCAGTAGCTGAGGAGACTCTTGGGGAAGAATAATTTCAATATGAAATTTATTTGCAGGTTTATTTAAACTATTTACATACGTATTTTGTCTACTTGACATGAAAATGATCAGATTAAAAACCTTTTCTTGCTTGTAACATATCCTCCTTTACTATTCCATACTTCTAACAATTTTTGCTTTGCAGATTTTGAAATTATGTTATTTAGAGCATGAATATTCATTATCTATGTATTTTAACTGTAAGTTGGACATTGCAAATATAAGCAATTATTTTTGCTATTTTAAGCCTTTTTGTCTTGAATTTTTATATCATCTGTTATTAATATTGTTGTTCTTGATTTTTTTGTGTGTGCTTTCAATGCCTGGATAATATTTGCAATGTTTATTTTAGCCTTCTTCTTAGTTTAATATTTTATCGTGTGTATCATAAGCAGAATGTCATTGAATTATTTTATAATTTATTTCTTTAAACTGAGTCTCTTCTTTTAATAAGACTTTGAACTCAATCATATTTATAATAAAAACTGAAAACTTTATTTGTAATATTATTGTATATTTTCTTATATTTCTCTTTTTGTTTTTGTTTTCATGTATTGAGCATGGTTTCTTAGCTCATGGTTTTTTTTCTAAAGACTCAGTTGTTCTATATCTTCTTTTTAACTCTATTAATAGTTATCTACACACTTTCTAAAATGTGAACATATACTTTTCGAGCATTATAAATCAAAAAACAATAACTACTCATTCCCTCATTTTAACATAAAAACTTCATTTTATACCCAGTTGCCTCTCTCATACTTTCTTTTTGCTGTTGTTGTTGGAAAAATCCAAAACTTTCCATATTTTGCTACTACTTTACAATATGTGCCGTTACTTTTATGAACCATTTGACAGCTGTATTGGTCTATTTTCATACTCCCATGAGAAACACCTGAGACTGGGTAATTTATAAAGAAAAAGAGGTTTAATAGACTCACAGTACCCCATGACTGAGGATGCCTCACAATCATGGTGGAAGATAAAGGAGGAGCAAAGTCACATCTTACATGGTGACAGCAAGAAAATGTGTATAAGGGAATATCCCTTTATAAAACCATCAGATCTTGTGAGACTTACTATCATGAAAACAGCGTGGGAAAAACCTGCTCCCATGATTCAGTTACCTCCCACCGGGTCCCTTCCACAACACTTGAGGATTATGGGAGCTACAATTCAAGATGAGATTTGGGTGGGGACACAGCAAAACTATATCAACAGCTGCATTATTTAGTAATAGTAGCCACAACTTTTAGACAATAACTTTAAGTTTCACTGATTTTATTGCCCATTTCTTTTTATTATACTTCCCCTTCTTCAATCTTGAGTGTTCTGATTTATTTCTCAGTTGGCATAATTTTTCAAGGTTTTTTTTTTTTTTTTTTTTTTTCCAGGATGATTATGGGAGTTGTAATTTTTTTCTCATTTCTCATAGTCCTAAGACTGTCTTTCAATTGCCTTCACACATAAATAATAGCTTGGTCATCCTCTCATGTAATATATTTCCCTCAAAACTTTAGAGATATTTTTTCCAAGGAACTGTGCTGCAGTTTGATACTAATTAATTTTTTGTTATAAGACAATATTTTTATTGCTTGGGTTATGTAGATTTTTTTACACCCTTTATGTTTTATCATTTCAGGCTGCCCATACACATTTGTTTCCTGCACATCTTCAGCTCTATTGTTGCTCTTTGCCCACATTATTCCACATATCAGAAATTCTTCCCATTGAATCATAACTAAGTAGTTTGCAAAACATACATCACTTTCTTCAACAAGTCTTCTCCTATTGCTTTAACATATTTAAAGTTTGAGTTTGAATCCTACCTCTGCTGATTGTCTTCTGTGTGACTCTGGGCACATTGCTTAACCTCTCTATACTTCAGTGTCCTCATATGTAAAATGGTATAACGCATACATTATGGGACTCCTTTAAAGAATAAATAACATAATGGAAGCAATTTTATATTTAATAATATAAAGTGAACACAATGGCTATCTTCGTGAAAGGGGCCGTTGTCTGGTCCTTGTTATCGCTAAAGTTACCTACTATGATAACAATGTCTAAGTATTAAATAGATAGAGAATTAAGCAATTGAAACAGTCTTGTTCGTTTAATGAAATTTAACCTATTCATTTTATCAAACTAATATTAATGTGAGATTTTGGTTAGATTTAAGTAATAGCTAAAATGCTTATTGCTATGTGATATATTGGCATTTTATTTTTTCAAATAGGATTATAACCACATGCCTACTAATATACAATGACAACATTTGAACTGATGTGAACACATATGCAGTGATGTAAACAAAATGATACTTCAGCATAAAGGGAAGGTGATCATTGCAAAGATGTCTCATTTTCCTGTTTGTAAATCATTAGCAGAGAGGAATGCTTTGTGTTTCTACAATAAGGCACAACATGTCTACATTACTTTGTTTTCCTGGCAAAATTCCACCAGACAAATCTGTTTGCTATTCCAAAATGATATGAATATCTTCCCAGAATTGATTTCAGAGAACAGAATTGAGCATATTCTCAGGTTTTACAGGATAATTTTCTCCAGTTTTTCATGACCAGATTTAAAGGATACTGTTATAAAAGTCTGCAGGAAAAAATTCTTCCCTGAGAAATCTCAGTTTAAAATTACCTCATCCAAAAGAAATCCCACTGCCATATGTTTGCTTGGCCTAGATTTCATTCAACAAGGTTTCCTCCTCATACATTCTTCAGGGAGAAACAAAATTAAGAGCAGTGTGATTGCCAACCATCAAATGCCTATGGCCTGTGTCAGTTTTTAATCAGATCCTGTAATTAGAAGTTGCCATATATTGATACTCTGGACTATGCCATAAACATTCTGAAGTTGCAGAAATAACTCTCATGTATAGTTTGTGGAGTGCTTTAAAGAAGTGTCCTGCATTTTTTGTCAAAGCCTCCTGAATCCTTTGGTGTACAGGATACTTAATCTAATGGAGCCAGGTTCTATGCACCCCACTCAATGCTCAGGTTTAAACACAGAGTAAAATAATCTAGTATTTTGTTAACTAGGAGAACACAAAGTATGATATATGTTTTTATTTTTAAAGAATCCAGGGATCAAAATTTTCATTTTGATTGCATTAATAATTATTGCTCAAAACAACTTAAAAGACAAATGCAGAGGCATAATTTATTTATCCATTCATATACTATATTCATGCCAAAATATTCAAAAATGTACCCAAAGATTCTCTCTTTGTCCTCTATTCTAAA